>NC_042615.1:531844229-532446345 GCF_901001135.1 Rhinatrema bivittatum | reverse complement strand
TAGGGCAAAGTGGATAAGTACAAAGCCTGAAACTCTACTCTGCAAGCTGAAGTGACCACCATTAAAAATGTAACCTTCCAACTTAGGTACTCTCAGGTTCCTTGTTTGTGTTACTTAAACCTGGCTTCTGAGTTTAACATGAGTTAAAAGGTTAACAGAAACAGTGCATAGGTTACATTTATCTTCAGAGATGCCAACAAATTACACACTTCTTCAGTTTGTAGTAACAAGTACAAATACTTCAAGACCGAATCAGTTCACAGTATTCACAAGTCTGGTCCAAGGTCATAATATCCAGGTTCATATATACACACACACACATATATATATATATATATACACACATATATATACATATATATACACACATACACAGATTCACACATTGTACTTAACTTCAAAGGTCACAGATTTCCTTATCCAGGTTCTACACTGCATGGCTAAGCAGCCCTTAAGTTGCTGGAAACAAGATATTGTTCCTAGAGATTCCTTTATTAGCTTTGAGTTCCAATCTGGTTCTCCAGTGGAGGCTCTCCTGGCACCTGTATCAAGCTCAATACTAGGTATCTTCCCTTGCAAAATCTGGATTTACCACTGCTATCCAGTGGTTCAAGAGGTAAGGTTCCCATCTTTTGCCCAGCAGGCTCCAGGTTCAAGACCAGACAAAGCCTTTGACCTTAGAGGTATTTAAGCCCACAAAAACTTAAAGGCTCAAAAAAAGCTTAAATCAATTTGGTAACAATCACAATGATGTCCCATGACATAGCAGGTGGCTTAATGAGAGGCTTCAATTGAAATAAACTCTGACAAAAGCTGTACAGATATGAGGTTTCCTTCTACATGCTAGTGAGAAGAGCCAAGTACTCTGAGGTGTAAACAAGAACAAAAGAATTGCCAAAATGGTTCAGACTGAGGGTCATTCAAACCCAGTATCCTAAGAACATAAGAACATAAGAAAATGCCATACTGGGTCAGACCAAGGGTCCATCAAGCCCAGCATCCTGTTTCCAACAGTGGCCAATCCAGGCCATAAGAACCTGGCAAGTACCCAAAAACTGTTTCTAACAGTAGCTAATCCAAGTCACAAGTACCTGGCAGGATCCCAAACAATAGATCACATGATGCTAACATGCAGGGATAAGTAGTAGCTTTTCCAAATCTGTCTGGTCAATAACAGTTTATGGACTTCTCCTCCAAGAACTTGCCCAAATCTTTTTTAAATCAGTTATGCTAACTGCCTTTACCACATCCTGCTGCAATGAATTCCAGAGCTTATTTGTGATTGAGACTGCACTAGATTTTGAACTTTTGAAAGAGTAAATAACTGATTCACATTTACCCATTCAATTCCACTCATGATTTTAAAGACCTCTATCATATCTCCCCTCAGCCATATCTTCTCCAATCTGAACAACCCTAACCTCTTTAGTCTTTCTTCATA
Source organism: Rhinatrema bivittatum (assembly GCF_901001135.1). Lineage (NCBI taxonomy): Eukaryota > Metazoa > Chordata > Amphibia > Gymnophiona > Rhinatrematidae > Rhinatrema > Rhinatrema bivittatum. The sequence goes on along the minus strand of NC_042615.1, from coordinate 532,444,904 downwards.
AGGGAGCCATTCCATCTCCTTCTCTATCTATTTTGAGATGCAGCAATCAGAAATGTACCCAGTACTTTAGGTGCGGTTTCACCATGGAGTGGTACAGAGGTATTATGACATTCTTTGTTTTATTCTCCATTCCTTTCCTACTAAGTCCTAACTTTGTTTGCTTTTTTTGACTGCTCTGCATACTGAAAGAGGATTTCAAAATATTGTCTCAGATCCTTTTCCTGGGTGGTAACGCCTAAAATGGAATTACTGTTGCAGAGCAGCTTCATTACTGTTACATCTCACACCAAATTCTGCATTCCACTAAGAATTAGGTCTAAAATGACTCATCTTCATGTCGATTCCTAGATCAGCTGCTCTGTGAAATAGATATTCACTCTAACAGAGTTGGTTTTGGGAATCGACTCTGAAAGATGTATATGGTCTTCTAGCAGTTTTTGACTAGGATATGAGAAAGCAACTAAATGTGTCATACAAAATGGCAACGTTCCTCCAATTAAACCTATAAGACTTCTTAGTGGATTCCTTTCTAGAAGCTAGAAGGACCTGAGACAATTCTTCAGAAAATCTAAAGGAAAAAAATTATTTCCCCAGAAATATTCAAGTTGTAAAGACCAGAGACTAAATGTTGAGATGAAATGGCATTCCCAGAGTCTGTGTGATCAGGTTTGGGGAATCACTCAGCCTATGTGCTTCCTGACTGAAAGATCCCAAAGGAATGGAAATGAAACTTGACCAACTAAGAGCTACGAGTATCATACTTACTCAGTTTCTTCTAAGTTTTATCAAGGTTTTTGCAACCAGGTATATACGAGAATACATATACAGAAGACTAATCTCTCAGGAAAGGGAGAAGGCATCTGCCATCTGACCTCCTCCTGGGAAAGATAATACTTTTTTGCTCAGGAGATTGTGAATAGGCCTTTTGTGGATTTTCCCCACTCACAAAATATCTTGTGACCTCCTAAAATCCAGAGACCACTTGTGAGAGTTCAACAACTGACTGAATGAGTCTGCCAAGATACTGCTCTCTTTCCATGTCAGATATGTGGCCCTCAAAGTTATCCCACGAGTTATGGCCAGGTTACACACAATAGTCTCCCACAGAACATGACTATTGATTGTTTGAATTAAGCAATTTTGTTTGCCACTTGAAGGCTTTTACAATGTTTATCACTGCCCATTGTTCTAAGAAATTGATGTGAACATTTCTTTTCTGAATGGACCAAGAGACCTGGGTGTGAAACCCCTTAGGTTTAAGCTCCCCAGCTCAGATTGGAGGCATCTGTTATCACAACTTGGCATGGGGGATATTCAAAAGAATAATCCAAAGACCAGACTGGCATGGAAGAGCCTCCAAGATAGTGTCTTTGAGCTATCCCATGATACAGATGCATTCCTTCAGTCCTCAAGTGATTTGATTCCACTGGACTGTATTTGAGCGCCCCATTTAAAATACATCCTAGAGGTAGAGGGCGCATCAGATTAACTGCAGAAAGTTTGAAATGTGGCATGGTGGTCCTTTATTTTATTCACCACTTCCCAGACTATCTCCAGAGATATCTTCTCCCTTGCAGGATACATTTTCAAACTTATGCTGCATATCTGACCTGAGATCTAAGGATGCAGCCAAGGGTATCTGTGGGCGCCAATAAGAAAATGCCATACTGGGTCAGACCAAGGGTCCATCAAGCCCAGCATCCTGTTTCCAACAGTGGCCAATACCAATGGCAGAAGCTCTTGATGCCATTTTAAACATCATAGGCCAATCTGACAAGTGTTTTCCACACTCCTTATCCTTGTCCACCAGTGCTTCAATGTCACCAGGTCTGTCAGAAGAAGAAACTATGACAGACTTAGTATCTTTTGCAAGATGTCTCATGCATTGGCTCAAGAAGAGCTGGTAAAAAGCTAGGCACATCATTTTGATAAACCTCTCTCCCAACAAGGCCCAGAATATGATGTTCTCTTCCTGGGGGCACAGAGGATTGACTCATTGACCACTTACTCTTCTTGGGAGCAGATTAGACTACCACTGACTGATGAGGCAGCAGCTGTTTTTCAAATTCTGAAGCTGTCTGAACATAATTTCTTGTTGACACAGATAGGGAACTACCATATTTTTATCTGTACCTTCTTGAAGATGTCATGTGCAGGTACTGCCACATCAACCTTGGGGTGGGGATGGGGGGCAAAGGTCAGATAAACTAGAGGGTGTCTAAAATTTGCCCTGGGCTCAGCCTTCCTCTCCAAGCAAATAGAAAAGATTCCGTCATTTCCTTGACAAAGTTGGAGAAGAGGAGGTCTTCTGGAAGACCTTTCCAGTGGAGGAGAATGGACTGAGGTGGACCTGTGACTCCTCCTGATCAGAATAGCTCTCAGATTTATAATCATATACCCTGGAATGCTCAGACTGAATCTGTATCTCATACTTGTGGAGTTGTCCAAGTCTGCACCTGAATAAACACTAATGACTCGCAGAATTATTATACCTAAATTAATAGCTACCTTGAATGAAGACATTCTTATCTTAAAGGGGAATCAGCACCAGGTTATTCCAAACAGTATATGAACCAGATGTGGATTTCATAGGGTTAACTGTTATCGGATAGGACTGAGCTCTATTCTCTGGCAACTGAACATGATTCATATTCTGGTTAATCAATCAGAACTAAGGGATCTATGAACAAATGCTGAGTGAAAACTGCACCCGTAAGTTATCTAGTTTGTGGTACAGCTTTTAAACTGTTTTCATAGCTGAAACCTTTAAAGCATGATGCATTTGCTATTCGGGGATCTCAATTCTCCCCCGTTCTTCCTGAGACAGAGTAGAAGATAGTCTTCCCAGTTAGCTCATAAGAGTTATTGCCAAATTTGCTGAGACAATTTCAGATTACATAAGGGTAGGGAAACACTCAAACAATGGAGAAATTACTTACCTGATAATTTCGTTTTCCTTAGTGTAGACTGATGGACTCAGGACCAATGGGTATAGTGTACTCCTGATAGCAGTTGGAGACGGATTAGATTTCAATCTGACGTCAGCCCCTAGTACATATACCCCTGCAGGAAGTGCAGCTCTTCAGTATTCTCCTCGAAAAGCATTGTGGATATATGTGTGACTGACTAATTTGATTAACTTGAATAACGTCATAACTTGGTTAAACTTTATAACTTGATTAACTTGACCTGGTTGGAACGACTAAGGCTGGAGACCGCCAATGTACTCAACCGGAAAGCGTCGACACCTGGTAGGTTTTCATGCCCTAGGTGAATGAAAACATGGCTTACCCTTGAATCATTCGAAATTCCATGCGTAACGGCATCCAAGGGTGGGATGCTGAGTCCATCTGTATACACTAAGGAAAACGAAATTATCAGGTAAGTAATTTCTCCATTTCCTAGCGTGTAGCAGATGGACTCAGGACCAATGGGATGTATAAAAGCTACTCCCAAACCAGGTGGGAGACTGCTCGTGACCCACTTAGTATTGCCCTTGCAAATGCCGTGTCCTCCAGAGCCTGAACATCCAGACGGTAGAATCTGGAGAAGGTATGGATGGAGGACCATGTAGCCGCCCTGCAGATCTCAGCGGGTGACAGCATTCTGGTTTCTGCCCAGGATACTGCCTGGGCTCTGGTAGAATGGGCCTTGACCTGTAGAGGCGGAGGCTTGGCTGCTTCTACGTAGGCCACCTTGATGACTTCCTTGATCCAGCGGGCTATGCCTGCCCGCGAGGCCCCTTCCCCTTGTCTCTTCCCGCTGTGAAGGACGAAAAGGTGGTCTGTTTTTCGTACGGGTTCCGACATTTCCAGGTATCTGGACAGAAGTCTGCCTATATTGAGGTGGCATAGACTATGAGCTTCTTCCGAATTCTTCAAGTCATCCGGCGATGGTAGCGAGATGGTTTGGTTAAGATGGAAGTGTGATACCACCTTGGGAAGAAACAAAGGGACCGTGCGTAGCTGGATGGATCCTGGGGTGAGCCTGAGGAACGGCTCACGGCAGGACAGTACTTGTAGTTCTGAAATGTGGCGGGCTGAGCAAAATGCCAGCAGAAAGGCTATCTTTAAAGTTAATAGCCGGAGGGACAGACCTCAAAGGGGTCTGAAGGAGGATCCTGCTAGGAAATCCAGGACCAGGTTGAGATTCCACAGAGGTACCGGCCACTTTAGTGGTGGGCAGATGTGTTTGACTCCTTTCAGGAAACGTGACACGTCCGGGTGAGCAGCTATGCTGTCGCCCCCGCTCTTGGGGCTGTAGCATGATAATGCGCCACCTGTACCTTGATAGAGTTGAGGGACAGCCCCTTCTGTAGCCAGGTCTGTAAGAATTCCAGGATCATGGGAACTTTAGTTGAGCGTGGCTTGATGTCGTGGTCTTCGCACCAGGCTTCAAAAACTCTCCAAATCCTTATGTACGTTAGAGATGTGGAGAACCTGCGTGCTCGGAGGAGAGTATCTATTACTGCCCCCGAGTATCCCCTCTTTCTCAGGCGGGCACTCTCAATGGCCAAGCCATAAGAGAGAATTGAGCTGGATCCTCGTGGAGGATTGGTCCTTGTTGGAGCAGGTCTCTGTGTGGAGGCAGTGGTAGGGGGTTCCCTGCCAGTAATCTTCTCATGTCGGCGTACCACGGTCTTCTTGGCCAGTCCGGGGCCACCAGAAGAACTAGTCCCCTGTGCAGCTGTATCTTGTGAATGATTGCGCCCAGCAGGGGCCATGGTGGGAAAGCGTATAATAGGGTCCCCTGTGGCCAGGTCTGTAACCCTGGTACTGAGGTTCCCACCTGCGGCTGAAGTACCTGGGTACTTGGGCGTTGGTCCGGTTTGCCAGAAGGTCCATGTCTGGTGTCCCCCACCGGTTCACTATCATTTGGAACGCTGCGGACGACAGCTTCCATTCTCCTGGGTTTAGACTTTCCCTGCTGAGGTAGTCCGCCGTGATGTTGTCTTTCCTGGCGATGTGGATGGCCGAGATCTGTTGGAGGTTTACTTCCGCCCACGTCATTAGGGGGTCTATTTCCAGAGACGCCTGTTGGCTTCTGGTCCCCCCCCCCCTGCCGGTTGATGTAGGCCACTGTTATGGCGTTGTCTGACATTACTCTGACTGCTTTGTCTCGGAGTCTGTGGGCAAAGCGTAGGCAGGCTAGTCTGACTGCCCGGGCTTCTAGGCGGTTAATGTTCCATCCCGACTCTTCTGCGTTCCACTGCCCTTGGGCGGTTAATTCCTCGCAGTGAGCTCCCCATCCTCATAGGCTGGTGTCTGTGGTGAGCAGGGTCCAGGTTGGGGAGGATAGTCTTGTTCCCTGGCTCAAGTGGCTGGCCAGTAGTCACCACCGTAGCTGGGTCCGAACCCTGCCCGGGAGTGATAGACGTACGGCGTAGTTCTGAGACAGCGGATTCCATCATGATAGAAGTGAGCGCTGCAGGGGTCTCTTGTGAGCTCGTGCCCATGTTACTACTTCCAGTGTGGATGCCATCAGACCGAGGACTTGTAGGTAATCCCATGCTGTGGGGCGAGGTTCACTCAACAGGCTTTGTAACCGGTTCCACAGTTTTGATCTCCTTGTGGGAGTCAGGCTGACCTTGTCTTTTCTGGTGTCGAATCGGACTCCTAGGTACTCTAGAGACTGTGAGGGCTGCAGACAACTTATGTTTGTGTTGACCACCCATCCTAGGCTCTCCAGTAGAGTTTCGACTCTGTTGGTTGCTTGGCGGTTTTTCTCTGGGGATTTTGCCCTGATCAGCCAATCGTCTAGGGAAGGATGTACGAGGATTCCTTCCTTCCTCAATGTTGCACCCACCACCACTATGATCTTGGTGAACGTCCGGGATGCTGTGGCTAACCCGAAGGGTAGTGCCCGGAACTGGTAGTGAAGGTCCAGGATTTTGAAGAGTAGATAGCGCTGGTTTTCTTGATGAATTGGAATGTGTAGGTAGGCCTCTGAAAGATCCAGGGATGTGAGAAACTCTCCCGGTTGTATTGCCCTTATTACGGAGCATAGGGTTTCCATGCGGAAGCGGGGAATCCTCAGGTGGCGGTTGACCGACGAGGTCCAGGATGGGCCTGAACGTCCCCTCTTTCTTGGGGACGATAAAATAAATGGAATAATGCCCAGTATTTATTTCTTGTGGAGGCACTGGGGTTATGGCCTCGAGGGCCAGTAGTCTGGTTAGTGTAGCTTCCACTGCTACCCCTCTTGGCGAGGTTGTGGCAGGGGGACTCCACGAACTTGTCCGGAGGGGTTCGTAGAAAATCCAGATAGTACCCCTCCCGAATGATGGCTAGGACCCACTTGTCCGAAGTTATCTCAACCCATCTGTGGTAGAATAGGGCTAGGCTGCCCCTTATGGCTTCTTCCCTTGGACGGATCGGCTGAATCTCATTGTGCGGTATGGCTGGGGCCTGTACCCGAGCTGGTTCCCCTCTTGTTGTGCTTGGTCCGAAAGGACTGGTTCCTACCCGAAGGGCGGGGCGCTTGATAGTTGCTTCTGTATGGATTGAAGCGCTGTGAACTTCTGCCCCTGGAGGGCCAGGGGAAGGGTGGCTGGTTCCTCTTCTTCCTGTCCTCCGGTAGGCGCGGCAATGGGGACTCGCCCCATTTGTTGGCCAGTTTCTCTAGCTCGCTGCCGATCAGGAGGGATCCTTTGAAGGGCATCCTTGTGAGGCGAGTTTTCGAAGATGCGTCGGCCGACCAGCTTCGGAGCCAGAGTTGCCTCCTGGCAGCCACCGCAGATGACACACCTCTGGCTGCCGTGCGCACCAGATCGGAAGCAGCGTCCGCAAGGAACTGCTGCTTCTGCAAGGAATGCTGTTTCCATGACTTCTCCAGGGGTGTTGCTCGTGGTCTAAGATAAGCAGGCATGTGTCACTACGGTGCAGCAGGCTATTTGTAGGGACATAGCGGCTATGTCAAAAGACTGTTTAAGGATGGGTTCCAGACGCCGGTCATGTGCATCTTTGAGAGCTGCTCCTCCCTCCACTGGGACAGTAGTGCGCTTCGAGACCGCGCAGACCATGGCATCAACTCTAGGGCATGTGAGAAGATCTTTGGCCGCCGGATCCAGGGGGTACATGGCTGCCATAGCTCGTCCCCCTTTGAATGTGGACTCTGGAGCCCTCCATTCCAGGTCAATTAGCTGCTGGACGGCTTGTAACAGTGAGAAATGGCGGGAGGTCTGGCGGAGGCCCTCCAGTAGGGGGATTTGGCTTGGGCCCTCCCGGCGCATCTGGGCCCGGAATAGCGAGCTCCCTCAGGCTGTGGGTGACCAGGTCAGGGAGCTTGTCCTTGGTGAAAAAGTATCTCGTTGTTCGGTGAGGCTCTGTCCCCGGGGGGAGTTCCCCCTCTTCTAGGGGCTCTGCTTCCTCTTCAGAGTTGTCCGTGTCCCCATAGGTGGGGCTCCTGGGCGGTGGAAACCTTTGTCTAGGCCTCGAGGGGCCCGGGGCATAAAGGTCCTCTGGCGGTGGATGTGGCTGGTCAGCCAGGGGTTCCCTTTGCATGTGGACAAAGGTGTGTAGCCCTTTGAAGAACTCCACCCATGAGATAGACGCTGGATCCAAGCTGAGGGGCACTGGGTCCCTGGGGGTCCCCGTTTGTGGGGGCATCCCGCTGGGATTTGCAAGGTCCAGGGTACCCTCTGAGGCGCTATTACTTGGCCCTGAGTGGGACTGGCCCTGGGCTGGATCTCCCAGGGCCTCCTCGCACTGAGCGCACAGGGCGTTGGCCTCCTCGCTTTGTGTGGCTCTGATAAGGCATGCTGGGCAGAGACCTTGAGCCTTTATCTCCGTTTTTGGTGGTGCCATGGTTGTCGGCGCGTAAACCCTTATGCGCTCAGACGTGTCTAGATGAGCGTGTGGGTTGTGTGCGCAGTTGTGCCTCCAAATTGTGGTTATGTGCTTAGCCCGGTAGGCGCACCGCGCGCATATATCTTGTGCGCGCGGCCCTTGTGCGTGTAACTTATGCGCACGAGGGATATGTGTGTGTAACTTTATGCGCACATGTAATTTGTGCACCTAAGTAAACTTGTGCGCCTGGCCCGAGACTACGAGCGGAGCGGCGAATAGGGCCAAGATGGCGACAGCGACCATGCGGGCAATATGGCGACTACCTCAGAGGGTCTCCACGTGGGTAGACCCTTGGATGTAACCAGGGCCTGGCCCTGCTAGGGCGGATCAACCTGGCGGCACTGGTCCCGGCTGGCGACCTGTGCGACTCCTCGAATCTCGGAGACCGGAGTCAACGCTGAAGATTTCTACCTTACCTTGTCTTCGGCACTTCCTGGTTTCATTCTGGGCGGTCTCCGGCTGCGGGGGGAGAGGGCAAATACCTTCATCGCCGCGCTCGAGGGGGCACCCGCTGCCTCTCAGCCGTGCCCGGGATCGGGGGCTAGGTCCTCGCCGCGATTCGGCCGCCGGACCAAGGCTCACCTCCGAGGGACCACGGAAATCACCTCGGGAAATTCTCAACTGGGGGAGGGACCCGAGGGTTTCACCGCAGGAGAGCGGGGCTCATCTTCAGAGGTAGGTTTCGTCTTCAAATATGGGTTTTCTTCTTGAATTGGTTCTAACACTGCGAGAGCGTGCAGATAGTCCCTAACTGCTATGGAGACTGAAAATACTGAAGAGCTGCACTTCCTGCAGGGGTATATGTAATGGGGGCTGACGTCAGATTGAAATCTGATCCGTCTCCAACTGCTATCAGGAGTACACTATACCCATTGGTCCCGAGTCCATCTGCTACACGCTAGGAAATTCTGTTTATTGTTAACCGCTTTGACCAATATATTATAAACAGAGTCTTCACATTTTTACTTCACATTTATTTCAATAATGTTTCCTTTCTTGTTGTGACAAACCTTTAATCACTGGGCATATTTATTTTATATCTTCAGATTTTAAATGAACTTGTGGTTTTCAAACAAAGTATAGCACTTCAAACATTTGTAAATAGGGAGTCTGGGCTACTGATAAAAGATAAAAGGCACAGTACTGCTTCTATGGTTAAGTCCATAAATGAAAAACATCAAGCAGCACTTTCAATTTTCAAAAAAACTCATAGCAATAAATCTTTTATTTTTTTATCATTAGGCTTGGGGATAACTACACTGACTGGCAATTACTACAGATGAGAAAAACTTGCTGGGCAGACTAGATAGACTATTTGATCTTTTTCTGCTGTCATTGTTTTGCCATGAACAACCTTTGGTAAAATCATGGACTATAAGTATTGTAAATAAATAAATTTCTATGTTTAAGTATCAGAGAAAGTCTGTTTCTGTCTGTAAGGCATCATGTATTTCACTTAAATTTTGTCCCTAAACTTTCTCTGGAGAATAATAATTTGTATAAATTTCTTCCTAATAAGCTTATAAAAAGTAAAAAAACAAATAAAATCTCTAGTGAACCTAGTTACACAAACAGATTTAACAGAGGCAATGTTTCTGTAACATTTTCCATACCAATTACTTTTTAAGCTTTTCACAAAAATTAAGAGAAGGGTAGATATTACCTGTATCATTAAACAGACAGTCCCCTATGTCTACCAGATACTAAATCAGATATATATTTTTCAAAAATCTCTTTCACTATGACCGTTTATCAAGAGCACATGTATTCTCCACAGGGGAAATTGTAATAATGGAGAAATTACTTACCTGATATTTTCGTTTTCCTTAGTGTATACAGATGGACTCAGGACCAATGGGTATAGTGTACTCCTGATAGCAGTTGGAGACGGATCAGATTTCAATCTGACTTCAGCCCCTAGTACATATACCCCTGCAGGAAGTGCAGCTCCTCAGTATTCTTCCTTGCAAAGCACTGTGGATATATGTGTGACTGACTGATTGATTAACTTAATATAATTAACTTAGATAACTTTTGTTAGAACGTTAAAACTTGATTAACTTGATTAACTTTAACAGGTTGGTTGACTAAAGCTGGAGACCGCCAGTGTGCTCAACCGGAAAGCGTCGACACCCGGCAGGGTGGATACCCTAGGGCAGGGGTCGGGAACCCATGGCTCGCGAGCCAGATGTGGCTCTTTTGAGGGCTGCATGTGGCTCGCAGACAGTCGCCACACTTTCCCGCTGACCCAGCTGCTCCCCGGTCCTCCTCCGCCCGGGCTTAAAATGCTGTCAGCCCGGGCGGAACGCGGCAGGACAGCTGGAGTCAGCGGCACCGGCGTGCTCTCTTCTTCTCGCCGCGGCCCGGAAGAGGAAGTGGAGAGTATCGGGTGCCTGCGCGGCAAGAAGAGGCCACGCTAGTGCGCTCGGCATCGGCCCGAAGAAAGAAGACTCCTCCGAGCCGCGCTGCAGTCTTCTTTTCTTCGGGCCGATGCCGAGCGCACTAGCGTGGCCTCTTCTTGCCGCGCAGGCACCCGATACTCTCCACTTCCTCTTCCGGGCCGCGGCGGGGGGGGGGGGGGGGGGGGGGGGGGGGGGGGGGGCGTGTGTGTGTGTGTGAGAGATGCATGTATGTGAATGATTGAGAGCCTGCCTGTGAGAGAGAGAGAGCATGAATGTAAGTTTACCATTGGGAACCTGTATGTGTAAGTTTGTGATTGAAAACCTGTTTGTGTGAAAGAGTATGTGTGTATGATTGAGATCCTTTGTGTGTGAGAGAAATCATGTGTATGTATGATTAAGAGCCTGTGTGTATAAGTAAGAGAGAGAGCATGTGTGTCTGTATGTGATTGAGAGCTGGTTTAGGTGATGGAGCATGTGAATATGTGATTGAGAGCCTGTGTTTAAATGAGAGAGAGAGACCATGTGTGCCTGTGTGTGATTGAGAGCTGATTTAGGTGAGGGAGCATGTGAGTATGTGATTGAGAGCCTGTGTTTAAATGAGAGAGAGAGACCATGTGTGTCTGTGTGTGATTGAGAGCTGATTTAGGTGAGGGAGCATGTGAGTATGTGATTGAGAGCCTGTGTGTAAATGAGAGAGAGAGACCATGTGTGTCTGTGTGTGATTGAGAGCTGATTTAGGTGAGGGAGCATGTGAGTATGTGATTGAGAGCCTGTGTTTAAATGAGAGAGAGAGACCATGTGTGTCTCTGTGTGATTGAGAGCTGATTTAGGTGAGGGAGCATGTGAGTATGTGATTGAGAGCCTGTGTGTAAATGAGAGAAAGAGAGGAATGTTTGTAAGCATGTGAATGAGAGTCTGTGTGTGAGAGAAAAAGACAGCATGTATTTATGTGATTGAAAGCCTGTGTGTGTGTGTGTAAGCGTGAAAAGATAGACAGCATGTGTGTAAATGTGTAATTAAGAGCCTATATAAGTGAGTGAGAAAAAACATGTGTATATGTGAGTACTGAGAGCATGTGTGTATAGGTGTGTAATTGAGAGCCAGTGTGAGAGAGAGCCTTGGGATGTGACTGAGAGAGGAGAAAGTTCCAAGCAAACCACCCCGCCTCCTGCTAATTCAGAACAATCTCAGGACACCTGGATATCAAACGTTCCCAGGTATGCAGAGCAAAAAAATTTTTGTATCCTTATTATTTTTCATTACTGGGTGTTTGTGTCTGCTATTTTGAAATATTTTGTTGGTATCTGGAAATGTTTTATATGAGTTTTTAATTATTGGATATTCCACTCATTAGCTGTTTCGAAATATGTTCTTTTTGTTAGTACAGTTTTACTGCTGATGATTTTATATTTCTTGATTTGTTTTATAAGGATGGGTGATGTTTCTTTTTTCCTTTGTTACACTGCATACAGAGACTCTGGCTTGTTGCAGTTTCCAATTCAGTTTTTTCTGCATGCTTCTTGTTATGCGTTTTGGTCTCTTTATTCTATGTTAGGTGAGGGACAGCACGTGATTCAGGTGAGGTTTTCTGCTGGCGTGTAGTTTCTGTGTAGGACTCTATAGCAGCCTGACTTGGTCCGTTTTCCTAATAGGAGATGTATTGGTGTCTTAAGGCCTGGTGTAATATTTTCAGAGACTTATTGTACTTTAAAAGTGTGATCTTACATAAAATGCACACATTTACTTATATTTAGTTTTAAACATATTGTATGGCTCTCATGGAATTACATTTTAAAATATGTGGCGTTTACGGCTCTCTCAGCCAAAAAGGTTCCTGACCCCTGCCCTAGGGAAAGGAAAGCATGGCTTACCTTTGCATCATTGAAGGACCATGTACAGTGGCAGCCGCGGGTGGGCTGCTGAGTCCATCTGTCTACACTAAGGAAAACAAAATTATCAGGTAAGTAATTTCTCCATTTCCTAGCGTGTAGCAGATGGACTCAGGACCAATGGGATGTATAAAAGCTACTCCCGACCTGGGTGGGAGGCTGCCCGTGGTCCATTAAGGATTGCTCTTGCAAATGCTGTGTCCTCCCGAGCCTGAACATCCAGACGGTAGAATCTGGAGAAGGTATGGATGGAGGACCATGTTGCCGCCCTGCAGATCTCGGCAGGTGACAGCATTCTAGTTTCTGCCCAGGAAACCGCCTGGGCCCTGGTGGAATGGGCCTTGACCTGTAGAGATGGTGGTTTTTCCGCTTCTACGTAGGCCGCCTTGATGACTTTCTTGATCCAGCGGGCAATGGTTGCCCGCGAGGACGCTTCCCCGTGTTTCTTTCCGCTGTGGAGGACGAAAAGGTGGTCCGTCTTTCGTACTGGTTCTGACATTTCCAGGTATCTTGATAGGAGTCTGCCGATATCGAGATGGCGCAGACTACGGGCTTCTTCCGGCTTAGTCAAGCCATCCATCGCAGGTAGTGAGATGGTTTGGTTAAGGTGGAAGTGTGAGACCACTTTGGGGAGGAAGGAGGGAACCGTGCGTAGCTGAATGGTCCCCGGGGTGAGTCTGAGAAATGGCTCACGGCAGGATAGGGCCTGCAGCTCTGATATGCGGCCGGCCGAGCACACGGCCAGCAAGAACACCGTCTTTAAGGTTAGCAGACGGAGGGACAGGCCTCGGAGGGGTCTGAATGCGGATCCCGCTAGGAATTCCAGGACGAGATTGAGGTTCCACAGGGGCACTGGCCACTTTAGTGGTGGGCGAATGTGCTTGACTCTTTCCAGGAAGCGTGATACATCTGGGTGCGAAGCTAGGCTGTCGTCCTCGATCCTGGGGCCGTAGCATGACAATGCGGCCACCTGTACCTTGATGGAGTTGAGGGACAGACCCTTCTGTAGTCCGTTCTGTAAGAATTCCAGGATCACGGGAACTTTAGAGGAACATGGTTTGACATTGTGGTCTTCGCACCAGGCCTCGAAGACTCTCCAGATACTTATGTATGTTAGAGATGTGGAGAATTTGCGTGCTCGGAGGAGAGAATTTATTACTGCCCCCGAGTATCCCCTCTTTCTCAGGCAGGCCCTCTCAATGGCCAGACCGTAAGAGAGAATTGAGCTGGGTACTCGTGGAGAATGGGACCTTGTTGTAGCAGATTCCTGTGTGGAGGCAGGGGTAGTGGACTCCCTGCTAGTAGCCTTCTCATGTCTGCGTACCAGGGTCTTCTTAGCCAGTCCGGGGCCACCAGAAGAACTAGTCCCCTGTGCCGCTGAATCTTGTGAATGATTGCGCCCAGTAAGGGCCACGGCGGAAAGGCGTGGAGCAGGGTCCCCGGTGGCTAGGTCTGTACCAGGGCGTCGATCCCCTGGGACTGCGGATCCCGCCTGCGCCTGAAGTATCTGGGTACTTGAGCGTTGGATCTGTTTGCTAGAAGATCCATGTCTGGAGTCCCCCACCGATGCACTATCATCTTGAAGACTGTGGGTGACAGCTTCCATTCTCCTGGGTTTAGACTTTCCCTGCTGAGGAAGTCTGCTGTGGTGTTGTCGTTCCCGGCGATGTGGAAGGCGGAGATGTCCTGGAGACTTGTTTCCGCCCAAGCCATCAGTGGGTCTATTTGTAAGGACACCTGTTGGCTTCTGGTTCCGCCCTGCCGGTTGATGTAGGCTACTGTCGTGGGGTTGTCCGATATCACTCTGACCGCTTTGTCTCAAAGTCTGTGGGCGAACCGCAGGCAGACTAATCTGACCGCCCGTGCTTCTAGGCGGTTGATGTTCCACCCCGCCTCTTCTTCGTTCCACCGCCCTTGAGCGGTTAACTCTTCGCAGTGTTCTCCCCACCCGTGTAGGCTGGCATCTGTGGTGAGCAGGATCCAGGTTGGGGAGGATCGTCTTGATCCCCGGCTCATGTGGCTGGTCTGTAGCCACCACCTTAGTTTGGTCCGGACGCTGCCCGGTAGTGGTAGACGTACAGAGTAGTTCTGGGATCGTGGACTCCACCGTGATAGGAGTGAGCGTTGCAGAGGCCTCATGTGGGCCCGCGCCCATGGCACCACTTCCAATGTGGATGCCATTAGTCCGAGGACTTGCAGGTAATCCCATGCTGTGGGACGAGGGGCGCTCAGCAAGGTTTGGAGCCGGTCCCACAACTTTGATGATCTCGTGGGGGTCAGGCTGACCTTGTCTTCCTTGGTGTCGATTCAGACTCCTAGGTATTCCAGCGACTGCGAGGGCTGTAGGGAACTCTTGTTTGTGTTGACTACCCATCCCAGGCTTTCCAGTAGAGCTATGACTCTGTGGTTGCTTGGTGGCTTTCCTCCGGTGATTTTGCTCTGATCAGCCAATCGTCCAGGTAAGGATGAACAAGGATTCCTTCCTTCCTGAGTGCTGCCGCCACCACTACTATTACCTTGGTGAATGTTCGGGGAGCGGTGGCTAGCCCGAAGGGTAGTGCCCGGAACTGGTAATGACGATTCAGGACCTTGAAGCGTAGGTAGTGCTGGTGTTCCTGATGAATTTGGATGTGTAAGTAGGCCTCTGACAGGTCCAGGGAGGTGAGGAACTCTCCTGGCTGTATTGCACGTATGACCAATCGTAAGGTTTCCATGCAGAAGCGTGGGATTCTTAGGTGCCGGTTGACCGACCTGAGGTCCAGGATGGGCCTGAATGTACCCTCTTTCTTGGGAACGATAAAGTAAATGGAGTAATGTCCAGTATTTGTTTCCCGAGTAGGTACCGGGGTTATGGCCTCGAGGTCCAGAAGTCTGGTCAGTGTAGCTTCCACTGCCGCCCTCTTGCGGGGGTCGTGGCAGGGAGATTCCACGAACTTGTCCGGAGGAGTTCGAAGGAAGTCCAGGTAGTACCCTTCTTGGATGATGGCTAGGACCCACTTGTCCAAAGTTATCTCGACCCATCTGCGGTAGAATAGGGTTAGCCTGCCCCCTATGGCTTCTTTCCTTGGATGGGTCGGCTGGATCTCATTGTGGGGTGTGGCTGGGGCCTGGACCTGAGCTGGATCCCCTCTTGCTGTGTTTGTTCCGAAAGGACTGGATCCTGCCCGTAAGGCGGGGCGCTTGAAAGTTATTCTTGTACGGGTTGAAGCGCTGTGAGCTTCTGCCCCTGGTGGACCTGGGAAAGGGGTGCTGGTTTCTCTTCGGCAGGCGAGGTAACGGGGAGTCGCCCCATTTGTTAGCCAGTTTCTCTAGTTCGCTGCCGAACAGGAGGGATCCTTTGAAGGGCATTCTCGTGAGGCGTGTTATGGAGGAGGCGTCAGCCGACCAATTTCGAAGCCAGAGTTGTCTCCTGGCTGCCACTGTGGATGAGATTCCTCTGGCAGCTGTGCACACTAGATCGGAAGCGGCGTCAGTGAGGAATGATAGAGTTGACTCCATGTCTTCTCCCGGGGTGTTGTTCCTGGCTTGGGATAAACAGGAATGTGTCACCACGGTGCAGCAGGTCGCAATCTGCAGGGACATGGCTGCCACATCAAAAGCTTGTTTTAGTATGGCTTCCAGGCGCCGGTCGTATGCGTCCTTGAGCGCCGCTCCGCCCTCCACCGGGATGGTAGTACGCTTAGTGATCGCGCAAACCATGGCGTCCACTCTGGGGCACGCCAGAAGCTCCTTGGTTGCTGGGTCCAGGGGGTACATGGCCGCTAAGACTCGACCCCTTTGAATGAGGACTCCGGCGCATTCCACTCCAGGTCAATTAGCTGTTGTGCTGCCTGTAAGAGAGGAAAATGGCGAGACGTCTGTCGAAGGCCCTCCAGCAGGGGGTTCATTCTCGGTTCCCCCTGGGTGCCTTGGTTCGGGATAGCGAGTTCCGAAAGGCATTGGGATACAAGGTCCAGAAGCTCATCCTTTGAGAAGAAGCGTCTCATGGTTCGGTGTGGCTCTGTCCCTGAAGGAAGTTCTCCCTCCTCAAGGGGCTCGACTTCTTCCTCGGAGAAATCCGTGTCCCCGTAGGTGAGGCTTCTGGGTGGTGGGAGTCTGTGCCTAGGCCTCGAGGGTCCTGGGGCATGAGGGTCTTCCGGTATCGCATATGGCTGGTCCGCCCGGGATTCAGTCTTCATCTTGACAAAGGCGTGAATCCCCTTGAATAACTCTACCCAGGAGATTGATGCTGGGTCTAGGTTGAGGGGCGCCGGATCCCTGGGGGTCCCCGTCTGTGGTATGGACTCGCTGGGGCCTGCTAGGTCCGGGGTGCCCCCTGAGGAGCTAGCCCTGTGCCCTGGGTGAGACTGGCCCTGACCTGGATCTCCCAGGGCCTCCTCACAGTGTGCGCATAAGACGTCTGCTTCCTCGCTCTGTGCAGCTCTGATGTGGCATGCTGGGCAGAGGCCTTGAGCTTTTATTCTTGTTTCTGAAGGTGCCATTTCTGTGGACGCGTAAGCTCTTGTGCGCTCCATTGCGTCTGATATGTGCGCGCAGATGTGCGCCTAGCCGTAGATGTGCGCCTTGTACTGTGCGCGTAAGGTTTATGTGCGCCTAAGATTATGCGCACAAGGGATTTTGTGCGCTTAGCTTAATTTGCGCGTTCGGATCGGGCGGCGTGCGAAGAAGGCCAAGATGGCGACGGCGAGCGTGCGGGCAATATGGCGACCTCCTCGGAGGGGCTCCACATGGGCAGACCCTAGGATGGCCGGGGCCTAGCCCTTCTAGGGCGGATCAACCCGGCGGCACAGACTTCCGATCGCCGACCTGTGCTCCTCCTCGATCTTCGGAGACCAGCTTAAAGTAGAAGATTTCCACCTTACCTTGTCTTCGGCGCTTCCCGGTTTCGTCCCGGGCGGTCTCCGGCTGCGGGGGGAGAGGGTAAGTACCTTCACTGCCGCGCTCGAGGGGATGCACCCGCTGCCTCTCAGCCGTGCCCCAGATCGAGGGCTAAGTCCTCGCCGCGATTCGGCTCCGGACCGAGGCTGCCTCTACGCCGCGCCCAAACTCCTCTCGCTCGGGGGCTAGGTCCCTGCCGCGATTCGGCCACCGGACCGAGGCTCTCACCTCCGAGGGACCACGGAAATCACCTCGGGAAACTCAACTGGGGGAGGGACCCGAGGGTATCACCGCAGGAGTGCGGGGCTCGTCTTCAAGTAGGATTTTCTTCAATTTTTTTTTTTTTCTTTTAGATTTGGTCTAACGCTCTGAGAGCATGCAGATAGCTCCTAACTGCTTTGGAGACGGAAAATACTGGGGAGCTGCACTTCCTGCAGGGGTATATGTACTAGGGGCTAACGTCAGATTGAAATCTGATCAGTCTCCAACTGCTAACAGGAGTACACTATACCCATTGGTCCTGAGTCCATCTGCTACACGCTAGGAAATATTTATTTTGTAAAGCCATGCCACTTCTGCAACAAAACTTTACATCCATCTGTTTGTGGTTAAAAGAAGACAAAATCTGCTATGAACAGGCTGGGAGTGCTTTTGAAGTAGCTCTCCCCCATGATAAAATCTAAAACTCAGCAATCGTGTCTGATCCGTATCATCAAGTATTCAAAAATACACATATATCCCACACTACCTATCAGCGCCTTTTGAAAGATCTTTTGCTCATCTAGCTCCTCTTTAACTAATAAAAAGGCTATCACAAGACACTAACTTTAAAGACAACTGAGGAAAAAAACAACCACACAACAAATTCCCAACAGCCTCAGTATACATCATCAGTGGCACTTCTTATAGGGGAATATTTACTCCCTTACATCTTTTTGCAATTGCATTATAAAAAAAAAAATCTGAGACTTAACTCAGAACCCCTCCCCCTGACTCAAACTGAACAGGGGGGTCTCTAAAACACTACTTAGAGATAAAGTCCCCCCCTCCCCTTGCCAGACATTAACTAGTCAAGAGTTCCAAACGTATGGAGTCCTCTGCCAGACTTTAACTGGTCAAGAAGACAGGCTAGGGCCCAAGCTGGCTTTCTTACTCTATGTGCCCACTGTGCTCCCAAAATGAAATGTAGAGGAGTCTAACCTCTGCATATGTTCTCTGACTGATTCAACACAATAAAACACCAATGAAGTAACTGCAAAGAAACACATATAGAGCATCCCCTGTGTCAGGCATAAAGCCAGAAAGGATTCCTGGCCTGCACAAAATATAAGAGGAGATAAAAAAAAAAACAAAAAAACAAAAGGAACACAGGCCAATTAAAACAAAAGAACAGATGAACCAGTAAACAGAGAGAGTAAATTATATACTCACAGAAATCTGGAGACAAATATTGGTTACAGCTCCCAAAAAAAAATAGGGAGTCAGGAATTTTGGCACCAACTGCAGGAATTAGGAAAACTAGTCCATTATTTCCTTCAAAAATTCCTGGCTTCAGAATAAAACTGATTTCCAGGACCCAATTTGTCTCTGAGCAAACTCTTAAAGAGTGACATTAACCAAGAAAATCTGACATGAAACCAAAACTTCCTCTTTTAGGTGGTTTATTTTTCTTAAGTACAGCTCTAAGAGAAATCTAAAAAAAACCAGCTTGCTCCTTGTATCCTAAAACAGGCAGCTCTTTATATACTTTACCTTTCATTACCCACATACACAGCCAATCAATATATTACCCATTTCCGAGCATCATATTCTCATGACATCATCACTTCACAGAGCCAATCAGGCAGGAGATTTATTCATTCATATAAATATATACTGAAAAGTAATTAGTATGATGTAAGCTATATTACACCCCTTTCCTCCATCTTATTCTTATCCTCCATTTTAGATACAAGGTCAGGGATCAAATCCCCCTGGCTGCTCCTTGTGACCTTGGGCAAATTACTTTATCCTCCATTACCTTAGGTACAAACTTAGGGGGTCATTTATCAAAGTGCTATATGGCGTTTTCGCATGCGTTAAGGCATTTTCGCATGCAACACCACCATAACACAAGGTGCGATGCAAATTAGGAAAAGGGGAGGAGTTTGGGGCAGGATTTCTGGCCAAGTGGGCTGGCTTCGCAATTTGCACATAAGAACATAAGAAAATGCCATACTGGGTCAGACCAAGGGTCCATCAAGCCCAGCATCCTGTTTCCAACAGTGGCCAATCCAGGCCATAAGAACCTGGCAAGTACCCAAAAACTAAGTCTATTCCATGTAACCATTGCTAATGGCAGTGGCTATTCTCTAAGTGAACTTAATAGCAGGTAATGGACTTCTCCTCCAAGAACTTATCCAATCCTTTTTTCAACACAGCTATACTAACTGCACGAACCACATTCTCTGGCAACAAATTCCAGAGTTTAATTGTGCGTTGAGTAAAAAAGAACTTTCTCCGATTAGTTTTAAATCGCCAAGTTCAGAAAAAAACTTAAAACATGGCTCTTCCGACAAGCCTACCCTGATTAAGTACACCGACTTCTGCAAGTATCTTGCCTACGCCTTGTATATTCCTGTAAATAGTCCGTTGCAGTTTTTATTTATTGCTTTAATTCCTCCACCTCCTGCTCTTTGTATACTCCTCCTTGTTCGCCCTCCCTGTTCATTGTAATTTCTACCTTTAAAGTTACATTGTAAACCGGTATGATGTATGCATACTAATACCGGTATATAAAAGTTTTTAAATAAATAAATAAATAAATAAATAAATGTGCCCCATGCTAACTTCATGGAGTGCCCCCTAGTCTTTCTACTATCCGAAAGAGTAAATAACCGATTCACATCTACCCGTTCTAGACCTCTCATGATTTTAAACACCTCTATCATATCCCCCCTCAGTCGTCTCTTCTCCAAGCTGAAAAGTCCTAACCTCTTTAGTCTTTCCTCATAGGGGAGTTGTTCCATTCCCTTTATTATTTTGGTCGCCCTTCTCTGTACCTTCTCCATCGCAATTATATCTTTTTTGAGATGCGGCGACCAGAATTGTACACAGTATTCAAGGTGCGGTCTCACCATGGAGCGATACAGAGGCATTATGACATTTTCCGTTTTATTCATCATTCCTTTTCTAATAATTCCCAACATTGTTTGCTTTTTTGACTGCCGCAGCACACTGCACCGACGATTTCAATGTGTTATCCACTTTGACACCTAGATCTCTTTCTTGGGTTGTAGCACCTAATATGGAACCCAACATTGTGTAATTATAGCATGGGTTATTTTTCCCTATATGCATCACCTTGCACTTATCCACATTAAATTTCATCTGCCATTTGGATGCCCAATTTTCCAGTCTCACAAGGTCTTCCTGCAATTTATCACAATCTGCTTGTGATTTAACTACTCTGAACAATTTTGTGTCATCTGCAAATTTGATTATCTCACTCGTCATATTTCTTTCCAGATCATTTCTAAATATATTGAACAGTAAGGGTCCCAATACAGATCCCTGAGGCACTCCACTGTCCACTCCCTTCCACTGAGAAAATTGCCCATTTAATCCTACTCTCTGTTTCCTGTCTTTTAGCCAGTTTGCAATCCACGAAAGGACATCACCACCTATCCCATGACTTTTTACTTTTCCTAGAAGCCTCTCATGAGGAACTTTGTCAAACGCCTTCTGAAAATCCAAGTATACTATATCTACCGGTTCACCTTTATCCACATGTTTATTAACTCCTTCAAAAAAGTCAAGCAGATTTGTGAGGCAAGACTTGCCCTGGGTAAAGCCATGCTGACTTTGTTCCATTAAACCATGTCTTTCTATATGTTCTGTGATTTTGATGTTTAGAACACTTTCCACTATTTTTCCTGGCACTGAAGTCAGGCTAACCGGTCTGTAGTTTCCCGGATCGCCCCTGGAGCCCTTATTAAATATTGGGGTTACATTTGCTATCCTCCAGTCTTCAGGTACAATGGATGATTTTAATGATAAGTTACAAATTTTTACTAATAGGTCTGAAATTTCATTTTTTAGTTCCTTCAGAACTCTGGGGTGTATACCATCCGGTCCAGGTGATTTACTACTCTTCAGTTTGTCAATCAGGCCTACCACATCTTCTAGGTTCACCGTGATTTGATTCAGTCCATCTGAATCATTACCCATGAAAACCTTCTCCATTACGGGTACCTCCCCAACATCCTCTTCAGTAAACACCGAAGCAAAGAAATCATTTAATCTTTCCGCGATGGCCTTATCTTCTCTAAGTGCCCTTTTAACCCCTCGATTATCTAACGGTCCAACTGACTCCCTCACAGGCTTTCTGCTTCGGATATATTTTAAAAAGTTTTTACTGTGAGTTTTTGCCTCTACAGCCAACTTCTTTTCAAATTCTCTCTTAGCCTGTCTTATCAATGTCTTACATTTAACTTGCCAATGTTTATGCTTTATCCTATTTTCTTCTGTTGGATCCTTCTTCCAATTTTTGAATGAAGATCTTTTGGCTAAAATAGCTTCTTTCACCTCCCCTTTTAACCATGCCGGTAATCGTTTTGCCCCTTCTTTCCACCTTTCTTAATGTGTGGAATACATCTGGACTGTGCTTCTAGAATGGTATTTTTTAACAATGACCACGCCTCTTGGACATTTTTTACTTTTGTAGCTGCTCCTTTCAATTTTTTTCTAACAATTTTTCTCATTTTATCAAAGTTTTAACTACACCTTTTTCATTTGCGTTAAGTCATGCGATATGGTTTTATCGCACTTTGCAATGTTTTTGCAAAAAGCGTTTTCAGTATTTTAACCTGCTGGGGGAGAGAGAGAGAGACTAGCTATAAGGCCCTCATACTAGGTAGGTATTTATACCTCTATAGGAGGCCCACCTAGCTATTCGAGATAAGGTTTAGATATTACTGTAGGGGTTATGGGCCACTTTGACATGCAGAGTGCAACGTACGAACAGAACAGTGCACTCTTGTGAAGATTTGATGACCTTCGGAGTGAGGAAACTCAAGCTAAGTTGAAAGAACATTGCACAATTCTCATCTTTCGAGGTATCGGACTAGGATTCTGCTGACATTCACGCCGCCTTCGCCACCTGAATCTTCCGAATCCTTGTGCTCCTCTGGAGATGGTAAGGATATGGTTTGGTTCATATGGAACTGGGAAACCACTTTTGGTAGGAAGGATGGTACCGTACACAGTTGTATGGAGCCCGGGGTGAACCTGAGGAACGGTTCCCGACAGAAGAGTGCTTGAAGCTCGGAAATGCGCCGAGCTGAGCATATTGCTACCAAAAATGCTGTCTTTAAGGTCAGGAGACGTAGAGACAGGCCGTGTGTTGGTCTGAAGGAATTCCCTGCTAGTAAGTCAAGTACTAGGTTGAGTTTCCTTAAGGGCACTGGCCATTTCAAGGGTGGTCGGAGTTGTTTAAGTCCTTTCAGGAAGCGAGACACATCAGGATGCGTTGATAGTCTGATACCGTCCACTTCAGACCTGAAGCAAGCAAGTGCTGCATCTTGGACTTTAAGGGAGTTGAGAGACAACCCCTTTTTCATGCCGTCCTGAGGGAATTCCAGGATCGTGGGAATCTTGGCTGTCCTTGGAAGGAGATCGCGGTCTTCACACCAGGCTTTGAATACTCTCCAGATCCGTATGTAAGAAAAAGATGTGGAGAACTTGCGTGCCCGGACCAGGGTTTCAATCACGGCTTTTGAGTAGCTGCGCTTCTTTAGGCTAGTTCTCTCAAGGGCCATACCGTAAGAGAGAATCGAGCCGGGTCTTCGTGGAAGATTGGTCTCTGCTGAAGAAAGTCCCTGTATGGTGGTAGACGCAGAGGACTCCCCGCCAGTAGTCTTCGTATGTCCGCGTACCATGGCCTTCTTGGCCAATCCGGGGCGACTAGTAGAACTAGTCCCCTGTGGTGTTCTATCTTGTGGATGAACCTGCCAAGTAGTGGCCAGGGTGAGCAGGCGTAGAGGAGGTTTTCCTCTGGCCAGTTCTGGGCGAAAGCGCCGATTCCCTGAGATTGTGGTTCTCATCTGTGGCTGAAGAACCTGGGGACTTGGGCATTGAGACGAGTTGCCAGTAGATCCATAACTGGGAGACCCCATCGATTTACTATCAGTTGGAAGGCTGTGTCCGCCAGGGACCTAGGCTCTCTCTGCTGAGTTCGGCCGCTGAGATGTTGTCTTTTCTCGCGATGTGGGAGGCCAAAATCCCTTGTAGGTTTAATTCCACCCACTCCCTGAGGGGGTCTATTTCCAGAGACATCTGCTGGCTCTTGATTCCTCCCTGGCAGTTAATGTAGGCAACGGTTGTCGCGTTGTCTGACATGACTCTGACAGACTCACCTCGGAGTCTGTGGTTGAATCGTAGGCAGGCTAGTCTGACCGCTCGAGATTCCAGGCGGTTTATATGTTCATCCCGCCTCTTCCTTGTTCCATTGTCCCTGGGCCGTCAGTCCCTGACAATGGGCTCCCCACCCTCGCGTCAGTGGTGAGCAAGATCCAATTCGGTGAGGATAGGTTTACGCCTCTGCCTAGGTGTTCTTCCTGTAGCCACCATTGAAACCGATCCTGAACCTCTGTCAGTAGCTGGAGGTCAACTGAGTAGTTCTGGGATGCTGGGTTCCATCGTAATAGTAGGGAACGTTGTAGCGGTCGCATATGGGCCCTTGCCCACGGAACAACTTCCAGAATTGATGTCATGAGGCTGAGGACTTGAAGATAGTCCCATAACTTGGGGCGAACTGAGGTCAACAGTTTTTGTAATTGACCCATCAGCTTCCTTCTCCTTGGAGGGGGAAGATAGATTTTGTTCTGTTTGGTATCGAACCGGACTCCCAGGTATTCTAGTGACTGGGAGGGCTGTAGACAGCTCTTGGCTGTGTTCACGATCCACCTGAGTTCTTGTAGTAGGCTCCTGACTCTGGTGGATGCGTGGCGACTCTCCTCCAGAGACTTTGCCCTGATCAGCCAATCGTCCAAATAAGAATGTACCAGGATTCCTTCTTTCCTCAGTGCTGCCGCCACTACCACCATAATTTTGGTGAAGGTTCTGGAAGCGGTGGCTAGTCTGAAGGTAACGCTCGGAATTGATAATGCTAGCCCAGTATTGCAAAGCACAGGAAGCGCTGGTGGTCCTGATGGATCGGGATGTGAAGGTAGGCTTCAGATAGGTCCAGGGAGGTTAGGAATTCTCCTGGTTGTACCGACATTAGAACGGAGCATAGGGTTTCCATGCGGAAGTGTGGTACCTTCAGGTAACGGTTGACGGCCTTGAGGTCCAGGATGGGCCGAAATGTTCCTTCTTTCTTGGGAATGATAAAATAGATGGAATAGTGGCCAGTATTTTGTTGAAGCGTAGGCACCGGGGCTATTGCCTTCAGGCTGAGTAGTTTTGCTAGTGTGGTTTCCACTGCCAGTCTCTTGGCGTGGGAGTGGCAAGGTGATCTCATAAATTTGTCTGGAGAGAAGTTTTGGAATTCCAGAGAGTACCCCTCTCGAATGATGGTTAGGACCCACTTGTCCGATGTTATCTCGACCCATCTTTGGTAGAAGAGGGCAAGCCTGCTCCCTATGTCTTCTTCCTGTGGATGGATCTGCGTCTTCTCATTGTGGGGTACGGCCTGAGCCTGCCCCTGCTCCTCTCTTAATGTGCTTGTTCCGAAAGGAATGAGACCTTCCTGAAGGGCGAGGTTCTTGGGACTGTGTGTTCCTGTAAGGTTTAAAATGCTGTGATCCTCTACCCTTGGTTCTTCTGGGGGAGGAGCGCTGATATGTTCTTTTGTTCCTGTCTTCAGGTAATAGGGGTACTGGGGATTCGCCCCATTTGTTGGCTAACTTCTCCAGTTGATTCCCGAACAGGAGAGATCCTTTAAAAGGCATTTTTGTGAGGTTCGCTTTGGAAGTCGCATCAGCCAACCAATTCCGGAGCCATAATTGTCTTCTGGCCGCCACTGCGGCGGCAACACCCCTGTCTGAGGTATGCATGAGGTCTGCGGAAACATCGTTGAGAAAGGAGACCGCAGGTTCCATCTCTTCTCCGGGCGTGGTTACGTGTCTGGAGAGGATCAAGCAGGAACGTGCCACCAATGCGCAGCAAGAAGCAATTTATAGCGTCATTGCTGATACATCAAAGGACTGCTTAAGGATGGCTTCCAGCCTTCTGTCTGGGTGTCCTTCAGTGTCACTCCTCCTTCCACAGGGATCGTAGTGCGTTTTGAGACAGCACGGATCATAGTGTCCACTATAGAGTAGCGTAGGAGTTCCTTAGCCGTGGGTTCCAGCGGGTATAGGGCCTCTAGGGTCCGCCCCCCTTTGAAACTGGCCTCTGGAGCATTCCATTCCAGGTCACTCAGTTCCTTTATGGGCTCCAACATAGGAAAGTAGTAGGAGGCCTTACAGAGGTACACCAACATGGGGTTCTTCTTTGGTTCCGATATAGGCTCTGTGCCTGGAAGACCCAGTGTCTTCATAGTCTGGGACACGAGGGTTGGTAATTTGTCCTTGTGGAAGAATTGGAGCATGGTCCGGTATGGCTCACCCCTGGGGGAATTTCTCCTTCTTCCAGGGAGTTTCCTCATCTGAGGTGTCTGGATCCTCATCAGGGATGCTCTTGATTAGGAGAGGCATGTCTCGAGGAACCTGGGAGGGGCCAGGAAGAGCTTGAACTTCCAGCAGGGTTTCAGTAGTAGGAGCTGGTTGTGCCTGGACAAAGGTTTGCAGCCCTTTAAAATATTCCACCCAGGAAAAGGTTCCTGGGTCCATGATGATCCCAGGAGGGACTGTAGTGGGGGCCCCGGAGGTACTTTCCTGTGGGGGCGCCAGAGTTGGAAATGCTTAGGTCCGGGGTGCCATCAGTGGTTCCGGATCCCTCTCCTGGCTGCAGGAGGTCTTGTTTCGGTTCTCTCTGAGTCTGCTCACACTGTAGGCACAGGAGGAATTCCAATTCAGGCTGTGTGGCTCTTAGGTGGCAGGCTGGGCAAAGGAAGGGTTCCTTGGCTTTCTTGGATGGTGGTGCCATTGTTTGTGCGTGTGTAGCGCTTAAAAACTCGTCCGTGCGTGGAGATATGCAGGCAGATGCGCTTAGTTGTGCGCGTTGGATGCGCAGAAGATATGCGCATAAGTTGTGAGTGCGGACAACTGATTTTGTGCATGCGGCACAGTTATGCGTGCAGTTGTGCGTGCGGACTAGTTGTCCGCGCCGCTGTGCGCACAACCCAGATGTGCGCGCAGTTAAGCGTGTGTTCTTACTGGCGCACTCAAGTTAGGCGCCTTGGGCCTCTGGCCTGCCCCACGCATACCGGTCGAGGGGAGAAAATGGCACAGATGACCCCTATGGCAAGATGGCGAACCCCCCCCCCCCCCCCCCCCCCCGGAGTGTCTCTACGTGTGTGGACCCTTGCACCGAATTGAGGCCTAGCTTAAGGAGGGCTGCTAATCCCAATTTTAAACCTCTTCGGAAGGAAGATCGGTACGGCTATTCGAGCCTTGGAGACCGGAGATTTAAAAGTGAAGGTTTCTACTTTACCTGGTCTCGGTGCTTACCGGTCGCTTGCTGAGCAGTCTCCAGCTGCGGGGGAGAGGGGAATACCTTCACCGTCGCGCTTGATTCTGCTCCCATTGCCTTTCAGCCACCCTGGGGGCTAAGTCCACGCCGGGAATCGGCTATCGGACCAAGGCTCACCTCTGAGGGATATTAGAGTCACCTCAGGACCGTTAGGTTTCTCCGCAGGAGAAGTGGGGCTCTCTTCTTAACAGGTAAATTTTCTTTTCTTCTTTGTTGAAAAAGTTACACTATTCTCTTTTGGATAGTGTCCGCATCTGCTATGGAGACGGAGAAATACTGACGAGCTAAGCATGCTGCACGGGTATATGTCGGCTGACGTCAGCTTTAAAATCTGACTCCGTCTCCCATCTACTATCAGGAGAGCACAATACCCATTGGTCCTGAGTCCATCTGGCTACACACTAGGAAAAAAGCTATTTTACTTATAAAAACAATACCCAGAATCAAAATAATGAAACTTTTCTGACCATTGACGCCATGGAGAAAAAAAAAAAAGGACGTATGAACACGATGACACAGCAAAGTATTCTAGAAAGCTCTAGGAGCTTAGCAGTTACTGCTCCAACCCATGCTTCATCAGATGACACCACACAACTGAGAGAACTATCCTGTTTACCCTCAGAGAATATGCATAATATTTTTTCCAGTATTCCTCTCTCTCCCAAACAAGTGTGCTACATTCTTGTGCTCATAAATGCGTACAACAGTGCCTGACTACCTTCAATACAATTTGCAATTATAACTCTTTACTTATCCAATACTAATAACTAGTGACAAATTACATATAAAACAAAAGTATAGCACTCATAATTGGGAATTTCTATTTCTGCCAATGTAATGCAATTTAAATACTAAATATATTTAAGGATTCATGTATGTATGACTGTCTGTTTCCTGAAATCTTAAAGCTAGATTTTAAAACCCGTGCACATGGATGCGTCAATTTTATAACATGTGTGCGTCACCACACGCATATAATAAAATCCAATGCCCGCACATTTTGTATCGGTGCTTGTGGGTGCCCAGTCACGCATGCGGGGGGGGGGGGATTTTTTAAGAAAAGGTGCAACGTGAATAAGCCTACCCCAGTTCCCTAACCCCCTACCTTACTTTCCTCCCTTTTCCCCTCTCCTCCCCGACCCCTAAACCCACCCTAACTACGCAAAATTGTTTTTTGTTTTTTTTTTTTTTTTTAACTTACTTCAGCTACCAAGATGAAGTAAGTTGCATGCGCTGACCAGCTGCCAGTGCACGAGTCACTGGGACAGCACAAAATGGTAGTCTTGGCTGGTCCCCGCCTCGCCCAGACCCTGCTCCCAGCCCACCCCTTTTTGCTCTGCCGGCACTTCTACGTGTACCTGCAGAAACGCGCGTTGGCGGGCCATTTAGAAAATGCACTTGTGCACTCGGTCCAGCCATACATGTATCTCCCAGGATTTGCATGCGCCGGCGTTTGAAAATTCTTTCGCAAGTATGCAAACCCACTTTATACAGGCTGAATCCCTGTCATTCACATCCCAAATTACTCAAATAAGCAGCAATAGTCTGGTTTCTTACAAATAAATAAGGTTTTTAGAGCTATAAGTTAATCATACAATATAGTGTATTCTTAAAATATGAAAACTACTTACAACACTGGACCATGGCAGTTGCTCTGAATGTTTTCAAGCAATCTAGGAGATGCTACTTCTTTACAGAGGTAATGGTGTGCATCTGCTGTTAATCTATAATATCCATCGATTAATGATACAAAAGAAAGAGCTTCTCTCAATGAAGAAAATTCAACTTCCTATTGAAAAATTGAGGGAAAGATTAACATGATATATTTAGCCATGTCGAAGCTTACCATTACATTATTAGATAAAAAGAATGTTCACTTAAATGATATCACTCTGGATGGCAGACAGAGTGAGGAAATTGTTTATAAATATCCTGTTTAACTGATTTAGGTGTTCAGAATATTCTTGTAAATGTGCTTTTTTATAATATCTGGAAAACAATATAAACTTCTGAAGTGCCACAATATACATTATACATCTTTATGGCCAGCACATCCACAGCTATAAAGACAAAAAGGCAGGAATGGAAAACTCCAGTTCTTGAGAGCCATGAGAACAGGCTTGCTTTCAGGATTCTCACAATGCTCATGAGATATATTTGCTAATAATTGATCCAAGAATAAGGTTAATTTTCATAGTTTGGCTATCATGAAATCCAGTCCTTTTGTGGCACTTGGGAACCAGAGTTTGCCATACTGCAATGGTTCTTTAGCCAACTCAAAACATCTGACTGGCTTATTTAGATTTTATTTTACTAGCATATATCCCTATAATATTCAGAAATGATAGACAAATCTGGCTAAGCTGAATCTAGTCTACTGTATACCTGTAGCCATTTCGACTGCACATGGTAAACAAATTGATTCTTAGGAATTCCTCAAATAAAATCACCACACTCTATATCAGGATAGAGTTTATTTAAATAGCTCAAAGTACATAAAAAGATGTTTCCCTTGAAAGTAAAATTAGACAATTTTAGAATTTGTTTAATCTTAGAACTATAACTATTTGTTAGCAAAATGTGTCACAATTTCACCAGGAATGAAAAACCTACTGCTTTAAATATGGTGAAATCATTTTTAACTTTTCACCCTTGCTTAGATTTTTGGTTCTGGAGATGAAAAGATTCGCTGAATTTGTATAACATCATTAATCTGCCCCCATATCTTTTCTGATGACAATAACCCAATTTTGACAATCCTTCAGCACATTTTAATTTATTTAAAAAATGTATTTGCTCAGTTCATAGTTTATGTTTATTACTACTTGATTAATTGCAATTACAAATGTAATACAAAGTGATGTACAAATAAAATAGGCAAAGCTAACAAAGCAATATACAGATAAAAATTAGTAATAAAAACTACAAATCAAATCAAAAAAATACAATAAAAAATAACTAAATACAGATAAAATTAAAATAAGAAAATATAAAATAAACATATACTGCCTGATTTACTTAGCAATCCATTATGAAAAAGCCTGTGCAAACAAATAAGATTTTAGTGCTTTTCTAAATTTTAAAAAATCTCTCTCAAGATGAATATTAAGAGTTAAAGAATTCCAAAGGTGAGGAGATTAGGGATGTACATTTGTTTGCGACGAAATAGGAAATATAGACGATATTTCATATATCGTTGTGGTTCGGGGGTCCCCGAAACAATAAGAAAACCCATGAAATTTCGTGTGGTTTTCTTATCGTTTTCGGGGGGGAGGGGGGGAAGAAAGGGCACACAAAAAAACCCCCCCAAACCCACTCCCAACCCTTCAGATTTAATTACAATCCCCCACCCTCCCAAACCCCCCCCCCAAAAAACTTGCCTAAAGTCCCTGGTGGTCCAGCGGAGGTCCCGGGAGCGATCTCCTGCTCTCAGGCCGTCGGCTGCCACTAATCAAAATGGTGCCGATGGCCCTTTGCCTGTACCATATGACAGGGGCTATTTGTTCCATTGGCCGGCCCCTGTCACATGGTAGGCGCAATGGATGGCCTGCTGACGGCAGAGATCGCTCCCAGGACCCCAGCTGGACCACCAGGGACTTTAGGCAAGTTTTTTGGGGGGGGGGATTGTAATTAATTACATCTGAAGGGTTGGAGTGGGGTTTTCTTTTTCGGATCGGGACAGCCAAAAAAAAATTGGCCCAAACCGCGGGAAACTAAATTTCCTGTGGCGGGCCAATAATGAAGGCCGAACCAAAAGGTTTGGCCGTATCACATCTCTAGAGGAGATAGGTAAGAAAAACAAATTACACGTGAGCTATCAAAATGGATATTACAAATGTAAGATAGCAATAAAAGTTCTTGTTGTGAAGACTGTAATTCACAAGAAAGAAGACAGGGAGAAATAACAGAGGCAAGATAAGGAGTGCCCCACCTCAAAGCCTTAAAAGTAAGGTATCCAATTTTAAATAAGACAGGAAAAGATACTGGAAGCCAATGTAAATTAAACAGTAGAGGGGTGACGATCATATTTAGATTTGTGAAAAATGACTTTAGCAGCTGTGTTTTGTGCTAATTGAAGTCATTTAAGTTGAGTTGCAGAAAGACCATGTAATAATGCATTACAGTAATCAAACCTAGAGATAAAGGGATGAGTTAGAATTTTTAGATCAGAACTATCCAAAAATGGCTGGAGACGACGTATAAATCTGAGAAAAAAAAATAAACACACTTAAGAACTTTGGAAACATTATATGAAAAATTGAGTTAGTTGTCAAAAGTGAAGCCTAAAGTAGTGATTTCATTTTTAATTGAAATAGCACAACCTGCCATCATCAAAATTGGAAGAGCAGAAGAAAGAAGTGTGAGTGAACCAAAACTTCAGATTTTGAAGGATTGACCTTCAACTTAGAGTACAACCAGTCAGACTTTAGGAAGACAGTTATTGAACAGTTACTGACAGATTGTTGGTAGATGAGAGTTTGACACTAGCAAGAATCTGAATATCATCAGCATAAAAGAACCTAGAGAACCTAAACTCTGAATTAGAGTAGCAAGAGGAGAGAGGTATAAATTGAAAACTATGGGAGAAAGAATAGAGCCTTGAGGGACACCACTAAGAAGTCTGAAGCAGAATGCTTAGAATTCCAGCTAACACTGAAAGTACAAGGTGGAGTTACCCACAAAATCTATTTATTAGATTTCACAATACAAGTAGTATTCCATTGTACACAGAAAAATAGTGGTACATCACAGCACAAAGGAAACTGCTAATAAATTAAAAACAAAATCATTAAAATTATGAAGAAAATAACCCATTTCAAATCCCAGCTCAAGCCATCAAAAAGACCAGGAGGGATCCATCATGTCATAAAGACAAAAAATATAATCCAAATATGTGTATATAACCACAAAAAGACCAATACACGCCAATATATAAATTAAAGAGAAACTGATCTATTTTACATATTTATTTATTTAAAAGGCTTATATGCTATGTAATCTCCCCATTAAAAAAAATCAAGAGCCTAGATTAGGGGAGAAACCTAGAAAGAAAAAAACATAATGACAGAAAGCATAGTCATTCCACTTTTTGAAGAAAGGGATTCAAGGTGCCCAGGGAAACCTGTTTAAGGCCTTCAGGTCTAAGATAGGATAGAGTACTCCTGTTTTCTTAGGAGTCAAGATGTAATTAGAGTAGAATTTCTGCCCTCTTTTCCATGGTGGAATGGGCTCAACCGCATTGGTCTCCATAAGTTAGGAAAACTCCTTTTGAAGCAATTCCTGATATGAAATCTGGGGTCGATTTGGTAGAAGACCTAACAGATGTAATTTGTACTCTTCTTATGAAGGTGAGGATCCAGACATCGAAAGATACTTGGCCAATGGTTTATATAAAACCTCAGCCTGCCTCTGACAGGAAGGTCCTCTAGCATGAGTATGGGAATGCAGGCAATGCTCTCTGTGACTCTATCCCAGGAATTGACTAGGGGTGCAAGGCTGTGGCTTAGGGGCCCGCTGCTACCATGGACAGGCACAAGGAGGCCTGCTAAATACAGGTCCAAGGGGGTGGAAGACTGCACTTCCTCAGTTGGAAAAAGTGCCTCCTCTGCTCCCATTCTTGGATACCTTCTGGAAGAGGAGGGTGGGTCCAGAGTGGTTGTTCAGGGCTGCTGAAATGTTGCACAGTGTTCACCGATCTGTGCTACCTCTTCTTTAAACCTGTCTCTGAAGACATTCTTTCCAGTGCATGGCACATCTGTAAGTCTTTCCTGGACCTCAGGATGGAGGTCTGAGGCCTCAGCCAGGCAAGTCTGTGGGTACCAATCACTACAGCAGAGATTCTGGATGCTACCTCGAAAATATTGAAATGTCAAGTGGACCATGCATTTCCCGTACTCTATTCCCTTTTCCATTAGTGATTGGAGGATATGCAACTGATTTTTAGAAAGCTGATCAATCCCCCCCCCCGCATCTGCTTCAGTAAGTTATGCAAGTACTGGACCATAAAGAGCAGGTAAGAGGCTAGGCAGACATTTAACATAGCTCCCTGAAATACCTTCCTCCCAAGAGTTTCCAGGGTTCTAGAATCCTTCCCCTGGAGTATCAAGGGTTCTCGTCCTCTTAGCCCTCTTGAGAGTGGATTCAAACACCATAGATTGATGTGGTAGCTGCCTTTTTTCAAATCCAGGAGCTACTGAATAATAATAATCACAGCTGCCTTCTTATTCATGGGAGCTACAAGAGGGGCTTCACCCACCTTATCTACATTTACTGAAGGATTTCATGAACTGGGATTGCTGTAACTTTCTAAGAAGGTTCCACAAACTGGAGAATGTCCAGCATCTTATTTCTGGTTTCATCCACCATCAACAAAAGAAAGGGCATGGTCTTCACCATTGATCTAATAAAACCAGTAAAAGAAAGGTCTGCTGGAGGCTTCCTTCTCTCTGGGGGAAGAGAAGGGTTGGAGAGAAGACCCGTCAATTTTTCTCTCTCTCAGAGGCAACACTGGATCTATAGTTGTACCCCCATGAAAATTCACAGTCAGGCACAAACTGTGCCCAGCTGGCAGACAAGGCCTCAGAGAGGAATGCACTAGTCTGCTTTGGCCTGGAATCCAAATAATTCTGATCCCTTTGGGAAGCTTCCTCCCCTGCTGGGCTGGAGTTCACCATTGGAGCAACCACCATAGACACAGATTCTCCTCCAGAAATGGGCATCAGCACCAGAAATGGTTCAAGACTGCCTGGCAGCTAGAGGGATTCGAGTAGCGGCTCAACTTCAGCCCATGCTGGTATAGATGCCCTCAATGCCAGAGCATAAAGCCTATAAGTAAATGAATCCAAACAAGCAAGGAAACCACAAATAATACAAAGATTGTATCCTGCTGAATATATACGGGTCAATAGATTGTGGGTTCAAAGTGACCTCATATGACGTGCCCAAATAGCTACAGACTCATGAAGCTCTAGGGAGCGTTAGGCCTTTTTAATCATTGGTCACCGAGAATAATTTAACAATACTTCAATAGAAGCTAAACAGTATTTAAGGGATTCTTCAAAAGATGAAGTAATCAGCAACGAGAACACTTATCTTGTAAATGTATTGAATCGCCCTCCAGTCCAAATTTCACTAGTAGTAGCGATCGATGCAGTCCATGTAGAAACAAAGAGCCAGGCTTGGTGAAACTTGTCCAATGATATCCGACACTGCGGTGTTTCGGAGATTACTCCCTTCAGAGAATCGGAGGATTCTTATTGCTGCATGGGGACTATGAATTCAAAAAGATTTTTATGTCACTTCGACCATATTTCTCAATGAACCAAATTTCTCAATGAAAAGCTGTCTGCTGCCCCGCCGTGAGAGGTCTATCATAGACCTCTCAAGGCAGGGCAGCAGACAGCTTTTCAGCATCGCGCAATGTTCATTGAGAAATATGGTCGAAGTGAAATAGTATCTGTTGACCAGTTGTGCAGCCACAGATATCTAGTAGCTATAAACAGAAGCAACTCCTCTGGTGGCTGTGCAAACCAGGTCACAGCCTGCATCAGCTAAGGCAGTCTCTGGTTCTACCATAAGTCTGCTATCTGAAGCGGCACTTCCAGAGTCTTGAGAAAGACCAAAGCTAGCTCGAGCTATCAGGGCACAAGAAGCAATTTGCAAGTTCATTGCCACTTCCTCAAAGGCTTGCTTTAGAATATAGCCTCAATTCTCCTATCCTGAGCATCTTTAAGAGCTGCACCTCCCTCTACGAGGAAGATGATTTGTTTCGTGACAGAACATACCCAAGTATCCACTTTAGGGAAACACAACTGCTCTCTGGCCTGCAGATCCAAGGAGTATAAACCCACCAAGGCGCGCCCTCCTTTAAAAGATGCCTCTGGCAAACTTCATTCCAGATCAATCAACTCTTGAATTACATCCAGGAGAGGAAAGAAATAAGGCCTTTGGTAGGGTGACTAAACTGAAGTCTTTCTTCTGTACCCCCCCCCCCCCCAACAGTCAGTCCCAGCCAATCCAAGGGTCTTCAAATTCTGAGAGATCAAGTCCAGCAACTCATCTCTATGAAAAACAGAGAAGAGTTCTATGTGGTTGCAATTCTGGGGGAATCTCCCCTTCCTCAACTGGAGAGCCACCATCATCATCGGCGTCATCTTGATCCACCTGCATTCGAGCCTTGTCAGGTTGCACTGTGCCACAGCACTTGACCAAGGTGGCAGGCACAGAAGAAATCTGAGCTTATGAACCTAAACCAGTAGGTATAGTCGACTCAGAAGACTGCCCCAGTAGAAAAATCTGTAATCCATGGAAGAATGCCACCCAGGAAAAGGAGGATGGGTCCATAGGTCCAAACTTGACATCCTGAGAGCAAGTTTCCTCTGAGGAGTCAGCCCGTGGATCAACCGAAGATGACCAAGAAGATGGACCATCGTCAACAAAATCAGAAGGGGGTAAATCCCCATGACCATGCAGGCAGCGCTGACACAGGCTTAAAGAAAGCTCCGGCTGTATTACCCTGATGTGGCATGCAGCAGAAATAGATAAGCACTAAGACTTCTTCGCCGCAGGCACCATGGTTGTAAAGCGCTAAGTCAGGTGTACGCATGTGCCCAGCTAGACGGACAAAAAAGTGTGGTCAAGTCCCTGCGTGTAAAAGCCGCGTCCAAAATGGGCACACATTTTTTGTGCATCCAGGTATAAACGTTTAGTATATTTGCCCAAACCAGGCATCCAGGTACACACACGCTCAAGGGACACCCAAGTAAGTTGTCAAAAGTGTGTGTCCAGAAACAAGGATGCCCAATTTTTGGATGCACAGTCTGCATCAGATGAACAATAGGGATGTGCAGGTGCACACAGACAGCGTGATACATCTGGGTGCGAGGCAAAGCTGTCGTCCTCGCTCCTGGAGCCGTAGCATGACAATACGGCCACCTGTACCTTGATGGAGTTGAGGGAGAGACCCTTCTGTAGTCCGTTCTGTAAGAATTCCAGGATCACGGGAACTTTAGAGGAACGTGGTTTGACATTGTGGTCTTCGCACCAGGCCTCAAAGACTCTCCAGATCCTTATGTATGTTAGAGATGTGGAGAACTTGCGTGCTCGGAGGAGAGTATCTATTACTGCCCCCGAGTATCCCCTCTTTCTCAGGCGGGCCCTCTCAATGGCCAGACCGTAAGAGAGAATTGAGCTGGGTTCTCGAGGAGGATAGGACCTTGTTGTAGCAGGTCTCTGTGTGGAGGCAGGGGTAGTGGATTCCCTGTCAGTAGTCTTCTCATGTCTGCGTACCAGGGTCTTCTTGGCCAGTCTGGGGCCACCAGAAGAACTAGCCCCCTGTGCCGCTGAATCTTGTGAATGATTGCGCCCAGCAAGAGCCACGGCGGAAAGGCATATAGCAGGGTCCCCGGTGGCCAGGCCTGTACCAGGGCGTCGATCCCCTGGGACTGCGGATCCCGCCTGCAGCTGAAGTATCTGGGTACTTGAGCGTTGGATCTGTTTGCTAGAAGATCCATGTCTGGAGTCCCCCACCGATTCACTATCATCTTGAAGGTTGTGGGTGACAGCTTCCATTCTCCTGGGTTTAGACTTTCCCTGCTGAGGAAGTCTGCCGTGGTGTTGTCCTTCCCGGCGATGTGGACGGTGGAGATGTCCTAGAGATTTGCTTCCGCCCAACACGCCTCACGAGAATGCCCTTCAAAGGATCCCTGCTGTTTGGCAGTGAACTAGAGAAACTGGCTAACAAATGGGGCGACTCCCCATTACCCCGCCTGCCGGAAGACAAGACGAAGAGAAACCAGCGTCCTTTTCCCAGGTCCACCAGAGGCAGAAGCTCACAGTGCTTCAACCCTTACAAGAACAACTATCAAGCACCCCGCCCTACGGGCAGGAACCAGTCCTTTCGGAACAAACACAACAAGAGGGGAACCAGCTCGGGTCCAGGCCCCAGCCGCACCCCACAATGAGATTCAGCCGACCCATCCAAGGGAAGAAGCCATAGGGGGCAGGCTAACCCTATTCTACCGCAGATGGGTCGAGATAACTTCGGACAAGTGGGTCCTAGCCATCATCCGAGAAGGGTACTACCTGGACTCCACTCGTGGCATGCTGGGGGCCTGCCAAATTCTGAGCAGAAAATGGAATTTCTGCACAGCTGCACAGGAGGGGATTTCTGCGCAGAATTTCCCCAGGACTAGTAGTTTGTAAAATCCAGATCTGACCACTGCTCTAATTTGTGGAATAGTGCACTGCATATTTAATTTTTTAACGTCAATGCAAATTCAATGTAAAGAGTAAGTATGAATTAATAAATTGTGACTACATATTACTCACTTGCATTATTCATTCACAGGAGATGGCCACTTTTACTTTAAGCATTTCACAAACAGAGGCATTTGTAGAACCATACAATACTTTTAATCAATTGAAACTTACCAGGGTTTTGCTGTCTTGTTTATTAATGGTGACTACTCTACACTCAGTGGAGCCATCTTTGCTTGCTTGCTTGATACTAACATCGATAATATCAGGAAAATCACAGTAAGCCTGCAAATCCTGCAAAAGGTTATAGTTATTGTTTAAATATTTCAACTAATACAAACATAAATCAAAACTTTGTCCTGTAAATCTCTGAAAGTGATTTAACAATTATTTTTATTTATTTAAACATTTTTATATAATTAAGTCACAGAGAAAGAAGAAATCAGATTAAGAGATTGCAAAAAAAAGCAGTATAATTTTTCATATCTCACATGATCACATACTGAAATCCTTTGATACAATCAATACAAGATGAAGCTCATAGCAACAGCAATGCAGTTTTCATAATACCTGATGTCATCACAATATACTCTATCGTCAATTTTTTTTGGCCAGTAAATTCTGTTCTTTTAGGTCTTCAGCACAATTGCAACTGGTATCTATAGGTCTAGGGTGCTATGAGCCTTCATTTACATCTACCTAGGGCTCTTCATGCCTTCTTCTAACATCCCTCCCAATTTAGTCCAGCCATGACGGCACTAGTCCTCAAACAAAGACTATAAACTGTGACTCCCTCTAGAATAGGCATAGGGAAACTCCAGTCCCTGAGAACCACACACCGCTTGAATTTTCAGTATATTCCTAGTGAATATTTATTTATTTAGATGTTTTATTCACCATTGTTCCAAAAGAAGATCAGAACAATTTACAAAATCATTCATATTATTGGTCAACATTCATTTTCTAGGTTAACACAACAGCAAATACATTTCTAGGCTAGCATATCAGCTTCAGGTACAAGTTAGCTAGGGGGCTATGATCATGGCTAGTAATCCATAAATTCTATTTCATTATCCTTCATGTATTAATCAGTAAGTTGTCATATTCCACTTTACATCATTCAATACTTATTGCTCATTCTACTAACATTGGCCTGGATTTATCAAAATGCACTAAATATCGCATGTGATAGAAAAAGGGGCATGTTTTATGGTAATAGGCAGTTTATCGCAATTTGCGCTAATACCTATGCAAAGTGCAGTTACCAAAATTGCAATAACTTTTTCGCACTTTGAGATAAGTAACAGAATTGTGGTATTTCCTACATACAACCACTGGGGGGGACGACCATGTTTACTATCAGGGCCACTGAGGAGAGAGAGAGGGAGACTGACTAGCCATAATGCCCTAACACTAGATAGGTATTTATATCTCTATGGGAGGCCCACCTAGTAACTCGAGGTGAGGTTTAGGTATTAGTGTAGGAGTTAGGGGCTACTTTGACATTCAAAGTGAGACGTACGAACAGAACAGTGCTCTCTTGTGAAGATTTTATGACTCTCGGAGTGAGGAAACTCACTCAAAGATGATATTTGTGCAGTGTTCTCTCAACCTAGCTTGATGATGCCCAGGTAGAGGGTCCATCAAGCTAGGTTGAGAGAACACTGCACAAATATCATCTTTGAGTGAGTTTCCTCACTCCGAGAGTCATAAAATCTTCACAAGAGAGCACTGTTCTGTTCGTACGTCTCACTTTGAATGTCAAAATGGCCCCTAACCCCTACACTAATACCTAAACTTCACCTCGAGTTACTAGGTGGTCCTCCCATAGAGATATAAATACCCATCTAGTGTTAGGGCATTATGGCTAGGCTTGTGCGCTCTCTCTCTCTCTCTCCCGATAGCTAGGCTGGTGTTCTGGGAGCTTCAAAACTGGCATTTGAGAACATCTCGCAAAATGTGATAAAGCCTTAACACAACCTATCGCACAGCTTAATGCTACTGAAAAAGGTGTAGCTAAAAATCGGTGTTAAAGCCGTGCGATAGGGTTTCGCAAAATGGTAAACCCAGCCCACTCCTGCCCCTAACACCTCTTCTTTTTCGGATTTGCATCGCACCATATGTTATGGTGCTATCGCATGCGTTAAAGGCATTTTCGCATGTGTTAAGGGGTTTTCACATGAGTTAAAGGTGCTTAACGCATGTGAAAACGCTTTACAGCATTTTGATAAATGACCCTAATTATCTGTCTATGGTTTTGACTGCGAAGTTATCAGCATATTGGTATTTTACATTAGATCATATGCATTTCTAAAAAGCCATGTTTCAGTTCACGTCTGAAACTCTTTCTTTCTATTATCTGGCTCCAAGTTGTGGACTCTGGTAGTGAGTTCCACAACTTGGGGCCTGCTATGGAAAACATTCGATCTCTTATTTGTGTTAGATGTATACTCCGTATTGAAGATACATTTAGAAATCTTTTGTTTTGTAATCTTAGGGCTCTCTGCGGTGTGTATGGTTGCAGTGTTACTCTTATTAAGCATGGTTTAATGTTGTTGATGATATAAAAAATTAGAGTTAATACTTTGTTCTGGATTGTACAGGAAACCAGTGCAATGTTATCACCGAGGGGGGTGATGTGGTCAAATTTCCTTGTCCTAGAGTCTAGCTGAGGCATTTTGGAGTAACTGTAGTTTTTTAATAGTCCTGAAGGTAGGCCTAGTAATAGGGAGTTGCAGTAATCTAAGTTGAAAATATTAGTTTTTGTAAAACAGTGCGGAAGTCCTGTATTGTTATAGTAATGGTTTCAGCTGGCGTAATATTCTCAGCTTGGTGTCCATTTTTTATTAATTTGATTATATGCTTTTTCATTTTGATGTTCTCATTGATTTGTATACCTAGGTCCAGTATTTGATCTGAGGGTGTAATGTTAAAATCTCCCAGGTCTAGGGTTGGTGGTTTGATTATCAAGGAATTTCTCCTTAACCACACAATTGCAGGACTTTTGAGTGCTTAGGGGTAGATTTTCAGACGAGCGCGAACAGCCTACTTTTGTTTGCGCTCCAGGCGCAAACAAAAGTACGCTGGATTTTAGTAGATACGCGCGTAGTCGCGCGTATCGGCTAAAATCCTGGATCGGCGCGCGCAAGGCTATCGATTTCGTATAGCCTGCGCGCGCCGAGCCGCGCAGCCTACCCCCGTTCCCTCCTAGGCCGCTCCGAAATCGGAGCGGCCTAGAAGGGAACTTTCCTTTGCCCTCCCCTCACCTTCCCCTCCCTTCCCCTACCTAACCCACCCGCCCGGCCCTGTCTAAACCCCCATCCTACCTTTGTCGGGGGATTTACGCCTCCCTCTGGGAGGCGTAAATCCCCGCGCGCCAGCGGGCCTCCTGCGCGCCGGGCCGCGACCTGGGGGCGGGTACGGAGGGCGTGGCCACGCCCCCGGGCCCTAGCCACGCCCCCGTACCCGGGCCCTAGCCACGCCCCCGTACCCGCCCCCAAAACGCTGCCGACGCCCCCACAACGCAGCGCGCTCCGGCCCCGCCCCCGACACGCCTCCCGACACGCCCACTCCGAAAACCCCGGGACTTACGCAAGTCCCGGGGTTCTGCGCGCGCCGGTGAGCCTATGTAAAATAGGCTCACCGGCGCGCAGGGCCCTGCTCGCGTAAATCCGCCCGGTTTTGGGCGGATTTACGCGAGCAGGGCTCTGAAAATCCGCCCCTTAGTGTTAGTTTCAGCATAGATGGTTTTTGTTGTATTGCCTTCATACATGTTGACACAGTAGATGCAGTTTTTTTGATTGATTTGTCGAATGGGGTGTAGAATTGTATGTCGTCTGCATATAGGAAGAAGTTGATTCCTAGTTCTGCTAGCAGTGTACATAGAGGCGGCATGTAAATGTTGAACAGAATAGCCGAGTGCGCTGAACCTTGGGGGACCCGTGCATTGACTGGGAAGGTGTCAGATATGTGATTGCCCAGTTTGACTTGAAATGACCTATCTATCAGGAAAGAAGAGAACCATTCGATAACATTTCCGTCTATTCCAATTTTCCTCAACTGATGGCAAAGCAGGGAATGGTCTATAGTGTCGAAGGCTGCTGTTAGGTCAATTAGTACCAGGATATAGGATTCATCGTTGTTAAGCCTCTGTAGTACAGGGTTGGTTAAGGAAGTGAGTAGTTTCTCTGTTGAGTGATATTTTCTGAATACGAATTGGTTTGGGTATAGAATATTACTGTCTTCGGGGTGGCTTTCTAATTGAGATAACACTGCTTTTTCTAGTTCGTTAGCGACAAATGGCAGGTTGGATATTGGTCGGTAGTTGTCCCAATCATCAATTCTTCCAGTTTTATTTTTCAGGATTGGTTTAATCACAGCTTGTTTTGTCCCAGTGGGGACCAGTCCTTCTGATAGTGAATGGTTATGGTTGTGATTGTTGGAGTGATTACACTGTTTACTGTTTTCAGGTAACTTGCGGTGACTGGGTCCAGTGGGTAGATAGCAGGCTTAATTTTTGTAATTATTTGGTTAATTTCAAATTTAGTTACTGTATCACATGTGCTCCATTTAGCTTGCTCCTTTTTTTTTCGTCATGTTCTTTTGCTGGTAAGCAGGTGGAGAATTGTATTTTTAATCTATTGATTTTATCGAACAGACATAGCATATTCATTGCAGGGATTCTTTGAAAAGTCATAGTTATTCGAGATTGCAGAGGATGGGTCCGTAAGTTTTTAACTGTTTCAAAGAGTAATTTGGAATTAAATATTACACCATGAATCTGTTTACCGTAAGTCTTTTTTTTTGTTTTATTGATTTGTTTACGGTATTTAGTTAATAGGGATTTGTATATTTCAAGGGATTCCGTAGATTGGCATTTCTGCCATTGCTTTTCAGATTTTCTCAGTGTCTGTTTAGTGTGTCTCATCTCTTTGCTATAACAAGGTTTCTTTTGTTTAGCTGTATTGCATTGTTTGGGGGGGTTTTGGAACGTTTTTGTCTGGATTGGGCAAAGATTGCTGGCTATTTCATTGATGATTTTATCCCAGGAGTCAAAAGCTGAGGAGGTATTATGATTAAAGTACATTTTTTATTTTTTTTTTATAGTTTCTTCAAGTAGTTCCAGTTCTATCTTTTTTCTGTATGTGAAAGTGATAATTATATGAGTTTGTTTGCTGTGTGTTGAGGAGGGTTATTTCTGTTTTTACTAGTTGGTGATCAGATCATGGCAATATTTTGTGAGATATGTTGATTTGGATATTGTATTGTAATAGTGAGATATGTTGATATTGGATATTATTGTAATTGGAGAATATTAGGTCAAGGATGTGTTCTGCTTTATGAGTGGGGTTGGTTACAAATTGTGACCAACCAATTGTTTCCATAGTGTCTCCAAAGACTTCACATGCTGTAGTTTTAGGTATGCTGTCTACAGGTAGACTAAAGTCCCCTTCTATTAGAGTGGATTCAGATGACGGAAATACTTTAGTGAAAATTTCGATTCTAGGCGAGCAGTCTTTTTGTAGGTAGGCAACAGACCATACCTATATTTAGTTAGGGGAGGGTTAGTCTCAACTTTGTAGGGTTTAAGTTTAAATTCTTTTTTTTACTGATTATTAATAAGCCCCCACCTTTACGTTTGTGTCTGGGGAAGTGAAAGATATAGTTGAGGTGATCAATTTGATTTAAGAGAACATTATCTTTGTCTTTCAGCCATGTATCAGTAATGCAGAAGATAGCAGGATTTAGTTCCCCCTAGCAGACCAGTTATCAGTGGGATTTTCTTTGACAGTGACTGAACGTTTATTAGTAGAAGAGTAAACATTAGGCAGGAGATTATAGGAGAGTTGTTAATATCGTAGGGTAGATCATCTTTGCGCTCTCTCTTTGCTTGTGTTTGAGGTTCTCCGAAGGTTTCTATATATTCTTCATCCTGTGATGGTTTCAATGAGGTGGGTCGGCTCAATTATAAAAGTTGTTTGGTAAGGGTGATTTTTAAATATTTACTTCAGGAATCCCTTCAGGCATCACACGAAGGGACACACAAAGGGGCAAGCTCCTTTGTGCACGTGCCAAGAGTGCACACCTTTGGTGCTGCTGCCGTGGGTTTGTAGATGTTGGTGGGTGGGTTATGGGGCAGAGCGGTCACGTTGGCGCCAGGAGAGAGTTACCACCTCCTCCTTCCGTGGGGGGGAGGGCACTCCCTGCCTGTCCGTCATTTTGCCCCCAGTACCAGCCGCCAACTCAGTGATTGAGCCAGGCAGGCCCTGCTTAGCGTTGGCTCCCGGCAGCTCTCTCCATCGATGCTTTCGGCATGGATGCCTTGGGTTTGTAGGTGTTGGTGGGCAGGTGGCGGGCGAGTTATGGGGTGGAACGGTCGCGTCAGCGCTGGAGAGAGATCTCACTTCATCCTTCCGTGGGGGGAGGGTGCTCCCTGCCCGTCTGTCGCATTGCCCCCCAGCCGGCCGCTGCTCTGCGGTTGGGTCAGGCAGGCCCTGCTTCCCGCTGGCTCCCGGCCGCTCTCCCCATCTATGCCTTCGGTGCTGCCACCATGGGTTTTTGTAGGTA
Organism: Rhinatrema bivittatum; assembly: GCF_901001135.1. Taxonomy (NCBI): domain Eukaryota; kingdom Metazoa; phylum Chordata; class Amphibia; order Gymnophiona; family Rhinatrematidae; genus Rhinatrema; species Rhinatrema bivittatum. The sequence goes on along the minus strand of NC_042615.1, from coordinate 532,401,449 downwards.
TTAGTGGGCGGGTGGCAGGCGGGCTATGGGGTGGAGTGCTCACATTGGTGCTATGCATAAGATAATATTGCACATTGCCTCAGCTCAATCCACCTCATGCATATTCATGAGGGATATCTTGACAACTTGATCAGTGTGTGGCCCTCGTGAACTGGAGATTCCAATCCCCTGCTCATGCTAAGGTGGACCCTCTGTCTGGCTAGACAGTTTCACTATTGAGCAATGTCTGAGGCTCCCTCCCTCCAACATCTGTTTAACACTGCCTCTGCAGCATTCCCAGTCCTGCCAGCCTGGGGAGCAGAAGCCTGGCCATTGAACCCAGGCCCTCAAAATGACAGTGTGCAGCACTTGCCATTGAACCACTGGACTGGCATATATTTAATGAATTTCAACTTAGCTAAACTATGCTGAAAACAGTTTGAAATGTTAATCTCCCCATCAGACCGCTAACCCCCCCCCCCCCCCAACACACACACTTACCTTTTCATTTAAAAGACAAGAGAAATAAAAAAAACCAGTGAACACATACTAGCATTAGGCTTTTTTCTCCTCCTATATTGATCCTCTTTTCATTTTTAAAGGAAAGCAGCAGCAAAGAGGATATATGTGGACTGCTCAGGGCTATGTTAAATTCACCTTAATCCCTCATTGCTTGCCATCAGTATATTCACAAATCTTAAGAGTTAACATGAGAACCACTTACTCCTGTGGTATTGTGGGGCAATTTCCACACTGGTGAGAAGTTTGTGAAAAGTTAAAAAAAAAACAAACAAAAAAAAAACAAGCCACATACACATTTCTAAATTGCCCTGTAAACTGGGTGGATAAGGACAGAGGCCTAGGTATATAAGGAATTTATTGGCAGAAATAGACGAAAAAGCAAGATGATCTCAGACTGTAGTGAAACTGACCAGAAGAAAAACATGATTTAAAAATGTAAAAAAAAAAAAAAAAAAAATTTCAACATTTCGTCTGAAAAAGCAAACGTTTTAAGAACTTTTTGATCTCTCTATAAAAAGCTGACTAATGAGAAATCTTAGGCCAGATAAAGTGATTTCTACAATCCTACATTTCTGCTAAGATCTGGTTCAAAGTCTTCTGTTCAGACAAATTTGTTCAAAGTTTTCAAAATTTTTCTAAAAAAACAATAAAGAGTGTATTGTTATGCGTTACCTGATCTGTCAGTTCATCATTGTCTTTGTGTTTTCCTCTTGACCACTGAATTCCATCGTTTCCAGTTACTATAATGGTTGCAAAAATCTCCTCACCTGAAGGACCTCTGCAAGGCTCTTTTACTTCAAACCGTTCTGAATAAAAGGCTGGCTGAAGAGTTTCCAGATTTATAAGGTATTTAAGTTTCAAGTCTCTGGCAGTAGCTTTACACTGGCTGAACTGCTGAATAAATCTGCGAAATCTGTACCTTATTCTTTTTCGTGTCAAAATGTGGTAGTCTTGGATTTTTGCTCGAACACATATAGGCAAAAATGTCTTGTAGCTGTGAATACAAAATTATGAATATAAATTTTAAGAAAACTAAAAATATTGGCACTGCTTTAGAAACTATAGGAAATGTGTATCTAAAATACAATGACTAAAATATCTCTCAAGTTGCTAACTTGCTCATGAAATTATCTCTTCTAAAGTTAATGAATAAGCTCAATTTCTCAGTTTTCAAAATTCAAACATATTTAACTTCTTGAAAAGATTTTCACAAAGTGAAAACCCAGGAAATATTGTAGGGAACATCATATGTCTATGAACGTTGGTATATAAAAGTTTTAAATAAATAAATACATTTTCTGCCTCTCTCATTAATGCAAATGAGACAAGTATACAATTGAAATAAAAAATTGACCAATGGCGCACATGAACAAGAGCAAGAGAGAGAGAAGCAGACAGATTATTTTAATCCACTAGTTCTATAAATGCATCTAAGATCAGCATGTTCTGCACATAGGAGGATTGTGAATAAAATGAGAAGCTTGGGAGTGAACGCCAAGGTGGTGGCGTGGATTACAAGCTGGTTGATGGACAGAAGTGTTATGATCTGCTATGCTGATGGAAGGAGCAAGCAAATAGTAGTTAGTGACGACTCCTAAGGAAGGAGGAGTTAGCAATCTGTTATGGTTCAGCTTCCGTGGTAGGAGGAGTTAGCAATCTTGTTGTGAATAACTCCTCAAGAAGGGAGGAGTTAGCAATCTGTTACAGTTCTCCGTGAGGAGTTAGCAATCTGATATGCTCTGCTCCTGTAGAGGGAGTAGTTAGCAAACTGTTAAAGTAGAGACTGCAGAGTTGCAATCTGTTATGGATCTGTTGCTGAAGACTGATGGGGAAGGAGAAGCAATCTGTTATCAGTGGAGTGCTTGGAGAGGGCACTTGGCTGTAAAGGAAAGTAGATAGGTGGATCCTTGGGCCGATGGCAGATGACAGCGCCCCCAGGAGGAGATCCTGAGAGGGACCACCAGCTAGGCTTGGATATGGAGACAGACACAGATAGTTTTTTTTTATTAGACAGGTTAGTAGAACCACCAGAGGTGGCAGTAGTGAGCTGATATGCCCGGCAGGGCTGAAGTCCCTCAGGAACTGGAACAGCGATCCCAGGGTTGCTGAGCTGTAGAGAAACTATAGATAGTGAGTAGACAGGGTATGCTGTGTTCATAGCCAGAACTAGGTGACAAAACTCACATAAGGTCTTAAGGAAGCTCAGTAGCTGGAAAGGGTTAAGCCCTCGAGGAGCGAGTACCTGGTTCCAGGGAAAGCTCTGAGAGAGCGATGGTAACTCACAAATGTCTGTATCTGTGATAGCTTCCAGGCAGTAGAGTATCTTCAGAGTGTTTCAGGAACATGGGCCCTCGAGGAGCGAGTACTGGTTCCTATCTGCAACTGAAATAAAGAAAAGAGAGCGAGGCCCCCGAGGAGCGAGAACCCCTGCTAAGTCCAAGGAGGCAGAGCAGCTTGGACTGCCGAAGCAAATCTTGCTAACTCGATTCGTTAGCAAATTCTGAGACCTTTTATTTTGGAAGTGGATGACGTCATCTCAGGGGACGCCCCCGAGGTTCACGTCCTTGCTGGTACATCAATCGGAGCGCGCGCGCGCCCTATGTCATCAGGAACATGGCGGATCCGCAACGTCGTGCCAGTCTGGGGACACCGGAAGGAGGAGGCAAGAAGATGCCGTTGCAGCTAAGCGTCCATCAGACCCAGAGGGAGTCGCCAAAGAGGTAAAGAGGGCGGAGTGAGGGTGTCGAGCAGCGACGGACACAACAAGAAGACAGAGTGTGATGGTAAATAGAACATACTCTGAAAAGAGAACGGTCTTAAGTGGAGTGCCACAAGGATCGGTGTTGGGACCGGTTCTGTTCAATATCTTTGCGAGCGACATTGCGGAAGGGATAGAAAGTAAAGTTTGTTTATTTGCGGATAGTACTAAAATCTGCAACAGAGTGGACACGCCGGAAGGAGTAGAGAGAAAGAGACATGATTTAAGGAAGCTTGAACAGTTGTTGAAGATATGGCAGCTAGGATTCAATGCCAAGAAGTGAAGTCATGTATCTGGGGTATGGTAATTCAAAACAGCTGTATATGATGGGGAGTGAAGGGCTGTTGTGCATGGAGCAAGATAGGGACCTTGGGGTGATCGTGTCTAGCGATCTGAAGATGGCAAAACAATGTGACAAGGTAATAGCTAAAGCCAGAAGAATGCTGGGCTGCATAGAGAGAATAACCAGTAAGAAAAAGGAGGTGATAATCCCCTTGTACAGGTCATTGGTGAGGCCTCACCTGGAGTACTATGCTCAGTTCTGGAGACCATGTCTCAGAAGGGACAGACAGGATGGAGGCAGTCCAGAGAAGGGCGACAAAAATAGCAGGGGGTCGCCATCAAATGACTTATGAGGAAAGACTGAAGAACTTAAATATGTATACCCTGGAGGAAAGGAGGTGCAGGAAGGATATGATTCAGAAAAGTTTTAATGATGCACAATCGACAAACCTTTTCCATTAGAAAGAAATCAGTAAAACTAGGGGTAACAGGGAGGACAGCTCAGAATCAATGTTAGGAAATATTTCTTCATGTAGAGATCGCGGTGGTCACCTAGAATGCCCTTCTGGAGGAGGTGGTGAAGACTAAACAGTGAAAGATTTCAAAGGGGCATGGGATATACACTATGGATCACTAATGGTTAGAGGATGGAAATAAAGAAAAGAGTGCATGGGGTAACTTGTTGGTGTGGCGGTTACTTCCCTTAACCAATAAGCTTGCTGGGCAGACTGGAAGGACCGTTTGGTCCTTTTCTGACATTTTCTATATTTCTGAATTCCTTTACAAAACACTTCAATGGAGATAGATCTAAGATGGGCCATCAATACTGCTTTGGTTCTAACATTATGAGCCCTGATAGAATGCACATAACAGAAGATGATGCGATCTATTATCCAATTAGAGATTGTCTATTTGGATACTGCAATACTGGGTCTGTTGAAATCTAAAGAAACAAAAGATTGAGTGGACCTTCTAAGAACTATGGTCCTTTCCAGGTAGAAGGTGATTACTCTCTTGCAATCCAAATAGCATATTCAAGAGGTCCCAACATAAAAAATATAATTGTGAAATCAGCTTTTTCATGCCACATTCATACATTATCGCTGGATGTAAAGAGACATTATCCATGTGTTTCCTATGTGCACAATCTTTTCAGGGCATAATATGGAGTCACTCTAAGACTGAACAAAACATCACTTTAAGAAGCCATACCATATGTGCCTCAGTCCATGTGATTTGTCATTTTGTGTTCATGTTCCAAGATTTATGTGGGATGCACTAAAAGAACAATTACAGTGCATCTCATTGAACATCGGAGTTATCTGTCCACCAGAAAAACACAAGCTCCGATCATGCAGAACTGCCTAGAACTTGAATATTCTTTTGAAGATCTTCTGCTGGACTGTCACTGAATACATCCCCACATACTGGCGAGGGGGAAATATTATAGGTCCCCTTGTCTACCGGGAACAGTTTTGAATCTTTACTCTCAGTGCAGTTCAGCTGAAGGTTTGAACTCTGAGGTTGAATGATATAGCTTTGGGTGATTGTTGCAACTGTCGGTCTTCGACGGCTTTGCCCCGCCTACCTCTCACTACTTGCAGCTCCTCCCACTCACCTCGGACTACTGGCTGCTGCGGCGTCTGTTTGCCGTCCTCTCCGGTGTACCCAGACCGGCTTTGGTGCTGCCTCCCGCCATGCTCCTCCAAGGTACCTTAGGGCGCACCCGCGCATGCCACCCTCATCTTTATTTCCACGTTGGCGCGAATCTCAGGGGCGTCCCCCTGATATGACATCACGCTGCCCAGATATTTAAGCCTACAGTATTTGCTAGCTCATCGAGTTAGCAACGGAAATCTTACGGATGGGATTCACTCTCCATACCGAAGCTGCTCTGCCACTCCAGCGTTATCTGGAACTCTTATACCCTTCGGGGTTGCTAACGGGGTACCCGCTCCTTGGAGGCCTCTTCTGCTTCTTTCAGGTGCTATCAGGAAACCGGTACTTGCTCCTCGAGGGCCCATGTTCCCTGAGTCGCTGCCTGCATCTTCAAACCTTTCTACTTGGAAGACTTCACTAATAGATTCCATCTGTGAGTACAACTACCATCTATTCCACAGTACTGCTTCATTGGAACCAGGTACTCGCTCCTCGAGGGCCTGCCCTCTGTTCCGGTGCCAGACCTCTCGTCTAGTGGAATCTCTGTTACTGCTACGTGAGTACAATACAACTGAGTCTCTCTGCTCTAAGGGATCAGGTACTCGCTCCTCGAGGGCCTGCTCTCCCTGTCTCGGAACTTCTCCTAATTCTACCTGGGACTCTGAATGCTTCTCATTGTGTACTCATAACTCTCAGTCTCTTTCCACTACAGCACAGCCTAGCAGAGGATTCGCTGTTCCAGCGTTCTGTGGCAGACCTGCCCAGCCAGGCTCAACATCCACTACTCACTACTGCCACCTCTGGTGGTTTCCAAAACTATTTAAAAAAAGATTCAAATCTGTGTTTGTGTGCCCAGAGTCTAGCCTAACACTGTGGTCCCTCACGGGACTACCCCCCGTGGGCGTGGTCAGCTGCCACAGTGTCCAAGGATCCACCCAAACATCAATAACCATAACAGTGATTGCTTTCAATCAATTTTACATTTTCGCACTACTTGAGTAGATGATTGCTATTGGATATAAGTGGTTATGGGACACAGGCATGAGCTCTTTAAAAGACAATGTTTTCCGGAGGTTCAGCATCTGAACTTCCGGCTGTCTGAATGAATGAATACCATTGTTTTCTCATTGAGTAAGTTTTTATATCACCTGTTTGCCATGCTGTTGCTGCACTTTTTCATGCTTATTGAAATTAAGTGATTAAAATATTTTATTTTTCGGTGCACCATTGTGATAACCCCCCCAAAAAAGATATATGTTTCAAAACGTGGCACCATGTAAGGGTTTTGCTTTTGGGAAGTGGGGATTGCATGTGTTATAGTAAGAAAAAGATAAGTGGACTTTTTTCAAGCTTATATATGCACTGTTTGGATACTTGAAAATCTTTATTTAATGGGACCCATGATTATACTGAACTTGAGGTTTCAATAATCATGATATATTTTATTTGTGATAGACTAACTGCCAAAATATGCTCTATTACATTCTCCCTGTTTCAAGATTTACTTCAGTTCCTCTGAATCAGCACCTTCAAAGATCAACACTGGTGTGGGTATCTCCCCTAACAACTTCTTTAGTAAGGACTAAAGTAAACTCATTTACAGGCCGATACAGTAAGGACGAGTAAGAAAGAGTGCGGCAGTGCCGGGCGCACCCTCGTTTGCCGCACGCACAGTTTGGATCACATACCGCTCGATACAGTATTCAAATGAGACGCAAATGCAAGCCGCGTCCAAAGCATGTCCATGAAGCGGTAGGCTGCGCAATCCATTTTACTGTATACAGCGGTATACAGCACCTATACAGTATCCTGGGTGCGCTGGTACCTGTCATTTCAAATGTCATTTGAAATGTCATTTCACCAGGAAAGTGGATGGTTCTCCTACAGACCCCGCTGCCTTGAGCGCCCGGCGCCAGCAAGCCCCAGCAGCCGACGATCGGCAGCAGGGAGTGCAACAAAGCACTTGTGCGCGCAGCTCCGATTTTCCGCCTCCTTCGGACGAGCAGGAGAGAGACGTAATTTCATGGGCAAACTTTCCCCCAGCCCCCGCTCACCTGCCCTGGCCGCGGCCACGCAAGCCCCCAGCAACAGCAGCAGCAGGGCGTCCATGGGTGCCGGTCTCCCGTGCGGGCACGCAGACAGCTCCGGAGCAGCCCCGGTCCTCTCTCTCCTCCACCCGAGGCGCGCATCGCGGCTCCCCTGCCTCCCGGGGGCAGCTGGCGGCGAGAGCGGCTTCAGCAGCCCGGGCGGATCGGGCGCTCCCCATGCAAGGCGGCTTCCAACAGCCCCCGGCGAAGGTGCATGAACGCACGCCTGTACGCTCAATTTGGGCGCTCAAGGCAGCGAAGGTGCATGAACGCACGCTGTGACCTGAGCGCCCGGCTGGACGTCTGAGGTTACGGCGTGCGTTCATGCACCTTCGCCGGGGGCTGCTGGAAGCCGCCTCGCATGGGGAGCGCCCGATCCGCCCCCGGCTGCTGAAGCCGCTCTCGCCGCCAGCTGCCCCCGGGAGGCAGGGGAGCCGCGATGCGCGCCTCGGGTGGAGGGGAGAGAGGACCGGGGCTGCTCCGGAGCTGTCAGCGCGCCCGCACGGGAGACCGGCACCCATGGACGCCCTTCTGCTGCTGCTGGGGGCTTGCGTGGTCATGGCTAGGGCAGGTGAGCGGGGGCTGGGGGAAAGTTTGCCTGTGAAATTTCGTCTCTCTCTTGCCCATCCGAAGGAGGCGGAAAATTGGAGCTGTGTGCACAGGTGCTTTGTTGCACTCCCTACCGCCGATCGCCGGCTGCTGGGGCTTGCCTGATGCTTGTCAAGCTGGCAATCCCCGATGCCCGAGCGTATTACAGAAATGATTTTCGCCCTGTTATTTTTTGTAATAATTTTTCCCCCTTGAGTGAGAAGCATTTTTTTCTGTGGATTGGGTTGGTTTGGGACTGGGCAGCTAAGTTCACCACACTAATGCCAGGGTCAGGGTAGGCGGTAAATTTGCAGGTTAAAGACGCGGCAAAATAGCTGGTTAAAAAGGCGATAATCTGGGCGCACGTCAATGTATCGGAGGGAATAGCTAATCTGATCATTAACATATCATATACATGCCGCGGGCGGAAAGGGATACGCGTCGATTTCAAGAAGCGGTAAGGACGCGTAAAACCGGATACTGAATCGCGGGTTAGACATACGTGTCCAAATTGTGCATACAAAGCGGGTTAGAAACAGGGTAACCGCGGCCGCGCTTTACTGTATCGGCCTGTTAGTTTTTCCATCATAGCCATGTCCTCCCCTAAACCACTTTTACCCCCTGATCATCTTGTGGTCCAACTGACTCCCTCACAGGCTTCTTGCTCTTTTGAAAACTTTTTTTTTTTTTTTTTTTATTAGTTTTTGCCTCTATGGCAAGCTTCTTCTCCAATTTTCTCTTGCCTACCTTATTGATGTTTTGATTTAACTTACCTGTGTTTATGCTGCTTTCTAGTCTCATCTGAATCTGCCTTCCATTTTTTTAAATGATGCCTTTTTGTTGTTAATTGGCTCTTTCACCTCGCCATTTAACCATGTAGCAGTTATTTGGTCATCCTTTGACTTTTTAAAATATGTACAATTCATTTTATCAAGACTTCCAAGATGGTATTTTTAGCAAAATTCTATATATTTATAAAGTAGTTAAAAAAACAAACATCACATAGCTGTTTCTGCTATATACAATCAAACAATAAACCACAATATTTAACAATTCAGCAGGCTCTATGATCTTACATATTTAATGAATTAATAATCAGGCTGCACATTGAAGCAGTAATTAGGATCTCAAATCTTTCAGATTTTTTCCTACAAGCTAACATTTTATCACAGACATTTTTTCCATAAGCATTAAATTATACATTTCTATTTCTTCACATTGTCAGATTAGGAGAGTCTTTCTCAAACCATTAGATCAATATGCTTTACTTAATCATGAAGCACTCACTACCTTTGGACAAATACTAACAAATTATCATCATCCAATCAGGCCCGGCACTTTCATTAGCTGAACTAGGCGATTGCCTGGAGTGTTAACCATGAGAGGCCAGCAAAGAGTAGCCAAATGGGGCCGCAAGTGGAGCCCATCCTGTTCACACCTGAAAATAGGCCTGCAAGCAGGGCCCATCCCGCTCATGGCTTAAGATGAGTCCCAGTGGGGCAGCAGGTTCTGCTGCCAAAACCTTTCATTTTCTTTGAGATTTTGAAGCAACACTTTACTTGAGGGATATTCCATAGGAGAACGACCTGTAGAAAGAGCTCTTATTTTTAAAGGATCACTCTTTTGGCCTTATCTCTGAACTACCTAAAATTGACTTTTTCCTTACTGCATGCATTTTTTTTTGTTCTGTTCTAGCAGTTAACATGAGATTCAGTAGAATAGTTGATTTTGAATCATTTTAGTTTAATTTATTATCTAATATACCTCAATTCCTTTTCTGCATCTAGAGACTGAAATTTGAGACTTAAAGATGAAATAGTTCTTGGATAATGAAGCCAGAATCCATCTACATTTTTGAGAACTATGATACCATTTTCATATATACTGTTGGAAAATGGGGGGGGGGGGGTGAGCAGAGTGTCTGTCCAGAAAAAGGCACCTACAATTCCAGTAATCTGCCAAAGCAGGAAAGCTAGTAGAAAGAAGTGTAGTGACCTGCTAGGGAGTTAGCAATCTGTTGTGCTCAGCTCCAGAAGTGGGAGGAGTTAGCGATCTGTTGTAAATCTGCTGCTGGATACTCCTGTTGGGGGAGGAGTCAGCAATCTGTTATGAGTCCTCGTGCAGCGTTAGCAATCAGTTAGGGACTGGCTCCCGTGGAAGGAGGAGTTTAGCAATCTGATATGCTCCATAGGCGGAACTAGCAATCTCGTTATGATATAGACTGCTGAGTTGGCAATCTGTACCAGCGGAGTGCTAGAGAGGGTACTCAGCTGGAAAGGAATGTAAATAGGTGATTCCTTGGGCTGATGGCAGATGACAGCGCTTCCAGGAGGATATCCTGAGAGGGACCACCGGCTAGGCTTGGGTGTGGAGACAGACACAGATAGTTCTTTTATTAGACAGGTTAGTAGAACCACCAGAGGTGGCAGTAGTGAGCTGATATGCCCGGCAGGACTGAAGTCCCTCAGATACTGGAACTGCGATCCCAGGGTTGCTGAGCTGTAGAGAGACTATAGATAGTGAGTAGACAGGGTATGCTGTATACATAGCCAGTAGTAGATGACAATCTTACATAGGTTCTTAAGGAGGCTCAGTAGCTGGAAAGAGTTAGGCCCTCGAGGAGCGAGTATCTGGTTCCAGGGAAAGCTCTGAGAGAGCGATGGTAACTCACAAATGTCTGTATCTGCAATAGCTTCCAGGCAGTAGAGAATCTTCAGAGTATTCAGGAACATGGGCCCTCGAGGAGCGAGTACCGGTTCCTATCTGCAATCTGAAATAGAGAAAAGAGAGCGAGGCCCCCGAGGAGCGGGTACCTCTGGTAAGTCCAAGGAGGCAGAGTAGCTTGGACGAATCCGAAGCGAGTCCAAATCGTAGTCCTTGCTAACTCAATCTGTTAGCGTTAGTGAAGACCTTTTATGTTGGAAGTGGATGACGTCAATACAGGGGTCGCCCCTGAGGTTCGCGCCCTTGCTGGTACATACTTCGGAGTGAGCGTGCACGCCCTACGTCATCAGGAACATGGCAGATCCGCAGCGTCGAGCCGGTCCAGGGATGCCGGGGAGAAGCGGCATGGAGACGCTGCGGCAGCAAGCCGTCCATTAAACCCGGAGGGAGTCGCCACAGAGGTAGAGAAGGTGGAGTGAGGGCGTAGAGCAGCCACGAACGCAACAGGAAGTGCACAGTAATCTACAGTGAAATTTATGGAGAAGTGCATAGTTCCTATATTCAAAGGAGAGACAGTGGTAGGTACGGAACTTGGCCCCAATCATAATGGATGGCTGTCCCATTCCCTTATCACCTTCAGAGTTCTGATTCCTGTGCTCCAGATCTTCTATCTCTACTACTCCTGGGTCTCACATCTCCAGTCCTGGATCTCTACTCCTAGAAGTTCTTTCTATACCTGGGCTCCAGGTTTCCTCAAAAACTTCTCTCACTGCCAGAAGCTGCTCTTTTTCCAGACATAAATCACTCTGGGCTTGGATCTGGGCTGCTCAAGCCATGTGAGATGCAGATGTATGAAGGGACCATCCTTTGGGAAGAGAATGAATTGTGAACAATGTATCACCTGCACCCTGTTGCCATCTGTTTCCAGAACCTTCTTGCAACCTATTCTTGGTTTCCACAAGGTATGAGAAGGTACAGAAGCAGCAGCAGCAGCTCAAGGACAAGGAATCATGAAAGAAGGGAAGCTTATTGAAAACATGAAGATATGTTACTGAGAGCGTAGCAGATGTTTGGAATTTATGTACCAGCAAAAGTAGTAAACAGCAACAGTGAGATAATTTAAGCATGTTTAGGATAGACAGAGAGAAGCTGTAATGTTAATCAAGAGAATAAGTAAGATCTGTATCACGGTACTTATATCCGGGCAGATTCAGTAGGTCAAAAGTTTCCAATTTAACAAGTACAAATCTACTAGAAATTACTAGGGATGTGAATCGTTTTTGAACGATTAAAATTATCGTCAGATAATTTTAAAATCATCCAAAATCGTTAGAGTGCACGATACAATACAAATGCCCACGATTTATCGTCAGGGGCATTTGTATTGTATCGTTAAATAGGGCACACCAAAAAAGCCCCTAAACCCATCCTGACCCTTTAAATCGACCCGACCCATTGCTATTTTTTTTTTACGGAGGCCCGCGCCGCAAAAAAAAACAAAACTAACCCATCTGACCCTTTAAAATCGACCCCCCCCCCCGACCCATCGCTAATTATTTTTTTACGGAGGCCCGCGCCGCAAAAAAAACCCAAAAAAACCCATCCGACCCTTTAAATCGACCCCCCCCCTCCCGACCCCCCCAAAACCTTTTAAAGTTACCTGGTGGTCCAGGGGGTCCTCGGGGAGAGAGCCAGGGGGGCCTCGGGGAGAGGAGAGAGCCAGGGGGGTCTCGGGGAAAGATTTCCCAGGCATCAGCTGTTCTAAAAAAAAAAAAATGGCACCGATGCCCCTTTGCCCTTACCATGTGACAGGGTATCCGTGCCATTGGCCGGCCCCTGTCACATGGTAGGAGCACTGGATGTCCGGCGCCATCTTTACTCATCAGCCCATATTATACTATGGGCTGATGAGTAAAGATGGCCGGCGCCATCTTTAAAGATGGCGCCGGCCATCCAGTGCTCCTACCATGTGACAGGGGCCGGCCAATGGCACGGATACCCTGTCACATGGTAAGGGCAAAGGGGCATCGGCGCCATTTTTTTTTTTTTTTAGAACAGCTGATGCCTGGGAAATCTTTCCCCAAGGCCCCCCTGGATCTCTCCCTGAGGTCTCCCGAGGCCCCCCTGGACCACCAGGTAACTTTAAAAGGTTTTGGGGGGGTCGATTTAAAGGGTCGGATGGTTTTTTTTGGTTTGTTTTTTTTGCAGCGCGGGCCTCCATAAAAAAATAAATAGCGATGGGTCAGGTCGGGAGGGGGGGGGGGTTGATTTAAATGGTCGGATGGGTTTTTTTGGGGTTTTTTTGCGGCGTGGGCCTCTGTAAAAAAATAATTAGCGATGGGTCGGGGAGGGGGGGTCGATTTAAGGGGTCAGATGGTTTTTTTTGTTTTTTTTGCAGCGCGGGCCTCCGTAAAAAAATAATTAGCGATGGGTCAGGTCGGGAGGTCGATTTAAAGGGTCTGATGTGGTTTTTTTTTTTTGGCGGTGCAGGCCTCCTAAAAAAATGTGAATTGGAATCGTTTCCGATTCCAATTCACATATCTTAACGATCAGATTCGAGCCCCCCCCCCCCCCCCCCCCGAATCTGATCGTTAAGACGATCTGGCACACGATTCACATCTCTAGAAATTACTGCACAGCCTGCTCATATAGCAGTTGTGCTAAAAAATGCTGGTGGATCACATCCACCAGGTGAATACAAATTATTTCTACCAGAATTTGGGAAAGGAGAAGGGCAAACTCAATGCACCAGCATTAGGGGGAAGGGGCAAATTCTGACTCCTCAAGAATTGTGTCAACTGTCTACTCTATGAAAGCATGTTTTATGAATGTCCTTGATCGAAGAATGAGCTTTATCTACATAAGATGTAAACATTGTTCTAATGAAACTAGATGGGCTATTGGGAGCTTTCCTTGCAGTGATCAATCATCATATCCCACCAATAATAGTATATTAGAGGCGGTAATCCTCTTATCAGTGTCAAATACAAACAAATGTTCTATCTTTCTCAAGAGGTTTGGTCTTTACTAAGTAGAACTTTAGCATCCATTTGACATCAGTGGAATGCAACCTCTTTTTCTGTTGCGTTGTTCTTGTATTGAGTCCCAAGTTTAAGATTCTGTTCCCACCAACCCCCCCCCCCCCCTTGTCCCAAACTTTGCATTTAACATGAATCAGTGGGTCAAATGAAAATTACATGCCAAGTCCCAGCATAAAAATAGATGTTAAGCCTATCATTTTTTTGCATCTTTCTAAGCCATGTGCAGATGGGTGTTTTGGATAGGAAATGCTAGGGGTTTTTTTGTCTATTTCCTATGCAGCAGTGGAATATAATTGTTTAATAGCATATTTAAATGATGACAAATGGGGACTGAAGTGTGGCCAAGCATTTTTAGCTTCTTACCCTTAGGTAAGAAGCTAAAAATTTGTATTCTCTCTCCACCCAATTCCAGATGTTGCTGACTTCAAGAAAGTGGATTTGCAGACTGGAAAAGGGATAATGAGCTTTAACATACTGTAATTATGCTGATAATGTATTTTGTACTGAAAAATCAGGGGCAAGCCTAAAATCCTGACTAAAGGGGGTTTATTTGGCTTTTGTGAGACACATACAGCCTTTCAAGATCCTTTTTCAGACAGATGAAAAACAGTAAATAACCTTTGGCTGTAAACTAAGTCCCAAGGAAGGATGAATACAGCCCAACGTGAAATTAAATAGAAAACTGTATGAAGCGAATCTAATTTGGCATACACATAAAATTCTATTACTATATAAAATCTCTGAAGATAAGCAAAATAACACTCACATTAGTGGATCATGTAACTATTGTATGTATCGAATGGAACATCTCTCAAAGCTTTCTGGTAATGACAGTCTTTCCCGCATGTCCCTGACCCTGCAGCTATTTCAGCTTTTATTTTGACTGTTATCAGACATCCACAGAATGATAACATTTATTCTGCTTAACTGCACCTTTGGTACCTCAGCATTTATTTACCTCTATTTCCCCTTAGTCATGTTTATGACACGTTAAAGTTTTGTTTACTTTTATGCAATGTCCATGAACTGCATTGTAATTTGATCAAAGGACTTGTTTTCTAAACTTATCCTTATAAAATTATCCTCACCATAGATGCATCCAATTTGGACTGGGGAGCTCCATTTCTATTTCTTACTAACAACCAAATCTAGAAAAACTGTAGTCAAAACAGTAAGCCACCTAGATCCCCATGGCCTTGCTGGACAGTACCCAGCCACCACTAAACTACCAGCCTTGAACAAGTTGTTTTCTGGGGAGTTGTAAACTGTTCATTTCAAGCCAGCTAACCTGTGAAATAGCTAGGTCATGCTCCAATCTGTCTTTTGCTTCCTCCTTATTGCCTTGCTGGATAGTACTTGACCATCACTACCCTGCACCAGCACAGTTGGTATCTGGGGAGCTACAGAAGCATTATTGGCCATACTAAACCAACTGATATCGATAGCCTCTATATCTTGGCCAGTAATGCATCCTGGACATCAGAAGAAGCATCTCAGCTTTGCACAATAGCTGCACTAAACATACCCAAAGAACATACCTGCTTATCAGCCAACTGAAACCACATAAAAGTTTTATTACCACCTCAGGTTCTCTAAGCTTATTTCTAGAGAAGACATAGCTGCAAGTATGGAAGGTACAACTGCAAGCAACATCAGCAGCTAATAAGATACTACAAGTAGCAGATGCTCTTCCACCAGAGTCAAAAGATCCTCGAGCAACCTGGTAATACCTAAACTATTTCTGTGGATGTGTTAGCTACTGTAGAACAAACCTCCAGAAATGTAGCTACCTTGACAGGGCCCCATACACGAACTGCATTTGTGAAAAAAAATCAGGTGATCTCTCACCTTTTGCACTGCTGTTAGAGGATCCG
The DNA here is from genome assembly GCF_901001135.1 of Rhinatrema bivittatum. NCBI lineage: Eukaryota > Metazoa > Chordata > Amphibia > Gymnophiona > Rhinatrematidae > Rhinatrema > Rhinatrema bivittatum. The sequence goes on along the minus strand of NC_042615.1, from coordinate 532,385,995 downwards.
TGCACAATTGATTTAAGTGCAGTTACCAACTATGCGAAGGCCTGTGCCCAAAAATAGCCATTATAATATCAAAGATAAGTGCTTTTTGATATATTTATGATTAGATTGTAGTTCTGATTCAACAAACCCAAAAATAGTCAGCAAAGACAAACAAAACGATGGCCTAAACATGACCTCCTGTTAGGATGCAGGGTTTGACTTGTCCTTCCCACAATACCTTTATTGATACACTGCCCAACTTCCTCCCTGCTAGAGCCTATTTTTGTGATTTTTCTTCCCTGTTTTTCACTTGTTAAAAAAAAAAAAAAAAAGGATAAAGGATAAAAGAAAATAGAGGTTTTTCTCAACAAAATCATGTTTCAGACATTGCAAACATTGTTGTCTCATCCTTTTGTTAAAGAAAACCCTTACAGATAGATTTTCAAAACCCTACATGCAAGACTCGGAAGCGCGTGGGCCGCGCAGTACGTGTATTACAAAGGCTTTGAGCAAAAGTGGCAGGATGTGGGCAGGGTCTGGGCAGGCCGGGTCAGTGTCATGAAGTCAGTGTCACGCACAAGCGCTTGCCGGGATCCAACAACCGCGCAAGTTACTGCTGCTATGGACTGCGGGTAAGTAGTAAAATTTAAAAAATCTAGGGTACTCAGCAGGGTTTTAGGGGTCGGAGCTAGAAGGGTAAAAGGGAGGCAGGTCAGGTAGGGGGTTTAGAAAGTCCACTCCTTTACAGGGGCGAACTGGGGAGGGAGGGAACAGGGAACTAGGCCTTAATACATCGCCACATGCATGTACTAAAATCCCCCCACTTTGCGCGTTGATATAAAATCATGTGCATGAGTAGCGGATTTTATAACATGTGCGCATGTAACAAAATTGGTGCGTCTTTGTGCCCGTGCTCGCACGCAACTTTTAAAAATCTACCTTTAAGTTAGGGAGTGCTACTTGCATGGCTGTTGATCCGTTTGTCTTCACAGAAAGCAAAATTGCTTACCCATAACACGTGTTCTCTCAAAACAGCAGATCAACCATCACTACTAATTTCTATAATACTACTAGATGTATTCTGCATTGCATATACAGTTGTTCTTTCTTGTTGAGTCTGGCAATCAGAAACTGAGATAACTCCAGGAACATGGGTGTGTTGGAAACCTTGGTCCATGCCCAGAAAGATATTTTCATATGATTACCACACTTCTAAAAGACATTTTGCTTGGCACACACAATGGTCACATGACCTTCTTGTGGGACTGGTTGATCTGCAGTCTTCAGAAAACCATTACAGGCAAGTAGCTCAATTTGTGAAGTAAAATATTTATAGGTACATAGTAAATGATGGCAGAAAGAAGACCCAAGTGATCCATCCAGTCTGCCCAGCAATTTTGTTTTGTAGGTAGTAACTGCTACTCCATGCAGGCTACCTCTATGCCATTCTATTCAAGCTGGTAACAACTGCCACGCCGTGCAGGTTACCTCTTATCTTCATTTCTATCCTTTAGCCAATGTGTTTATCTCACTTTGAATTCCATTACTGTTTTTGTCTTCATTACCTCTTCTGGGTGAGCATTCCATGCATCCACCACCCTTTCTTCTGTGAAGAAATATTTCCTGACTTTGTTCCCAAGTCTACTCCTAGCTATACAGTTTTCTCTTCATCAGAAAAAGTGTGACTCTTGTAGAATATTAATATTTTTAAATATCTCAAAGGTCTGTATCATATCTCCCCTGTCCCTTCTCTCCTCCAGGGTATACATATATAGGTCTTTCAGTCTCATAAGTCTTCCATTGCAGACCCCACATCCATTTGGTTGTCTTTCTTTGCACCACTTGCACCCTTTTGAGATACGGTCTCCAGAAATGAACACAGTATTCCAGGTGAGGCCTCTCCAATGACCTGTACAAGGGCATTATCACCTCCTTTTTCCAGCTGGTTATGCCTCGCTTGATGCAGTCCAGCATCCTTTTGGCCTTAGCCACCAACTTGTCACATTGCTTTACTGCTTTCAAATCATCAGATACTATTACCCTGAAGTTTTTCCTAGTTTGTGCACATTAGTCTCTTGCCCTCCATTACATAGAGCACCTTTGGATTTAGGAAACCCAGTTGCATGACTCTGCACTTCTTGGCATTGAATCCCAGCTGCCAAACCTTTGACCACTCCTCAAGCTTTCTTAGATCACTTTTTATTAGCTCTACTTCTTCAGGTGTATCCACTCTGTTGCAGATCTTAGCATCATCCACAAAAACAGAAACATTTCCTTCTAACCCTTCCACTATGTCACTCACAAAGATATTGAACAGAACCAGCCCCATAACCGATCCTTGAGGCACACCACTTATTACTTTTCTCTCTTCAGAGTAGGTTCCTTTTACCACTATTTGTTGTTGTTTGTCAGTCAACCAATAAGTAATCCATTTTATCACTTTGGGACCCATTCTCAGACTTCATTTTTTTCATAAGCTTCCTGTGTTGGACAGTAACAAATGCTTTGCTGAAATCCAGATAAATCACTGAGTGTTTCTCTTCGATCTAATTCTCTAGGTACCCAATCAAAAAAATCTGATTTGTTTGACATGACCTTCCTCCAATAAAATCATAGATCCTGTAACCCACTGGATTGTAGACAGTTGACTATCCTTTCCTTCAGCAGCATTTCCATTAATCTTCCCACCAGCAAGGTAAGACTAACCAGCCTGCAGTTTCCAGCTTCCTCTCTGCTCCCACGTTTGTGAAGTGGGACCGCCACCACCCTCCTCCAATCTTGCAGCATCACAGCCATTTCCAAGGATCTATTGAGCAAGTCTTTCAGCAGACCTGCCAGAATCTCTGAGCATCCTTGTGTCTTGGGATGTATCTCATTAAGCCCACATGGCCTCCACTTTCAGTTTTGCTAGGTTCACCCAAATACTCTTCTATAAATAGGATTGTATCTACTCCATTCCCATCCATACTCGTGCCTACCACCAATGGTCCTCCTACAAGATCTTCCTCATCTGTTCTCCACTCAATGACCTTGTTTCTTTTCAATCATACAATATCACCTCTAACCTTCCTCCTTTCTCTGATGCCTCTGAAAAATGTTTTGTCACCTCTCTTCACCTCTCTGGCAATCTTTTCTATCACTTATGCTTTCACCATCCTGATTTCTTTCCTTGTCTCTTTCAGTTTCATCAGATATTCTTCCATGTTCCTCTTTCTGAGTTCCTTTGTACTTTCTAAATGCTAATCTTTTTTACTTTATTTTTTCAGCCACCTCTTTCGAGAACCTGATCATTTTCCTTTTATATACTTTTCTTACAGAAAGGTGTTGCCTTTATTATGGCTCTTTTTAGTTTGGCCCACTGTTTTTCCACTTCACCCATTTTTCACCCAGTCTTCTGCTCCTCCTGAAGTTACTTAGCCATTTTAACAAAATCTGTATTTTTGAAATCCAAGACTTTGATCTTCATGTGATTTCTCTCTATCTTGGCCATTATATCAAACCATGCCATCAAACGATCACTGGTGCTCAGATAGGCATCTACCTGGATATTTCTTTCTTCATTTGTAAGCACCTGGTCCAGTATTACTTCTCCCCTCATAGGTTCCATCACCATTTGTCTAAGCAGAAACTTTGAAGTGTCACCACAATCTCTCTACTTCTTATAGATTCTGCAGCAGGGATAGCAAATGTTGCTTACCTGATGTAACAGGTGTTCTCACAGGACAGCAGGATGTTAGTCCTCACAAATGGGTGACATCGAGGATGGAGCCCACCACGGAAAACTTCTGTCAAAGTTTAAACAGAACTTTGACTGGCCCCTACTGGGCATGCCCAGCAAGGCACTGACCCTGCAGCCAGCAGGGGTCTCCCTTCAGTCTGATTTTCAAAGCTACAGGCAGTGCCTAAAAAAGTAAAAAGTAAAACGAACCCAACACCGCGGGGTGGCGGGCGGGTTTCGTGAGGACTAACATCCTGCTGTCCTGTGAGAACACCTGTTACATCAGGTAAGCAACATTTGCTTTCTCACAGGACAAGCAGGATGGTTGTCCTCACAAATGGGTGAGTACCAAGCTGAGGATGTCCTGACTTGCACCAAATGCACCCAACAATGTGCAACAGGCACAACAACTGGGGTGGAATTTGGTAAAGGACATCCGCACCCTACCGGGCAGGTGGAAGGGTGTTGGTACATCATGTTGGAAAAAGGTTACGCAAGACAGATTGGCCGAAGATGGAGTCCTGTCTTCCAGCTTTGTCCAAACAATAGTGGGCTGCAAAAGTATGGAGAGAACTCCAGGTTGCAGCTTTGCAGATGTCAGGAAGCGGCACCGATCGAAGGTGTGCTACTGAAGTCGCCATGGCCCTCACAGAGTGTGCCTTGACACGGTCTTGAAAAGGAATGCCAGCTTGCTGATAGCAAAAAGAAATGCAGTCCGCCAACCAGGAGGAAAGAGCCTGCTTACCCACAGGATGTCCTAACTTGTTAGGATGGAAAGAGACAAATAATTGAGTGCTCTTCCTGTGAGCAACTGTACGGTCTAGATAAAAAGCTAGAGCTCGTTTGCAGTCTAGGGTATGCAGAGTCTGTTCCCCGGAGTTGGAGTGGGGCCTGGGAAAAAAGATAGGTAGTATGATGGATTGATTAATATGAAACTCAGAAACTACCTTAAGTAAAAATTTAGGGTGAGTGCGGAGCACCGCCCGGTCCTGCAGGAGCTTAGTGTAAGGCGGATAGGTGACTAAGGCCTGCAATTCACTAACCCTGCGAGCTGAAGTGATAGCCAAAAGGAATAACACTTTCCATGTGAGATACTTTAATTCACAGGAGTGCAAAGGTTCGAAAGGAGGTTTCATTAGACGACCAAGAACCAGGTTAAGGTCCCAAGATGGGGCCGGAGGACGTAAGGGTGGCTTCAGATGGAGCAAGCCTTTAAGAAAACGTGTTACCAGGGGTTGTACTGAAATAGGGACACCCTGTACACCTTTATGGAAGGCGGCTACCGCACTGACATGCATCCTAATGGAAGAGGTCTTTAGACCGGATTCTGATAGGTGCCATAAATAGTCCAAGAACTTAGAGATTGGACAGGAAAGGGGATCAAGGGACTGAGAAGTGCACCATGATGTGTACCTTTTCCATTTATATGAATAGGATCTTCTGGTAGAGGGCTTTCGTGAAGCTATCAGGACACGAGAAACCGAATCCGAAAGGTTAAAAGGCTGAAGGACTAACCTTTCAACATCCATGCCGTCAGGGACAAGGCTTGGAGGTTGGGATGGAGGAGGCATCCGTCGTTTTGAGTGAGCAGATGCAGATCCGTTCCCAGAGGAATGTGCCTGCGGATGGAGAGATCCTGGAGTATGGGAAACCACACTTGGCGTGGCCAGTGGGGTGCTATCAGGATCATGGTTCCTCCGTCCTGGCGTAGCTTCACGAGAGTCCTTGACAGAAGAGGAAGTGGAGGGAATGCATAAAGCAGACCTGTCGTCCACTTGAGGGAGAAGGCATCCCTCGGCTGAAAGTGTTGGCTCCGAATGAGAGAGCAGTAATCATCCACTTTGTGGTTCTGAGGGGACGCAAAGAGGTCTATGCGGGGAAAACCCCACTTGTGAAACAGAGAGGTCACTACCAGAGGATCGAGTGACCACTCGTGTGGCTTGAAGACACGGCTCAGCTGGTCTGCCAATACATTGTCTACTCCCGGCAGGTAAGTGGCCCTGAGGTACATGGAGTGGGAGAGGGCTTCCGCCCAGATCTGCGCAGCCTCCTGACATAGAAGGAAGGAGCCTGTGCCTCCCTGCTTGTTTATGTACCACATGGCCACTTGGTTGTCCGTCTGGATTAAGATTATCTGATGGAATAGATGATCTTTGAAAGTTCGGAGTGCATAGCGGATTGCGCGAAGTTCCAGAAAATTTATCTGGTGTTCGGCTTCCTCTTTGGACCATAAGCCTTGGGTTTGTAATTCGTCCACATGGGCTTCCCAACCGATGTGAGAAGCGTCGGTGGTTAGGATTACTTGCGGATCCGGTGGAAGAAAAGGTAAGCCCTGAAGGAGGTTGACCTGAGTTGTCCACCAGGTTAAGGATAGGCGCAGGGCTTGTGTGACTGTGACTATGGAGGACAGAGGCTGAAAAGCTTGAATCCATTGGTGTCGTAGAGTCCATTGTGTTACTCTCATGGCTAGTCAGGTCATGGGAGTGACTTGAACCGAGGATGCCATGTGTCCTAGGAGAATGAGGAACTGGCGAGCCGTGGCAGTGTTTTGAGACTGGAGCTGGCGAGCCAGGGATATTAGGGTGTGGACCCTTTGAAGAGGAAGGTAAGCCTTTGCCTGCAAGGTGTCCAAGTCTGCTCCAATGAAGGATAAGGTTTGAGACGGGACTAAGCAAGATTTCTCGTAATTGACAAGAAACCCTAAGGAAAGGAGTGTTTGAATTGTCAATTTTAGGGAGGATTGAGCTATGTGTTGGGAGGAGGCCCTGATTAGCCAATCGTCCAGGTAGGGGTAGACGTGGACACCTTCCTTCCTTAGGAATGCTGCTACCACTACGAGACATTTGGTAAAGACTCGTGGGGCAGAAGCGAGACCGAAAGGTAGGACACGGTATTGATAATGGTTGTGGCCTACAAGAAACCGCAGATATTTGCGATGGGATTGTGTGATCGCAATGTGGGTATAAGCGTCCTTGAGGTCGAGAGAGCACAGCCAATCCCCCTTTTGCAACAGAGGGAGCAAGGCGCCCAGGGTTACCATCTTGAATTTTTCTTTTTGCAGATACTTGTTGAGGGCCCGAAGGTCCAGAATTGGACGTAGCCCCCCTGATTTCTTTGGTATTAGGAAGTATCTGGAATAGAATCCTTTCCCTTGTTGACAAGGAGGGACGGGTTCTATAGCATTTGATTGTAGAAGAAGGGATACTTCTTGATGTAATTGAGTAAAATGGTTGGTTAGACTCCATGCCTGAAGGGGCGGGGAGTCTGGCGGAAGTGTTATGAAATTGAGGTGGTAACCCTGTGCGATAATTGCTAGCACCCACTGATCTGAGGTGATCTGTTTCCAACGGTGGAAGAAGTGGAACAGTCGACCCCCCACAGGGATGTGTAGAAGAGGGAGATGGCATGTGCTCAATACAGGGAAGTCAAAGGCCCGCCGTAGGCCCAGGAGGTGGGGCTACAGTAGGTCTTTGCTTTCTCGGCTGACGAGGCTGAGGCCTGTTAGAGGACCGTGCAGGACGAGCCCTAGTTGACGGAGGGTAGTAGCGACGTGGTCGAAAGAATGACTTCTTAGAGTCCTTCTTTTGCGGTTGCTTGGAGGTCACCTCAGGTGGGACAGATGAGAGTTGTTTCAACGTCTCATGGTGGTCTTTTAACTCCGCCACAATCTGTTGAATTTGCTCTCCAAACAAATTGTCGCCTAAGCAGGGCAAATCAGCAAGACGATCTTGGACTTCTGGGCGAAGGTTGGATGACTTTAACCAAGCCCAACGTCTGGCTGAGATGGCTGTGGCTGAAACCTTTGTGGAAGCATCAAATATGTCATAGGCAGTCCTAATCTCGTGCTTCCCTGCCTCAAATCCCTTGTGAAGAAGGGCTTGAAGCTGTGGTTGGTATTGGTCCGGCAACGTGTCAGCATAGTCTTGCATCTGCTTAAAAATGGCTCTGTTGTATTGAGTCATGTAAAGTTGATATGAAGCTATGCGTGAAATCAACATAGCTCCATGATACACCTTTCGTCCTACACTATCCAGGAACTTGTTGTCCCTGGTAGGTGGGGTAGAAGAATGCGGCTTAAGACGCTTGGCCTTCTTCTGCGCGGACTCAACCACAACAGAGCGATGATCCAGTTGAGGTTTTTGGAAACCTGGTGCTGACTGGACAAGGTATGTGGAGTCAGCTTTCTTGTTAACTGGTGACACCGATGAAGGAGATTCCCAGTTTTTCTTGAGCAGATCCAAAAACACCTGGTGTATAGGGATGGAAGCGATGATTTTTGGAGCATCCAGAAATTGAAGTAGTTCCATCATCTGGTGTCTGTCATCAGCTTCAGATTGTAGTTGAAAAGGTACAACTTCTGACATCTCTTTCACAAAATTAATGAAAGATAGATCCTCAAGAGGAGATCTTTTTCTACTCTCTGTAGGAGATGGTGGCGAAGGCAGATCTGTGTCAGAAGAGGTATCATCATCATCACCCCAGGTATCGTAGGGATCATGTGTGGCTTGTAGCCCTGATGGACCTGGCTGAGGCTCTGAAGGCATTGATGGAAACCGAGGTGGAATCGGTGCGGTAGGTGGAACCAGAAATGGCATGGATGGCTTCGGTGCTGCCGATGGAATCGGTGCCTGGCGCGGAATCGATGGAACCGAAGGATAAATCGGTGGAGATATACCAGAAGGTACCGATGGAACTACCCCGGAAGGGGGAATTCGAAACGGTGTTTCTCCTGCCGATGAGAAACCAGTCTGAGACGGTGGTGTTGTCGATGGCACTGGAATCACCGATGGAAGGGCCGTCATGAGTGCCTCCATGCGGCTCAGTAGCGGTGCTAGCACTTGTATCAACGGCTCGGTGGTCGGTTCCCTCCTCGGTGGCGAAGCCGGTGCCGGCGTCGGTGCCGGGGGCAGCACTGGAACCGGTGCCGGAGACGGTGCCAATGGAGGTTGTAATTTCTTCATCGCTTTCTCGATGGCCTCCTGGACCAGCCGGTCCAGTTCTGCCCGGAGACCAGGGGTAACCATACCCGGCTCGACGGGAGAGGGAGGCTGAGGCAGGGCCGGAGGGACCACCGTAACCGGTGGGATCACGGCCCCCACACCCCGAGAGGGTGAGGGTTTCCTCGATGCCAGCGAACGAGACGTGGAGGGCGTCCGGTCTGTTCGCGGCTTCTTTGTCGGTGGCTCGGCTTGAGCAGAGGTCGATGGCTGTGGATCCTCGACAGGCCGAGACTTATGCCGTCGATGGCGGTGCTTTTCTTTCCGATCCCCTCGCCCATCCGGGGAAGGGACGGGAGTCGACGGCCGAGAAGCGATCGATGGCGGACGGTCACCGGATGGTTGACAATGATGGTACAACTTCGACGGTGCCGGTTCCGATGACGTCGATGCTATCGATGGCGTTGGGGTTGGTGCATGGAAGAGGAGCCCCATCTTCTCCATCCTGGCTTTGCGACCCTTGGGTGTCATTAAGGCACATTTGGTGCAAGTCAGGACATCATGCCCACTACCCAAACACATTACACAAACCCTGTGGGGGTCTGTGATGGACATAGTCCGGGTACAATCCGGACAACAACGGAACCCCGTTGCCATGGCTGGAAGCCAAAATTTAGGCTGGGGATCGGTAAGTGCCCACAGGCCTCGAGGGCCAAATTCGACGGCAGTCGATGGAAGAAGGCAAAAAACTTACCGGGTTCCGTAAGATGACTAAAAAATTTGTCAAAGGGAGACCCCTGAGGGGCAAATTTTCTTAGGAAATTAATTTCCAAATTCCTGTCAGGAACGTGGTAGAGAGCTCCTTTCACCGCGTGGCAACTGCTGCGCGGAAAAAAGAAGACTGAAGGGAGACCCCTGCTGGCTGCAGGGTCAGTGCCTTGCTGGGCATGCCCAGTAGGGGCCAGTCAAAGTTCTGTTTAAACTTTGACAGAAGTTTTCCGTGGTGGGCTCCATCCTCGATGTCACCCATTTGTGAGGACAACCATCCTGCTTGTCCTGTGAGAAACTCCAGTACACATCAGATAGTTTAAAATCTCCATTGAGCATCACTTCCGCCTTCCTTTTCACCTTTTGGATGTCTTCAGCCAGATCTTGGTTCAGTTCTTCTGTCTGATTTGAAGGCCTGTAGACCACATCAGTATAGATGGAAATGCCATCATCTTTTTCCAAGTCAGCCCATAATATTTCCTCTTTTCCCCAAACCCCTAAGTTACCAGGATATTTAAGTTACTAGGATATTCTTTTTGAGAAAAAGGGCTACTCCACCCCCTTTTCTGTCCTCTCTATCCTTCCGCAACAAGATATACCCCAGGATGAACATATTCTATTCATGAGGCTCAATGAACCATTTCTCTGCAATAGCAACAATATCCAAGTCTGCCTCCATCATTAGGGCCTGAAAATCTGGAACTTTATTGCTCAGACTATGAGCATTTGTGCACATAGTTTTCCAGCTTTTCTTCTTCAACTTGCTGCCTGTTCGTTTCTATCTTAGGAGTTATTTATTATTTTATTTATTTATTTAACACTTTTTTATACCGACCTTCATAGTGATAACCATATCGGATCGGTTTACATATAACAAGGATAACTGAAGCAATAAATAAAGTGATTAACAATAGAGGAGAAAAAGGTAAAGTTACATTCAACAGGGTGTAGAACTTGGAAGCTAAATAGCTGGAAAAAAAATAAAGGCAGGAAGTATTGTAACATAATAGTATAGGATGTGGGTTAAAGCTTAAGGTGCTTTAACCTGGAAGTCCATCTTTCGAGAGGATAGCAAACCATTCGTCTGGGAGGGGATAAATTTGTCCAGGAGAGAATAATGGTGACTAGAGATTGTCTGGAGGGTCAGCAAAGGCTTGATGAAATAGCCACGTTTTGAGTTACCACCCAGGAAAGAGATCTAGGCATCATAGTGGATAATACATTGAAATCGTCGGCTCAGTGTGCTATGGCAGTCAAAAAAGCAAACAGAATATTAGGAATTATTAGGAACGTAATGGCAAATAAAACGATGGATGTCATAATGTCTCTGTACCGCTCTATGGTGAGACCGCATCTTGAATACTGTGTTCAATTCTATCTCAAAAGAGATATAATTGCACTGGAGAAAGTGCAGAGAAGGGTGACCAAAATGATAAGGGCATGGATCGGCTGCCCTGTGAGGAAAGGCTAAGGAAGTTAGGGCTGTTCAGTTTGGAGAAGACACGACTGAGGTGAGATATAGAGGTCTACAAAATCATGAAAGGACTTGAACAAGTTAATGTAAATTGGTTAGTTACTCTCTCAGATAATAGAAGTACCAGGGGATACTCCATGAAGTTAGCAAGTAGCTTATTTAAAACAAATCAAAGAAAATTCTTTTTCACTCAGCGCATAGTTAGGCTCTGAAATTCATTGCCAGAAGATATGGTTACAGCAGTTAGTGTAATTGGGTTTAAAAAAAAGGTTTGGATAAGTTCCTAGAGGAAAAATCCATAAACTATTAATTAATAAGCAATAGTAGCTTGAGATTTATTTAATATTTGGGTTCTTGCCAGGTACTTGTGACTTGGACTGGCCACTGTTGGAAACAGAATAAGAGGCTTGATGGACCCTTGGTCTGACTCTGTATGGTATATCTTATGTTCCTTTCTACCTAAGAGTGGACTAATTTTCTTCTTTTCTCTATGAACTTCCTAATATGTGTTGGGGGCGATATTCCCATTCCACTGACTTCCTTCTGCTACCCACATCCTCTGGTTTAAACACTATACAAAACTATCTGAAAGCCACTGAAAATAACAGAATGAAAATACTAAAACTGGGAGAAGACAAAGAAAAAAGAGGCATGCTTTCATTCATTATGTTAAATATGAGCACTAAAATAAAACTAATTTTGAAAACAAAGCAAACGAAACAAAGCAAATTATACTTTTTTAAACCAAGGTGACACATGATATGAAGTGATAAAAATTACCTGATTGAATTATAGATGGCCAATGGTGTTTGTCCCTTCTCCTTGGCCATTCTCATCATATCAAGAACAGCCATACCAAGGCACTCCTCCTGAGTTTCATGTGTGACAGGCACTTTCACCCACCCAGCCACAAAATCATCACGCCACTAAAAGAGAATGAGTAGAGAAAAATCCCACAATTTTAATTAGCTTATCATTTACATAAGAAAATTGTTGCAAATATTTAATTCAACTATATATCTTACATCACATTTTGATGTACTTAAACATTAAAGTTTGATTTAGAAAGGCTTTTTTTTAATTCAGTTCAGGATAAATTTGCTGGATACACTGCAGATCTATCTCTCTTAGGCATGAGGTTCTGTACCTGTTTGGGACTAAGCACATTATTGAAGGATATATGATTCTCTATGCTATCAGAAGTGATTTCTGCCAATCTTTGCTTAATGATCCTGGTCCTCATAGTGTCATGACTTCCAGGATCATATAAAACAGCTCATGGTTTCATGGGCTGTTTTATATGACAGCCCTACATTAGGCTCCTATCCAGTTGATCAGCACCAATATCAGACTGTTTCAGATGAATCTGAGCAGGGAGATTAGATTCTTCAGTCTGGTGCATAGCCAGGTCAAGCATAGTTACAGAAAATATACTAAGTAAGCCATAATGGGTGCAGATCAACAAGGATGCAAGCCTCAAAGCAGTTGTAAGGCTATAGTACATGTTGCAATAATATAAACCTTTTATTTAACATGCATTTACAAAATAGGCAAAAAAATTAAAACTATGTAACTGAAACAAGAGGCTGCAAGGCCGTAATCCCAATAGTTTTTTGCACAGGTAGTACCTAAAAAAGGCAAGAAGCTTAAAGAAATGTTTTTGCTGTAGGTTCATAGAAGGTCCTTACAGACTCTCTGGTCTCTGGTACAGATGTCTTGCAACAGCCATGGCACATTCAGATATTGGATTTGCTAAAGAATGTCCATATATTACACATGAAAATTGTACATTCTCCAAAACTGCCATCAAAGCGTGTCACCCTGGTCCTCTGGTGGTATCTCAAGTCACTACATTGGGCTTCCTAGCTATTTAAGCATACAGTTCAAGCTTCTCTTACTCACCTGCAAGCACTGTTCCCTCTTAAGCTTTGTACACGTACACAGGTCATAAACTTCACACACGTGGCAAAACAGTGCACAAGAAATCCCAATATTATTTGTATTATATTGGCCCATAGCACACAAATTTGGCCTCACTTATAATTAGTTACATAAAAGAAAAATCTTTGTGCACATACTGTAGCCTTTCAAAAATTAGAGGGCACACTGACTGCAAGTGGATTCATTCTACAGCACCTCTTCCATCTCTTAGTGAAGCCATGTACAAACACGCAAGCTCATTATGGTGTCTCATTATCCTATAGCTATTGGCATACATTTGCCTTGTCTGTCAATTCTGTAGGTATCTCTGGGTACAATATATATACATCTTCACCATTATAAGCCTCTACTACACTACCAGTATAAACATCAGATAAGTCAACTTTATGGATGCTTCCTACCATATGGTTTATGGTTCAGCATCATGATGCACTTATCTTGTTCCTTTGGAAGTGGTGAAACCTTTTAGCTAATTCTGACTTTAGAGCAGGATTCATTAAACTCTTTACTAGTGCCTGTCCCCCTACTCTACTATGTCTTGTTTATTCCCTCATCTCTGAACACTTACCTTTAAACTTCCTAGCTAAAGTGTTGGATGTGAATTGATTGCTGACTCCTTATCTCAAAGTTTTAGCCAGAAGGCTGGAACTAGTTTCCCATCAGACCTCATTCTCAGTACCATGGTAGTAGTTCTCCATCTGTTTTTTCTTATTTCACTGAAAATTATGTCTAAGCTTGCTTTATCTTGGAACACAATGAGGAGAGAAATTGATATTTAATGGTTGTGCTTTTTACTCTGTACAGGCCAATACCATTAACCAGATATGGATGTACTCTTGCACATTTCTAGCTATGAGCAGAAAAGTGCACTGTCCAGAAAATTCCAGAATTATTCCACCCACTGATGATAGAGTTAGGATTCTAAAGGATATTCTTCTATAAAAATGTTTGCGCTCCTAGAGACCAGACTCATAAGAAATGGGATCCGACTTGGGATTTATTAGTATGTTGTACTTTATGGTCTCATTGTAAATTAGCAGGTCTACATGATCATGAAGCAGTTCAATCTATGGAAACATCTGCTAAGAATTTAGTTCTTTTAAATAAATATGGATCTGTGATGAAATGGCATGTGAAACGCATCAAGTCTGATCAGCCTTCAACTCTAGAGGTACTTTTAATGGCACAGAAGCAAACAACTTGATGCTAAGAAATTCCTTTGCGATATACTGTGCGCATTGGCGAAAACGTATTAAAATGAGAGATGGAGAAAACCTGAGCCATATCAAGATTAGTGTCATCACTCTGCAACCCATAATTTACTTTTTCCATTTACCTCCACCAAGAACTTTTGCAAGAAGGGTTAACAGAAGGCATTTTATTGAAAAAAGGTATTTACTGTGAATCTTGAACTGCTGTCTTCAGAGAACACCTGTTATAGGTAAACAACTTTGCTTCTCTGAAGACAAGCAGTTTACTGTAGTTACAAAAAACAAAGGCTGCTTACTTATAACAGGTGTTCTCTCAGGATAGCAGGACATAAGTCCTCACGGAGTGGGGTGGGGGTGAGGGGGGTGACATCTGACAGAACCTGGCCAGTAAAACAGATTTCAAAGCTTCTACATATCACACAGGGTCCCCTTCAGTTCTTAATATATCTACAAACATGTAGCAACCAAATCCAAGGGGAGGTGGCTGGATTCATCCTGTTATCCTCAGAGAACACATTACAAATAAGTGACCCTTGCTTTCTTCAAGACAAGGAGAATGTTCAGCCCCACAGGTGGAGATCCCTAGCTACCTCCAATTTAAACAAAGGGGAAAACAGAAAAATGTGTGTCAATGGAAAAAACTATTTTTGGTGGCAACAAACTATTTATCATTTTTTTCTTTCTTTTCTTTTTTTGTTAAAAAGATAGCCTGGAAAAAACAAAGGGCCCTAAGGGGAATGGAATTGAATGATAAACCTCAAATCCCCACAGGACAGACTGACCAAAACTACTGTCACAACTTATCCTAACACACAAACCTCAAAGAATGACCAGATCTGCAAATAAACTTCAACTTGAAATTCCATCAATTCCTCTAGCCAAACTCACAAACACCAGGAACAGAGCTTTCTCCATAGCAGGCCCAAACTTATGGAACAACATTCCACAACATTTAAGCTCAATTCATGACATCAAAGCATTCAAAAAAGAACTAAAGACCTGGTTTTTCAGTCAAACTTTTAGAGATGGCGTGGGATAAAAATTCCACCCCCTCTCGAACCATTACATGCTGACACCCCCATTCCTTTGACGATCCCTTTCTATTAAACATTGTCTCATCTCCCCTCTCCCCCCACCCCCTCCCCTTTCTCTGCCCTCATCCCTCTTCCTCCCTTCCTCAAGTCTTTACCTGAAGCACCTAACATGCCCCGAGATCCTACACTTACCCATATCCTACATCAACCTTCTACCGCTCAGATTGCTACTTGTTCCACATAATAATTAATGAATATCATATATTTACTCCTCGTGTAGATTACCTCTTTCATATAAATTTCTCATTTAATATGTTAAATAAGGTTATTCTCTGTGAATGTTAAATATAGTTATAAGTTATTTGTATGTATTACGTTGTTATCCTGTAAACCGGAGTGAAGGCAAAACGCTATACTTCGGTATATAAAAAACCACAAATAAAAAAATAAATAAAAATAAATGGGACACTGATCCCACCATGGCTCTAACACTATAAGCCTCGACATGCCTATCCAGAATCAGGCATGCCTGGGCAAAACAAACAGAGACAATCTGCTATGCAATTAGAAAAGGTTTGTTTGGTCAAAAGAAATAAAAAGCAAGGTGGACTTTCTAAGATAGAGATGAGTGCAAAGAATACTGCCTCCTTAGAGGATAGAAGAATCTTTTCAGTGCCCTACTTGAATACCTTCCAAATAAGGAGAGTGAGTCCGGAATGGCAGCAGAGAGGGCCTGAAGCGTAGTGTAATTGTTTAATTTGAGCCACCATTTTCTTGGGCTTCCCTCTAAATAGATTCTCTCCATTGCAGAGCACATCTTGTCTAAGGTCTGAGGCTTGCAAGCATACAGATACCAACACCTATTGCAGAGACTCTCAGTGCCATTCAAATGGTTGATCTGACCATATGTTTTCCACACACTATACCCTTGTCCACTAGCAATCAATAGCTGGCACCTGGGCCCATAGAGGCTGTCGCTATTCCCAAGATCAACGCATAGAATGAGCTGTCCTGGAAATATCCAGACGTGTCTAATGTTGCCCAAAAGAAAAGATGAACGTTTTTGGGAAGGCATCAGGAGACACGGGGTCTTGGGACTTTCTTTTGTTTTGAGACACCTTTGTAAATGCTAGATGAAATATAATGCTATTAGTTATGGAAGGTTTTTTTTGTTTGTTTTTTTAAACACCAGATTAATGTTTTTTTCTTGCTGCTACAAAGGTTTCCATTTCGACACCAGTTAACTGATCCAATCTCTGAATTTCAGGATTGTCCAAGCTTGATACCAGTTTCTTAAAATTATTACATATCTTGTAGCCTCTTATTATTTTCTACAATTTCCTTTCAACTTTGTGGGCTAATAAGTGAGACTGTGTTATAATTTGTTTCCTTTTTACTTATATTTTTGGAATTTTCTGTGAAATCTCACTTTTTTCTGTAACAAAGTTTTCTTTGTGAAAAATATGAATAAATTAATAAATGTAAAACAAAAAGAATAAGCTGTCTTCTGTGGGAACTTCCTCTATAATTGCTAGAAATGTGTCCCTTCCTTTCTGAGCATGCTACCAAAGCACTTAGCACTTCCTGTTTAGATTACTGCATCTTGCTCTTCACAGGCCTCCTTGCTGCACTGCAATCTATTCAAAATTAAGCTGCACAGATCACCTTCCACAGAGTCATTATGACAAAATAGCCCCTCTTCTCAAGTCGCTGCAAATGGCTCCCCATCACTTCTACATGCAATTCAAGCTTATCTACAAGTGTATTCACTCTGCAGCTCCTCATGATCTATATTCACTTATGTTCTCCGATACTCATCTTCAGGGACTCTGCTCATCAGGCAAGTCGTTCTTATCTGCACTCATCTCCTCTACCACTAATTTACAACTCTGTGTTTTCTATCTTGTAGCACCATTTACTGGAACAGACTTACCAAGTCAGTGCATCATGCTCCCTCTTAGGCTACATTCAAATCCAATCTAAAACCTCACCTTTTTGGAGCTTCTTTTAAAACTTAATTACATCCTATTGACTCATTTGTCTTGACGAGATTCTAAACTCCATAGAGTAGGGACTGTCTCTTATGTGAATCTGTATAGCACAGCATGTGTCTAATAGTGCTTTATAAATGATTAATAGTAATAGTAATGACTCTAGAGCATTATACATCTCCTGAGGGGAAGGCTCTGAAACTCCCTTACCTCTTTCAGTATGTTTCATATATACTGGCCCATGAAGAGCTGATAAGATGCTATGTGGGCACCCTGATAAACATTTCTCCCAGTAAGGACAACGGTACAAGAATTCTTCCTTGAGGGCACCTATGTCTGGGTTCTAGACCTCTTGGCCTTTGTGAGATTTGATTTGACCACAACTGACTGACTGCTTTTCCTATCCAGGAGCCTTCTGTATATGGTAAAATAATCTTGTTTACTGGTGGCATTGGGGGAGAGGGGTATTCACATCTAATGTCTCCTTCAGGAGACATGCATACTGCCATGATTTCCTTCTTGGGCATGGGAGGGAGACAAACTAGAGGATATAAAGCATTTTTGCCTGGACTCTTCCACAAATTAAATTGAATCGTCTCCACCATTCTCTTTATAAAATCAGCAAAGAGGTCTTCTGGAAAATACTTTCTCTCCTTTCCTGTGGAGGAGAGGGGTCCATGGTGAGAACTCTTCAGTTTGGAGAAGAGGCGGCTGAGGGGAGATGATATAGAGATCTATAAAATAATAAGTGAAGTGGAACGAGTAAACACAAATCGGTTGTTTACTTTTTCAAAAAGTACAAAGACTAGGGGATACACAATGAAGTTACCAAGTTGTACATTTAAAACTAATAAGAGAAAATATTTTTTTACTCAATGCATAATTAAGCTCTAGAATTCGTTGCCAGAGGATGTAGTGAAAGCTGTTAGTCTAGCTGCGTTTAAAAAGGTTTGGACAAGTTCCTGGAGGAAAAGTCCAAAAATCATTATTAAGGTGGCATTGCAGAAATCTACTTCTTATCCCTGGGTATTAGCAGTATGGGTTCTATCTACTGTTTGGAATCTTGCCAGATACCTGTGACTTGGATTGGCATTTGTTGTAAACAAGATACTGTGTTGCAATCCCGGTCGCTAGACTAGCGACTGGGTTCTTACCTGCTGCCTCGTGAGAGGAGACCTTTTAACAGTCCAACCACGGGGAGCTCCGGCCCACCTCCTTTGGTGATTTCAGACGCCAGCGACTACTTAAGGCCGGCGTCTGCCCTGTGGAAGTTGCTTAGCAACGAAGTTACTCAGTGTTTGAGTGTTTTGTGCTGTTACTGCTGTTTCGGTTCTGCTGTTCCAGTTCCTGCTGATCCTGATCTTAATCCTGGTCTTGCCGCTCCTGATCCTGATGTTCCAGATCTCACTCTGCTTCAGGATTTCTTTCGGTTAGTTCTTTGGTTTCTGACTTTGACTCTGTCACCGATTCTCCGTGTCTGCCGCCTGCCTCGACCCTTGGCTTGTCTTCTCATCTCGTTCCTTCTAAGTCCCAGTGGTCCGGGTCCTCACGAGCTCCTCTCGGGGGGGGATCTTGGGCTTCCAGGGTGAAGACTTCACTTTCATCTCTGTCTTGGTTCCGCCTCCCGGCCTGTGCCATCTCCAAGGAATTCGCTCTTCCCATCTGCGCACTCCGCCAGGCCGGCCCAAGGGTCCACCGTTCTGTCCGCAACAGTTTGCTAAGCCATGGACCCGGCGGACATCTCCGGACTGCAAGCCATTCCCGGGATGGCCCAACGACTGCAGTAGCAGCAACATTGTCTTGAAGTCCTGGCTGCCAACGTCGAGTGATTGTCAAATCGGCTGGATGCCACTCTGCCAGAGCCACCACCGGTATCTCTTCTGGTTCCCACAGTAAGCTTATCTGCATCCACTCAGCTTCCAACTCCCTCCCACTACGCGGGTGAAGCCAAGGGTTGCCGAGGATTCCTGAACCAGTGTTACATTAGGTTCTCGCTACTTCCAGGTCAGTTCCCGTCAGATTCAGCGAAGGTTGCCTACATCTTGTCGCTACTGGAAGGGAAGGCGTTGAATTGGGCTTCACCAATGTGGGAGTGCCAGGATCCTTTGTCGAACAATCTGCAGCAGTTTGTTCACAACTTCAAACAAGCCTTTGACGAACCTGCATGTCTGCCTACAGTTACGTCAGAGCTGTTACAGCTAAGACAGGGATCTCGGTCCCTGGCAGACTATGCTATTGAGTTTCGTACTCTCGCAATGGAGGTAGGCTGGCGTGATGACAGCTTGCGGGAAGTCTTTTTGGAAGGTTGTCTGGTCACATCAAGGATGAGTTGGCCGCCAGAGACATTCCTGATAATCTCAACGACATAATTGATTTAGCCGGTCGGATAGACCGACGCCTCTAGTAAAGGGCCAAGGAGGGCCGTTCTTTATGCCGGTCCATATCTTTAGCACCAGTCTTCGCTAGACCTGTGACAACGTCTTCAAGTCACGGGACGGCACAATCAGAGCCATGAGCTGAAGAACCTATGCAGTTAGGTCGCACGCCGTTGACTGCTGAGGAGAGGCGAAGACGCCACGCACTGGGATTGTGTCTATACTGTGGCATCAAGGGCCACTTTCTAGCCCAGTGCAAGAAGCGGCCGGAAAACGCCAAAGCCTAAGCAGTACAGAGGAGCTACTCCTAGGTTGTGTTAATTCTACTCCTCAATGTTCTATACCGGTGACTCTCGAATACCCAGGAGGGTCCTTTCACACTCTTGCCTTCATAGACTCTGGAGAGGGTGGAAACTTCATTTTATCAGATTTGGTGCAACAACTGCGTTTGCCTACTGTTCCTCGAAGTTCCCCACTACGCATCACTTCTATCCTAGGTACAGTCCTTCCTGGGAGTATTTCTGACTCTACAGTTCTTCTGACTCTTTGGACCGGAGCGCTGCATTCGGAAGAGATATCTTTTTTGATTTTGGAGAAAGCTGTGCATCCGGTGGTACTGGGGTTGCCGCGGTTACAGCAGGACTCTCCCATAATTCATTGGGACTCCTTACAAATAGCTCAGTGGAGACCCTTTTGTTTTTCCAATTGTCTCAAGGTTCAGAGGCCTTCTGTCATGCACATGCTAAGTACTTCTGTATTGCCTCCTACACCTTACATGGTCTTTGCAGAGGTTTAAAAAAAAAAAAAAGCAGAGATTTTGCCACGTCATCGCCCTTTTGACTACGCCATAGACTTATTGCCCAGCACCACGCCGCCGCATGGTAGAGTGTATTCTTTGTCTCTGCCAGAGTCACGCGCATTGTCTGAATACATCACTGAAAACCTCGCCAAGGGATTTATCCGCCTTTCTCGATCACCAGCCGGAGCGGGGTTTTTCTTCGTGGGGAAGAAGGATGGTACACTTAGACCTTGTATAGATTATAGAGGCTTAAACGCCATTATAAAGCGAGATCGGTACCCCCTTCCTTTAATTCCAGAACTCTTGGACAGACTGCAGGGGGCAAAGATCTTTACAAAGCTTGATATGCAGGGAGCATACAATTTAGTTTGCATCCGTCCTGGAGTCGAATGGAAGACTGCCTTTAATACAAGAGATGGGCATTATGAATACCTAGTAATGCCATCTGGCTTGTGTAATGCTCCGGCAGTCTTCCAAAATCTTATGAATGAGGTGTTGAGAGAGATGCTGCACTCTTACATCATAGTGTATTTGGATAACGTCTTAATTTATTCCCAAGATCTGAAGTCCCACCGCCAACATGTTAGACAAATGTTGCAAGTCTTGAAAGACAATCACCTGTATGCCAAACTCGAGAAATGTATGTTCGAATGTGAGTCGCTTCCCTTCTTGGGGTACATCGTGTCATCTACCAGTTTTCAAATGGATCCAGAAAAAGCATCAGCAATCACAAACTGGCCCCGTCCCGTGGGGGTGAAAGCCTTGCAGCGTTTCCTCGGATTTGCAAACTTCTACAGACACTTTATTCCTAATTACTCTTTGAGAGTTGCACCCCTCACTGCACTGACTCGTAAAGGGGTGGATGCCAAGGAATGGTCCGAAACAGCTTGTCAAGCCTTTGAGGATTTAAAACAGGCATTCCTGATGGACATTTGTTTGTATCATCCGGATCCACAACGTCCTTTTATTGTGGAGGTAGATGCGTCCAGCATTGCAGTAGGAGCGATACTCACTCAGCACTCAGACACAGGCAAGTTGCTTCCATGCTATTTCTCCAAAAAATTCTCACTGGCCGAGTGTACTACAGTATAGGGGACAAGGAGCTTTTGGCAATTAAGTTGGCCTTCGAGGAATGGAGGCAATGGCTAGAAGGTGCAATCCATCCTGTCACAGTCTACACTGATCATAAAAACTTGGAATTTTTGTGCCAAGCACAGAGGCTGAACCCCAGACAAGCCAGGTGGTCTCTTTTTTTTAACCGTTTTGATTTTACCCTTCGCTACCGGCCAGCATCCAAAAATATCCGTGCGGATGCCTTGTCCCGTACTTCTGAGTTAGAGGAGGAGGAGCATCCTCAATACATCCTGGATCCCACTAAGATCAACCTGGCCGCTGTGATTGTGAGTTCTCTGGGGAAGACAGTAGTTCCCAAGCGCCTCCGGACAAGGGTCTTGAGTTGGGCCCACGATTCCCTGACTGGAGGCCACGCTGGTCGAGACAGGACTTTGGATTTATTGAACCGCTATTACTGGTAGCCAAACTTAAAACAAGATGTACGTACTTATGTGAGTTCCTGTCCTACTTGTGCTAGACAAAAACCTCGAATTGGTCACCCTTGGGGGCTATTGCAACCACTGCCTGTTCCAACTGAACCATGGACTCATATAGCTACAGATTTTGTAGTAGATTTGCCTTCATCTAATGGGAAAACCATCATTTGGGTCACGGTGGACCGTTTTTCCAAAATGGCTCATTTTGTGCCATTGACCAAGCTGCCGTCTGCACCAGAATATTTGCACAGCACATCTTTCGCATTAACGGACTTCCGCAGGACATCGTTTCTGATCGGGGCCCGCAATTTACGGCCAGCTATTGGAAAGCTCTGTGCAAGAAGTTTGAGGTACAACTCAGTTTCTCCACTGCATTTCATCCCCAAAGTAACGGACAAACAGCGCTCATGAATCGCTCCCTAAAGACTTTCCTTCGAGCTTTTGCTAACGACAAACAGAACAACTGGGTAGAGTTACTACCCTGGGCCGAGTTTTCCTACAATAAGCAAATTCACTCAGCTACTGGAAGTTCGCCCTTTCAAGCAGTATATGGGAAGCAACTTAAACTACCACTACTCCTGTCTGTGTCGGTGCCATCACCAGCAGCCCAGTTGTCTGCCCAGCAGTTGCATAGACTTTGGAATTCCATTCAAGATAAACTCACCGCTTCAGCAACAGCCGCTAAAAGGCATGCCGACTGGCATCGTCGACCAGCGCCAGTGTTCCTTCTGGGAGACAAAGTCTGGCTTAGCACCAAGAACATTCACCTCAAATTGCCCTCTAAAAAACTGGCTCCTAAATTCTGCGGACCATTTTGAGCTGCTGAGAGAGTTGGAATGGTTTCCTATCATTTACGCCTGCCTACTGCGCTACGCATCCACAATGTATTTCACGTTTCTCTCCTTAAACCGGTAGTTCTTTCTCGATTTCATCAGAGATCTCCTGATACTACGGAGAACCCCGCTGCTGATGACCCTACATATCAAGTTCGAGAGATCCTTGATGTACGTTTCTTTAATCGTCACTGGGAATATTTCTTAGCTTGGGAAGGCTGTGGTGAGGAGAACACTTGGGAGCCCGCTCGCAATATCCTAGACAAATCTCTTCTGCAACAGTTTCACTTGGATCATCCTGGTAAACCGGGTCCTTTGAAGAGGGGGTACTGTTGCGATCCCGGTCACTAGACTAGCGACCGGGTTCTTACCTGCTGCCTCATGAGAGGGGACCTTTTAACAGTCCAACCACGGGGAGCTCCGGCTCGCCCCCTTTGGTGATGTCAGACGCCAGCGACTACTTAAGGCCGGCATCTGCCCTGTGGAGGTTGCTTAGCAACGAAGTTACTCAGTGTTTGAGTGTTTTGTGCTGTTAGTGCTGTTTCTGTTCTGCTATTCCAGTTCCTGCTGATCCAGATCCTGCTGATCCTAACCTTAATCCTGGTCTTGCCGCTCCTGATCCTGATCCTGCTGTTCCAGATCCCACTCCGCTTCAGGATTTCTCTCGGTTAGTTCTTTGGTTTCTGACTTTGGCTCTGTCACCGATTCTCCGTGTCTGCTGCCTGCCTCGACCCTTGGCTTGTCTTCTCGTCTCATCTCGTTCCTTCTCCTAAGTCCCAGTGGTCCAGGTCCTCACGAGCGCCTCTCGGGGGGATCTTGGGCTTCCAGGGTGAAGACTTCACTTTCATCTCTATCTTGGTTCCGCCTCCAGGCCTGTGCCATCTCCAAGGAATTCACTCTTCCCATCTGCGCACTCCGCCAGGCCGGCTCAAGGGTCCACCGTTCTGTCCGCAACATATTGGGCTTGATGGACTTTTAATCTGGCCCAGTATAGCAAATCTTATATTATGTCAAAGAGCTGGGAGGACTAACCAGATAGACCCAGGGTTCACAGAGGCCCCTTGATGGAAGGGGATGAGAACCACCTACTGGGGACTTCACACATATAGTTCTAACACAGGGGCAGGCAAAGTACAATCCGCAAGCAACATTTTTTGCACACCACCTACCTATACTTTGAACTTACTCATCTCCATCACTCTGTCACAGTCTTAGATTTGTTAGACATCCATATGCATTTTTTTAATTTTATCATCGTATACCACTTTGAGCTCTCCTACTGTTGGTGAAGTGAAGCAATACAGAAAATTTTTTAAATAAAATAAATGCAAATCATCAATGGCCTGACATAATGTATGTCAGACAGATCAAGGACGGTTCTGAATAAAAAAGCTTCCAAGAGAGACACCCCCCACCCCCTTCTGCATCCCCTTCATTATTTTAGGCACCCTTCTC
Source organism: Rhinatrema bivittatum (assembly GCF_901001135.1). NCBI lineage: Eukaryota > Metazoa > Chordata > Amphibia > Gymnophiona > Rhinatrematidae > Rhinatrema > Rhinatrema bivittatum. The sequence continues at coordinate 532,361,930 of NC_042615.1, read as the reverse complement.
TGAACCTTTTCTAGTGCAACTATATCTTTTTTTGAGATATAACAATCAGAATAGCACATAATTCTCAAGGTGCGGTCTCACTATGGAGTAATACAGAGGTACTATGACATTCTCTGTTTTATTCACCATTCCTTACCTAATAATTCCAAACATTCTATTTACATTTTTGACTGCCGCAGCACACTGAGCCGACGATTTCAATATGTTGTCCATTATGACGCCCAGATCTTTTTGATGGGTGGTAATGCCTAATATGGAACCTAGCATCATATAACTACTATGTGGGTTACTTTTCCCTATGTGCATCACTTTGCCCTTGTCCACATTAAATTTAGTCTGCCATTTGGATGCCCAGTCTTCCAGTTCGCAAAGTCCTCCTGCAATTTATCATAATCTGTTTGTGATTTAACAACTCTGCATAATTTTGTGTCATCTGCAAATTAGATCACCTCACTCATCATTCCCCTTTCCAGATTATTTATAAATATTCAAAAGCACCAGTCCAAGTACAGATACCTGAGGCACTCCACTGTTTATCTTTCCTCACTGAGAAAATTGATTATTTAATCCTACTCTCTCTGTTTCCGATCTTTTAACCATTTGCAATCCACAAAAGGACACTGCCTCTTATCCCATGACTTTTTAATTTTCTTAGGAGTCTCTCATGGGAGACTTTGTCAAACACCTTCTGACAATTTGTCAGTATTGGCTGTGACATCATACAACTCTCAATACTACTACTTGCAAGAACACAAACTGCAAGTAGAATTCTTTTGAATTTAACTGGACCTTGGCTGTTCCAGCATCGGGTTGCCATCCACCATTCACACTTTGCCATGAACAACCTTTAGAAATGCTACCTTCTACAATGATAGGAAATACAATATTGTATATAAAGCAGGAAGTTCATAATCTGGGAGTGATTTTGACTCTAAATTGAATGAGGTCACATGTGAATAATTAGACGAGAATGGATTTCTATAAACTGCAAAGAGTTAAGACCATTAAAGAAGTTGATTGAACTACACTATCTTTGGTTAATAGTACAAGCTTTGGGTCTTAGTAAACTGGACTACTGCAATTCTTTAATTGGTAATTCCAAAAACAATTCTTTGTTTTTGGAATTACCAAAATATTTGTGAGCCCTTCAATTAGTTCAACATGCAGTGGTATGTGACATTTAATTTTAAATGGAATGACAGTGTTTCCTTGAAAATGAAAGATTTTCATTGCTAGCCAATGTTTCAAGTAACAGTTTAAAATTCTAACACTACTGCATAAAAGTTTATCAGGATGAAAAACATTATTCTTTTGATTGAATTAAATTTTATAATCCATCAGGTATTTTACATTCCTTTTCTCAAAATGTAATTGAGCTATCATCTGTGCATTTGCTGCATTTCCAAGACACTAGAACCAAAGATTTTGCTATTGCTGGGGCAAAATTATGAAATATCAGTCTCCCAGCTATTTTTAAAGAACGTGATTATTTGAAGTTTAGGAAGAAAGTAAAAGCTGTTTTACTTGCTGAGGCATATTCTTGACTGGAAAGTATGTTAATGATAGCAATCTCAGCAAAATTTTTGAAATGTTTGTAATTTGTCATTTGATGTTTGTTTTTATGAATGTGAAATTGTTGGCTGTATTGAGCTAATGGAAATTTCAGACTAAAAGAAAAATGAAATATAAATAATAAATACAGAGCAAGGATCCCAAAACTTTTTGGAATGAAAGCCATATTGGACTTTTCAAACCCCTGACAGGGCCACGGAGATTGCTGAGCTGGGAGTGGGTGAAGAGGAGTTATGTCAGGGTGTCCCCACTGGAGTTTGCAATGAGTGGGGAGGGTGGGGCAGGGCTCTGACTGTACAAAAGCAGCTCCAAAACACTGTTACTGTTTCCCAGAGAAGCGAGTTACAAGATTCATATGCCTCACCTTACCACTGCTAGTAGTCATAAGAACATAAGATATGCCATACTGGGTCAGACCAAGGGTCCATCAAGCCCAGTATCCTGTTTCCAATAGTGGCCAATCCAAGTCACAAGCACCTAGCAAGTACAAACATTAGATAAATCTCAAGCTACTATTGCTAATTAATTATCATAATAGCAGTTTATGGATTTTTCCTCTAGGAACTTATCCAAACCTTTTTTAACCCAGTTACACTAACTGCTATAACCACATCCTCTGGCAATGAATTCCAGAGCTTAACTATGCGCTGAGTGAAAAAGAATGTTCTTCAATTTGTTTTAAATGAGCTACTTGCTAACTTCATAGAGTGCCCCCTGGTCCTTCTATTCCTTTCATGATTTTGTAGACTCTATCATATTCCACACCTCAGTCATCTCATCACCAAACTGAACAGCCCTAACTTCTTTAGCCTTTCTTCATATAGCAGCCGTTCCATGCCCCGTATCATTTTGGTCACCTTCTCTGCACTTTCTCCAGTGCACCTATATCCTTTTTGAGATGCGGAGATCAGAAATGCACCCAGTATTCAAGGTGCGGTCTCACCATGGAGCTTTACAGAGGCATTATGACATCATCTGTTTTATTTGCCATTCCCTTCCTAATAATTCCTAACATTGTTTGCTTTTTTGATCGCCATAGCACACCGTGCCGACAATTTCAATGTATTATCCACTATGACGCCTAGATCTCTTTCCTGGGTGGTAACTCCTAAGATAGAACCTAATATTGTTTAACTACAGCAAGGATTATTTTTCCCTATATGCATCACTTTGCACTTGTCCACATTAAATTTCATCTGCTATTTGGAAGTCTTGCAAGGTCCTCCTGCAATTCATCACAATTCACTTGAGATTTAACTACTCTGCATAATTTTGTGTCATCCCCAAATGTGATCACCTCATTCGTCGTACCCCTTTGCAGATCATTTATAAATATATTAAAAAGCATCGGTCTAAGTAGAGATCCCTGAGGCACTCCACTGTTTACTTTTTCCACTGTGAAAATTGACCATTTAATCCTACTCTCTGTTTCCTGTCTTTTAACCAACTTGCAATCCACAAAAAGACATCACCTCCTATCCCATGACTTTTAAGTTTTCTTAGAAGCGGGACTTTATCGAACGTCTTCTGAAAATCCGAACACATCACATCTACCGGTTCACCTTTGTCCACATATTTATTCACCCCTCCAAGGAATCCTCTCCCCAGGGGGTCATAGGAACCCTCATCCTCACTGTAAGCCACAGGGGATGGGGCCCCTAGGCGCTCAGCCTTCGTCCAGAGGTTCCAGCACCGGTAAAGCTGGATGGAGGGGCTACAGGCCTCGGTATCTCTGCCGGCCCAGGTGGAGCTTCCTCCCAGAGGAACCGGCCATGGCCACATATCAGTAGGGGAGGCATCAGTGCCCTGCTGGAAACAGATGCTGTCCCAGGAACCGACACCAGCTGGGTGAATAATGCACCGATAAGTGCATTAAGATTCTCCAGCAGTGGTTCCAGGATGGACTGTACTAACTCCAGTACGGTCGGTGCCACAGGACTAATGCCCTGCAGCACCCATTCCACCGCCAGCTGGATTCGCAGCTCCTGCTCCTCTTCAAATGTTGCCGATGCCAACACTGACTGGGAGGAAGGAGGGGTGGCCAGATCTTTTTCGGACCTGCAACGCTGATTGGTGACTGGCATCAGGACCAGTGGAGACCGTTGCAGACCCCAGTAACCGATGGAGAACTGGCGCTCCTCGCTGCGGTGTCGCTTAGGGGACATCACAGCATAAGCCAGTGCATCCCCATGCCCAGCACCATGCATTGATGGTGACCAGTGCTGATGTTTCTTTGGCTTCCCTCAATGCTTGGCCCAGTCCTTCCCTGGTGCCGAGGCCGATGGCAAGGAACCAGACATCCTCGGCCTAGAGGAGATAAACGGTGGTTGGTCTCCAGTGCCCCTGCCAGTGGCACAGCTGGAACCAACGGTCCCGTCAATGTCGATAGTGAGGTGTCAATCAGTGCGGCTCTGAAGTCCCTCAATACAGATACCTCGGTCTTCTTCGACCTGAAGAGCTGTTCCATCTTGTCGAGTCGAATCAGAAGTCCCTTCAGGATCATTTATGCGCATAAGCGGCAACCCTGGATGTCATGAGACGCCCCCAGGCAGAGGATACCTATATCGTGGAGGCCCTTAATGGACATGGTCCTCAGGCACCAGGGAAATCGCTGAAAACCGGATATGGCCAAGACAGGATGAAATAAGAGAGCTACAAAATCAAAATTGATGGTGGCGTGTGTCGATGGCCGGCGTGCACCGAAGCACCGCCACGGGGGATTTGACCACAAAAGAAAATTTACCAGAAGTGTTGAAAATCCTGACTAGGAAGTCTATAGTGAAGCACAGAGAGGGACACAGCACTAAAGACAGCAAGGAAACCCACGAAAAACGCAATAAAAAAAAAAAAAGAACAAAGTTTTCCAAAATGACAAATGGCCAAAGTGAGCTCACTCACACCGCGATGCTTACAGCTTCGCAGAAAAGGAGAGACTGGAGAGGGACCCCATGTGGACTCTGTGTATAGGGCATGCTGGGCATGCTCAGTGTGCCAAGTCAAAGTTCTAAAGTTTTCCATGTCAGGGCTCCATCTGATGATGTACCCATGTGTGAGGATTACCATCCTGCTTGTCCTCAGAGAAATATATGCAGCTAACAAGCCGCCACACGCTGCAGCCTCTGTTTTTAAAATATGGATTTATGCACTTAACTGTTAGCCGTGCCCCAGAGTGCCCATTCCCTGCCCCCCCCCCCCCTTTTTTTAGTTCGCACATATACGCTCATAATTAATGGCTTTTAAAATCTGAATTGTTGATGCACAGCCCACATATTCGCATTTATGGGACTTTTACCACAAGCACTGCTTTTAAAATTTGGCCCAAAGTGTTTAGTTACACCCCTCTTACTCTTAAAGACAGCAGTTGGCTACCTTTGCCCTCTAGGGTGTATGATGGCCCCTGTGGTCCAAATGTGCCCCTCCAGTGTATTCAAGGAGAACAAAGGGGTTGCACTTGTACCAGACACTAGCCATCAAAAGACATGAAAATGAACTAAAGTATGCTTTCAGTGCTTCTAGTTATGATTGAGCTTCATGTATCAAGTTTCAGTCAAGAAAACATTCCGGTGCTTCCAGAACACTTGGAAGATGTTTTGTAAGTGGATGGAAAGCAATGCCACGTGTACTCCAGCATGTATGTGCTGCAAGCTGTGTATCTTATTTGCTATAATTTTCCAGCATAGCGGGAAAGCACTGAAAAACACAAATTTGCTGTGCACAGTCAAAGCATATTAATATTTCAGTACATGCTGCTACAGCATTAATGCCTACAAGAGTTAGTGAATATAAAGCACAAGCAGATACAGAAAAAACATTTTTTTAAAGTAATGCAGGACTGAACATCTTATTTTCCCAGACATATTAAGGCATTATCAAAACCTTGACCTCTACAGACATCAAGAGGAACATTATGATACTTTCAAGCTAGCAATTAGCATTTCAGATATCTTCTATTTTTTTTTTTAAATGAAAGTTGATAAACTCTTTAATATTAAAATATACCAGTATCTTTGTTGTGAGCTATAAACTGGAATACCGATACAGGTTCTTGGTGAGAGTCATTAGGAGTAGTATTACATGATAAATTTCTGGCCTTTTCTCCCTCTCCAAGAATGGCCTTTTGCACAGCTCTACTGCATAATTTAATAAACTCAGACTCTCCCATTTCAGATAACGAGCCTGGCCTTACATCATATTGCTCTCTGTTTGCTTCTGTTTGACTTTGGTCAAATGATTACAAATGATGCTGTCATAATCAGCTACTGGCTCAAGAATTCCAAAGGCGGCACTGTGTGGATAACCTATCAGGTTATCTCCTCCTTGGAATGCAAATCCTCAAACTAAAACAAAGGTAATAATAGGACAACATTCTTGTCCACCTGATAATGACTGCTATAATTCCGTTCCACTGGCAGTAGAGTTTTATGTTCTATGTTCTTTTCATGTTCAAGAAGTTTATTATATAGCTTGTCATTTTTTTTTCACATTTAGTGAATACACTTCACTTTTTGCCAGCATACTGCACTGTTTTTGCATCCCTTCAGATGACAGACATAACATAAGAATTGCCATTCTGGGTCAGACCAAATTCCATCAAACCCAGCTTCTTGTCTCCAACTATGGCCAATCCAAGTCTCAAGTACCTGGCAGATCCCCATAAAGTAGATCTATTCCTGTTTTACTCACTCCCAGGGATAGCAACGACCTTCTTTAATCTACCTGGCTAATGATATGCTATGGACTTTTCCTCCAGGAACATGTTCAAACCTCTTTTATACCGCACTATGATAGTTGCCTTCATCACATCCTCTGTCAAAAGGTTCCACAGCCTGAAAGTGCGCAGAGTGAAAAAGTACTTTCTAAGATTTATTTTTAATCTGATGGTTCTTAGTTCCATGGAGTGTCTTAGTATTATTTATACAGGTAAATAACCATTCACTGTTTACCCATTCTATCCCATTCTTGATTTTATAAACTTCACCTCTCAGTCACCTCTTTTCCAAACTAAAGAGCCCTAGCCTGTGTAGCCTTTCATAAGAGAAATGTTCATCCCTTTATCATTTTGTCACTGTCCTCTGCATCTTTTCTAGTTCCTCTATGTCTTTCCTGAGATGGGACAACTAGAACTTCACACAATACTCAAGGCATGGTTGCACCATGGCTCAATACAGAGGCAAAATATTTTTCTTTTAATTCACCATTCCTTTTCAGATCATTTCTAACATTCTATTTGCTTCTTTGACTGCTGCCACACACTGAGCCAAGGATTTCAACATATTAAGTATATAAGAACATAAGATTTGCTATACTGGGTCAGACCAAAGGTCCATCAAGCCCAGTATCTTGTTTCCAACAGTGGCCAAGCCAGGTCACAAGTACCTGGCAGGATCCCATGGGGTAGACAGATTCCAAGCTTCTTATCCCAAGAATAAGCAGTGGATTTCTGCAACTCTACCTTAATGGTTAATGGACTTTTCCTCCAAGAACTTGTCCAAATCTTTTTTTAAATGCAGCTACACTAATAGCTTTTGCCACATCTTCTGGCAATGAATTCCAGAGCTTAATTATGCACTGAGTAAAAAAATAGTTTATCTTATTAGTTTTAAATGTATTACTTAATAACTTCATTGTGTGTCCCCTGGACTTTGTACTTTTCAAAAGAGTAAACAACTGATTAACATTTACTCATTCCATTCCACTCATTTTATAGACCTCTATCATATCTCCCCTTAGCTGTCTCTTCTCCAAGCTAAAGCATCTTAACCACTTTAGCCTTTTTTCACAGGGGAATTGTTCCATCCCCTTTATCATTTTGGTCACCCTTCTCTGTACCTTTTCTAATTCTGCTATATCTTTCTTGAGATGTGGTGACCAGAACTGCATACAATACCCAAGATGATGTTGCACCATGGAGCGATACAGAGGCATTATGATATTCCCTGTTTTATTCTCCATTCCTTTCCTAATAATCCCTAGCATTCTATTTGCTTTCTTGGCTGCTGCTGCATACTGAGCAGAAGATTTCAACGTATTTTCAACAATGATACCTAGATCCTTTTTCTGACCGGTGACTCCTAATGTGGAACCTTGCATTTTGTAGCTATAATTTGGGTTACTCTTCCCTAAATGCTTCACTTTGTACTTCTCCACATTATATTCCATTGCCATTTGCATGCCCAGTCTCCCAGTTTTGCAATATCCTCTTGCAATTTCTCATAATCCTCTTGTGATTTAACACTTTGAATAATTTTGTGTCATTGGCAAATCTGATCACCTCACTTGTTCCCATTTCCAGGTCATTTATATATATATATATATTATAAAGCAGTGGTTCCATAATAGATCCTTGGAGTACTCCACTGTTCACCTTTTTCTATTTGGAAAATTTACCAATTAGCCCTACTCTCTATTTTATATCTTTTAACCGGTTCGCAATCCACAAAAGGACACTGCCCTCTATACCATGACAGAATGTTGGGAATTATTTGAAAGGGAATGGTGAATAAAACGGAAAATGTCATAATGCCTCTGTATCGCTCCATGGTGAGACTGCACCTTGAATACTGTGTACAATTCTGGTCGCCGCATCTCAAAAAAGATATAATTGCGATGGAGAAGGTACAGAGAAGGGCTACCAAAATGATAAGGGGAATGGAACAACTCCTCTATGAGGAAAGACTAAAGAGGTTAGGACTTTTTAGCTTGGAGAAGAGACGACTGAGGGGGGATATGATAGAGGTGTTTAAAATCATGAGAGGTCTAGAACGGGTAGATGTGAATCTGTTATTTACTCTTTCGGATAGTAGAAAGACTAAGGGGCACTCCATGAAGTTAGCATGGGGCACATTTAAAACTAATCGGAGAAAGTTCTTTTTTACTCAACGCACAATTAAACTCTGGAATTTGTTGCCAGAGGATGTGGTTAGTGCAGTTAGTATAGCTGTGTTTAAAAAAGGATTGGATAAGTCCATTACCTGCTATTAAGTTCACTTAGAGAATAGCCACTGTCATTAGCAATGGTAACATGGAATAGACTTAATTTTTGGGTACTTGCCAGGTTCTTGTGGCCTGGATTGGCCACTGTTGGAAACAGGATGCTGGGCTTGATGGACCCTTGGTCTGACCCAGTATGGCATTTTCTTATGTTCTTATGTTTTTAATTTCCTAAGTCTCTCGAGAGGGACTTTGTCAAATGCTTTCTGAAAATCCAGATACACTATATCAACTGGCTAACCTTTATCCACGTTTATTTATACGCTCAAAAAAATGTACCAAATTTGAGGCAAGACTAAATCCATGTTGGCTTTGTCCCATTAAACTTTACTTATCTATACGTTCAGCAATTTTATTTTTTATGATAGTTTCTACCATTTTGTCTGGCATAGACTTCAAACTCGCTGGTCTGTAGTTTCCTGGATCACCCCTTGATCCGTTTTTAAAAATCGGCGTTACATTGGCAACCTTCCAATCTTCAGGTACTATAGATGATGTTACTGATTTTTTTTTTTTTACATATTTTCAATAGCAGGTCCGCAATTTCATTTCTCAGTTCTTTCAGCACTCTGGGATGAATACCATATGGTCCAGGTAATTTGCTACACTTTAGTTTATTTGCCCTAGTACATCTTCCAGTTTCACAGATTTGTTTCAGCTCTTCTGAATCATCACCTTTGAATATCATTTCCATCATGGGTATATCTCTTAGATCTTCCTCAGTGAATACCAAAGCAAATAATTCATTTAGTCTCTCTGCTTTGGCTTTGTCATCCCTAAGTACCTCTTTTACCCCTTGATCATCTAATGGTCCGAAATGACTCCCTCGCAGGCTTTTTACTTCGAATGTAGTTGAAAAAGATTTTATTATGAGTTTTTGCTTCCGTGGCAAGCTTCTTTCCAAATTCTCTCTTTGCCTTCCTTATCAAAGCTTTGCATTTGACTTAGCAGTGCTTACGCTGTTTCCTGTTTTCTTCATTTGGATCCCTTTTTAATGTTTAGATATTATAGCCTCTCTCACCTCACCTTTTAACCATGCCAATAGTTATTAAATTAAATTTGATAATGTTGGGATCATTATTGTCAAGTGGCTCCAATGGCTTTTACCATTTTGCCCAACACCGGTCTATAAGTTCCCTGATCACTCCTGGAGCCTTTTTTAAAAACCAGCATCACATTGGCCACCTTTCCATTTTCAGAAATCATAACTGCTTTAAATGATAGGTTACAGATTAGTAACATGTTAGCAATTTCATATTTTAATTCTGTTAGAACTCTGGGGTGGATGCCATCCAGTCCCGGTGATTTGTTATTCTTTAGCTTGCCAATCTGATCTATTACATCCTATATTATCAGATATTTGTTTTAGTTGCTCAGAATTTGCATCATTAAAGAACGTTACAAGTATGGGTATGTTCTCAGCATCTTCCTCTGTAAAAATCTGGGCAAAGAATTCATTCAATTTGTGTGCTATTCCCTTTTCCACCTTGAGCATCCCTTTCGCCACTCGGTCATCTACCGGCCCAACTGACTTTCTCACAGGCTTTTTGCTTCAAATGTAATTGAAATAATTATTAGTGTTTGCCTAACTGGCAAGCTTTTTCTTAAAGTCTCTCATGGCCTGTCTAGTTACTATTTTATATCTAACTTGCCAGTGCTTGTGCTCTTGCCTATTTTCATCATCTGGGTCTGCTTTCCATTTTTTGAACAATGCCCTTTTAGTTTTAACCACATCCTTTTCCTCGCCATTAAACCATGCTGGCAATTGTTTGGTCTTCTTTCATCTTTTTTTTAATGCATGGAATACATTTTATCTTGTCTTCCAAAATGGTAGTTTTTTTCCCTAATTTCTTCATTCTATCATAGTCTCTCTTTTTAAAGTTATATGCTAATGTAGTAGTTGTACTTAATGCCTTCACTCCAGTGATTATGTCAAATTCAATTGCATTATGATCATTACTTCTTAGTGGCCCAACCACATTGAAATCCTACCAATCCGGTACTGTAAACAAGCCAGTCTCTTAGTATCTGCTCTACTGGAACTCAAAAATTTCAGGAACTGTATGGTAATCAACATGTTTTGAAATTGATTTTATTTAGCTTCTGCATTTCTTCAAAAGTCAAAGAACAAGTTTTTAAAGGACATAGTAGTGTGAATTGTGATATCTATTGTTTGAAAGCATAAAATTGGTGTCACATGATGCATCTAGCAGCTTTTCTTTATCAACTGCTACAGACAGTTTCCATATTAAATCATTTCCATCTCGCTTTTGTTAATCTACTTTCCTAGTTAGTGCACTGACTGAGCCAAACTGCAAAAAGACTTGGTCTGCTTCACTATCCCCATTTCAATTCTCAGTGTTTTATTCTCAAGCCAGTCCTGGAATATTCCCTAGTCAGCCTGCTTTTCAGAATATTCACAATGAACGTGCATCAGATAGATTTGCATGAACTGCCTCCATTGCCTGCAAATCTGTATCATGCATGTTCACTGCGGATATCCTGAAACAGAGTAACTGAGCGGTAACTCCAGGACTAGCTTGAGAAACACTGGTATAAACCACCAAGTTTGAATTACTCACTTTTATGCCTGTAAATCCTATCAGCAACACTGGTGGCTTCCACTATCCCCGGGAATCTAAGATCAATATTGCTGAAATGCCTATCTATATGCATAAGGCACTCTCCATCTTATAATTCTTGAGAGAGTATGTCACACAAGAAAGCAGAGATCCAGCTCTTTCAAACTACAAATCCTAGAAAATCTTACCTGAGCAAACAAATATGACATGACAAAGTCATCAAGGACTGGACTCTCTGCACCTCGGGTAATTCCATATCGAAAAGCTCTACTGCTTCCATTGCAATACCAATGTGGAAAATAAAACCTGTCAGGAAATTCAAGTTACTGTAATTAGACAGTCCAATAGACAACAGCAGCAATTTTCTTATAAACAAGATAGTGAAAATCATTCAGATGTATGAATATTTAGCGCTTTTGAATATTTTATGATGTTGATACCCCTACATCAATACTATCTATTATAGCATAAATCATAGATCCACTGTAGTCATTCACTCAAGATTTAAAGATGACTGATTATCTTTTATGGAAGTTATTGTGCTCCTTGACAGTTTTATTCAATTACCATAGCACTTTCAAGCCCTGGTTAAAAAACACTGAAGAACTAATAGTTAACATTTACAACCTCCAACCTTTATAAACTTAGTAGCTATTAGCAAAATTAAGAGCATTCAAATATAGCATTTCAATTGAGTAAATACAGTTCCAGATATTTGTCCATGTGCAGTGTCACTTTATAGTGCTGCAAACTTTTAGTACACTTACAAATCCTACTACATTTGTGTTTTACATTTCTTCACTTTTTTGCATTAATTTTGAGGTCAAAAGGAGGGTTGTCATGGTTTATCGCAAGATCTACAATCGGCTCTACCCGATAGGAAAAAGCAACAGAAAACAATAATAGGGGAACATTTATTTGCTTCCTGTACTTTTTAATCATTTCATGTACAAATTGCTACATACAAGAGAACAGCTCATTTTAGATGATTTTTTTTTTTAATTTACTATGGACTACTACTTTAACCTACTATCAGAGAAGGTAATTACTTGTGAAAATGCAAATCCTAAAGATGGCTAGGTTGTGAATTCAAAAAAACTACTACTGATACCTGCCTACCCATCCACCCAAAAAAAAAAAAAAAGGTATTTTCATGGACCCACATAAATAGGGATCAACAAGTTGGAAGGTTGTCTGCAAGAAAGTGACAAAAGTATTGTAGAAGACATCCCAATATTTAATATGGCCCTAGGACTGAAGAGGATTGTATACACAGTGGCAAAATATGAGACATGGAAAACAAACAAGACAACCACAAGAAAAACTATAGGCTGTTACTGCTTTTGCCTGCTGCACCCTGATTGCCTGACTAACTTGTTCTGGCCCTTTTTCTTTGCTGACCTGTAAGATCCATTGTTAAAGAGCTGCTGTCCAGTTCCCATGTCCCACTTGTTGTGACCTCATCACCGAGCACCTCTAAAGGCCAAAGCAGATGTCGAAGAAGCTGCGCACCGAAGCACACATAGACTCCCCATTGCATGCATGAACACAACGAAGAAGCTGCTCATTTATGCGCGATCGGGTGCAGATCAAGTGTTACCTGAAGAACTCATTCTGACAGAGAACATTTTGAGAATAATTATAATGGTCATTATAAAATCTTTCGTTATTGAACCAGAACTTGTACCAACTGTTTCTGTAGTGACTGGTCATGGCAGATATGTCAATTTATCAACCTGACGTTCTGAATGCTTTCTATGTTCATAGTCTTGTCTGGTTTCAGATCACAGGATGTCCTCTGCTTTGGAGTTTCTGTCATGGCAAATAAGATGGATATTTATTTGTGTCTGATGAATGCATGATCAGTGTGCAATAAGATCATATTTGTTTTTGATTTACTGAATGAAAAAAAAATCTGACATTTTGGGGCAGATTTTAAAATGTACGCCCGATTTTATAACATGCGTACGCAGCCGCGCGCATGTTATAAAATCAGGGGTCGGCGCGCGCAAGGAGGTGCACACTAGTGCGCCTTGCATGCGCCGAGCCCTCGGGGAGACCAGCCAGCTTTCCCTGTTCTCCCCCCCCCCCCCCCCCCCAAACTTCCCCTCCCTTCCCCTACCTGTCCCACCCCCCAGCCTGGGGAAAAAAAAACACCATACCTTTATCTCACAAGTCACGCCCGCTAGAGGCAGGCGTAACTTACGTGCACCGGTGGACCACCGGCACGCGATCCCCGGCACAGCAGCCGGGTGGAGGCCTCTGGCCACGCCCTCACCCCGCCCCTTTTTGCAAGCCCCCGGGGGCTTTACGCGCGTTGAAAATAGGCCCGGCGTGCGTAAATCCACCTGGATTTCCGCGCGCAAGTCTTTTAAAATCTGCCCTTTTATGTATAACCAAGACTTGGACATGAGACATGGACTCTGTTTAGTCAAACCAACTTTGTCCATCTATGTGATTTTTTTTCTAAGCCTTGAGCCCGGAGCAGAGGCAGCAGGGTTTCAATAGCTTTACAACAGCCTTTGGTCTCTTCATTTTCACAATTTGAGATATCTATTAATCATCACTATGAGACACTTACATTGACTACTTCATCCTAATCTATATGCTTATGTTATTTTCCTCTAGGCCTTACGGCTCTAAATTGTTCACTTTTTCTTGAAGCTTTGATTACATCTGACTTGTGTCAAGAACTATAATTCTGGGTGACTTTAACTTGCACTTTGACACTCAGCCCTTGCCTGCAGTATGTGAAGATCTCTTAACTGTGTTGACTTCCTTTTATATGACCAAAATAATAGATACATCCATAGAGTTGACTATAGAGTTGATTTTTGTGGGTAATCATTTATTTGATAAATCGTCCCTTGAGGCAGCTCCAGGATCAGATCATTTAATGATTCACGCACAGTCAACAGTCTCCATGTTTAAACCGCAAGAGTTTAGCACTTGTAAATACTATTCTAGACGATCTCATGTTGATGTGACTCTGCTTCATGATGACAGACTACCTGAATTATGTACTAATATTTCTGTCACTGATACAGTTTCAGTTTGGAATGATTCTCTTGTTCTATCATTATACAAAACTGCCACTATTATAAGTTTACCAACCAGAGAAACTTGTAATGCCCCTTGGTTTCATCATCAACAGAAAGAAAACAAGCGAAAGTACACTGCACAGACCAACGCTGGTGAAAAATGTAATCTAGTACAGATCATAAGCGCTATATTACTTGCCTGAGTGACCATCAGCAATCTGTAACTGAGGTCAAGAAAGACTTTTTTTCTTCTAAAGTTTAAGAGGCAAATAATTCAGCTAGGGAGCTGTTTAAAATCAAACAATTAACCCGTGTCCTGACTTTTGATAGTAATTTTTCAATAGGCCACTGTGAACAATTTGCAGAATATTTTTCTGATACGATTACAATCTATCTGCTTGTGCTTCCCAGCTAATGTAAATGTTATCTTTGAGGCACCTTTGGGCTGGGGACGTTTTGCATCAGTATCTTGCTCAGAAATTATGAATAGTTCTACCAGCTCACTAGATCTCTGCTTAATAATGGTATTAAAGGCAATGTAAGTGGAGACTGCTGAAGCCATAACTGCTAAAAGGAATCTATGTTTTTTGGAAAGCTGCATTCCAGCTTGTTCAAAACAAGCTAGTGTAAGACCAATTCTAAAGAAATCATTTGGCGTCATCTAACTTTCATTCCATGTTATCCTTGCCATTTTTAACTAAGGTTCTTGAAGGAGCTTCACTGAAGAATGAAATGAATGCTAGATAATAATAGATCAATTTGGCTTTCAAGCAAAGCACAATAGCGAGATCTTAATCAAATCTAGCCTCGACAAATTATGGATGGGTTTTGATGATGGTAAAAGCTCCTACTGATTTTCTTGAATATTTCTGCTGCCTTTGATACCTCGAATCATGGTATTCTTTTGCAGAGACTGAAGGAGCTAGGGATCTGCGAGAACAGGGGGGAATTACATTAAAAAATGAGAGGGCCCCAGCTTCTATAGACTGGGAACTGTTACACAGACATAAGGGAAAAAGCACAGGACTGCTTCTACAGCCAAGTCTATAATCAAAGCATGTCAAGCAGTACTTCTGAATTTTCAAGAAGGCTCATGACCCAATAAAATGTTGCTAGCAGTAATTTTTTATGGGTTATCAAAAGGCTTGGGAACAACTGCACAGAGCGGCAGTAACTACCCTTAAGAGAAACATGGGGGTAACCTGCACAACGTGGCAGTTACTACCTTAAGATACTTGCTGGGCAGGACGGAGCAGAGGAAATTTTGCCTGCAAAACGAATCCCTGACCAGCTGAGCCTGATTACCTTTCTGGAGGGGTGGAGGAGACGCATTTTCCCGGCCCCTGGAGCCCCGCCCACGAGTCGACGACGCCGACGTCATCAGCTGGGGACTGGCAGCATAAAAGCCGGTCTCCCTCGGCGTCTGGTGGACGGAGCAGAGGAAATTTTGCCTGCAAAACGAATCCCTGACCAGCTGAGCCTGATTACCTTTCTGGAGGGGTGGAGGAGACGCGTTTTCCCGGCCCCTGGAGCCCCGCCCACGAGTCGACGCCGCCGACGTCATCAGCTGGGGACTGGCAGCATAAAAGCCGGTCTCCCTCGGCGCTTGTCGCCGTCCGGCGCGTGTCGCTACAGACTGGAAATTTTGGCTGTTTGAAGAACTGGGGAGGATCCAAGAGGGCTCTCTGACTTGACGCATTTTCAGACGCTCCTGCCTTTCGCTTTTCCTAATTGGATTTTCTTCAATAATTTTGTAAATGCCGCATAAAAGAAAGGGGAAGGTGAGGGTTTACCCACCCGAGCCCTCACCAGCCACAGGACAGCGGGTAATTACTGAATATGCGTCCCCCATTCCATCAGGAACAACGAGCCCCGCTAGCGGTATGCGAAGAGGAGTCCCCTCTCTGCTTGGGGAAATATCGTTGTCCCCCCCAGAACCACGATTACCGCCGAATGCTACCTCAGCGTGTACAGCCGGGCAAGTTGAGTCGCCAGTGCGAAGTGTCACAGGAGCGACTTTTTTGGGTGGACTGCCGGGAAGTACCGCGAATGTGGAGGGATCACCCGACGCCTCGAGCCCTCTCGAAACTGCAGCAAGGAGTGAGTACCGAAATGAGGATATGTTGCAGAGATTTAGAACAGCTGTGGGTGGAGGAGAGGCAGCGAGTGGCCTAGTAAGAGGCCCCATAGAGGTGAAAAGACCGGCGGAAATCACAATAGAGTCCCTTTGGGACTTGGTTGCGGGGTTAACCACGGCATTTAATGAGCAAACCCTAAAAACGGAGGAAATTTCACTCAAAATGGACTCTATCGAAAAGCAATTACATCTGAGGGGAACAGAACAATTACAAGAACTACAGCAAGTAAAAACAGATCTAAAACAAATGTCTGATATTAATGCTGTATGTGTGAAAGACCAGGTAGTTTTAACACGACGGCTAGAATCGGTGGAAAATTACCTCAGACAGCTAAACCTAAGGGTTTTGAACTTTCCGAAAGTGGTGGGGGAAATTCCATTACTGACTTTTAAGAGATACCTGAAAGAAATTCTACAGATTCCAGAAGAGCAGATACCAGCTGTAAAAAAGATCTTATTTTTAAGACAAAGACAGAGCCAAATACAGATATCCCCAGTAGGGGATATTGGGAATTTTAATAACCTATCTGAGTACTTGGAAAGCTCTGGACTTGAAATTAGTGAAAGAACTGTACTCTTTGTTTCTCTGTTTTCAGAGTTCGATAGAGCCCTAATTATGAAACATTACTTTAAAGCAATTAATATAACATATTTGGGTGGATTAATCCGCATTTTTCCCGATCTCTCCAGGGTTACACAACTACGCAGAAAATCCTTTATAATTATGCGCCCTGAAGTTATATCTCTTGGTGCAAATTTCCTTTTGCGTTATCCCGCAAGATGCGTAGTAAAGTACTCTGGGAACACATATATTTTCTTTAACCCAGAACAGTTAAGGGGCTTCATAGATGCCAGAAAGGAAACCCCCATAACCTAAAAGATCTGGTTCTAACTTATAAAGGAATGGGTTGTTAAGAGAGTATTGGTTTAATTTTTTCCTTTTCATTCCTCCTTTTTTCTGTTCCTTTTTCCCAATTTTACCTAGAATAAAGGGGATAAATATTTCTGTTAAATAGTTGTATTATTACAATTAATGTGGTGTAACAATTTTCTTTTGTATATTCCTCTTGATTGAATGCAAAGGATTCTTTGTGTATAATATGTAAAATTGAATAAACAAATTAAAAAAAAAAAAAAAAGATACTTGCTGGGCAGACTGGATGGACCATTTGATCCTTTTTTGCCATCATTACTATTGATTTCAATAGGTTTACATCTTACCTAGACTATCGTTTCCAAAGGATGTCAGTTGTTACCAAATGCTCCTCCTGGTTTCCTATTAAAACTAGTGTTCATCAGAGCTCGGCTCTTTCAGCCTCTCTCTTTAATATCTTCCTTAGACCGATATGCAGGTATTATCTGACTTTAGCCTTAATTATAAATTGTATATGAACACCATACAATTCCCCTTACCAGTCACATCTACAATTGAAGAGGCTTTAGAACAAGCTGTTCAGATAAATCTGAAGCCATTGCCTAATGTGTTAACAAACTGCCATTAAATGTAAAAATTACTAAAATTTGTTTTTATCCAGGTTTCTAATCTAAGGATATTCCACCTTTCATTCAGAAACATGACTTGCAGCTGCCAACTGCCAGCAGTGTTAAGAAATTTGGGGACAATGTTTGACACTACATTGTCACTTGGTCCATATATCAAGAATGCTGTCTGATACACTTTGCACAAATTATGAGTACTGTGCAGGTTATAGCCATTACTGCAAGTCAATTATTTCAGATCTGTGGAGCAAGCAATAGCCTAGACTATCTAGGCTTCCCTGACTCCACCATTAGGGTGTTACAACTTGCTCACAATGCTTCAGCACATTTAATTGCCAGGGCCCCTCATTAGGAATATATTACTCCAATTTTCCAGCCCCTACATTGGTTCCAAATTTTCTAGTGCATCAGATTTAAAGTGCTAATACTGATTGCTAATATAGTTTTTTTTTATAATTTTTTTTTTTATTTATGCATTATAATAGTTACATATCAAGAAATAAACTTGATTAAAAAAAACACTCAGATTATAAATGTTACACGTTACCCAGTCATTTCTTATAACACTATAAGTCTTACTCTGAATTTAAGTCCAAAATAATTATTTTGGATCTAATACTGATGTTTAAAGCACTACATGATGATTTGCTTCTATGTTATCTGTTCTGATTTAAAAATCTGTATTCCAACAAGTCAACTGAGATCACAGCATAGACATTTATGGGAGGTATGAACTTTTCATCAGCTAAGATTATGCAAGACCAGGGAAAGGGTATTTCCAGTTGCAAATCCTGTAATGTGTGATCAGTTACCTGACAACCTGAGATCCAAATCTGTATAAAAACATTTAGGAAAAAGCTAATCTGTCCATGCTTTTGGTGGATAATAGTACGAAACTTAAATTCCTTTGAAATTGACAGGCAGGGGTCTTAGGATAAGGGTGAAAGGGGTAGACTCGGGAATAATCATAGGAAATATTTATTTACAGAGAGTAGTGAATGCATGGAACGGCCTCAGCAATGAAGATGGTGGGGATAAAAATGGTATTTGAATTCAAGGAAATATGGTATAAATTGAGGGGATCTCTAAGGATGTGATCATACAAGAGACTAAATGCTCAGTAGAATCTATATGGGTAGAAATCCCATGGGTGTTGGGTAAGAGTATAGTGATCGGAGTTTACTACCAATATCTACCTGGTCAAAATGGTCAGACAGTTGATGAAATGCTAAGAGAAATCAGGGAAGCTAATCAATTTGTCAGTGCAGTAATAATGGGAGATTTCAATTATCCCAGTATTGACTGGGTAAATGTAATATCAGGACATGCTAGAGACAAAGTTCCTGGAGGGAATAAACAACTGCTTCATGGAACAATTGTTCAGGAACCAACAGAGGGAGCTAGTTTAGATTTAATTTTAGTGGAACGCAGGATCTGGTGAGAGAAGTAACGGGGGTGGTGCCATTTGGCAATAGTGGTCAAATTTGAACTAATGACTGGAAGGAGAACAATATGTAAATCTACAGCTCTAGCACTACATTTTCAAAATGGAAACTTTGATAAAATGAGGAAAATAGAAAAAAAATGAAAAGTGCAGCTGCTCAGGTTAAAAGTGTAAAACAGACATGGACACTGCTTAAAAATACAATCTTAGAAGCACAGTCCAGACATATTCCACGCATTAAGGTGGAAGGAAGGCAAAATGATTGCCAGCATGGTTAAAAGGTGAAGTGAAAGAGGCTATTTTAGCCAAAAAAAAAATCCTTCAAAAATTTGAAGAAGGATCGATCCATCTGAAGAAAATAGAATAAAACTAAGCATTGTCAAGTTAAGTGCAAAACATTGATAAGACAGGCAAAGAGAGAATTTGAAATGAAGTTGGCCATTGAGGCAAAAACTTATAATAAAAACATTTTAAAATATATCCGAAGCAAGAAACCTGTGAGGGAGTCGGTTGGACTGTTAGATGACTGAGGGATTAAAGGGGCTCTTAGGAAAGATAAGGCCATTGCAGAAAGACTAAATGAATTTTTTGCGTATGTGTTGAGGAGATACCGGTTCCGGGTTCAAGGGTGATGAGTCAAATGAACTGAATAAAATAACTGTGAACCTGGAAGATGTAGTAGGCCAGATTGACAAACTGAAGAGTAGAAAATCACCTGGACTAGATGGTATACATCCCAGGGTTCTGAAGGAACTAAAAAATGAAATTTCAGATCTATTAGTTAAAATTTGTAACCTATCATTAAAATCATTCTTTGTACCTGAAGACTGGAGGGTGAGAATTGAAACCCCAATATTTAAAAAGGGCTCCAGGGGTGATCCGGGAAACTACAGACCAGTGAGCCTGACTTCAGTGCCAGGAAAAATAGTGGAAACTATTCTAAAGATCAAAATCACAGAGCATATATAAAGACATGGTTTAGTGGAACACGGTCAGCATGGATTTAACCAAGGGAAGTCTTGCCTCACAAAACTGCTTCATTTTTTTTTTTTAAGGAGTTAATAAACATGTGGATAAAGATGAACTGGTAGATGTAGTGTATTTGGATTTTCAGTAGATATTTGACAAAATCCCTCATGAGAGGCTTCAAAGAAAACTAAAAAGTCATGGGATAGGAGGCGATGTCCTTTCGTGGATTACAAACTGGTTAAAAGACAGGAAACAGAGACTAAGATTAAATGGACAATTTTCTCAGTGGAAGAGTAAACAGTGGAGTGCCTCAGGGATCTGTACTTGGACTGGTGCTTTTCAATAGATTTGTAAATGATCTAGAAAGGAATATGATGAGTGAGATAATCAAATTTACAGATGATAGAAAATTATTCAGAGTAGTTAAATCACAAGCGGATTGTGATAGATTGCAGGACGACCTTGCGAGACTGGAAGATTACATTTCATCTGCCATTTGGAAGCCTAATGTGGAC
The DNA here is from genome assembly GCF_901001135.1 of Rhinatrema bivittatum. NCBI lineage: Eukaryota > Metazoa > Chordata > Amphibia > Gymnophiona > Rhinatrematidae > Rhinatrema > Rhinatrema bivittatum. The sequence goes on along the minus strand of NC_042615.1, from coordinate 532,341,180 downwards.
AAGTACAAGGTGTTGAATATAGGGGAAAATAACCCTTGCTGTAGTTACACAATGTTAGGTTCCATATTAGGAGTTACCACCCAGGAAAAAGATCTAGGCATCATAGTGGATAATACATTGAAATAGTCTGCTCAGTGTGTTGCGGCAGTCAAAAAAGCAAACAGAATGACAGGAATTATTAGGAAGGGAATGGTGAATAAAATGGAAAATATCATAATGCTTCTGTATCGCTCCATGGTGAGACCACATCTTGAGTACTGTGTACAATTCTAGTCAACGCATCTCAAAAAAAAATATAGTTGCACTGGAGAAGGTATAGAGAAGGGCAACCAAAATGATAAAGGGGATGGAACAGCTCCCCTATGAGGAAAGGTTAAAGAGGTTAGGGCTGTTCAGCTTGGAGAAGAGATGGATGAGGGGATATGATAGAGGACTTTAATATCATGAGAGGTCTAGAATGGATAGATGTGATTCGATTATTTACTCTTTTGGATAATAGAAAGACTAGGGGGCACTCCATGAAGATAGCAAGTAGCACATTTAAAACTAATCAGAGAAAATTCTTTTTCACTCAATGCACAATTTAGCTCTGGAATTTGTTGCCAGAGGATTTGGTTAGTGCAGTTATTGCAGTCCTTCGGCAGATCCTAGGTCTGCATTTTTCCCGGACAGATGGGACAAGTTTGGACTGCATGGCCAGTCTTCCCGAAATACATGCAGAGGCCCATCGTTTTGCAAAAGTGCCTCTCTTTGGCGGTTAAGTGTCTGCGGACTAATTACATTGGTTCATCCTCTTCTTCAGGATTGGGTAGTGGCGAGGGCGATTACCTCTGGAGGAGTGTTTCTTGGGAGGTTTTACCTCAGCAGATCGCTCTCGGATACGGCGATCAATCCTCCCAGCGAGGTCAATAAGAGAACTTAAGAGTGTCAGGCAACTCAAGTGAGGCAAGTTCATCTTGCCTCACTTGAGTTGCTCTTAAGATAGCTCTTAAACAACCCGAATCTCATTGGAGTTCAGAAGACAGGGTTTTAAATTCGATTACACAGTCCGGGAGTGGCTTAGTCCCTTGTTGGAGGTGTAGGAGTGTTGAACCAGCTATAGACTGGCGTGCAGGGTCATCAAATACAGATTTGAAGAGAGTCAGAAAGCCAGGCAAGTCATTCAGGACTGGATCATTGCCCTCCCATAATGGTGAGGCCCAAGCCAGGGCTTTCCCATCCAACAAGGACAAGATATATGTAGTCTTGGTAATTGCTGTAGGGAAGTACAGAGGTTGTAAGGAGAAGTGCATACAGCACTGATTTAGAAAGCCCCTACGCATCAGGGAGTCTCCTGAGAAACAAGTAGGAGCAGGCAAAGGAACTGTAGTATGCCTGGTAACCACCGGGGGTGAGACACTCTGATGGGAGTAGGAGAAGCATTCAGTCTGGTATTCAGCTGATTAAAGGCGGTAGTCAACGATTCCAAAGTTCTCTGTTGCTCTGAGATCCACTGGGCCAGGCCAGGAGGTCCAATGCAGGAGGAACTCACATAACTGGAGAAAGTGAGACAGGCAGAGAAGTTCTCCGAGGAGCAGATAGCCCTGAGTGCAGCAAGGCCCCGAGAAGCGGTTACCTGAGTCGCTCAGACAGGAATGCAGGAACAGCGATGCGAAGTGTCTCAGAGAAGGAATTAAGCAAGATGGAATCCTTGCTAACTCGTAGGTAGGAAAGTCCGGTGAGGTTATATACACGTAGGCAGTAACGTCATGCGGAGGAGACGCCCCCGAGGTTCCCGCCATGACGTGCACAAAGAGGCAGGCGCGCCCGCACATGACCTAGGTCACTCCATTTACAAGATGGCGACCAGGATCACCCTCGCCGTCCCGGGAACGCCAGGGAGGTCGGCCTGCAGAGGCGGCCATCTTGGCCAAGATCGGAGCTACTGGGCAAAATGAGGTGAGCAGTAAAGGTTGCAGCCGTCTGCTACCGACAGGCGCAACACCTACCAGCTGCTAAACCATGGTGTTCCACCTCAGCTCCCTCTGGCCACTATGGAAGTTGCTGAGATCTGCTGGACCTGCTCACACTCGTGTGCTGACAGAACACACAAAAGAAGCTTGTCCCTTTATGCACCCCTTTGTGCGCTACCGCAATGTGCCTGAGACCATACTTCCACAAGGTCAGTCCCAACTTTTTCTATTCTGAATTATCATACTATAGCCAGAGAAGCTATACCAACATTCTATGTATAATGCAGATATGGACCTTTACTGCGTAAACACCTTTACTATCCATCTCATATTCAAAGCAATTTGAAACTTGTAACACTATGTCAAACATTTTATCTACCTGTGCGACTCTTTCATTATTATTATTAAATGCCCAATCTATAAAGAAAAAAATACCAAATATTGTTGGCCTGATTCATGAGCAGAAGTCCTCTTACCTTTACTCACAAACACAAACCATGGCTTAATCAAATACCTCCACAAAACTATTCCATTGCTTCCCTTCCCAGATTTGGTAGGTGAGGTAGAGAATTAATGGTAGTATACAAAAAAGAATGGGGTCTCCAACCTATTGCAGTGTCAATTGCTCCCCCCTTTGAAGTCCTACTCATGAAGTCAAAATTATTTAATCTTTGTTTGATTTATTCCCTCCCAGTGTTCCAGGCACACAATATGTTTCCACTAATTGAGCTTCTTTTAGATAATGATTTAGATGCTGTGACCACCACAGTTCTGGGAAACTTTAATCTCCATATGGACTTATTAACGCCAACTGCTTCATGCAAGACAATCTTAGATTGGAAGCAAATAATACAAGGAGCAACACAAAGTTGGTCATACCTTTGATTTAATATTTTTGAACCGTAATTATTTTGCGATTCAACAATCACAAATTGAAATACACGCAATTCCTTGGTCTGATCAGAGATTAATTTCAATAATTGCTCAAATTTCACTTACACTGCCTCAGTTGATACTATCAACTAAAACTATAAAGAGCTGTAAATAACATCAATATTAAATTACCCAAAAAGAAAAAACCCCACTACCCAAACACTTAAACCAAATTCAATTAGACAATGCATCCATAGTAGTATCAACTTGAAACACTATCATACTCAAGATAAGGAAATACTCATACAGATTGTCAACTGTTCCGATTAACAAGCAGAAAAAGGAACCATGGTGCACATTAAAACTTAAGAACGAAAAACAGTTATGCAGAGTATACATGGAGAAAAAACAAATCCTCCTCTAAGTCAGAGACGACTGCAAATACATAGGAACTCTTAATTCTGCAAAGAAGCAATATTTTACAACAAAAATCCACGTTCTATTTTTTTTTATTTTCAATAATCAAGTCCCTTACTAAATCTACATTTAATATTCAATCTAATAGGAAATCTTGCCTGTTCCATAATAAGTGTAATGAGCTCCTGGAATTTTTCCAGATAAAAATCAAAGGCTTATGTGCCAAGTTCCCTCCAACTCCTACCAAAATGTTGAAAATCTCCTAAAACCTGATACAGGTTGGGAGCAACTCTCCCTGTTATCAGAGACTGAGACAAAACAAATTATAGCCAATACAAATTCATCCTACTGTGCTCTGAACCCCATTTCAGCAAATGCATTAAAAATATTATACAGAGAAATGGCAACCTACCTAAGATTATTAACCTATCACTGAGTGAAGGTTTAATGCCCAAATTCATCAAAATTGCTTCTGTTTGCCCAATGCTTAAAAATTCTTCCAATGATCCCAATATCTTAGCAAGTTATCATCAGATATCTTCCTCGCCTTTTTTAACCAAAGTGATGGAAAAAGCAGTTCATAAACAATTAAGTGACTACCTAGAGGTCATTTCCCTACTAAACCCAAACTAGCGTGGGTTCAGAAAAAAAAACACAGTACAGACACATTACTCATCTCTATCTCAGATACCATCTGGCATGGATTCAACAGTGGCCAAAGTTATTTTCTGGTCCTTCTAGATTTATCAGCCACCTTCGATATAGTTAATCATATAACTGGCTCAGTCTTGAAGTGGTTTAACTCATTCCTAACTGTACACAAGTAAGGATAGGCAATACCACCTCAAAATGGGTACCAATAAAAACGGGTGTCCCTCAGAATTCCTCATTCTTGGCCTCACTTTTCAATATTTATCTAACCCCTCTTTGTAAGCTGTTAGGGGGACTAGGTTTGAATGTTTGAATATATGCTAATTCCACTTTTTCATCCCTGTCAACAACTCAGTTGTTGGAAATATATTTTCTGTTATACAGCGATTGTTAATCAATAACAAATTAACATTAATCATCTCAAAAACTGAGATAATTTACTTGGCTAGGCACTTGGCACAGGTGAATTACCCCATTTTGAATTCAATGGGCATAAAATTGCAATCTCCTCTCTCGTACATGCACTGGGGTGGGGATCTTCTTAGACAAAGTTTGATATGAAAACACATATCCAAAATCTATTCAAAACAGGATATTATGTATAAACGTTTTATTGGTCTTTAGGCAACAAAATACAAACATCCAGGGAATATTGGATTCTGATACATTCCCTGGCCATTTCCCTTTAAGGCCCATTTGAGTCAGAACCCCCCCCCCCCCCCTTGTCAGCCAGCTTAATTTCCTCCGCCAAGATAGGAGCATTCAGCGCCCACCTCTGCTCCTCTGTGAGACGCAGAATAGGCAAAGAATTGCAAAACCGGGTGCAGACCACCTCCTACCACCCCTCGGTCTTATAGATTTGGAGATAATAGTCCCTAAAGAGGCGTAAGATGGTCTGCGTGTTAGTCTTGACTTGGCAGGTCACATTATGCAACCCAGTACAGAGTCCCCCGAGCAGATCTAAGCAGCTGGGACATCAGTTTACCTGCCTTGTTACTATATTGGTATAACTGAAATTGATAATAGAGCAGGCTCTTTTTTGTCCTCTGATACAATAATATATTTAAAGCACATTGCACTGAGAAATAGTTTTCTCGGGAACTCGCCATATTAAACTGAAGCAGCTGCATTTTTGCTTTACACAACTGGTTGCTTAGGTGCAGAACTCGTTGATTGAGAATTTTCCGCCGACGTGCAACATATGAAATTATATCCCCGCGGAGAACTGCCTTGGCAGTATACCAAAACAGGGTTGGCTGATCCTGATGCTCCTGGTTCAGAGTGGCATAGTCAGACCACCGCTCCACCAGGTGTTGTTGAAAACTCCTATCCTCAGTGAGAAAATAGGGAAAACGCCAGACCTGAGTTGTCTGAGAAGAAGGCTCGAATTGAAAATCCACCCAGATCGGGGCATGATCAGATACCAGTATGTCCTCAATGCCAGCCTCTTGTACACTGGAAAAGGCATGACTACTAATGAGAAAATAGTCAATATGGGAGTGGGTGGTGTGGGCTCTAGAAAGATGGGTAAATTCCCTCTCCCCGGGGTGTAAAGTGCACCACGTGTCTACTGTGCAAGACTCGCTCCAGAAAAGCCAGGCCCTTTCCCATCCCAGTCTCTCTGCGGCGGTTCTGGGAGACATCCAGCTGAGGATCCCTGTTAGTGTTAAAATCTCCCCCCACAATAATTGTTTCTGCTAGTTATGGAAGTAAATGCTGATACAGGACCTGGAATAACCCACAGCTATAAGTATTAGGGACATAAAGATTACAAAGGACCATAGTCTTATGATAGAGTTTAACCACCAAAATAATAAAACGGCCCTCAGGATCCTTGATCTCCCTCTGTACCTGGATAGGCAAGCTTGTATGGAATAGGATAGCCACACCAGCCGACCGTGAGGTAGCAGATGCATAATGAAGGCTTCCAACCCAGTCCTTGCATAGTTTATCATGCTTAGAGTCAGATAAATGAGTCTCTTGGAGAAATCCAATTGCAGCCGCCTTCCTCTTTAAGGTGTTCAATATCCTAGAACACTCCACCCAGGAGAGTAAGCGCCATGGGAATACAAGTCACACTCAAGGTGTATCTCTTCTAATAGGATGATTTACATTTAAAGACAGCACTAGTCCCTTGCCCCTTCCTACCCCCTCCCTTCTTCCATCCCCCAATCCCTTACCCGCTCCCCTCTCCCCCCCGAAGTTCAACTGCAATCTCCGTCCCTTCCTAAGAAACCACCTTAGAGATCACCATGCCCCATTCAAACCTCCCTCCTCCCCCTTCCAGCCCCATCCATCCACTGCAGATAACATAGCATAAGGTCAATGCAACAAACAAACTGCACAATAGGTAATACAAAAAGAACAGTAGTCTGAACCCAGCATTACTCTGTATAACTCATGAGATCGGGTATTGATGTGCCGCAACCAGTGAACCAAAAAAAATAAATAAATTTTAGGATGAGCCTAACATACAAGGTATCCCACATCTATTACACTTGACCAGCTCCCTCAAATTCTGATGGCCCAGCCTTCCATCCCATGGTATTGTAAAACAGCTCCAGTGAAAAGTAATTTCCAGGTATAGGGACATAAAAGTTACAGTCCCAGAACATATGAAAAAGAGCAGAAAAGGGAAAGAAAAAAAAACAAGCAGATAAATTCCCGCCAAAAATTAACAGAGCCAGTAGCAGGATACTTAGCCATTTACTGGCGGTTACTACCACAAGCTCATTGTGAGAGACAACTGAAACAGTCTCCAGAGCGGTGGGGAATTCTAAAAAAACAAACAACAAAAACAAAAACCCTGGAGAGAATTCTCCATCAGTGGGATGTATTTTAGGCAACACCATAAAATTATGTGAAAATTGAAAGGAAAAAAAAACAATTTTTTTCATAAAAGCAGAAATGAGGAAGATGTGCTATGGCACAAATCAAACTACACCACAGAAGCGAGCCCAAGGGGAGCTTTGCCAGGCGCAAGACAGTACCCTCACAGAAAAGTAGGAGACACTTGAGAGATAAATATCGTGGGCTGCTGTCCCGATTATTTCAGGGCTATCGACGAACCACCTCACTTCACAGATCACTGGCAGCACGGTTATCACTCAAACAGGTGCCCTCAAGGCCCACTAATGCAACTGTGCCTTCAGACCAGGTGAGAGAGATTTGAGGGCCTTCACCAAAAACGTGTCCAGCAGTCCTCCAAATCTGAGAGAAAGTAGGAAATAAGAAGTCTGTTCAGGGCCACCGCCCAACAGTCAATTCCAGAGCAATGAAGGTTTTGCCATTTCCTTGCTTACAAAAAAGGTAAGATTTTAGTGGCTCCTCCGCTCCCACTCAAAGTCCCCGATCTCAAACGCTGTGGCGAAGTAACTGGCCAAATTTTTAAAAAACTGAACACCCGAGGGGATGCTGCGGAATGACAAACAGAGCAACATCAAGTCAACAGATTTAGCTATCGCAGACAAATTGACAGCCCGACACCTCTGACGCCCTGCCAGTTTGTTCTTGTGCAAAAGCACAGGCTTTCCCCACGCTCTCTGGCCACTTTATTCCTGCTGATGTTACCACGCGCAGTTGGGCCGGTAGATCAGAGTCGCGCGGAGGCCCATATTAATGAGCTTGGAGCAGTGGGGGGCCATGTTTCGGCACCGTGCCGACACTCCCGCCGAGAAGTCCTGAAAGACTAATATGCACTGGTTGGCATGGGTAAGTGTTTGACCCGCCCGAATCGCTCACAGTATTTCCATTTTGTGGGTGTAGTTGAGTAACTTGGCAATAGTCACCCGAGGTCGCATGGGATTTACCTGTTTTGGGCCCAATCTATGGGCCCTCTCCACCCGCAATGGCCCGTTCGCGGTCGTTAGGCCGAGCTCCTCTTGCAGTCACTTTTCTAAGAAGGCCTGTAATTCAGAGTCTTTGCTGGTCTCCGGGAGCCCTATGAAGCACGGATTTGACTTATGAGAGCGATTCTCCAGGTCTTCGATGTGCGCTTCCTGTTTCTCCAGTGAGGCCTTGAGGGCCGCGATATACTTTTGAGCTGTTAGGAGGCCATCTTGTACATCCGACACGTGGCCTTCCACTTCGATAAATCTTTTCTCATAGCCGCTTAACGTGTTAGATAACTCTGACAACTTGTCCACAATGAGCTTGAGCTCTGGCCCTAATGTTTCCATTACCGCCTCTGATATTTGTCAGGCTGATCGAGGATGCTAGTGCCGAAGACATTTCTGCCGCAGGTGGTGATGGCGGGTCCAGGCTCAGAGTCTTCTCGTGCTCTCGCTCCTTCTCTTTTCTAACTATTCGGGTTGTCATTCCTGCAAAGAGTGCTTATCCTGATAGTGGTAGTTATGGAATACCATTTCCAAGATCTTCCAGCTTGTTTTTTAAGCAGAGGATGGGGCTGGATGAAGAGGCTAAGTACGGAGAGGGAAGCTTACATCCACCTCCTTCCCTGCCTCATGTGATCTCTCAAAACAGGATATTGTAAACTGCGGATGTTAAGACACCTGAAGCCACTGCATGAACCAGACAACTTTAGAACAGACCCTTTTGTTTTCAGGAATCAATTACTATAACTTACTCCTATTAGATTTACCTAGTATTACACTCAGACTATTCCAGTTATTTCAGAAGTACAATCACCTTACCCCAATTCTATCAATGTTACACTAGTTGCCTGTTCAGTACCAAATTCAATACAAAGTTCTGAAACTAATACATAAAATAATTAATAAAAATGATGCCTCACAGCTAGGAGCATCCTTGCACCTATACATCCCCCAAAGATACATTATGATCAGCAAACAAAAGACATCTAGTGGTTCTGACTGTTCTACAAGTCCATCTGGGTGACATAAGAAATCATACAATTTCTGTTGCCAGTCCAACAATTTGAAACACCATTCCTGAGCACCTTACAACATTACTTGACTTTAAAGCATTTATAAAAAGCATTAAAACTTGGCTGTTTCAACAAGTCTTTGAAGAAATAACCATTTAGTAAGATGAAACATTGCGACTGAACATCAAATACAGTATATTAATGATGTTTAGAAGATTCCGTCTCAACTGAGTGCTATTTTGTATTGTTCCTTTTAAGTTATGAATGTTTTAAGTTTGTAAATCGCTTCAATCATTGGAGTAGTGGTTGAAAAATAATTTTAAATAAATAAAAATCTCAATGACTGACAAGCTGAAAACTACCAGAATGGATCTATGTGATTCTCAAAAATCCTCATGGAACCTCAAAGCAACAGCACACACCATCTAATAATTGTTTTTAATTAATTATACTCTGTTTGCAGCACAGAAAAGTACCATTACATTCTTTGTATATATGTAATATTTGGCATAAACACCAAAGGTTTTCTGGAGCTCTGATGATTGCATTGACAACTTGGGGAGGGCAAAATTTCAAATTGATTTACACAAGTTAAAAAACATCAGTTGTGTGAACATTTCCCTCCATCAATGAGGCTAAAAGTCCATATATATTTTATCATTCACATAATTTTAGCTGCATTGAAAGGTGTTGTTCCCAGGGGTGTGTTAAAGTCAGGAGAAGAAAAGTATGCACATAAACGACATTTAAATCTATGCATGTAGTGCTCCAGCAAAAAAAATCTACTTGCACAAAAAACAAGTGTCTACATGAGTTTTCAATTCGCAGAGTGATAATCGTCACAAATGTTTCCTTTGAAAATTGATAAGACTGCAGATAAAAAGTACACTTTGCACCACTGACAGAAGTTAGAATACAGTCTCCAAAATGGGAGGCACTAGTTTATTACCCTCCCTGAAGAGTGGTACCCATTAATTCAGACTGTAGGAGAGGTTTAATAGCTAGCTTTTTTTTTTTTTACATTGATTTATGTTATTTTTACACATATCAGCATTTTACTAAAAAAAAAAAAAATTCGGTAGCTTACATCTCTAGTTTATTACATTTCAATCTTGCAAGTCGGGAAACAACAATAAGCATCATCTAGAAATAATGTATATAGAATGGGGGAGAATATGTAATACCAACCACCATAAAACAGCAAAATCCATGTATGGAATTTAGGGTGCATGTACTGAAATCTGAAGGAAGCTGAGGTCTGTTGCTATGACATGAGAAGAAAAGCATGAGGAAATCAATATGGGGGAATTGTTCCAGCTTGGTATGAATAAAGGCTCATAGTACTACAGCTCTACTTGGGATAGGTTCCAAATGAGCTGGGAGCTCAAAAGAAGCAAGAAGAATTTGCTAAAAAAAAAACAAAAACATAAAAAACCCCAAGATGTTATAGTTAAGGAATGACCTACACTTTCCAGGAAATTCTACAGACAAGTTTTTTTTTTATTCTGTTTTCAGTATTCAGTGGTTTACTGCGTAATGAGAAATTACTACTTACCTAATAATTTCCTTTTCTTTAGGACAGTCAGATGAATCCAAAACAAGTGGGTTATGCACCTCTACCAGTAGATAGAGATTTATTTATTTATTTTAAAAATTTTTCTATACTGACATTCGTGGGTGCATCATATCGGTTTACAATGAACTACGAAACTACATCATATAGGAGAAGTACAGCACATGGGGGGGGGGGGGGCAACAGCAACAGGATAAAGAAGGCATAATGAAAGGGTGATTCAATGGGGGCAAATAACAAGAGGTATTAAGAAAATAAGATGGAGCATAATAGAAACAGAAAATAAGCTGGCACAGAGGTAGCATAACATAATTCACATAATTAGGATAACATTTTGGGGAGTACGAGGAGGACTAGGAGACCTATGCTGGGAAAGCCTGAGATGGAGCAAACTGACTTCACAGTACATATACCCCTTCAGTCAAAACCACACGTGCAAAGGCTGCATCCTCCTGGGCCTGCACATAGAGACGATAAAACCTGGAAAAGGTGTGTAAGGAGGACCAAGTTGTCGCTCAGCAAATGTCAATGGGAGACAGCAACCTAACTTCCGCTTAGGACTTGCCAGCATCAATTTATGCTGTCGTGATTACTTCCTTAATCTAGCGGGCTACTGCAGCCTGCAGGGCCAGTTTTCCTTGTTTAGTATCGCCGTGAAGAACAAACAGGCAATCTATTTTCCGTAAAGCCTCAGTAACCTCCAGATACTGTATGATATGTCTCTTGACATCCAAGGGTCGAAAACAGATGATACTCCTTACGTCGCGCTCTTTGCCCAGGGACGGAAGGGAGATGGACTGATTCAAGTGAAATTCAGTGACTACCTTCGGTAAAAAAGAAGGAACAATATGCACTATATCGCCCCTGGAGTCACCCGGAGGAAAGGCTCCCAGCAAGACAAGACCTGCAGTTCGAAAACTCTTCTCGCAAAACAAATTGCCTCAAGAAACACCATTTTCAACATCAGTAACCGCAAGGACAGGCTACATATCGGTCTAAACGTAAGACCGGCTTTGAAATCCAAGACCAAATTTAGACTCCATAAGGGTACTGGAAACCGCAAGGGAGGACATAGAAACAAAGAAAATGACAGCAGAAAAGGTCCAAATGGTTCATCCAATTTGCCCAGCAAGATTTTGTTAGTATCTGCTGTGCCATACAGGTCACCCTTTACTTAGTTTCCTAAACCGTCAAAGTCAAAGGCCTTGTTGGTTGCTGTATGAGTTCAAGTTCCTGTTATATTTTGCCATTGAAGCAGAGAGAAATGTTGGAGTTGCATCCAAAGTATCAGGCTTATTGGTTAAGGGCAGTTAACCACATCTTCAAGTTACCCCCATTCTTATTTATTTTCCCAGATCGTAAAATCCAATGTCCTTATTGGTTGTTGTCTGAATCTAATTCCTCTTTTCCCCCCTACCATTAAAGCAGAGAGCAATAATGAAGTTGCATCAACAGTATGAAGGTTTATTGGTTAAGGGTAGTAAATGCCACACCAGCAAGCTACCCCATGCACGCTTTTCTTCATTTCCCTCCTCTAGCCTTTAGGGATCCACAGTGTTTATCTCATGCTCCTTTGAAATCTTTTGCTATTTTTGTCTTCACCAACTTCTCCGGAAGGGCATTCCAGGCATCCATAACCCTTCTCCATGAAAAAATATTTCCTGATGTTGCTTCTGAGTCGTCCTCCCTGGAGTTTCATTACGTGACCCCTAGTTCTACTGATTTCTTTCCAAACGAAAAGGTTTGTCAATTGTGCATCATTAAAACCTTTCAGGTATCTGAGTGTCTGTATCATATCTCCCCCTGCACCTCCCTCTCCTCCAGGGTATATATTAGGTCCCTCAGCCTCTCCCCATAAGTCATTTGATGGAGACCCCCCACCATTTTTGTCGCCCTTCTCTGGACTGCCTCCATCCTGTCTCTGTCCCTTTTCAGATACAGTCTCCAGAACTGAACACAATACTCCAGGTGAGGTCTCACCAAGGACCTGTACAAGAGGACTATCACTTCCTTTTTTTTTTTTTTTTTTACTTGTTATTCCTCTCTATGTAGCCCAGCATTCTTCTGGCTTTAGCTATCACCTTGTCACATTGCTTCGCCGTCTTCAGATGTTTCACTCCTTTCAGGAAATAGGCAACATCAGGATGAGCTGACAAGGAACCACCATTCACCTGACCCCTGAAACAGGTAACAACCACTACCTGTATCTTTAAAGAATTAAGGGCCAAACCTTTATTCAAGCCATCTTAGCCTCAAACACCCACCAAACTCACACATAGGCCAAGGAAGTGGAGAATTTTCGAGTCCTAAGCAAACTGGAAATCACTGCCACTGAGTATCCACATTTCAGCAATCGAGCCCTCTCAAGGGCCATACTGTAAGACAAAACAGAGTTAGATCTTCATGAAGAACCGGACGCTGACTTAGGTTCCTCTGTGCTGTAAGTTGAAGAGAATTTCCCAGAAGCCACCACAAATCCACATACCATGGCTTCACGGGCCAATCCGGTGCAACCAAGACCACCATCCCTCTGTGGCACGCGATCCTTCGGATCAATCTGCCCAACATGGATCATGGAGAAAAGGCATATAGTGGCTCATCTTCCGGCCAGTCCTACACTAGAGCATTGATCCCCAACGACTTCTGATCTCTCCTGCGACTGAAGAATCGTGCTCTGCATACCTGGGAACGTTTGATATCCAGGTGCCTTGAGATTGTTTTGAAAAAGCCTCAGAGCAGAGCCCAGCCTACAGAGGCTGCTCAACCTGCCAGGCCTCCCATGTCCCTCGACCTTCCACAGAAAGGGATGAATGTTGGAACGGCACGCCGAGCACAGAGACTGGGAAAAAAAGGAGGAAGCCCTATGCTACAAAAGCCTCCTTTTATGTCTCCAATAGGGAGATGCACGTCCACTATCTGCTGGAGACAGAGAATACTGGCAGGCTGATCTCACTGCAGGGGTGTATATATATACTGTGATGTCAGTTTGCTCCAACTCCATCAGCTGGTAGACATGTGTAACCCACTTGTTCTGGATTCATCTGACTACATGCTAAGAAATATCCATTTTGACACAAACTAGGCCTCATTCAAAGGTATATATATTCTATCACATCAGAGATACATTTATTGAATCCATTACCTTATTCGATACAGAAGAACGTATCTGGTGGAATCATCTACATGAAAGACGTGGTTTGGAGGATACCATGTCCTCTCAGTCTCATTCATTAGGGAAAACATGCTATAGTACACTGGAGTGATACCTAAAACAGAAAAATATACATTACTACATAATATACTTAAAATAAGACTTACTGGAAATAATTATGTTTATTAAATGAACTATGGTTATCAAACAATGTAGTCAGATGGTTAAAATATTATTAACAGAAACATATTTAACTTCTGATAGTAGCAGAAGGTGGGGCTAACAAATTATAAATGCTACTAGCGAAAAGTAGCTGGCATTGCTCAAGGCAGTCTTATCTATAACAGCCTGTGTGCACTTGCGTGGGGCCTATGCCTGTGTATGTGTGCATGCCTGTGCACATATATGTCTGCCTGTGCTTGTGTTTGTACATGTGAGCACATGCCTATGTTTGTCTACCTGCGTCCATACATGTCTGCATCTCTGCGTATGTGTTTGTCTATGCCTACCTGTGTCTGTCTATGCATTTGCTTGCATGCGTGTGCAATTGTGTGTGTGTACCTATGCCTGCCTATCCCTGGATGTGGAAGTGTGAGCAACAAGGCTTTGCAGAGAGCAGATCTGCAAACAGTATCCGGTGTTGCTCAGGTTGTCTGGTCAATAAAGGCCTGTGTGTGTGAGTGCGCACCTATGCCTGTGGAGGCCTGCAAAGGTCTGTGAGTGTGTGTATGTGAATGTTTGGGGGAGCCTGCGTGTGTCTGCGTGCATGTCTGCCAATACCTGTGTCTGTATCTACCTGTGTGCACGCATCAGTGCTTTATAGACAAGAGCATACTGTCTTTGCACAGTGCACCTTTCACTGTTCCAGGTACCACCTGGTGACCACAGACAGACATGACAGTGTGACAGATCGACTGACAGACCAAAATCATATATATATATTCAGCATCTATAGCAGCAGGTTGTCCTAGGCCCTGCTTGGAAGTGGCATTTGCTCCAACAAAAATAGTCCAACAAATAGACATATATATATAAAAAAAGACTATTAATTTAAAAAAAAAAAGTTAAGCTATCTACTTTGCTCTAGAGAAAAGATATTGGTCCATTTCTCCCTCCACCTTTTCTTCTTCTCACCAAAAAACACCCAAAAGTCAATACAGCTTAAAAATATGCAGACATGGTAAAATCCTAGATGTTACTTTTGGCCAACAAGAGACATTGCTACCATTGGCCTGGGCCCAAGAGCAAATGCCACTTCCAAGCAGGGCCTAGGACAACCTGCTGCTATAGATGCTGCAGTCATACTGAGTCTGAAAGAAGGCTATAGTGCCATATTAGGTGCAGCCATGGAAACTAAGCTAGAGGAAGAGAAGGAGATGCTGAAGGAAGGGGAGAGGGAGAAATGAATGGCCTCTCAAGCCTGTCCTGGTAACCCTATAATCAATCAGATATTCAGGATATACATATGCAAGAAATCAATTTGCATATACTGGACACCTACGGGCCGATTCAGTAAAGTCCGCGGGAGAGCGGGCGAACAGGCCACTCTCCTGTGCGCGCGAGTCTGTATTTAAATGAGGCCCGGCGGTAAAAACGGGCAAAAGGAGGCGCTAGGGACACTAGCGCGTCCCTAGCGCCTCCTTTTGGACTGGAGCAGCGGCTGTCAGCGGGTTTGACAGCAGACACTCAATTTTGCCGGCGTCTGTTCTCGAGCCCGCTGACAGCCACAGGCTCGGAAACCAGACGCCGGCAAAATTGAGCATCTGGTTTTCGACCCGACAGCCGCAGGCCGACATCAAATTTTTTTTAAATTTTTTTTTTACTTTTTTTACCCTTCAGGTCCTCTGACTTAATATCGCCATGATATTAAGTCGGAGAGTGCACAGAAAAGCAGTTTTTACTGCTTTTATGTGCACTTTCCCGGTGCCCGAAGAAATTAGAGCCTACCTTTGAGTAGGCGCTAATTTCTGAAAGTAAAATGTGCGGCTTGACTGCACATTTTACTTTCTGTATCGCGTGGGAATACCTAATAGGGCCATCAACATGCATTTGCATGTTGCGGGCGCTATTAGGTTCGGCGGATTAGACGCGCGTTTTCGGCCCCTTACTGAATAAGGGGTAAGGGAAAACGCGCGTCCAGTGGCAGGTTAACAGTGCGCTTCGTTGGAGCGCACTGTACTGTATCGGCCTGCTAGTAAATGCAAACTGATCTCATGCATATTCATTATGAGTATCCTGAAAGCTCACTTGTAAAGGTATGGGAAAGCTCATGAGAAAGGTAAAAAAAAATCACATATATATTTTTTTCCTTTTACTTTATTTTTAATATTTGCCTTTCTCCTTTTCTTCTTATTTTTTTTTTTTATAGCCATACAGCTTCCTTTTACATTATGTGTAAATTCTGAAAAGAAAAACAACATATGACCATCCCAGTTTTTCCCATGAGCTTTAGGTCTGGTGAAAAAAGATAAATTTGCCATAAATTCTAGGTTTCAAAGAATAAGATGGCGTGTCTGGGCTAAGCTCCTTTGAACTCCAACCATGTCTTCCAGGGTGCTAATGTATTCATGGTAATTGACTGGGTCTTTTGAGGCAAAGCTTGTTATATAAACTGTTGATCAAAGGTTCACCTGAATCAGAATAACCCTTTATTTGCACTCCCTGCAGAAAGCATCAATTCAGCTAGGTTTTCTGTAGAGTTTTAATTTATTAGACCTGCTTTTTACTGCTCCAATTCTGATTTTGGTCTTCATAAAAAAAAGACATGAAATTGTTAAATTTGCTTGTCCTACCCAAAATACATCTTTATTTGCCTTTTATCTACCCACTACTTTTCCTGCTTCTTACATAGATTGTTTTGTAGGAAAGATTCAATTTCTTGCAGCTTTACCCAATTAGATAAAGTAGCCCTTGTCTTCAATTAAACTCCACATATTAATTCACCTTCAAGACTTTAAATCTGATCCACAGTTTTCCCCATATGCTTATTTTACTCCTGGAGGAATTCTGCACAAAAAAGTGAAAATTCGGCACCAAAAAATTAAAAATTCTGCACATACATTTTCTAAATTATGCAAAATTATGCACATCTATTTGTCAAAATAACTATTTTTTGCAAATTATCAATCATATGCTTTCTCTCACATACCATCTGTCACAGACATGTTCTGTCTCCCCACATAAGACTCTCTCACATATACACACTCTCTCCGCCCCCCCCCCCCCCATCACACACACACACATACACACATGGTCTCTTCTTCCCGCGCACGCACCCGCTGCTCACCACTTCCTCTTCCGAGCCATGAGGTGGGGGGGCAGGTAGAAGAGAGCATGCCGGTGCCGCTGACTCCAGCTGTCCTGCCGCATTCCGCGTGGGCTATCAGCATTTTAAGCCCGGGTGGAGGACCTATTTTGCTCGGGAGGGGGAGCAGCTGGGTCAGCAGGAGACCGGTAAGTGTGGAGACACACCTGCGTGTTCTTGACGACACACTGGTGTGTCGCGAAACACCAGTTGAGAACCACTGGTCTACACAATGTAAGAATACATACCCTTGCTGGCAGGATATGCATCTTTCTATCCCTCATGTTATTAAATTTGTCATCATCCTTTGGCTTAATGTCTCCACCTATTCCCTCCCTCCTGTAATTTACCTATTTGGCCCTTCTTATCCAGTTTCAAATGTTTTGTTCCTTTTGACATCATGTTCTAGCAAAGTTTACTTAGATCCCCTGTTATTTATTTATTGGATATGTTTTTGTGCGTTTTAGCTTCTTGCGCGCAGGAAGAGCGAAGCATTTACTTGCAGTGTTTATTTACACCTTCTTTATTTATCTCACTAGATCCCAGTTCCTTGTATCCCTTGTTCGATGTATTGCATTCTTTTATGCTATTCACGTTTCGCTGTAAACCGATGTGATATGTAATTTTGCACATGAATGTTGGTATATAAAAGTTCCAAATAAATAAATAAATAAATAATTGACTAGGTTTTCTTCATTGGTGAGGAGAGTGATTTATCTAACGTAAGATATGCCATACTGGGTCAAACCAAGGGACCATCAAGCCCAGAATCCTGTTTCCAACAGTGGCCAATCCAAGTCACAAGTACCTGGCAAATACCCAAACATTAGCTAGATCACAAGATACTATTGCTTATTAATTACTGTCATAGCAGTTTATGGATTTATCCTGTAGGAACTTATCCAAACCTTTCTTAAACCCAGTTATACTAATTGCTATAAGCACATCCTCAGGCAATGAATTTCAGAGCTTAACTATGTGCTGAGTGAAAAGAATTGTCTTCAATTTGTTTTAAATGAGCTACTTGCTAACTTCATAGAGTGCCCCCCTTGTCCTTCTGACAGAGTAAATAACCAATATATATTAACTTGTTCAAGTCCTTTCTTGATTTTGTAGACTTCTATCATATCCCCCCCTCAGTCGTCTCTTCTCCAAAGTGAACAGCCCTAACTTCTTTAGCCTACATCATAGGGCAGCCGTTCCATGCCCTTTATCATTTTGGTCGCCCTTCTCTGCACTTTCTCCAGTGGAGCTATATCCTTTTTGAGATGCAGTGGCCAGAACTGCACACAGGATTCAAGGCGCGGTCTCACCATGGAGCGATACAGAGGCATTATGACATCCTCCATTTTAATTGCCATTCCCTTCCTAATAACTCCCAACATTTTTTTGCTTTTTTGATCGCCACAGCACACTGTGCCAACAATTTCAATGTATTATCCACTATGACTCCTAGATCTCTTTCCTAGGTGGTAACTCCTAAGTTAGAACTTAACATTGCGTAATTACAGCAAGGGTTATTTTTCCCTATATGAATCAGTTTGCTCTTGTCTACGTTAAATTTCATCTGCCATTTGGAAGCCCAAGCTTCCAGTCTCACAAGATCCTCATGCAATTCATCACAATCCACTTAAGATTTAACTACTCTGCATAATTTTGTGTCATCTGCAAATTTGATCGCCTCACTTATGCCCCTTTGCAGATCATTTATAAATATATTAAAAAGCACTGGTCCAAGTACAAATCCCTGAGTACTCCACTGTTTACCTTTTTCCACTGAGAAAACTGATCATTTAATCCTACTCTCTGTTTCCTGTCTTTTAACCAACTTGCAATCCATAAAAGGACATCACTTCCTATCCCATGCCTTTTTAGTTTTCTTAGAAACCTCTCATGCGGTAACGCCTTCTGAAAATCCAATACACCACTTCTACCAGTTCACCTTTGGCCACATGTTTATTCACCCCTTCAAAAAAATAAGGAGATTTAGTAGGCAAGACTTTCCTTTGGTAAATCCATGCTGGCTATGTCCCATCAAACCATGTCTATCTAAATGTTTTATGATTTTATTCTTTGTAACAGTTTCCACAATTTTTCCCGGCACTGAAGTCAGGCTCACCAGTCTATAGTTTCCTGATCAGCCCTGGAACCCTTTGTCAATATCGGGGTTACATTGGCCATCTTCCAATCTTCAGGTACATTGGATGATTTAAATGATAGGTTACAAATTTTTACTAATAGGTCTGAAATTTCATTTTTTTTTATTTTTTTATTTATTTCAGAACCCTGGTATGTATACCATCTGGTCCAGGTGATTTACTACTCTTCAGTTTGTCAATCAGGCCTACCACATCTTCTAGGTTCACCGTAATTTAGTTCAGTTGATCTAAATCATCATCCATGAAAACACTGTTGCAATTAGAATGGTAG
Source organism: Rhinatrema bivittatum (assembly GCF_901001135.1). Lineage (NCBI taxonomy): Eukaryota > Metazoa > Chordata > Amphibia > Gymnophiona > Rhinatrematidae > Rhinatrema > Rhinatrema bivittatum. The sequence continues at coordinate 532,321,983 of NC_042615.1, read as the reverse complement.
ATTCATCACTTACCTGCCTGCTTTGGATCCTGCAGGGTTGAATTCTAACAGGCACTAAGTGAGTTTTAGTGATTTTGTTGTCTACTTTGGGGGAAGGGGTAGTCATCATCCTATTGAGTTTATTTTTTGACTTTTTTTTTTTTAGATGAATTTCACCTCGTCCAAGAAGAGAGCATGGCACAATGTTTTGATTTTACCTTTGAAGAGAGAATGGAGAGCTATGCTTATCAATCATAATGTGTCCTGGTGGCATCATCTGTCTGGACATTTAATTGGAGTTAATTCTTCACGTCAACTAGGCTCCATATATCAATGAAATTATTGCTTCTTGATATGTTTTTTATGCCTGACTCTGGGCAGCATTTAGCCTGTTTGTCAGATAAGTATTTTGACTTGTTCATTTCTCTTATGCAGGCACCAGCTGTTAACACACTACTGAAACATTGTCTGATGTCAAGTTTTCCACCTAAAAGGAATTAGTGCTGTCAGACATATCCACTTTGAATTTTGACTTGCATTTAAGAAAAAAGATTTTAGTGATTTTTTCCAGACAGTTGAGGTAAAGCAAGTTTCCTTACCATAAACAGGGTTCTCCATAGACAGCAAGATGAATTAAACGTAACACATGCTCTACTGAGCATGCGTGGGTTTCCACATGGGCAAAGCCTCATGAGCCTCTCAGCTGATTGTAGAGCTTAGCTTTATCTAGGTAGTTGACTCTTCAGGGAAGCAGGCAGGTATTAAGCATGGCTAATTCATCCTTTTGACTAAGGAGAAAACTGTTTACGGTAAGCAACCTTGCTTTCTCTGTTGACAAACAGAGCTGAATTAGCCATGACATGTGGAGAATCCCAAACTGAGGATTACCACAGCACACTTACTATAAAAGCAACCCAGACCCCACCTGTGGCATGCAGACCATAAAGTGAAAAGGCTGTGCAAAACTGCTGACCCAAAGTTACTATCACTTTCAGATAGAATGTCCAGACAGTAATGGGAAGTGAAGTGCGAACTGACAACCAAGTTGCGGTTTGCAAATGTCTTTGATGGGTACGGCTCACAAATGAGTCATTGCTCTTATCTGATGAGCCTTTACAGAATCTGTGATCTGGAGGTCAATTAGAGCATAGCAATGTGCGATACACGCCACTAGCCAGTTAGGCAGTACGTGCATCACTATTCCCAGTATTTTAGAATTAAAAGAGACAAAAGTTGAGAAGCCTGATGCTGATTTCTCTTCAGATAATAAATTAAGGTCCTTCTGCAGCCGTAGACTGGAGGGCCTTCTCCACATCATGTGCAAAGGCCTTGGAAAGAATGTGGGCAACGCAATGGCTCGATTTAGATGAAAAGCCGATGCTACTTTTAGAAGAAACTGCTCTCTCTTCATCGGGTCTCAGTATGTCATAGGAGAAGTTCAAAATGATCTGCCTCCAAACCATCCTACCTTTCATTCAACCTGGGGACTGGATCTGTGCTCTTGATCTGAAGAATGAATATACTCACATATCTATACATTGCTCCCATTGCCAATACCTTCATTTCGTAGTAGATTCCTATCACTTTCAATTCAAGGTCCTTCCTTGTGGGGTCTCAGTACCCCGAAGGATTTTTACTACATGCCTAGCAGTGGCAACAGTGCACCTTCATCATCCAGAATGGGTCTCAATCCTCCAGACTTCTTGGGGATAAGGAAATAGTGGGAGTAGAACACCACCCCACCACCCCCCACCATGGTGAATAGGGGAGACAGGTTCTATTGCCCACTTGCTAAGAATAGACTCCACCTCAAGATGGAGCTCTGTTGAATATGATGGATCTGGATTAAAGGCCGAACAATAATGCAGCAATGGAGAATGGGAGTAGTGCAAACAGTAGCCAGACTCCATAATTTTGAGGACCCAGTGGTCTTTGGTGATCTTCTGCCACTCTTATAGGTAACAGTGATTCTCTTTCCTACTAGAGGGAATTGAGTATTGAAGGTCAAGTCCAGTCAAAAACCAGACCCAGGCTTGAGCTGGGCTTGCTGCAGAGTCTTTAGTTGATGTCTTTCATGCTGATGTCCATGAGCTGGAAGCTGCTATTGTGGAAGCACATATGGTGCACAATGCCACTGAAACTGGCAGAAAAGGTGTCTCTGGAAATAGGAGCACTTAAAAATAAAGACGCTTAGAACACGATGGCTACTCAGATCCCATCTTCTTAATTTCAGCAACAATCTCAGAGTGTCTCCTTAAAGATTTTCCCAGAACAGAATACACCTGTCAACTTGTCATGCACATGCTCTCACAGACTGCTGGCTCTCAGCCAAGTTATCCAGCATGCTTCAATGGCTGCTGCCAAAGATCTTACTGCAGTATCAAAATAATTCATATACGGAGCAGAGAAAATTATGCTTGCACTCCTCTGCATTCTGAAGAGCCTGCTGATATTCCACCTGCTCTCTGTCCAGCAACTCCAACAAAGGTTTCAGTTTCTCAACACAATCATGTAAGCACTGCACAATGTGGAATTGGTGGACCGCTATGTGGGCATTGAGCATCAAGCTCTGAAAAAACTTTTTCCTGAAGTTATCCCACAGTCTAGGGTTCTTGCTCAGTGGGATATTGGAGAAAAATTCTAGTCTTCGTTACCCATTTTAGTATCAATTCCACTACCAATAACCAGTGAAGTAGTAACTACTACATCTGCTGAACTCTGTGTAGTTTCCTGGCCACTGGGGAAAGAATACTGAACTCTCCCACATTTTTGTTTGCAAATCCCATAGGATCAAGTGTACTGGGATCATTGCAAGCTCAGAAGGGGTTTCCAAAATCTGGAGAAAACCGAAGACTTTGGAGCAGGGGTCTTTATCCTCATGGATGTTGATTCCCAAAACCTTACCCAACTTGTTCAAAAACTTGGAATATGTGAGGTCTTCGGGTGGTGAAGAGTGCACTAGTGGATCAAAAAGGGGATCAGAGTGAATCCTCATATATCCTTCCTCTGATCCAATGAGTGAGGGAATACTGATCCAGGACCTCAATGATGAGTCAAGTGATCGGGATGAGTCCCCTGTCATCTTGGAAGGGAATATCCCTGGGGCATTCTCCAGTTAGTAACGGCTCTACTTTCCTCCTCGGATTGGCTGGACTCCACAGCAAAAGATAGTCGGGTACTATAATCCAACCCTGGGACTTCAGATGGAAACTCCCGCAGCATGGAAGCAAGAGGGACTACCTCTTGAGGGAACAAATCCAACATTCTGGACAAGAGAAGCTGAAGAGTGCCCTCCTTATCCCTAACAGCCAGCAAGAAAAAAAGTCTTTACCAACTCTGCTAACTGTTCTATGGATTGATGGGTTCTTTGACCAGGCATTAGGAGAAAGCAGAGTTGCTTACCTGTAACAGGTGTTCTCCAAGGACAGCAGAATATTAGTCCTCACACATGGGTGACATCAATGGATGGAGACCGGCACGGAAAACTTTGACAGGCACACTGAGTATACCCAGCACGCTGCTAACAACACATCCACTCGGGGTCCCTCTTCAGTCTTATAACAGAGTTCTTGAAAAATAAAATAAACCAAGAGAAACCCAACTCTGTGGTGTGGCAGGCAGGTTTCATGAGGACTAACATCCTGCTGTCCTTGAAGAACACCTGTTACAGGTAAGATACTCTGCTTTCGCCAATTGCAAGCAGGATGGTAGTCCTCACACATGGGTGATTAAGTAGCTCCTGGCTGCTCCGATCCTGTGCAGCCAAGAACAGGTGCCAACGTGCACAACAACTAGAGCTGCCACAAACACAGGAGCAGGCTGCACCCAAGGATAGGGCCCACAGAGGGACAGTTGGGTTTTTAGGGCTGGAAGAGATTACGAAGGACGGACTGTCCAAAATGACTGTTCTGCCTGCCATCTTTGTCAAGGCGAAAGTGTGGAGGGAAGTCCAGGTCGCCGCTCTGCAAATCTCGTGAAGGGGAACTGCACACATGTGAGCTGCCAAGACAGACATGGCCCGGACAGAGTGAGCTTTTACGTGGCCAGTCAGCTGCAAACCTGCCTGTGTGTAACAGAAAGCAATGCAAAACCGTGTGGTGGGGGGTCTGCGGTGGGACTGTAGGTGCCCGAGCTGGTCTAGGCTCTCTGCCTTGTCTTGGGGGGGCAGGCTTTTGAGCCCTGGACCTTGATGCAGGCAGGTAATATTTACGAGGTCTATACAAAGGCCATTTAGTATATTGCCGTGGGGGCTTTCTTGTAGGCTGGGTGTCGGAAGTACTGGCCAGCAATTGCTGAAAGGTCTCTCGGTAATCCTTCAGCTGAGCCACAGCCTCCTTAATCCTGTCTCCGAACAAGTTCTCCCCCATACATGGCAAGTCAGCCAGATGGTTCTGTACCTCAGGGCACAAGTCAGAAACCCTTAGCCATGCCGTCCGATGGGCACCAATGCCCACTGCAGCAGACCTCATGGCTGTCTCGAAAATGTCATAAGCTGAGCATAGCTCATGCTTGTCGCATTCCAAGCCCTGCTGGACAACAGACTGGAAGTTCTCCTCAATTGTTGAGGTAGATGTTCATTAAATTCCAGGGCCTGCTTCCATAGGTTACGGGAATATTGACCCATGTAAAGTTGGTAGCAGGCTATATGGGCATTAAGCATAGCACCCTGAAACACTCGGCGCCCCAACACATCAAGAGTCCTATGCTTGCGACCTGGAGGAGCAGAGGCATATGGACTGGCACCGCCACCACCACCTTCGGGGCATCCATGAATCGCAAGATCTCAAGCATTTTGTGTCTTGAGTCCTGTTCTGTTAACAATTGGAAAGGCACCGACTCAGCCATGGCCGACTCAGCCATGGCCTTGACAAACCCCGCAAAGGAAAGATCCTCAGGGGGAGATCGCCATCGCTCCTCCGTTGGAGAGGGCTCGGAAGACAAATCTTCTGATTCCTTGGAGGATGATATGGAAGCCACCCCATCCCAGGGGTCATAGGGAGCTTCTCCCTCACTGCAACTCTCCGGGGATGCGGAGGGTCGAGGACCCATCAGCGTGCGCGGTTTGGTCCTTGAGGGCACCAGGTGTGACACTGGGGGCATCGGAAGGCCCCGAGGTCGCAAGGGTGGCGCGAGATCCGATGGCATCGGTGAGAATAGGTGCACTGAAGGACCCAGATAGCCCTGGGAGAGCTGGCAGGTGAGATGGCACAGTGTGTCTCCAGGCTGCCATCAAGCCCGATGGCCCTTCCTCCTTGGAGGAGTCACTCACCAGTGGCAGTGGTGCGCCCAGGGGCTGAGGAGGGTCTTCGGGCACCAGAGCTGGCTGCGTCGGTAGGATACCGATCAGCATGTCAAGCCACTCCAACAAGGACACAAGCACAGGTGGAGCAGGTTCTTGCGGTGGAGACAGTACCTGGGGAACTGGAGGCTCAAGGCGCTGCAGGGCCCAGCTGACTGCCAACCGCATGTGCCTTTCTAACTCCTCCTCGAAGGCAAGCGAGGAGAGCATGGCGTGAGGAGGAGATGGCGGAATCCATACATCCCCTGGTATAAGGGGAACCGAGCCCTCCACCAGTGTCTGTGGAGGCCGCTTGGAGGCATCAGTGGGGTCAGAGGGAATGGCCTCCTCCGCCCTCGATCGCTTCGTGGGAGGTACAGAGGTCAATGCCTTCTCACAGTCTGGTTTGGAGGAAGAAGAGAATCGATGTTGATGCTTTTTAAGATCTTTCTCGATGATCACCACAGTCCTTTACCAATACTGATGGTGACATCAAGGAACTCGACCGGGAACAGAATGACAGGGACAATGGACGGTCCCCCTGCGCAGAGCTCGGGACCAGGCATTATAGGGGAAGGAGAACCCGACAGAGTAGGAGTTGGGGGCTCCTTTCCAAGCGGGGTGGAAGTCCCCGACGCCAAGGATGGCTCCAAACACTTGGACCCAAAAGTTTCTCCATTTTATCCCCGAAGAGTCAACAGGCCTACCTGATGGGGCACTGGGGGCACCAGCGGATACCGGGGTAGTAAGTACTCGGGGATTGACCGCAAAAGCACAAAGCACTTACCGATTGGAGCCTGAAAAGAGCGAGGGATCCTAAAGGATGCGTGGAAAGAAAACAAGCACTTAAACTAGCCAAAAGGGCAAAAGAAGTGCGAGCTCCTAAACTGCAAGGCAACAGCTCTGTGGAAAAGAAGAGACTGAAGAGGGACCCCGCCCATGCTGGGCTCCATCCGATATCACCCATGTGTGAGGACTACCATTCTGCTTGTCCTTGGAGAAAGGCATCTTCTTCCGATACTAAAATAGGTTAATCTTCTTCAGAAGTTGCACTGGACTCTAGGAGATTAATTTGATTGTGCGCACATGGAAACCAGGGACACCACAGAGCATATCAGAACTGGAGTCTTCAGGTGCAGTCCCTGCTCCAGAAGTTGAGATGGAGATATGGCTCTTGAGATGGTGAGAGGTATATAAAGTGAATCCCTTTTGGGGCCTCCTGCTGTCCGATCCCATCTTGAATACATTGACAGGGCCTGGGATCGATGTGCCAGCATTGACACAGCAAACAGCAGCGGCATGTTGAATTGAGGCCCAATTCCCCACTGCATTCAAGTGCTTCAATGGTGCCAGATCCTGATGCACAGAGAGTGCCAGGTGCATCAATGGGACAGAGACCGATCTCTGCTTCACATCATGACATTTTTAGTCATCACCAAGCCTCGCAGGGCCTGCAAGGGGCTTATGGACCCTTGGACCAGGTGCTTCCACACTTTGCTTGACCCCAAAGGGGTGGCAGATCCTGAGATCTGTGCCAAGGCAGGAGTGGGCGGGGGAAGCTTTGCTTGAGGAGTTCCTGCTCATCTCGGCATGGAAGGAGCCTGAGGAAGCCCCACTTCGAGAACTCCTCCTCCAGTTTCTCACCGACTTGCACAGCAAGTCCATCCTCCAGGCCCTGGTTCTCTGGGGTCTATAAAGACATTCAGCCACAGTGATAACAATTAGATGTGTCATGGTCTGGCTCCACACAACAGTAACAGATGTCATGGCCTTCGATAATGGACATCTTGCTACCACACATGCAGTCCTTGAAGACATTGGATGATGTCTTCTTGGAGTACGACATTTATTTAACTATTTTTACTTTTTCTTTCTTTTTTGGTAGAACTGAAAAGTGTTGTTAAGGGGCTGTAAGGCAACTTAAAGCTGAGTTTGAGAAGAAAAACCAGAAAATCAACTTCAAAGAGAGAAGGGTACACATCCATGAAAGAGTTCAGACAAAAAAAAAAATGACTTCACAAGGCAACTCCTGCACATGCAGGAAAGAAGGGTTTGTTCGGCAACATCATCTGATGGCACCCATGTATCATGGCTAACTCAGTCAAGCTTGTCGACAAAGAAATGACTGATCCCAATGAATCTTAGCAAGTCAGTGTAGCTGCATCCTACTAAGTCTCCAATACCCTGTGATCCTAGCGTCACACGGTTCTGAAATTGGCCCATGTATTATTTATCATACTTTTTCAGTTTTTGTCACCCTTTATTTTTTTTAGGATTTTGTTTTTTGAAATGTGTATTTTTGCTCCTCTTTGCTTTCATCTAATTTGTTTACCACTCTTCTATGTGAAACATTATCAACGGTCTTACAGCAGACCTGACAGGCCATACCCGCTGTACCTCCCTTATACAGGTATTTCCTGTACTTCTGTTTGCTGGCGCACTAAAGTACGACTGGAAACATTTTCATGCTGAGCTGCAGTAAAGCCAAAGTAAACCAGCTATGAAGTTTTTAGAAGAAGCAAGTCACAAGACCTCATTCATGTCAGCCCTGGAGTGGAATTCAGAGAGGAAAGCTTTCACAATCTTCAGAATTAAGAGGGAAAGAAGGACCACATTTTTCTCAGGAAAAAAAGGCTTATGAACAGATACAGTTTGAGTTAAATGTGGCTCGACTCTAATATCAGAAAATACAAAGAAGAGTGCTTGCAGACTTGAAAGAAGGAAAAAGAACAAGAGGAAGGCCAGATACTTCAGAAAAGAGGATCTATTGGATCAATCTTGAGTCAGAAAAACTCAGGATTTCAAAGCCAAAGCCAGACAAAAACTGCACTGACTGCACAGCAGGCTAGAATTAAGAATTCCTTAGTACAGGTATTGGCAAAAGCTAGTTCCTATTTCATGCCAACTCCAGAACAAAATGAATGTAGTTGCCTGTGAAAAAAATGAGGCCACTATCTGGTTGCATACAGATTTTTTTCCTCTTCCTGTTATAATAATCTGATTGGGTGCTTTTCAAATAAAAGTCCCTTCATGCCACAACTGAATCTAACAGAAAAGTCCAGTACTCCAAGTAATAAATCAGCAATCTAAATTGTAATTAAGCAATTTCAGTTCAAACATTTTGACGTGTTAAGCCACATAACTAAAGTATTCCATATAAATTCTTTGTTCCATGCTATCTCTTCTCACAATTCTGTAGTATCTTGATGGATACTACATCCACAAAGGTATGCGTTCTCCAAAGGCCGTAAAGTAACACAAAAATGGTAATTTTGGTATTTTATCTATAATTAATTGCTCTTCAGGAAGTGGCCTATAGAAGTTTGGAGGCACCCAGTGAATGAAAAGCAAAAGAATATAGTTATTTTGGAAGTTTTCTGGCATTGCTTCAACATCAGGTCCATAAAGGTATGGAAGCCATTAAGGACAAAAAATGGAAAACAAAGTTCCATTGTTAAATATGTTACTACAAAATATGAAAGAGTATCTTTGAAATCTATGCACACTTTTTTCCTTTTCAGTTCAGGTACCAGTTTTCTTCACTGTGTGCACCTTTAGCTCTAGCTGGGGATGACATTTCAGCAATTGTGTGGCCACAGGAAAAACCATAATTAGCCTATTGCTGCAAAATTTACAACCTGCCACACAATCAAAATTTAATCTCTTAATCATTTGAAGAAAGCTACAGGGTACCCTGCCTTTAGTCTCAGCTATCTCTGTTCCTGCTCCAATCCCTCCCTGCAAACAGCCTGCAGAGAACAGGAAAGGGGTAGATTGAGGCTGATACTGGAGCAGATAGCCAGATGAAAAAGAGGCACTCTGCTTCCCAATCTAGCCCCCCTCCTCCTATCCTGAAGTTGGAGCAGACAGAGAATGTACAGAGAGCAGAGCAGATGAAATTTAATGTGGACAAGTGCAAGGTGTTGCATATAGGGAAAAATAACCCTTGCTGTAGTTACACGATGTTAGGTTCCATATTAGGAGCTACCACCCAGGAAAAAGATCTAGGCATCATAGTGGATAATACTTTAAAATCGTTGGCTCAGTGTGCTGCAGCAGTCAAAAAAGCAAACAGAATGTTAGGAATTATTAGGAAGGGAATGGTTAATAAAACAGAAAATGTCATAATGCCTCTATATTGCTCCATGGTGAGACCACACCTGGAATACAGTGTACAATTCTGGTCGCCGCATCTCAAAAAAGATATAGTTGCGATGGAGAAGGTACAGAGAAGGGCAACCAAAATGATAAAGGGGATGGAACAGCTCCTCTGTGAGGAAAGGCTGAAGAGGTTAGGGCTGTTCAGCTTGAAGAAGAGACGGCTGAGGAGGGATATGATAGAGGTCTTTAAGATCATGAGAGGTCTTGAATGGGTAGATGTGAATCGGTTATTTACACTTTCGAATAATAGAAGGACTAGGGGGCATTCCATGAAGTTAGCAAGTAGCACATTTAAGACTAATCGGAGAAAATTCTCTCTCACTCAATGCACAATAAAGCTCTGGAATTTGTTGCCAGAGGATGTGGTTAGTGCAGTTAGTGTAGCTGGGTTCAAAAAAGGTTTGGATAAGTTCTTGGAGGAAAAGTCCAAGAACGGCTATTAATCAAGTTTACTTAGGGAATAGCCACCTCTATTAATTGCATCAGTAGCATGGGATCTTCTTAGTGTTAGGGTAATTGCCAGGTTCTTATGGCCTGGTTTGGCCTCTGTTGGAAACAGGATGCTGGGCTTGATGGACCCTTGGTCTGACCCAGCATGGCAATTTCTTATGTTCTTATGTTCATTTCAATTCACAGAACTCTTGTTGACTGGCATTGCTGCTGAATAGTTTCAAACTTGTGTTAATCCAATCCTTTTTTGTGTCTGTTACCATGTGTCCAACATGTGTGTGCATATTTTTCTGTGTAATTAATAGCATGACAGACTGCTGAGGTAGAGGACATTTTTAGCATACTGAAGTTCATATATTTGGAAAGACAAGGACTCTCAAGAAAATATAAAAAGGATGGTTGCACTGTATTTCAATTCAAAACAAAAGTGATATTCTACTGTTAAAGGTTTGTAACATATCTTAATAAATTGTTGAATGTAGCACTTGTTAAATGTTATATTTATATATAGTTTAAATATGGTTTAAAAAATGTGAATAGTTTTCAATAAATTATTTTTTTTTGCATAGTTAGAGGTGTCAATCTTCTAGGAAAAATTATGCAAATTTGCCACAGAATTTTGAAAAATCTGCCACCGGAAACTGGGGACTTTGGCTTTAACTTCCATAAGATAAAATTTATTCTTACTTGATAATTTTCTTTCCTTGATTCCAACTAAATCAGTTATGTATGGAATTTCTCCCTCCACAGCTGATGGAGACAGGACACATACCTCTTATGACCTCACTCTGGGCTATAAGGAGTGTGGGTCCTGGCCCGCAGCTAGTTAGCCAACTGCCAAAGCACAGAGACAAAAAATAATCCTCAGAACTGACACCACATTAATAACATTAGCCAAAACAAGAGGGTCTACGAAACCTCTGCACATAAGATCAGAGGAAAGACATGTTAAAGGATGAGGACATGTCCTAGATAGTACTAATGTTCCACACCGACCCTGTGTTCGCCCGGGTGGGATTCTAGACTGATCTAACAGGAATCAAGGAAATAAAATTATCAGGTTAAGAATATATTTTATCTTCCTTTTCTTCTTGCTAGACCAGTCATCACATATGGGAGTTACCTAAGCTACTCATTACTGGAGAACGAAGAAGACAAGGAAGGCTCTCAAGGTTTCCCAACCCAAAGGCAGAGTGCGCCTCGACCTGCACGTCTAACCTACAATACCTTGTGAATGGATGTATGACCAGGTGGCTGCCTTACAGATTTCTTCCAGGGAGACTGAAGATGCCTCTGCCCAGGATGATGCTGGAGCCCTTGTGGAATGGGCTAAGGTGACTCTGGAAGCTGCTAACTCTTTTTGGGAGCCACCAAACAAAAACAGCTTGTCTGTCTTCCTAGAGGGGTTTGTCACCTTTAGGTACCTCAAAAGTACACACATCCAGCAGGTGCAGGCTCCAATCTTTTCCTTGACAGTTGCTGCTACTAAAGGCAGGCAGTGATATACAACCTTAGGTAAAAAGGATGCCATCAGACAAAAGGTGACCGTCTCTGGAGAAATGAAAAGGCCTGTAGTTCAGAAATGCACCTAGCAGACCAGACAGCTATTGAAAAAAGATGCCTGTTTCATTGATTCAAAGGGAGACCTGACCAAGACCCTTAAAACTACGTTCAGGTCTCATTACAAGATTATTGATCTGAAGGGTGGGCGAATGTGTTTCACCCCTTTCAGAAATCCTATTATATCTGGATGCGCTGCCACTTGGGAGCCTCAAATTCAACCCCTGAAGCATGATATAGCCACAATCTGTATCTTCAGGGAGTTGAAGGGTAAAGCCCTTGTCCAGGCCTGCCTGCAGAAAATGTATTTGCAAAATGTCCGACTTCTACAGGGACCCAGCATGATCCAGCAGAACCCTTCAAACACATGCCAAACTCTGATGTAAGTAAGGAAGTAGAGGGCTTACATGCTTTCAGCATGATCGAGATTACTACTGAGGAGTACCCTCTCTTATGCAGACATGTCCTTCAAAGGCCAGGTCATAAGAGAAAATGGAGACAGGTCTTTCATTAAAACCAGATTCTATCAGAGCAAGCCTGCTCCCTGTATAAGTAAGTGCAGCAAGATTCCATTCAGCAACCTTATGAGGTCTGTATACCAAGGTCTCCTTGACCAATCTGGAGCTACTAGTATCATCATGGACAGATGGTCCTCTATTCTTTGTACTACTCTGCCTGAGGCCACGGTGCGAAGAAATACTGGAGGCTAAGCCTTTGCCACAGGCATAGAACGTCTATATCACTGGAACTTGTCTCTGGCTAGCAGCTAAATAATATATCTCAGCCTTGACATTCGCTTGCATCGCCATCAGATTTGTAACTGGGTGTCCCCACTGATCCACTAGCTTCTGGAAGGTTCCTAAGCTCAGCTCCCAGTCTCCTGCATCCAGTGTGTCTCGTTTGAAAAATTCAGCTTGGAGATTCCCCTTCACTGTTATATGAGATTCGGAGAGGAGGTGGTTCTCCTCCATCCAGCAGAACCACCGAGCCACTTTTTGTGCTAGTGTGAGGCTGTGAGTGCGTTCTGGTTTGTTTACATGCACCACTGCTGTGGCAGCATCTGACAGAACTCCTACCATCTTCCCTCTTGTAAACTGGAGAAGAACTGTAAATCTAATCTGATAGCTCATTTCCAGACTGTTTATTGGCCAAAATGCTTCTTCCCTTGACCAGTGTCCTTGGGCCAGCTGGCCCTGGCAATGTGCTCCCCATTCCTGTAAGCTGGCATTCATAGTAATTAGGAGCTTCCAGGGTTACTCCTTTCATTAGGCTGGATGGCTCCATCCACCAGTCTAGGCTCCTTCTTGCTGCTAAGGTCACCTGGAGCCGATGCTGGTAATCCTGGGAAGGACACCAGCAGGCCAAGAAGGCCTGCTGCTAAGGCTCATGCATGCTCTAGCCCAGTGGTTCTCAACCTTTTTTTCTGTCGGGACGCACCTGACAGATGGTTCTCACATGCGTGACACACTGACCCATGATCGTCACGGGGCTAGATGTAAAAGTACAGTTTGCATCCACGGGAACCCCCCTGACCCACAATAATGGATGTAAAGCAGAATTATGACATTCCCCATACAACTCACCCTACAAAAAAAATATTCTGGTTCTGGTGTCATCTCAGTAACAGCAACTCAAACTCCTTCTACTTCCAGGCTCAAGAGCCCTACTTGTGAAAAGACAGCCGTTTACCACCAATGCATGTCCTCTTGAGAAAAACACAACAAATAAGACTGATAAAACTCTTACATGCTAGTAAAATATCTCATCTCGGTAACAGACACAGAACCGACCTAACATACTCCCAGGATCTGTAGTAATGCACATAAACTAATCTGCACACAGTTACACCTGTATTATGGAATGCACTCAAACAGGAGCAACCCTATCTATGAAAAGGCAACACTATAAATATTAAATCAGGCCCTAAACACCAATACACCTCTTATTAGGAAAACAGAACTAGCAAGCAGCTATAGATCCCCACACAGAAATAATTGTAAAACTATACTAATAAGCAGAATAAATGTTTCTAAACAGCTATGAACAGAATAACATCCAACAATTAAAAACTCATAAAAACTATTAAAAATTCTCCAAACACCAATAAAATATTTCAAAAAAAGCAGACACATCACATAATATTAAATAATTAAAATGGCAGTCAATCAAGAAAATAAACTTAAAAAGCCCCCTTTACTTACCCCCTCCAGCAGCTCTCCTGCTCCTCTTCCATGCAGGCCGTAGCACACAGCAGAAGCAGCAGTAGAGGCTAAGCTCTATACTCATGGTCCTATTCCTTAATGCCCATGTCTCTCACACACACACACACCATACCAGTCATGCCCCCATGACCAGTTTCTGCCCCTCACACACCAATCATCTCCCAAACAGTCTTTGACACACACACCAGTCACCTTCCTCAACAGTTTCTCTCATCCCATACACCACACAGGCTTCCCACTCCCGTGTTCTACTTACATATACGGGCTTCTCACTCTCATAATCACTTCTCTGTCTCACACACACTCACCAGTCTCTCACTCCCATGCTTGTTCTCTCCACATGCACAGGCTTCTCATTCCCATAATCACTTTTCTTTCTCTCCACACACACAGACACACACACACACAAACACACACCAGTTCACCTGATCTCTCTCATGCATACACACACACAGGCTTCCCACTCCCATGTTCTTTCAGATATACAGGCTTCTCACTCCCATTGCTGTGTCTCACACACACCCAGGTTTCTCACTCCCATGCTCACTCTTTACATGCACAGGTTCTCATTCCCATAATCACTTTTTCTCACACACACACACACACCAGTCACCTGATCTCTCTCATGCATACACACACAGGCTTCCCACTTCCATGTTCTGTCTTACATATACAGGCTTCTCCCTCACATGCTGTGTCTCACACACACCCAGGTTTTCTCACTCCCATGCTCACTCTCTCACATGCACAGGCTTCTCATTCCTATATCACTTTCTCTCTGTTACACACACATACATACACACATACACACCAGTCTCTCTCTCATTTCCATGCTCGCTCTCCACTGCACAGGCTTCTCATTCCCTGAATCGCACTCTCTCTCTCATATTCACACACAGTCTCTTCTCTCATACACACACCGTCACCTTACAACCAGTCTCTCGCTCTCATGCATGCACACACACACACACAGGCTTCCCACTCCCATGCTCTCTCTCTCTCTCACATAATCAGGCTTCTCACTCCATGCTTTCTTTCACACACATCCCCCCCCCCACCCCCCCACAACGCAGGCTTCTTACGCCCATGCTTTCTCGCATACCCAGATTCTCACTTCAATGCTTTTTCTCTCTCTCACACACACACTACACACATCAGTCACCTCCCTGACTAATATCTCACACTCTCACATACACATCAGTCATCTCCTTGAGCAGTCACTTTCATTGTCTCTCACATATACACATACATCAGCTCTCTGACCAGTTTCTCTCACTCACACACATGCTCTCAATCACACGCAGGCTGGCTGCTTCTTTCTCTCACTCACTTCCTCTTCCCCGCCCCCTCCCCGAGCACAAATGGTAGCTGCAGCAGCCTCCTCCTCCAGCCCCCGCAAGCCAAGAAAGTAGAATCCCATCGGCCGCGGGAGGCTCATGCTGCTGTCTCCTTTCCCGATTATCATCTGCTTCAATTGCTCGGGGGCCGATGCTGCAGCCGCCGCTGCTACTTTATCACGCGGCACTGCTCTTTCTCCTTCCCCCGCACCGCGTATCACTTCCTGTTCCGGGTCACGGGGTGGGGGCAGGCGCGGGAAGAAGAAAAGGCCAGCCACAAGTGCCACAGCTTTTTTTTAGCACTGCTGCCATTCCCACTGGGCTTGAACGTGTTGATAGCCCAGCGGGCAACGGCAGCAGGAAGAAAGAGAAGAGCAGCGGGACGAGACCGGGAGCACGCAACACAGCAGCCGGTGCTTGGCGACACACTAGTGTGTCGCGACACACCGGTTGAGAACCGCTGCTCTAGCCCATGAATCAGATCATGTGATGCTGCCATGAGCCCCAGCAGTTGAAAATAGTTTTCCACACTCAGAGAACACCTCAAGTTTGAGACTAACACTTGTGCAAATAACTTGAAGACCGTACTGACAGATTCATCCTTCCCTCGTATGGAATTAAGCACCTTGAAATTCAAGGGATTGAGATGGTTCTACATACCTCACTGCATAATTTATTACCCAATCTAACTGCTGTTGGAGGTGAACCATTACATCAGAGTTTTAATGGTTCTATGGGGCAGATCTGGCTCTTATGTGCCAGTCATTCATTTAAGGGTGCAGCAATATGCCTTGTTTGCACAGTGTTGCCGCCACTTCCACCATTACTTTGGTAAAGATCCTGGAGACCATCAGTAGCCCAAAAGGCAAAACCTGGAACTGAAAATGTTCACCCAATATATAAAGCCTTAATATGCACAGGTAGGAACTCTGAATAAGAATATGGAAATATGCTTCCACTAGATCAAGCAAGTCTAAATATTCTCCTTCTCTTACTACCACCATGACTGATTGTAGCATTTCCATTCAGAAGTGGGGCACATGAAGGCATTTGTTGACCCCTTTTAAATCCAATACACAACAGAAAGATCCGACCTCCTTTGGTACAGCAAAATTTATTGCCCTTTTTCCTGAGGAAGTATTGGAACTATCGCCTGGAGGTGTTATAGCTTTAATAATGTCCCTTTCACTGCTTCTCTCTTGAATTGAGAAGGGCACAGGGAAATCGTAAAGGCTTTTGGGACCAGCATCACATATTCTGGCGCATAACCCCCCTTCGCACGATGTCTAGAACCCACTGATCTGAAGTGATTTGGGTCCACTGAGTAGTACTGCCCACTGGTTCTATCACCAGAGGAACCTACTGTATTTCATTGGGTTGATCAGTTACCACCTATTGCAGCAGGGGATTCTCTTTGTCATTCTAGCCCCACCAAAAGGGACAACTCTTGCTTCACGTGCATGAAGGGGAACTCCTATCTGGCTTATATTTGCACCAGACTCGGAGATGCTGGATCCTGGACCTAAACACTCTAAGATGAGCCTATCCAAAGGCAGCCTTTGGGGCTTAGACTCACCCAGATCTTTTACCAACTTGCCCAACTCCTCTCCGAAGGGAAGGCTCTCTTTTAACAGGTAACTGGCAAAGGCAAGATTTAGCAGCCAAATCCACTGCCCAATTGCATAACCACAGGAGTCTCCTGGTTGATACCCCTGAGGCCAGGGCCAGAGCCAGAGAAGACATCCTTACCATGTCTTACATAGCATCTGCCAAGAAGGCTACGGCTAACTCTAAATGAACCATTTCAAAGCTCTCTGGGAGTTGTTGAACCCAGCACAAAGCTGCTCAGGCTACATGACTGCCACAGAAAGACCTGCATGGCCATAGAACTTGTAGAAAAGGCTTGTTTCAATATGAACTTTATTTTCCTGTCCCAGGAATCCTTTAAGGCTATCCCCCCCTTCTACAGGGAAGGTTATCTTATGCATGACTATTAAGACTAATGCATTAACCCATGGAATTCTAAGACTCTCTTCCAGGAGTAGATGGTATATTTTACTCATAGTCCTACCCCCTTTGAATTCCCCCCCCCCCCCATTCCACTAGGACCATGCACCTCAGGATACTGTGTAATGGGAATGCCTTTAGAGGTTTCCAGATTCCCTGAAAAAATGGGGTTCCCCCCCCCTTCTGCAGGATCCTTTGCGCTAGGCTCTGATATCTTTAAGATGAAGCTACCCCAGAAATGAGGATAGAAAGCGTCTCCTTCCACAAAAAACAGATTATTGCTTCTTTCTTCCTGAGAGCCCTGGATGGGATCCTCTCCTGACCAGGAACCTTCCATGGAAACCTGTGTAAGCATACATATTGGAAGGGGGGCCTCTCTCTCTGGTTCATCTCACAAGAACCACCTCCCTGGGGAATCCCTTGGATAGTCTCCAAGGGAACTCAACCTGGTAGATAAGCTCCCACTGGGGAAAAGTCCCTAAGAGCTGTTGTTCCCAGGAGCAGTAAGGCTCAACCAGGTGGGGCAGAACCTAGGCTCTGGGAGTTCGCTACCAGTCCTCACATGTCCACAGTTACCTCAGACCGACTACTGCCAGTGGGCCAGGACCACACCTCCCTTATAGACAAGAGTGAGGTCATAAAAGAGGTGTGTCCTCTGTCTCCATTAGTTGTGGATGGAGGAAATACTATATGTGATGACTGACTGAGTAGGAAGGAAAAGAATAATTAGCTATTTAGAATTTATCCCAATTGCCCCCAAGAAAGACTGAATGTATACAGAAGTCACACACAACAATGAACACTGAGAAGAGAAAGAAATCAACCTACTTTAGAAAAAGAAAACACTTTTCATGCAGAAGATATGTTGTAAGTAGTTTTTGCTCTAATTGTTTTTTCACTCTAAGATTTGCTAACTTCTAAGATTTGATTCAAATCATTCCAATTTATTATTTTTGAACAAGAAACTAGAAATGACCAGTAATGGCTGGCAGATCACATTAAATAACTCAGAATTACAATTCATTTATTTGCATGTGTAAAGGGTACATATAATGGAGATCTAGACTTAAATGAAACTATAAAGTTATCTAGCATTTAAATGGCATTTTCATCAAGTTACAGCATTTCAACAGCTACAAAAGAAAACATAAAAAAAAAAACATGACCATGTTATCTATATTTTTCAGTATGAGAACTAAAGTCCTACAGAGTACAAACCATGTTTGTTCTTTCACTGAAAATGCGATCATTTCTATTAATTCTTACCACAGGCTTTAGATGCAGCAATACAAATATCTTCTGCAATGTACTCTCCAACTGGAAATTGTAGGTAATCTCCTTCTGCTCTTCCCAAGGAATGATAAAGATAAACCTGAAGTCCAGATTCTGTCTGCTTTGCGGTATTTGCATGAAGATCGCCATTTTGATGGATAGTAGAAGCTGCTGTTTCTTCCATCTCTGTCATTGTAAGGCAGGCCATCATTTTATTCAGAGAAGTTTTACCTGAGGGGAAATAAAGCATTCATTTAAATGTGGTGATGTTCCATTTCACCTCATTTTTTCTTACAAGTAATTTACTTTTATCATCAGAAAATCATATACAGTTCTTATGGCATTTCTACTTCCATTTCATGCATGGAAAGTAATTTTGTATTTTCTTCCATTAACTACATTCCAAACAAAATATTTACTGATCTCACAAACAGCAAATAGTGAGCAACCACATTTCTGATACTTTCCACATTAATACATGTGTCCCTCAAGGCTCAGCCCTATCGGCAACACTTTTCAATATCTATATAATCCCACTGTGTAAATCATTGGTGGAATTAGGAATTACCTTCTTCATATATGCCGAAGACTTACAATTTTTCATTCCATTCTCCAAATCATTTGAAAATACAGCAGACACTTTCAACATAAATGAAAGCAATACAGCCGGAAATAACGCAACTTAAACCAACATACCCCAAAAGACTGAAATCATTTGGTTAAGCAAAAACTTTAAGCCAAGCTGCACATATTACATCAATTAAAACCTTTATTAACATTAGAGGGCTTGCCTACTGAATTTCCATTCCTAATTTTCTCAGACTACTGTAACTCATTATTACTCGGACTTCCAGCATGTCTATTAAAACTGTTACAATTATTACGAAATGGCTCAGCAAGACTTTTGTTAGGAAGTAGAAAATTTGATCACATTACACCCTCGCTGATCTCTCTGCACTGGGTGCCAGTATAAGCCCTAATACATTTTAAAGGTATTAATGCTAATATTCAAAATCATGAATTCCAGTAACACCGGTATAATAGGTTTGACAATACAACCTTACACACCTCAGCGAACACTAAGATCTCAAAAGGACTATTGACTGTTCTCACAATATGGAGCACACACCTGATGCAAGTAAGAGATCGTGCATTTTCCACTGCAGATCCAAAGCTATGGAACTCCCTACCTGAGATGATTTGTTAATACCAGACAAAGATTTAAATGCGAGCTAAAAACATGGCTATTCAAAAATGCATATAACCTAAACTAAAACATCTGAATATAGAAAGAAACAATAACAAGAAGGTTAAAAGATATTAGCTGAAGCACAAAAAGAATGAAAAAAAATTGATACAAGGCAATAACTAAAATGTGAAATCCATTAAATTATTTTATTTTACTTTATTCTATTTTAATTTTCTTTAACCCTTGACCATGTCTTAATCCTTGAGTCAAATGTATTGGAACAATTCAATTGATAGATGTTAGTGCCTATTTATGAAATTTACCTCCATTACCCATTATTACTTGTTGATTTATAGCTTTGAATGTTACTTTTGTAAAATGTAGTGATCTTTTACATGGAACGACGGTATTTAAAATGTCTAAATAAATAACATATCAGTAACAGATAAAGTGAAAGGCAGGTTGGACGAAGTGCCAGGTTGCCCAGAATACGTGAGTACCAGGCCTGACCTTGGGTGGCTCATGTTGGTAGTGGTGGTGGGTGAGGGGGGTTGTTGTGGAATTGTATCCTGGTTGTTGAGAACCATTAGGAGATGTGGGTGGCAGGAAATTCATATAGCAGCAGGGGTAAGTTAGGTAGACTGATTGACCAGTGAGGAGCTTTGGCTGTAGGGAAAGGGGAGGAGTTGAGGGACATACTGAGCAGGGGATGTTTTAGTGCCACTTGTCTGTCCCATTCATCAACAAGCTGTATCCCTCCCACCCGTCCTTCTTGGTTTTGTTGTGATTTATGTGATGTTTGGGCTGTCGCAGCTGGATGTTGGGTGGGTTGCCCGAGCCGGATTAAGGTTTCTGTGGTATGCTTTGGGGTTTGCTGACTTAACAGTATGGTCAGGTCAGGGAAACTCTTGGATTGGAGCAATTGGGTGCAGTTGTTCCAGGTATGGCTCCTTGATGGTCTGTGGTGGGGGCTGTGTTATCAGGTAGCTGGGAGCTGCCAGTAGCCTGCAGGCAAGGTGGCCTGGGGGTGTGTTCATCTTGCTGGGGCGTGGCAGATGACTTACCAGGGCTCGTTATTTAGTGTTGCTGTCTGGCTCGGACTGGTTGATATATTTGTTATTAAAGCTGTGGTCTATTTGATTCCTAAGCAGGTGTCTGTGTATTTGTGTGGAGTGTTTATTGTAAAAGGGCAGATGCAGGGAGAGGTCTGGGTTCTGGCTGTCCATGTTATTCTGGATGCTTTTATTTAAAAATAAAAAAAAGATGTCTGTGTAGTACCGGAAAAGTTAACACTCTTTAACCACAACCAAGGACTGCCACTGAAATGATTAGGCTGTATCACATCTCAGTCTTTTGGCTAAGACCAAGAAAGAGGACTATGCCATGTGTTGGAACAGTCCCCTTGTTGGCCTTTTGGCTAAAAGTGAGAATAAGTACAATATGGGGAGAGGAGAAATTAACATCTTGCTATCAAGCCCTATTGAGTATATGATTACATTAAGAGCACTATCAAAGCAGGAGAATTAAACCACCTGCTTAGAAACACAGCAAGTAGTAATATTCACAAACATTCAAATATTTTACTTTAAACTGCTAGTTTTTAAATTACTAAAATTGACAAGTTACAACTCTCTTGAATCAATTTCAACATCTCTTTTGTAAGGAAAGTTGTCTGGAAGTCAAGTTATAAATCACCTCACAAAGAACTGGACCCAACTGTTTATATACTGGTCATGTTACAAATGAGGAGGACCGGAAGGCAGTAGAGGACGACTGGAAGGCTCATCTGCATACTGCTCCCAGCATCCCCCGGGAGAGGAGTCCAGAGGTCACTGCAAGCGATCCAGGGATTGACTTCCACGCCCCAGCTTCCAGAGGTTTGCAGTAGAGGAGGACCGGAAGGCTCATCTGCATACTGCTCCCAGCATCCCCCGGGAGAGGAGTCCAGAGGTCACTGCAAGCGACCAAGGGATTGACTTCCACAGGCCCCGCAAGGTTTGCAGTAGAGAAGGACTGGAAGGTTCATCTGCATACTGCTCCCAGCATCCCCCGGGAGAGGAGTCCAGAGGTCACTGCAAGCGATCCAGGGATTGACTTCCACGCCCCAGCTTCCAGAGGCCCCGCAAGGTTTGCAGTAGAGGAGGACCGGAAGGCTCATCTGCATACTGCTCCCAGCATCCCCCGGGAGAGGAGTCCAGAGGTCACCGCAAGCGATCCAGGGATTGACTTCCACACCCCAGCTTCCAGAGGCCCCGCAAGTTTTGCAGTAGAGGAGGACCGGAAGGGTGCGCCTAACGGCGTGCGAATCTCAAATCCCTCCTTTGACTGAGTGAAGATTAATTTACCCGTGGTTTAAGAGGATTGGTAAGTATAGTTTTCAGAAACCTTTGGGCTTACAAAAGTTTGGTGAATGGTGAAATTAAGGGATATATTCTTTAGAGTTTGTGTGTGTCTGAAGTAATAAGAAAGCCAGAGACAGTTCATTCTAGTGTCTGTCTTTCCCACCCACTCAACCCCTGATTTTTAGGCACAAGACACTTTCTCATTAAAAATCAATCAGGGTCTTATCTAAAACATAATATTGTACCAGCCCTTATTGAAAGTTTAATTATCCCCTTGTAGGACACTAGCTGATTAATTACTAAATTCACCTGTAAATTTAAAGTACTCTCATTCCAACTCCCTTAGTATCCTAAACTCAACTAGGAACTCAATAATACTAAGATGAAGGTAGCAGTCCAGCAGCAAGAGGGGGGCTTTCCAGCCTTTTGCATTGAGCATCACATGTATGATTTTTTACCCGCCGGTGAGTGAGAGATTGTATGTGTGCACTCGGTGCAAAGAGCTCCTGGCTCTCAGGGAACAAGTCTGATCTCTGGAGGCTAGAGTAGCAGACTTGGAGGAGCTGAGGGAGACAGAGAGGTACATTGAAGAGACCTTCAGGGACATAGTAGCCAAGTCCCAAATCCATTCTGGCAGCCCCAGTGCTGCCTTGGATCAGAAAGGTCTCCCAGTAGGAGAACATCACCCTGGTGTAGCAGGAAGTGATCCTGTAGCAAGGACCTGCTCTCCAGGTGATGTATTGTCCTCTCGCACTGAGGACAAATCTCCCAGGGCTACTGCCCAGGAGGGACGGGTTAGGCCGGCCATCATAGTTGGTGATTCAATTATTAGAAATGTAGATAGCAGGGTGGCTGGTGGACGTGAGGACCGCCTGGTAACGTGCCTGCCTGGTGCGAAGGTGGCAGACCTCACGCGTCACCTAGATAGGATTATAGACAGTGCTGGGGAGGAGCCGGCTGTCGTGGTACATGTGGGCACCAACGACATAGGAAAATGTGGGAGAGAGGTTCTGAAAGCCAAATTTAGGATTTTAGGTAGGAAGCTGAAATCCAGAACCTCCAGGGTGGCATTCTCTGCAATGCTTCCTGTTCCACGTGCAGGTCCCCAGAGGCAGGCAGAGCTCCAGAGTTTCAATGCATGGATGAGACAATGGTGCAGGGAAGAGGGATTCAGCTTTGTAAGGAACTGGGGAAACTTTTGGGGAAAGGGGAGACTTTTCCGAAAGAACGGGCTCCACCTTAACCAGAGTGGAACCAAGCTGCTGGCACTAACTTTCAAAAAGGAGATAGAGCAGCTTTTAAACTAGAACAGGGGGGAAAGCAGACAGTCACTCAGCAGTGCATGGTTCGGAGAAATGTATCCTTGAAGGATACTAATGAAACAGAAGTTAGGGCATCCCAACAGAGAGGTTCCATCAAAAGCAAACATAGTTCATATGCCTATATGTAAAAAATCACCAAAGCTAATGATTTCCGAATTATCCCAAACAACTGAAAAGCAGGTTGTTAAAAACAAGCAAAAACCACACTTTGAAATGTCTGTATGCCAATGCCAGAAGTCTAAGAAGTAAGATGGGAGATTTAGAGCATATAGCAGCAAATGATGAGATTGACATAATTGGCATCACAGAGACTTGGTGGAAGGAGGATAACCAATGGGACAGTGCTATAACAGGGTACAAGTTATATCGTAATGATAGGGAGGATCAACTTGGTGGGGGTGTGGCACTTTATGTCCGGGAGGGTTTAGAGTCCAACAGGATAAAGATCATACAAGAGAGTAAATGCTCAGTAGAATCTATATGAGTAGAAATCCCATGTGTGTTGGGTAAGAGTATAGTGATAGGACTATACTACCGTCCACCTGGACAAAATGGTCAGACAGATGATGAAATGCTAAGAGAAATCAGGGAAGCTAACCAATTTGGCAGTGCAATAATAATGGGAGATTTCAATTACCAAATGTAAACAATATCTCTTAGTCCAAAGACACCACAATCAATGTAACATCAAAACAAACAACAGCGGGTGGTATGATGGTCCCTAACTTCACATAATGGTGCATTTTTACAAAACATTTCTTTGAAATAATATACAGCAATATATAGTATTACAGCATTTCAGATTGAAAAAACATATTGAATCACGTTGTTTGTTTTGAGATTTCAATTACCCCAATATTGACTGGGTAAATGTAACATCAGGACTTGCAAGAGACAAAGTTCCTGGATGTAATAAATGATTGCTTCATGGAGCAATTGGTTCAGGAACCAACAAGAGAGGGAGCTATTTTAGATTTAATTCTTAGTGGAACGCAAGATTTGGTGAAAGAAGTAACGCTGGTGGGGCCACTTGGCAACAGTGATCATAACGATCAAATTTAAACTAATAACTGGAAGGGAGACAATAAGTAAATCTGCAGCTCTAACACTAAATTTTAAAAAGGGAAACTTTGATAAAATGAGGAAAATAGTTAGAAAAAAACTGAAAGGTGTAGCTGCAAAGGTTAAAGTGTTCAACAGGCTTGGATATTGCTTAAAAATACAATCATAGAGGCGCAGTCCATATGTATTCCGTGCATAAAAAAAGATGGAAGGAAGGCAAAACTATTACAGTCATGGTTAAAAGGTGAGGTGAAAGAGGCTATTTTAGCCAAAAAAAATCCTTCAAAAATTGGAAGAAGGATCCATCTGAAGAAAATAGGATAAAACATAAGCATTGTCAAGGTAAGTGTAAAACATTGATAAGACAGGCGAAGAGAGAATTTGAAATGAAGTTGGCCATAGAGGCAAAAACTCATAAAAACGTTTTTAAATATATCCAAAGCAAGAAACCTGTGAGGGAGTCAGTTGGACCATTAGATGACAGAGGGGTTAAAGGGGCTCTTAGGGAAGATAAGGCCATTGCAGAAAGACTAAATGAATTCTTTGCCTCTGTGTTTACTAATGAGGATGTTGGGGAGATACCAGTTCCAGAGATGGTTTTCAGGGGTGATGACTCAGACGAACTGAACGAAATCACTGTGAACCTGGAAGATGTAGTAGGCCAGATTGACAAACTAAAGAGTAGCAAATCACCTGGAACGGATGGTATGCATCCTAGGGTTCTGAAGGAACTCAAAAATGAAATTTCTGATCTATTAGTTAAAATTTGTAACCTATCATTAAAATCATCCATTGTACCTGAAGATTGGAGGGTGGCCAATGTAACCCTAATATTTAAAAAAGGCTCCAGGGGCAATCCGTGTAACTATATACCAGTGAGCCTGACTTCAGTGCCAGGAAAAATAGTGGAAACTATTCTCAAGATCAAAATCATAGAGCATATAGAAAGACATGATTTAATGGGACACAGTCAACATGGATTTACCCAAGGGAAGTCTTACCTAACAAATCTGCTTCATTTTTTTGAAGGGGTTAATATACATGTGGATAAAGGTGAACCGGTAAATGTAGTGTATTTGGATTTTCAGAAGGCGTTTGACAAAGTCCCTCATGAGAGGCTTCTACGAAAACTAAAAAGTCATGGGATAGGAGGCGATGTCCTTTCGTGGATTACAAACTGGTTAAAAGACAGGAAACAGAGAGTAGGATTAAATGGTCAATTTTCTCAGTGGAAAAGGGTAAACAGTGGAGTGCCTCAGGGATCTGTACTTGGACCGGTGCTTTTCAATATATATATATGAATGATCTGGAAAGGAATAAGACGAGTGAGGTTATCAAATTTGCGGATGATACAAAATTATTCAGAGTAGTTAAATCACAAGCAAACTGCGATACATTACAGGAGGACCTTGCAAGACTGGAAGATTGGGCATCCAAATGGCAGATGAAATTTAATGTGGACAAGTGCAAGGTGTTGCATATAGGGAAAAATAACCCTTGCTGTAGTTACACGATGTTAGGTTCCATATTAGGAGCTACCACCCAGGAAAAAGATCTAGGCATCATAGTGGATAATACTTTAAAATCGTCGGCTCAGTGGGCTGCAGCAGTCAAAAAAGCAAATAGAATGTTAGGAATTATTAGGAAGGGAATGGTTAATAGAACGGAAAATGTCATAATGCCTCTGTATCGCTCCATGGTGAGACCGCACCTTGAATACTGTGTACAATTCTGGTCGCTGCATCTCAAAAAAGATATAGTTGCGATGGAGAAGGTACAGAGAAGGGCAACCAAAATGATAAAGGGGATGGAACAGCTCCCCTATGAGGAAAGGCTGAAGAGGTTAGGGCTGTTCAGCTTGGAGAAGAGACGGCTGGGGGGGGGGGGGATATGA
The DNA here is from genome assembly GCF_901001135.1 of Rhinatrema bivittatum. Classification (NCBI taxonomy): domain Eukaryota; kingdom Metazoa; phylum Chordata; class Amphibia; order Gymnophiona; family Rhinatrematidae; genus Rhinatrema; species Rhinatrema bivittatum. The sequence continues at coordinate 532,295,908 of NC_042615.1, read as the reverse complement.
TAGAGGTCTTTAAGATCATGAGAGGTCTTGAACGAGTAGATGTGACTCGGTTATTTACACTTTCGAATAATAGAAGGACTAGGGGGCATTCCATGAAGTTAGCAAGTAACACATTTAAGACTAATTCGGAGAAAATTCTTTTTCACTCAACGCACAATAAAGCTCTGGAATTTGTTGCCAGAGGAGGTGGTTAGTGCAGTTAGTGTAGCTGGGTTAAAAAAAGGTTTGGATAAGTTCTTGGAGGAGAAGTCCATTAATGGCTATTAATCAATTATACTTAGGGAATAGCCACTGCCACTGCTATTAATTGCATCAGTAGCATGGGTTCTTCTTAGTGTTTGGGTAATTGCCAGGTTCTTGTGGCCTGGTTTTTGCCTCTGTTGGAACAGGATGCTGGGCTTGATGAACCCTTGGTCTGACCCAGCATGGCAATTTCTTATGTTCTTATGATCTCACACATACTGCATAAACCAATCAAATCCCACTTAGTGATGTCATTTGTGATAGTGTTTCAAACATGATGTGCTGGCAAGCCCGCTGAAAGACCTGTTTAATAGATCCCTGGAAAGAGGAGTAATGCCGCAAGATTGGAAAAGAACGGATGTAGCCCCACTTCACAAAAGTGGTAGCAGAGAGGAAGCCGAAAACTACAGGACGGATGGTCTCACCTATGTGGTGGAAAATTAATGGAGACTCTTCTGAAGGAGAAGACAGGGAACTTTCTGGATCCGATGCAAAATGGATTCACCAGGAGATGGTCCTGTCAGACAAACGAATTGATATTTTTTGATCGGGTGACAAGAGAATTGATCAAGGAAAAGAACTCAGTGTGATTTACTTGGATTTTAGCAAAGCTTTTGATAAGGTCCCATATAGGTTGAATAAAATGAGAAGCTTGGATGTGAGTGCCAAGGTGGTGGAGTGGATTACTAACTGGTTGACTGAAAGGAGACGGTGGTGAGAATGAGTTGAGGATCTGGCAGGTGAAAAGGCAGTCCCTTGAGGATATTGTTCTGATCTTTCCACCAGAATAAAATGAGAAGCTTGGATGTGAGTACCAAGGTGGTGGAGTGGATTACTAACTGGTTGACTGAAAGGAGACTGTGGTGAGAATGAGTTGAGGATCTGGCAGGTGAAAAGGCAGTCCCTTGAGGATATTGTTCTGATCTTTCCACCAGGCGAGAGACAGACGGAGTGCATCGGTGATATGGACAATGGTTGACAGAGGTTGAGTTGCTTGAATCCATTGTGACCTCAGAGTCCAATGCATGACTCTCATGGCCAGGCGGGCCATTGGTGTGAGATGGACTGAGGATGCCATGTGTCCGAGAAGGACAAGGAATTGCCGAGCTGTTGCTTTATACTGAGACTGCAACTGATGAGTAAGGGACACGAGGGTTTGCACTCTTTGTTGAGGTAGAAAGACTTTTGCCTGTAAGGTGTCCAAGTCTGCCCCAATGAACGACAAGGTTTGAGATGGGACTAAATAGAATTTCTCGTAATTGACGAGAAATCCTAGAGAAATTAGAGTGTGTAGAGTCAAATCCAGGGACAATCGAGCGGCTTGCTGGGTTGGGGCCCTGATTAACCAGTCGTCTAGATAGGGGTACACGTGAACACCTTCTTTCCTGAAAAAGGCTGCGACAACCACGAGACATTTGGTAAAGACTTGTGGTGCCAATGCTAGGCCGAATGGAAGCACCCGGTATTGATAGTGTCTTGGGCCTACTAAAAACCTGAGGTACTTGCGATGAGCTGGAGCTATCGCAATGTGGGTGTACGCGTCCTGGAGGTCCAGAGAGCAGAGCCAGTCTCCTCTTTGTAGAAGAGGTAGAAGCGAGCCCAAGGTTACCATCTTGAACTTTTCCCGCTGGAGGTACTTGTTGAGGGCACGTAGGTCCAGAATTGGACGAAGCCCCCCCGGAGTTTTTGGGGATCAAAAAGTACCGGGAATAGAACCCTAGGCCTTTTTGCGAAAGAGGAACGGGTTCTATTGACCTTAACTGGAGAAGAAGGGAAACCTCCTGCTTCAGAAGGACAGAGTGGTCGGTTACTCTCCACACTTGTAGACTTGTAGAGGTGGTGATTCCGGTGGAAGAGCAAGAAAGTTCAGGTGGTAACCCTGAGCAATGATTGCTAGAACCCATTGGTCGGTTGTGATTGATTGCCACATGCCGTGAAAGTGGCACAATTGACCTCCCACTAGTATGCCTGGCAGAGGAATCAGGCTGCTGCTCTCAAGGGAAAGTCAAAAACCTGAAGCAGGCCCCGGCTGGGGAGCTGCTTGTGGCTTTTGCTTCCGGGGCTGGCGAGGCTGAGATTTTTGATAAGGCCTCGTAACTCGGGACCTTGCTGGTGGAGGATAGTACTTCCTTGGGCGGAAGAATGACTTCTTAAGAGTCCTTCTTGAAGGGCTGTCTAGAAGGGAAGTCAGAAGATATCGATGAGAGCTGTTTGAGGGTCTCATGATGGTCCTTTAATTCAGCCACTATTTGCTGAATCTGTTCACCGAATAGGTTATCTCCTATACAGGGCAGATCAGAGAGCCTGTCTTGTACTTCTGGGCGTAGGTCAGAAGACTTGAGCCAGGCCCAGCGTCTTGCCGAAATGGCAGTTGCAGACACTCTAGTGGAGGTGTCGAAGATATCGTAAGCTGTTCTTATCTCATGCTTTCCTGCCTCAAACCCCTTGTTGACAAGGATTTGAAGATGTTCTTGGAATTGGTCAGGCAGGGTTTCAGAGAAGTCCTGTATTTGCTTGAAAATGACCCTGTTGTAATCGGGTCATGTACAGCTGGTAAGAAGCAATCCTGGAGATGAGCATGGCCCCTTGGAACACTCGTCGACCAATATTGTCTAGGAACTTATGTTCCTTGACAGGAGGGGTATAGGAGTGAGGCTTCGTCCTTTTTGCTTTCTTTTGAGCTGATTCTACCACAACTGAGTGGTGGTCAAGCTGAGATTTTTGAAAGCCAGGGGCTGACTGTACTAAATAGGTAGTGTCAGCCTTTTTGTGGACTGGGGCAATAGATCCAGGATTTTCCCAGTTCATTTTGAGGAGGTCAAGAAGAACTTGATGAATGGGAATAGAAGTGATCACACTTTAGGGGCATCCAGGAACTGGAGAAGCTCCATCATCTGGTGCCTATCATCTTGCTCCGTCTGAAGCTGAAAAGGGACCAATTCCGACATTTCCTTCACAAAATTAATGAAAGAAAGGTACTCTGGAGGAGAACGCTTTCTACTTTCAGTAGGAGAGGGAGGTGAAGGTAAGTCATCGGTGTCTGTGGAAGTATCATCACCCCAGGTGTCATAAGGATCAGCAGGCTGACCTGTAGGACGAGAAGGGGGTTGGATACCTGAAGGGCCCGGCTGAGGCTCCGAGAAAATGGAAGGAATCACCGAGGGCACCGTGGACGCCTTGGGGGGCATCGGTGCTGGCATCGCTGGCGCCGACATGCGTATCGCCCCCGATGAATGAATCGGTGGCGAGGGACGATATGGCATCAATGGCTGAAGCAGTACCCCTGAAGGAGGAATGCGGAACGGTGTTTCTCCTCCCGATGAACCTGTCATCTGGGAGCACACCAGAGCCAGAGACCCGGGAATTCACCGGTGGAAGGGCAGTCATGAGCGCCTCCATCCGGGATAGCAGCGGTGCCAGCGCTGCTGGAATTGGGTCGGTGACTGTTTCCACAGGAACCTGGAGTCGTTGCATCGTCTTGTCGATGGCCTCCTGGACCAGCCGGTCCAGTTCTTCCCGGAGACCTGGGGCAATCAGCCCCGGCTCCGTGATGGAAGAGGGAGGCTGAGGCACAGTCGGAGGGACCACCTTTACAGGCGGAATCGCGACTCCCAAACCCCGATCAGGTGAGGATGGCCTCGATGTCCCGGTCGCAGGAGTGGTCGGTGCTGTTCCTGGACGGGGCTTCTTCAATGGTGGCGAGGTCGATGATTTCGCTCCCTCGATGGTCCGAGACTTACGATGCCGATGTTTCTCCCTACGATCCCCTCGATCTTAAGGGGGAGAAACGGGAGTCGATGGCCATGAAGACATCGATGGCGGGCGGTCACCGGATGGTTGTCTATGCTGTTGCGACTTCGACGGTGGCGGTTCCGATGACATCGATGTGATGGACGGCATCGGGGTGTGAACATGGAAAAGGAGTCCCATCTTCTCTATTCTGGCTTTGCGACCTTTTGGTGTCATGAGGGCACATTTGGTGCAAGTCAGGACATCATGCTCACGGCCTAAACACATTACACAGACTCCATGAGGGTCTGTGATAGACATGGTGCGAGTGCAGTCCGGGCACAGACGAAACCCCGACGCCATGGCCATAGAAAAATCGAGCCGCTGTACGGTCGACGGTCAGTAGGCCGCGAGGGCCAAACTCGATGGTAATCGATGAAAAACGGTGAAAAACTTACCGGGGTACTGCGGCCTGAGAAAAGTTAGATGAGGGACCCCTGTGGGGCAATCTAATTTTAATTAACTCCGTGAGGAAAATTCCTGTCAGGAATCTCTTCAGAGCTCCTAAACCACAAGGCTACTGCTGCGCGGAAAAAAGAAGACTGAAGGGGTCCCCTGCTGGCTGCAGGGTTAGTGCCATGCTGGGCATGCCCAGTAGGGGCCAGTCAAAGTTCTGGAAACTTTGACAGAAGTTTTCCGTGATTGGGCTCCATCCTGATGATGTCACCCATATGTGAGGACTACCATCCTGCTTGTCCTGTGAGAAAGATATATTCTAAAGTACTATGGCATTTGTACATCAGGTGTCTGAAGAATGCTTGAAATCAGAATTAGATCTGTCAACTAGCCCCCACTCAAATCAGCATCGAAAAAAGTATTTATGTGGAAATTCCACCATTATCTGCCTTGTCAGAAACAGCCACTTTAGATTTTTATATAGGCAGACATGGCGAGGATTACCTGGATATAAACACGCTGATGTACACATGACCTGTAAAATTGTGAAAGAAGATGAGGCAGATTTTGACACAGGGGCCAAAGTAGCGCTAGTGAACTATCCGTTGGCCTCTATTTTTAGCCAGCTAGATGTCACTCTTAGAAACAGACTCATTAGAGTAACAACTGCTACCCTTACAGAGCCCTCATAGAGCTGCTTCTCAATTATAGTGAAGGATCACTCAAAACACAGTTTACAAGCAGTCTGTTTTATAAAAGCACAGCTGGAAACCACAAAGTGAGAGAATTGGGGACTCGTAATGTCTGTTTTACTGAAAGAGCTTATTTTACAGCAGCTAGCCATAAAGTAGAGCTACTGGGGCATTTACATAGTGATCTGTTTTTTCAAGAAAATCTGCTCATAAATGGCGTGGATGTAAAAATTAAACTACCGCGAAACAAAGATACATTCTGTTTAATAAGCGGCAACGCCAATGAGCGCTACAAACTCCTTATTTTATCCGCAGCCCTTTTTGTAAGGAGAGCGAAAGTGTCCCCAGGAGTGTGTTTGGGGCATGCAGAAGCTCTACTGAAAGCTAATGCCAAATACGCTGTGGACCGCGTAGGGCTGAAAGTCTTTAGCATACCTGCCAGAGCCCATGTGACTAACCAGGAAAACCTCTTTTTGGGTCAGTTACCCAAACTTATCATATTGGGGTTTGTGGATAACGAGGCTTTCAGCAGTAATTACACTAAAGATGCCTTCAATTTTAAACATTACGATGTTAATTTTCCTGCACTGTATGTGGATAGTGAGCAAGTTCCCAGGAAGCCTCTCCAACCGGATTTCAAGAATGGATGCTGTATCAGTCAGAGAATGCATGCAGTTGATTCAAGTGACAGGTAAACATTTGAAAGACAATGCATTATTGATTGTCACGAGTTTGCAAAGCTATACCTTAATGGCCTTTGACCTATCAACCAACCAGGCTTGCACGGACCACTACTCATTGATTAAAACCGGTAGACTGCAGGCTGAAATCTGTTTTGCCAAAGCTTTGCCCCACACGATGAATATGATTGTGTATGGTGTCTTTGAAAATGTGATAGAAATTAACCACAGAAAGAACGTTCTTTTTGATTATCTATGATAATGAACACCATACAGTTCTTCTGTATTTTAAAAGAGGACCCACATGTTACAAAATTTTTAGATGTACTGCCAGATGTACAAATAGAAAGGAAACCTGCATTTTTAGTAGTAAATACCCACCCCCACTACCTTCCTGGATAGCACTGGTTAGCAATCTATGTGACTGAAAATGGCATAGGTGAATTTTTTTTTTTGGACTCTATGAGCAACAACCTGATAGTTTATTCTTCCCTAACAGTATTATGAACTTTTCCAATAAACATGGTGAGGATATTTTATAGCACAATAGGCAATTGCAGCATCCGCTATCCACAGCCTGTGGTCATCACTGTGTTTTTCCTAAATCAATGCTGTAAAAGGCTATCTTTTGACAATATTTTAAAATTGTATTCTGAAGAGCCATTGCAAAATGACAAAATGGTATTACAATTTGTAAAACAACAAACAGAGAAAACAATGTATGTCTAGATCTTTTCACTGTCTGTTTCACAACCCCTAGATGTGTTTTCCATACCAAGAATGTTACTCTAATCCTAATAAAGCATCCCTCTCTCTCGGGTTTTTGAAAAATGAACCAAATGTCCATGTTTCTTTTTTTTTATTTTTTTAAAGTATTTTTATTGAAAAGATATTACACATTCAGCCATTTGTATGTGTCAAGCATTTTAAACTTTTTATAGAGAAGGAGATCTTTGCGCTTTACAGTCTTTTGTGAACATTTCAGCAGTTGTCGCAGAAGGATTTTCCTTGAGTCATGCCAGCAGATCCCTGTTGGATGGGTTACCCATGACCATGGAAGGCATGTTTAGTTCTGCCAGGGTTTGCATGAACTCTCCCCCCAACCTTTGGGAATCCTCCACTGTGAAAGAGCTTGGGTCTGTGTAGCATCAAGAACCAGGTCTAATAGGTTAAATCCACTTATAGGCTTTTCCCTTTTATACAAAAGTCTCATTACTCTCCCAGGACACAATGCCCATATTCTTTGACAATTTATTGAGAGTACTTCTGCATTTTTTCTACAGTGCATGCTGATGCTGTTTAACACTTCCTGCAGGATGGGTTCTGGGGGGCTAGTGTGCTCTAAAAATGCTGCCGTTGCTGTATCATCCTGCACCGGTAGATACAGATTTATTTTTTCTTTTTCCATTTCTCCTTGTCTGATAAGCACCAAATAGCACTGTAGAACTTCTGAAATAATGCTTGGCCTTTTCATATTTGGGCATACCAGAACTTTGAAATATAACTTTCATTTTTTTCATCTATTCTTTGCGCCATGGTTTGTTCTAATATTTTCTTCTAGAAATGAAGGACTTTTCAAATGATCCAGTGGTTGACTTGGCACTAAATACATTTTTTGTGTACTGCATTAGTTCTTAGCTCAAAAGGCCTGTGATGAGCAACAATGCAAAACCTAGTAGGGGCCTAATAAAACCCCAAACTGTTTCACCAGCTTTTTGAGTGACATCCTTTAATTGCCCAGATTCCTTAAACTCAGAAAGACTCTCAAGACCTTTGATTCCCATTTTCTTTTGTTACTTAAATCTGTTGCATATATATATAATTGGGAATATACTAACCTGTTTCCTGCATACACTCACAATCATAAAATACATATTTTTCAGATATTTGTGCTTGATCAATAAGGGGTATAAAACACAAGTGTTTGTCACCAAGGGGTCAAGGGCTCACAGCACATCTTACAATGTCTGCCCTCACATTTATGCCTCTTGTCTACATATGCTTCACATTTCTCACACATTATTTTAGACAAACATTCAATTTTTTTTTTTTTTTTAAAGCCAGAGCTGTATCCTTGTCTAAACATTCTTTAGAACGACAACACAATCTGCAGTTAGGACATCTCTGTTATGCACCAACATTGTCTACACATGTTGTTGTTAAGCAAAGGCGGCACTATAATGTACAATTATGATCGTGACTATGGCTTCTGGCAAAATTTACAGAGGTTTCGCTCACACCAGAACCTTTTTACATCTAATATGCCATAGAAATAGTCATCGTTTACAACATAAAAACATTTAAAGAATTCAGGTCTGTCATTTGTCCTAAAACGCTACCATTCTTTTGGTATAAAGTACAACCTTTATGTTTACACTTAAAAGCTGTTCACATGTTGAGACATTAGAGCATGACCTTTTTATGCTCTGACCACCCCAGCTCTGCATGCAGTTTTTCAGCACAGTTTAACAGCTCTGCATCTGTGAGCTTTGTTGGTGACATGAGGGCTGCAAAGCATAGATTGTTACCTGTGTTATTCAAGACTATTAAATGCATTCTCTTTATATATGATTTGGCTGGGTAGAATAGATCTTAAAACCTTGTATGCACATCCTCCCCTGTTCCCTATTACAAGTACAACAATATGGAATGTCTCTCCAATCTGTATTTCTCTATAACTCTGCACGAGTTTGCTAACTTGACCTAAGAAATCATCAGCCTCCAAATCCTGAGGATTTAACTTTCCCAAATATATAGAATTATGAAAATCTGTAGAATATAAATGTGCTTGAAAACAATCAGCAGGTGAAACTGTTACTTATTTCATTTAGAACATACTATATGCCTTGCCGAACAACATCTTGAGCATCTATGAATGAGGTTATTCTATGTATATTAATAAAACAAAATTCCTCTAAATAAAGCACACCATTAAATTTCTTTGATTCCCAACTCTGCCTTCCTACAAATTGCACAAAATTCACTGGTTCATTTTCTGCAGGTGCATTTTCAGAGGGGCCTGATATACAATTATTTATCTATCCCTCTGAAACACAGTCATCATCAGTACAATTATCAAAAGCCATGCTTTCATAATCTCTCTCTACTGTGTCACTGTGCATTGGTTCCTTCTCTGTGACAATCTTGCTTCTTTTCTTTTGGAAATTTGCCCCGCTAACATTTTCTCGGTCTAAAATATAAAAATAAAAATAAGTGGGGTCACACATTTTATTTCTTTTACAATATCTTAAGAAGAATTTTGTAACCTTGTAAAATTATAACAAAAAAATACTTACTATGTTGTTTATCTTTAGGTTTTTTGTAAGCTGGTTCTTCAGAATTTGTTTGCATGTTCAGTTCTTGGTCTGACATGTAAAAACACAAGGCAATATCTTTTTCATTTACCCACCTAAGAACTATTTGGAGGTTTGCTCGTATAGATGTAAAAATATTTTAATTTTATTTATTTATTTATTTATGGTTTTTATATACCGATCTTCTTACATTATATGTAAATCAAATCGGTTTACAGAGAACAGTTGAATAAGCTTGCTTGTGGGCAATTACATATAACAAAGAACTTTTTTGAGTAACATATTGTATAACTTTTTTGAATAACATTTAAACATAAGAGCAAAATATACATGGCACAACAAAGTCTTATATGTCTAAATCTTAGTGTTTTAGATTGAGTTTTTCTAAATAGCATTTAAAGAAGAAATAAAAAAGCCAAAAAAGACAATGTCTAAAATATGGTATTATGGAATATTCCTAGTTCCTAATTGTACAGATGTCTTACAGGAGTTTGTTAACAGTAGTCTAAGATAATTTACTTCTGCATTGGTAATTCGAAGCGATCAGGGAGGAATGGGGATGGGTAGAGTAGGGGTGAGGGGGTCGGGATGGGTGGGCGAATCATGCTACATACTTGCACGTTACATGGATCTATATCTTTTTGCAACTTATTTGTTGCTTGGTGGGTGAGTTTTAAACCCCTCCCTGGTTACTGTGTTCTTAACCAAAATGGCTGAGCAGTTCTTGAGAGTGATTTTTCTACTGGACAGGGAGAAATATCCTTTCTGCGGCAAGGAAAATGAATAGCCTCAATTACTGGCTCCCAGGGAAAGGGATCCTCTCTTCTGGTAACCTTCAGCTCCTCAAATTAGACCCTGCCAGGAATGAGTTCGGTCCAACATCTTGGTGGTGGTTCCAAAACTTGCCAATGTATTTACAAGTCAAAAGTAAAAAAATTAAAATGTTCATCCTTCATCCACAGCCACAGGCTCCAAGGGAGATAAAATACAGGAAAACAGCAAACTTCAACAATAAAACTTCTCAGTTGTTAAATTCAGTTTTTGGCACACCCACCATGATTCCTTTGCACAATAAACAGGGACACTGTTTTCTGAAGGTTGAGTCTTTTGTTCTCTCCTTCCCAGGGGCTCTTGTAGTTAGCTGGGCCACTGGCAAGCACTGGATTTTCTCTCTCTGTGAGAAAAACTGCATACGCCTGCTTCCGCACCAGCAGTCACTGCAGACCTCTCTCTCCAAGACCACAATCTACTACCTTTGTTTGGTCTGCTCTCAGCAAAGCTGTATGGCCTTTTCGTTTTTTCTTTAAGTATCTCGCTATATACCAGCTGTTGGTCTGTGCGCAATGATGTATCCAAATAAAAGCTACAAAACCATTACTTATGGTTAAATTTTCTTTGTTGCCGTCATTTATAAACTTTGCCTTCTGCCTCTCGTTGTCTGAAGAATCCATTTCTGTTTCAGTCTCTTTAGACCTTACAATCAGCAGACTGGTGAACCTTTCTGGTCACTGGATAAACCTTTATTGCCCCCCTCCACACACACACACTTCAAGGAGTAATCCACAACAATCCTCAAAAGTATTGTGTATTTATTCACAAACCATCTGACCCCTCTGTTACGTGATGGACATCTACTGTATCTACAACAGGCCCCTCATAGTACAAGTTAGCTCTCTTGAGTAGATTATGATTTACGGACCTTTTCAGTGAATTATTAATGCCTCTTTAGGTCCTGGGGCACTTTACAAACTGTATACTGGTGAACCTTTCTGTGATTTAATGGTCCCTGTGTGTTCCTTTATTCCCCGCAGAGGTGTAACCGCAGCAATCCTCAAAAGTACTGTGTATTGTATCACAAAACTGGCTGCCCAAATCATCGTGTGTTGAATTACTAACACCTACAGCAACCCTCCTTATGGTGAAGTTAGTTTTCTTAAGTGAATTATCATTATCAACCAGACCCTTTGTTTTCCTCCAAAGGCTTCATATTATACATTGTTTTTCCCTGATTAGATTATCCATTCACAGATCTTGCGTCCAGACATTTGCCCCCACTTAGATCAGTACAATGTTCATTCCCTTAATTCATGAAATGGTTGCTGCCTCATCCATTTTACAATCTGAGCATGATATTCCAAGAGGCTTAATAAAGCCATAAGGATTGCTTGCTATACATGCTTTGTGTGGGGGGATGTCCTCTGTCTCCCAAAACCTTCCATAGACCCTTAAAAACACACTTGACACAGTTGTTAGCTCATATAAACATTTGTTTAATTGCTTTTATATGTTTCTTTATTAAATTTTCCCATGTGTATAAAATAGTTATTAAACATCAATTATTACTTTTTTCCTCTTCACACGAATTTCACGTTCAACATGTATTTCTGAAAATACAGACAAGAAAAAAATATCGATCACAGTTTTATTATTATACAGTTTTAAAATATGACTGGTGCTGTCTCCCAGAGATTATGGCATTTGTAGGCCTAAGTATACTATTTAATTTTTCTACAGAATTTAGAGCACTTTTCACACTATGTATAAAGGGAAAATAACCAGATTCAAATTGTCATTATTTACACTTAACACACCTCTTTTATATGCTAATACAATAAAATTCAAAACACGTTCTAGGCACAAAACTTGGTACAAACTGTCCTTAATTTTTCCTGTATGTCAAAGCCATTCCACAGGAGATAATTGTGTTTTGTTTTGTTTTTTATTTTGCTTGGGTCGTCTATAACACAACCAAAACAGTCATCATGACGAATACTAGCCAAGCATTTTGCAAGAATGCTGTACACGGCCACACACATAATTGATTTAAACATGGTTTTTCGAATAAGACCATGTACCAGCGGGAGCTTAGGCACCCTTATCCCTGTCCACCAGCTGAAATCATAAGCATCTTCCGTTCTGAACTTTTTTTTTGTAATACTTTTATCATTTTAAATCAAATTACAAGTTAATGCAACTTGACAAGCAAAGGTGCACAGGAGACCAAAATAAAATAATGAGGAAATTGAAACAGCAATTGTATGATCTCAATAGTATACTGTCAGACCACTAATGGGGGAGGTATCAATGGAAATTAAGAGAAGAAATATGAAAACAAATTACACAAGGAAAAAGGCAGTCAAAGCTAAAGGCAAGAATCCAAAATCACAAAAACGCTAATCAAAGCTATGGATTAGATGTAGATATAACTGAATCCTGTCTAATCTGATCATTAAGAAAAACATTTAACTGGGAAGGATAAAAAAAAACATGTGACTCTCTTGAAATTTAACTATGCATTTACAGGGAAAATACAGCCCAAAAAAAGCTCCCAAATTACAGCAGGACACATAAAATAAAAATCGCTTCCTTTTAGACTGAGTTGATTTAGATCATGGGTATCCAACTCCAGTCCTCGAGGGCCGCAAACCGATCTGATTTTCAGAGCATGCCTAATGAATATGCATGAGATTAATTTGCATGCACTGCCTCAATTATATGCAGATCTGTCTCATGTATGTTCAGTAGAGATATCCTAAAAACAAGACCAGTTTGTGGCCCTCGAGGACTGGAGTTGGACAACCCTACTTTAGATACATCTGGAAACATACGGATCTTAAAACCAAAGAAACATCTCTCTTGTGGAAAAACATTTTCAAAATGAAATCCCGATCTGAGTCCAGAGCAAAGGTAACCAATAAAATAGAAGGCATGACTACTACTTCCGTGGAATTTTCAAGAAAAGATAAAAGATGAGAAGAATCAACAGGACCAGCCTCAGGAGAGGAATCATTCAACCCTGAAGCTTTCAAATCTGGAAAATAGTAAGCCTTGGATATAGGCGGAAGTAAATTTTCTTTGATAGATAGAATTTCCATGAAATATTTGCAAAGCATCTCAATCGAGGTACCAAATTGTTTTTTAGGGAAATTTATGATCCTGTCGTTTCGACTGTGCAAAATATTTTCAAGATTTTCCATCTTGTTTTGCCAAAACAAATATGTCTAAGAGAGAGTTTCAACTGATTTTTTGCAAAGCAGCCCCTGAGACTCTAAATTGTCTACATGAGATTTAAACTTAGTAAGTTGAGACTGAGAAACAAGAAGAGAATTTAAAAAAATCACGCTATTGGGAAACAAACTGTGAAACCTGACTGGACAAGTTAGCAATAGCTTCCCAAATTATATCTAGAGTAACACTGGGGGGTTTAACAAGAGGAACAATTGTTACCACAGTAGGAGTAGATCCGCCAGTCCCAATCATCAATGGAACAGAGGAAATGGAAGGCAAAGATTCAGCTCCTACACCAAGCTGGCAATCTTCTCCATGGCTTGCTTCCTCCAAATGATCCCCTCCTGACACTGAAGCTGCCTCCCATTCACTTCTATGGAGTAGGAGGGGCGAGGGTAGAGTTTGGGATGGGAATGGGCAGGGCTTAGACCAGAAGTGAATGCTGATTGGCTGATATCAATTTTGAGTGACAGTGTACCCACTATACTACTGAGGACAAACAAACTTAGCTAACAAGATATAAGGCAAGGACAAAGACTGAGTAGCAGAAAGCCATAAACTTAAGCCAAGATACACAGCAACACAGAACAAGTATTGGGATACAAGAACTAAGACCAATGGAGGTCACAGCTAGGAGCAGAGTTAACTCCAAAATGAGGCAAGCAGCTCAGGGTGGAGCAGGCTTACATATCAAGTCAGTGCTGAGATCATGATGGCGGCTTGGAGGAATGAGTAGCTGGGACCAAGGCCAACTGAGGGCCTCCCCTACTGATGGGAGGACAGCACTATAGATGTTCCTTACATAAGGTATGAATGGCTCTCTCACCTTCATGTGCATGTGGCCTCAGGAAGAATGGAGATAACACAATGACTTGATTATTATGAAAAGCTGATAGTTCTTTTGGCAGAAACTTTGGGTGGGTATGGAGCACCACCCTATTGTACAAGAACTGCATATAAGGCAGATGATGAACTAAAGCCTGAAGCTCACCAACTCTTCTGGCTGATGTCACTGCTACAAAAACCCTGAGAGAAGCAGACTCCAATAGCTCAAACAGCAACGTAATTAGTTATGTCATAGCCATGTTTAGCTCCCATGGAACAGGTGGCTTCACAATTAGAGGTTTAGTTTACCATAAGAATCTCATGAACTTGGAAACTAAGGGGGTAAATGGAAATTGGCTTATCTTCAATTTGAGCATGGTAAACTGCTATGGCACCGAGATGTTACTAGGTCCTGAAGCAGACAGAGCAAACAGAATTAAGTCTTTCAGTGTGCATGCAAAGTATCCAAAAAATTGTGTTGACACTATGTGGAGAATTTATTCCATTTGAACCCACAAGCTCCTCTAGTTGATGATTTTCTGGTAGACCATATTGTGTCCTTAACCTCCTTAGGTAAGGACAATTCAGCGATCATTGAGCGCAGAACATCCATGCCATCAAGCTGAGGGAGGGATGGTTTGGATGAAACAGACATCCATCTTCTTAAGTTAGTAAAGATGAATCTAGCAGCAAAGCGTCCGGAGAGAATCTGAGTTCACTTGGCAAAATGGAGCTTTTCAAGTTTTCGGTTTTGCATTGACATAAATAGGTTGGTTGCTGGGAAACCCCATAGACTGCATAGTTTGTCAGCTGCTGACTGCTGCAGAGACCATTTGTACCATCGAAAAACTCTGCTGAGAATCTATTAACATGTTGAAGATCCCTGTAAGGTAGATCACTTGCAAATAGCTTGATGTCTGCATTCCCATTTCATGTTGACTCTGACACTGATGTCAGGCTCAGCAGTCTATAGTTTTCTGGATCACCCCGGAGCATCACATTAGCCACCCTCCAGTCTTCAGGTACCATGCTATTTTAAATGATAGGTTGCAAATCACCAGAAAAAAGGTCTATAATTTCATATTTGAGTTCCTTCAGCACACTAGAGTGAATTCCATCTGGTCCCAGTGATTTATTATTTTTCAGTCTGTTGATCTGATTTATTACATTCTCCAGTTTCACAGTGATTTAGTTTAGTGCTCAGAGTCATCACCATCAAAAAATGTTTCTGGTAATGGCATAATTCAGAAATCCTCTTCAGTAAAGCCAGAAACAAAAAAATTAATTTAGTTTTTCTGCTGTTTTCTTGTCCTCCCTGAGCACCCCTTTAATCCTTCAGTCATCTAGCGGCAACAACTGACTCACTTGCAGACTTTTTACTTTGAATGTACTTGAAAGTTTTTATTACCTGTTTTCACCTGTTTGGAAAGCTTAATTTCTTTTTACTATAGAGTGCCAGTGCTTATGTTCCTCCCTAGTTTCATTTGGGTCTGCTTTCCATTTTTGGCTTTAATTATACTTTTTACTTCACTATTAAACCACACTGGCAGCAATTTGGTTTCTTTTGACTTTTTTTTTTTTTTTAGGTATTAATACATTTTGTCTGGGTCTCAAGGATGGTAATTTTAAACAATATCCACACCTCTTGCAAATTTTTAACCTTGCGAATTGCTTCTTATAATTTTTTCTAACAAATTTCCTCATTTTATCATAGTCTCCCTTTTTACAGTTAAATGCTACTGCAGTAGTTTTCCTTAGTATTTGCCTTCCAATAATATCAAATTCAATTACATTATGAGCTCTGTTGCCAATCAGATCCACCACTTTTGTCGCTTACACTAGGTCTTGCATTCCATTGAGAACTAGATCTAATATAGTTCTATCATTGGTTCAATGACCAACTGCTGCATGAAGCCGTCATTGATAGCATCTAGAAAAAGGAAAAAAGTCTCCAAGAGACGTGTTTCTTACCAGTGGAAGAAGTGTTATGGGTAGGTTAGGAGAGTATTTCTCTTCAAAAACAAAACAAACTCCTCTGACTTTATGTTCATATTCGCTCTCAAATACAAACACCATTTGAGCTGATGCTAGCCCAGAAACTGACACAGCATGGAAAGTCAATTCTAGCAGGAGCCATGGCCTAAAGTGAGTCCAATGACAGAGAATGGTGAAAAGATAGAGATGCTTGAAAACTATCTAAAACCTGCTTGGAACTAACTGGGGAACAAAAAAGCTTTCTGAGAGGCACACTGATGAAAACAAATTGAGAAAGCTGAAAAATGCTCGTCTCAGTTAGCAGGGAGATACTGCTTATGTTTGAAAAAGCGTTTGTACCACCTTGAGTAAAAATAAATAAATAAAGCCTCTGTATGCTGCAGGAATGTGGGAGCAAACACACTTCCATGCATACTCAGATGTTTTCTAATGTCTCCTAGAAAGCACTGGAAAAGAGTCAGACTGTCCCTTCTCTGTGACAGGTGATTCAGCTCTTCAGAGAACAACAATGCTTTTTTCCACATTCCAACCTCTTGGGCTGGCATAAATGCACCAGACTAGGAAGTCATTCAGCAGTTTTAAATTTCCTGTTACCCATGGCAAGCCAGCAAGCAGAAGTTACACATGAAGCAAGGCAGACTTGTGGCAGTGATTGACAGCTACCTGAACTGAGCAGGCTTTTTATCTGGCATCTATCAGGTTTTTTAAAATATATATATATATATATATATTTTTTTTTTTTTTTTTAATCATTTGAGATATCCATTTAGGGGCCAAATCAGCTAAAATCTCCTTAAGAAACATAAGACAAAAAAAAAAACCAGGCAGGAGAAACAATGTTGATAAGTATTCAGGTTCAATAACAGCATATAATCTAGTGGATATCAGAGGCAATGAAACATAGTGACTTGTTCAAAGTCACAAGGAACGGCAGTGAGAGAAGCAGAATTTGAGCCCTTGATTCCCTGGTTCACAGCCAATTACTCTAACCACTGGGCCACTACTCCTCCACATTACTTGGCTATGCCCCCTTAAATAAAGATTAAGGATGGTTTTTCTAACATGATGTGTAGTAGATATGTTGCTGGTCTTGTTAAATTAAATACTATGTAGTCAAACTCCAAAGTGTTAACACAAGAGGAATTTGTTTGAATTTGTGATCAACAGTGCTATATAAATGCTAAGTATTATTATGACTCAACTATCATGCTATCATGATGGGACAAGCTGTCACATATCCAAACATCTGCTCTGCTGCACACAGATTTTTCTATTCAAACATCAACGAGTAAGAGTTTGCTTCTTTTGGAAGGACTAGAATTTAGCAGTGCAGTTATTTCTTTCAAAATCAAAATATGATTTTAAAAGAATACTTGATGTACTCAAATGTAATTATGGAAAAAAGCATAAGATGTCCTTTTTCTTTTTTTAGAAAAAAATAAGCTATCATTTCCCTTCTTTCTACAATAAATTATCACAGTGTCTTCATAACAAAGATGTTCATCACGGTCTTCCTGGCTCACATATTTCTGTAAAGAGTAGGTTTCTCTTGACACAACTTGTTCTTTTTTAAAAATAGCAACACAATTCCAAGACACATTAGCAAACATATTACTGCTCTACCCATTTGCATCTGCATGTTAGTGAATGCAGAGGAAATGTTCACACTTGCTTATCTCCACTGACTCAAGCATGTGAGCTGCTTGCCAGTTTCTTTGGCACCTGCAGATCCAGATGCCCATCAATAGTGCAGATTCTTGTCAGCAGCAGCCAATGTCAACTACTCTTTCCTCACTGCTCTTGAATTTCTTACTAGAGGCAGATTGAAACTGCCTAGGCTGAGCACAGAAATGAAGAGAAATACCAATGAAGCTGGGATTAATGATGTGAAAAAACAGATAACTGGTGATTTACGTGAAGTTTTTCAGGTATTAATTATATGAAATGGCTATCAAAAATATATAAATGAGAAAACAGCAAATAAAATTAAAACATTGGCAATCTAAAACCACAGGTAAATATAGAGAAAGCAAATTTACTTACTGTAAATATTTTCTATAGAAAGCAGGATGAATTAGCCATCAAATACGAGTGATGTCATCTAGCAGCACTAAACAGACCTCTCTCCAAGCTAGTAAAGCCTTCTTCTCTACTGATCATGTGCGAGAATTCCCACTTGGGCATGGCCTTGTGAGCCCCCTCAACTGATTTGAGAGTTAATCTAGCTAAGGTAGTTGACTCTCCAGGAAAGTGGGGGGATATTTAGCATGGCTAATTCATCCTGCTATGGAAAAGCAAAGTTGCTTTTTCCATCAATAAGCAGGGTTGTTAGCCACTATATTTATTTATTTATTTAGGATTTTTATATACCGACATTCTCGATACAAATATCAAATCAGGTCGGTTTCAAAAACTGTCGCGGATAAGGCGTTACATTAAACAGTGATTCTGAACATAAGAACGTAATTAATAAGTATAAAAATAAACTGAAAAAATATAACAATATAAATATAAAGTAGACAACAATAACTCTTCCATTAACGTGAATAAAGTTATAAAAATAGCTAAAAATAAGTGGTGAGTTAATTTGAGATAAACAGGTAACAGTGACTACATGGGGGGCATGAACAAGAGAAGTGCATGAGCTAATGGACTAATATATCAACAAAAGGGGTCTTTCGAAGCGAGTGGGTTGTCCAGATAAGGCGTGTTCGGGCCCTGAGGAGATATGTGCGGTCATGGAACTTGTAGTGGACTATTTTGTTCTTTGACCGGTGTCAGAGTGTTCCTGCGATTCTGGAAAGGCTTGCCGAAAGAGCCACGTTTTAGGTTTTTCTTGAAAGTTGGATGGCATGTTTCTTGTCGAAGATCCGGCGGTAATGAATTCCAAAGGGTGGGCCCGGCTGTGGAAAGCGCTCGTTTAGTTAGTGAAGTTTTGATCGGGGGAGCATATAATGAACCTTTGTAATTATATCTAATAGGTCTTTGTGACGTGTGAAGGCGGAGTTGCGAGTTAAGATTTAGGTGAGCGATGCCCATAATATCCTTGTGAATCATTGATAAAGTCTTGAAGTTGATTCTGGCTTTTATAGGAAGCCAGTGGAGGCTGTGGAGAATAGGTGTGATGTGGGCTCTTTTGTTAGTGTTGGTGAGTAGCCTCGCCGCAGCGTTCTGCACCATCTGTAGGGGTTTTGTAGATAAGGCCGGAAGACCTAACAGTAGAGAGTTGCAGTAATCTAACTTAGACAGAATTAAAGACTGAACTACAAGACGGAAGTCACTGAAGTGAAGGTGTGGTTTCAGATTTTTGAGCACTTGAAGTTTAAAATAACATTCTTTAGTTGTGTTGTGTACGAAGGACTTAAGGTTGAATTGATTGTCGAGACGTACCCCTAAGTCTCTGACGGTAGGGGAGTGGTTAATGGATGAGTTTGCGAATTGTGTTGCGCTTCTGGAGTTGATGAGAGTATTGTTTTCATCAGTCGAGATGATGAGTATTTCTGTTTTATTTGAGTTGAGTATGAGGTTCAAGCTGGATAATAGGGAATTGATGGATTGCAAGCAATTGGTCCAATGTGTCCAGGTTTTTTGCAGAGATTCTGTAATGGGAAGAAGTATCTGAATGTCATCCGCGAAAATATAATGCTTTAGCTTGAGGTTGGAGAGTAGGTGGCAGAGTGGAAGCAGGTAAATGTTAAAAAGAGTATATGTGGTAAGTCCCAAGCTGAGGGCTGCAGTGGAGGAGCGCAAAACCCAGCATGAAGAGTGGACTATTGTGTAAAACGACTACACAAAACTGCTTTTCCAAATTTACTGACATCCTTTGATAAACTGTCCAGACAGTAATGGGGCATAAAGGTGTGTACTGATAACCAAATTGCAGCTTTGCAGATGTCTTCGAGAGTAACAGCTCTTAGATGACCCACTGATGCAACCATGGCTCTCACTTGGTGAGCCCTGATAGAATCCATAATCTGACTACCTTCTAGGTTATAGCATTATGCAAGATAGTCTGCTAGCAGACTGGACAAAGGCTGTTTGAACACTGCTATGCCTAGTCAGTTAGGATTGAAAGAAACAGAGCTGCAAAGCCAGATAATGTGGCTGAGTCCTTTTGCAAAAAGCTAGTTCTCTCTTACAGTCCAAAGTATAGAGGGCTTTTTCACTTTCATGTGCATATGGCCTCGGGAAGAATGTAGAGGTACAGTGGCTTGATTAAAATAGAAAGCTAATACTTATTTCAGTAGGAATTTTGGATGAGTGCAGAGCATTACCTGATGTGGAAAAACTGCATATAAGGAACTAGAACATGAAATTCACTAACCTTTGTGGCTGATAGTACTGCTACCAGGAGCTGTATTTCCCATGTTAGGAACTTGAAAGAAACCAAATCCAATGGTTTGAACTGCAGTTTTATGAGTTACGCTAGGACCACGTTTACATCCCATGGAACAGGTGGTTTTGTGACTAGAGAAATTATCTGTCATAAAAAAGCTTTCATGACCTTGGACATTAACAGATGAGTGAACATAGGTTTACTCTCAATCTGAGTATGGTAAACTGCCATAGTGCTTAGATATATTCTCACTGATGAAGTGGAGAGTTTTGAAGTAGGAAGAGAAAGCAAGTAGTTAAGCAAGCCTTTCTTTGGGTTCACATGAGAATGGATCCAAGGCATTTTGCTGACACCACGTAAATAATTGTTTCCATTAAAGCCATAGGCTCTCCTAGTTGATTGTTTCCTAGCAGATACTATGATGTCCTCCATTTCATTTGGTAAAGACTAGGCAGCGATTAATGAGCGTTCAACATCCAAGCTGTCAGACAGAGATGATCAATCCTCTGATCACTCTCAGATATGATCTGAGAGTGATCAGAGGACTGCTGGAAAACTACACTAGATATGGAAATCAAACTTGTCTGGGCCACATTGGAGCTATGAGGATGAGACAGGCCTTGATCGAATACTTCTTGTACTGTTCTGGATATCAGTGGAATCATGGAAAAACACACAGAAATCTGTATTCCAATTGAGCAGAAAAGCATCCTAAGCTGTCCTGAATGTGCTGGGAAGAATGAAACAAAATACTTTTCTAGTTTTCTGTTTTGTTCCGATGCAAATACATCTATCACTGGAAGACTCCATGGATTGAACAGCTTGTTAATTGTTGATTGCTGCAGAGATCATTTGTGAGGTGAAGACTGCTGAGTCAATCTGCTAATGTGTTGGAGATACCCAGAAGGCAGGTCTCTTGCAACATGACATGATGTTTGGTTGCCCATTCCCATATCTTTAATGCTTGTAGGCAAGTGCCTCCTTGTTTGTTTACACAGAACATGGCAACCTAGTTATCGGTCTGCATAAGGATGGTCTTTCCCTTCAGCATTCGAGTAAATGTTACCAGAGAGAATCTGATCAGGCCCGGTGCAAATGGGTGTGCATACAGTGCTTTTGCACAAGACGACATTCTTGGGGGGGGGGGGGGGGGGCAGTGGCAGCTGGAGAGACCATGGGGCCACCGATGGAGCCCAACCCACTAGTGGCTGAAAATGAGAGGCCACAGGTAGTGTTCCCTCTAAGCTGCACGAGTGTGTGCCTGCCTGTGCACAATTTTTCCCATGGGCATGCACAGCTTCCCCACCCCTACTGCAAGAAGGCCAGTGGGGCCTTAGTGGAGCTCATCCTACCACAGTCCGAAGTGAGGAGAAAGCCAGCAGGACTGTGGTGGAACTTATTCCACTACAATCCAAAGTGAGGAGGAGGCAGTGGTGGAGCTCATCCCACTATGGCCTGAAGAAAAAAGAGGCTGCCATGTGCCTGTGTGCAAGCCTGAGTGTATGTATTTGTCTGAGAGGCTTTCACAAAAACACACATACATGCACACAGACTCACACAAACTCTCACACAAACACAAATACACATGCACACAGGCGCTCACACAAAGTGCATGCGTATGTGTGTCTATGTGAGAGCCTGTGTCTGCGTGTGTGAGAAATAGGTCCTTTTGAGTGTGTGTCTGTCAATATAGGCTCTCACAGGCGCGTGCACATACACAGATACGTTGTGTGTGTGTGTGTGTGTATGTGAGAGAGAGGGAGAATGTGTGAGCGCATAGGCATGTATACGAGAGAGGGAGTCTGTGAGAGAATTAACGTGCTATTGTGTGTATGGGAGAGAGTGAAGATAAAGTTTGTGTGGCCCTACCTCCCCCAATCCATGACAATCTCAGGGTGACTTGAAATCAAAAGATCACAGGTATGGAAAGCAGGAGATTTTTTAATCCTTATTAGTTTTAATTATTGGGTGTTTCTGCTGATTTGAAGTATTTTTTTCACAAAATATTAGAACATTTTTTGAATCAGATTTTTTCTTCATCAAATATTTTAAAATATTTTATTGGTGTTTGATAAATATTAGAACAAATGTATGTAAGTTTTTTTTTTAAATTCGATGTTTGTTGACTGTTTTGACAATTATTCAATTATTCTTTTTTAGTATGGTTTTAATAATATGAAAGATTTATATCTATGTTATTGCTTGATGCATAATTTGTGTGTGTCTGTAGAGGGTTTAGGATTGGGAGGGAGGCATATCGGCAAGGCTGTAAGGTTTGCCTAGGGTACCTAATACCCTTCCCTTGACCATGGGCATGTGTTAGTTTTTAAAAATACAGATTTCTAGAGGGAGCTGGGCTTTTTTTTTTTTTTTTTTGATGGGCCTGGGAAAGACTGAGTGAATCGGGGGGTAGGGCAGGGCAGCACAGTAATTGTTCACACAAGGCAGCAAAAAAGCTAGCACAGATCCTTAATCTGATCACTCTCAATTCTAAGAGATTGATTTGAAACTGTCTTTCTTGGAACAACTAAGTCCCTCAAGTCCAAAAAAGATCAGTGTGGACTCCCCACCTTATTGTGGAAGTGTCTGTTGCCAATGTTACTGAATGGGGGGCGGGGGGAGAATAATAATGAAGACCCCTTTTGAATGGTAAAAGGTTATAGCCATCAATATAGATTTTCATTTCTATCAAAATCTGCACTTTTGCAGTGAGAGGCTGAGTGAGCTAGTCCCACTGAGATTGGACCCCACTGTAAATGTAGTGTATGCAGGCAAGTTAGAAGAACTACACGGCTCATTGCTGCCATGTGACCAAGAACAACCATTACATCTCTGACTGTCAACTGATGTGTGCAGGAGTTTGTATGCTAGTGACCTGAGAGCAGTTGCCTGATCTAAGGGAACTAATCTTCTGTCCTGTTGGAGAGTCTATCCATGCTCCAATGAACTTGATTCTCTGAATGGGAATTAGAGTTCATTTATCAAAACTGATTAGGAATCCCAGGGACTGCAGACACTGAATTGATGTTTGCAAAAAGGTTAGTACAGCTTCCTGGGAATTTACTGTCACCAGCCAGTCGTTCAGGTAAGGAAAGACTTGAATGGTCTGATACTGTAAACATGCTGCTACTACAGGTAGGCACTTTGTGAAGACCCTTGGTACTGATAGGCCGAAGAGTCCACTATAAAGCGCAGGTAATGCCAGTGGGAGGGATGGATGGGAATATAAGCATATAGATTCTTTAAATCCACATACTCCTCATTCTGGATGACAGGACAGGATTATGTATAGGGAATTCGTTTTGAATTTCTCTCAGAGGATGTGCTTGGTCAGGCTTCTTAAATCTAGAATGGGTCTCAGTCTCCCAGATTTCTTGGGAATGAGGAAGTAGCAGGAGTAGAACCCTTGGCCATATACTGTAGATTGGAAGGAATTGGTTCTATCAACCACTGTTTTAAGAGCAACTGGCACCTCCAGGCAGAGTTGCATCAAGTGAGACAAATTCAGACTGAAGTGTGAACAATAGGAACTAAGGGAAACAGGGAGAAATGCAAAGTGGTATCCAGACTCCACAATTCTGAGAACCCAGCAGTCTTTCTTGATCTTGCACCATTCCTCCAGGTAGTGATGGATTCTGATTCAGATGGACTGAACCAAATCAAGGTAAACCTAGAAGATGTGGTAGGCCTGACTGTCAAACTGAAGAGTAGTAAATCACCTGGACCGGATGGTATACACCCCAGAGTTCTGAAGGAACTCAAAAACGAAATTGCAGCTCTATTAGTAAAAATTTGAAACTTATCATTAAAATCATCCATTGTACCTGAAGACTGGAGGGTGGCTAATGTAACCCCAACATTCAAAAAGGGCTCCAGGGGCGATCCGGGAAACTACAGAACAGTTAGACTGACCTCAGTGCCAGGAAAAA
The DNA here is from genome assembly GCF_901001135.1 of Rhinatrema bivittatum. Taxonomy (NCBI): domain Eukaryota; kingdom Metazoa; phylum Chordata; class Amphibia; order Gymnophiona; family Rhinatrematidae; genus Rhinatrema; species Rhinatrema bivittatum. The sequence continues at coordinate 532,271,701 of NC_042615.1, read as the reverse complement.
TAGTAGAAAGTGTTCTAAAGATCAAAATCACAGAACATATAGAAAGGCATGGTTTAATGGAACAAAGTCAACATGGCTTTACCCAAGGCAAGTCTTGCCTCACAAATCTGCTTCACTTTTTTGAAGGGGTTAATAAACATGTGGATAAAGGTAAACCGGTAGATGTAATTGATTTTCAGAAGGCATTTGACAAAGTTCCTCAAGGGAGGCTTCTAGGAAAAGTAAAAAGTCATGGGATACGTGGCGATGTCCTTCCATGGATTACAAACTAGATTAAATGGACAATTTTCTCAGTGGATTTGGGTGGGCAGTGCAGTGCCTCAGGGATCTGAACTGGGACCTATGCTTTTCAATATATTTATAAATGTTCTGGAAAGGAATACGACGAGTGAGGTAAACAAATTTGCAGATGATACAAAATTATTCAGAGTAGTTAAATCACAAGTGGATTGTGATAAATTGCAGAAGGACCTTGTGAGACTGGAAAATTGGGCATCCAAATTGCAGATGAAATTTAATGTGGATAATTGCAAAGTGATGCATATAGGGAAAAATAACCCATGCTTATAGTTACACGATGTTAGGTTCCATATTAGGAGCTACCACCCAGGAAAGAGATCTAGGTGTCATAGTGGATAATACATTGAAATCATAGGCTCAGTGTGCTCGGCAGTCAAAAATGCAAGCAATGTTAGGAATTATTAGGAAGGGAATGATGAATAAAATGCAAAGTGTCATAATGCCTCTGTATCGCTCGCTCCATGATGAGACCACACCTTGAATACTGTGTACAATTCTGGTCGCCACATCTCAAAAAAGATATAGTTGCGATGGAGAAGGTACAGAGAAGGGCGACCAAAATGATAAAGGGGATGGAACAGCTCCCCTATGAGGAAAGACTAAAGAGGTTAGGACTGTTCAGCTTGGAGAAGAGACGAATGAGGGGGGATATGATAGAGATGTTTAAAATCATGAAAGGTCTAGAACGGGTAAATGTGAATCAGTTATTTATTCTTTCAGATAATAGAAGGACTAGGGGCACTCCAAGAAATTAGCATGTAGCACATTTAAAACTAAATCAGAGAAAGTTTTTTCACTCAACGCACAATTAAACTCTGGAATTTGTTGCCAGGGGATGTGGTTTGTGCAGTTAAGTGAAGCTGGTTTTAAAAAGTTTTGGATAAGTTCTTGAAGGAGAGGTCCATTACCTGCTATTAATCAAGTTGACTTAGAAAAATAGCACTGCTATTACTAGCATCAGTAGCATGGGATAGGCTTACATTTTGGGTACTTGCCAGGTACTTATAAGCCTGGATTGGCCACTGTTGGAAACAGGATGCTAGGCTTGATGGACCCTTGGTCTGACCCAGTATGGCATGTTCTTATGTTCCTACAGGAGTGGCTGGTTGCTGGGTTTGAAAGGTGACCAAAAACTTTATGCAGGTTTTGGCTGGACTTGAGTGGCTTTTTGCTGAACATGTTAACATTGGGACAAGGCAGAAGCTGTTGGGGCTGTGGAAGTAGAGGCAACATCCAGTAATGTTGGAACTGCCAGAAGGGACGACTCTAGAAGTATGGGCTTTTATAATAGTAGTAAGGACGCCTTGCTGAAGGCTGTTGTTCTGGTCCCATGGAGATAGAGTGGACCACTACATTCTGTTCCTTAAGTTGTGCCACTGTATCCTTAAGCTTTTGTCTAAAGAGATCGTCACCAAACTCATGTAAGTATTGAACCATGTAAAACTGCTGGTTAGAAATCCTTGCAGTTAGCATGGAGTTTTGAAACATCTATTTCCTCAAATTTTCTAGAGGCCAGGGATCCTTCCCTGGTGGAGTATCTAAGTATATTCTAGTTTGCTTTCCACTTTCTTTAGGGCTCCAGGGGCGATCCTACTACAGATTGATGGGGTAACTGCACAATTCCAAACCCTGGAGATTTTTGTATCCTATACTTAAGGACTAGTTTCGTTGATACTGGGATGCAGGTAACAGGATTTCGAAACATAAAATTACGGCAGAAAAGGACCAAACAGTCCATCCAGTCTGCCCATCAAGTTTATGGTAGTATCTACCATGCCATACAAGTCACACCTATACTTATCAGTATCCCAGACCCTCAGAGTTAGGGCCCTTTTGGTTGCTGTTTGAGACCAAGACCCCATTACCTCTTGCTTTTGAAGCGGAGAACAATGTTGGAGTTGCATCAAATATATCAGGCTTATTGGTTAAGGGTAACAACTGCCTCACCAGCAAGCTATCCCCATGCTTATTTGTTTTCCCAGACTGTACAATTCAATGTCCTTGTTGATTGCTGTCTGAATTTAAATTCCCCTTTTCCTCTTTTCCCCCTGCCGTTGAAGCAGAGAGTAATGATGGAGTTGCATTAACATTATGAAGGCTTATTGGTTAAGGGTAGTAACTGCCACATCAGCAAGTTACCCCCATGCACTCTTTTCTTCATTCCCATCATCTAGCCTTTAGGGATCCACAGTGTTTATCCCATGTCCCTTTGAAATCTTTTACTGTTTTTGTCCTCATCACCTCCTCCGGAAGGGCATTCTAGGCATCCACCACTCTCTCTGTGAAGAAATATTTCCTGACACTGATTCTGAGTCGTCCTCCCTGGAGTTTAGTTTCATGAACCTTAGTTCTACTGATTTCTTTCCAACAGAAAAGGTTTGTCGTTGATTGTGCATCATTAAAACGTTTCAGGTATCTGAAGGTCTGTATCATATCTCCCCTGCACCTCCTCTCCTCCAGGATATACATATTTAGGTCCTATAACCTCTCCTCATAAGTCATTTCATGGAGACCCCATCACCACCACAATTTTGGTCGCCCTTCTCTGGACCACCTCTATCCTGTCTCTATTCCTTTTGAGATACAGTCTCTAGAACTGAACACAGTATTCCAGGTGAGGCCTCACTAAGGACCTGTAAAAGGAGATCTCCTTTTTCTTACTGGTTATTGCTCTCTATGCAGCCCAGCATTCTTCTGGATTTAACTTTTGCCTTGTCGCATTGCTTCCCAGTCTTCAGATCGCTAGACACTATCACCCCAAGGTCCCTCTCTTGCTCCATGCACAACAGCCCTTCACCTCCCAACACATACAGCTCTTTTGGATTACCACAACCCAGATGCATGACTCTGCACTTCTTGGATTGAATCCCAGCTGCCATATCTTCGACCACGGTTCAAGCTTCCTTAAACCACTTCTCATTCTCTCTTCTCCTTCTGGCATGTCCACTCTGAGGCAGATCTTAATATCATCTGCAAATAGACAAATTTTACCTTCTATCCCTTCCGCAATGTCGCTCACAAAGATATTGAACAGAATCAGTCCCAAAACCAATCCCTGTGGAACGCCACTTAACACATTCTCTCTTCAGAATGGGTTCCCATCTACCATCACATGCTATCTAGATATGTCGACTGGAAGAGCTGCTGGCTCCACTGGCATTTCCAGAATTTGGAAGAAAATGATAATTTGTGCAAGGGTCTTTGTCTTTATGTATATTTATTGCAAGGGCTTTTCCCAACTTGTCCAAATATTTTGAATAGGAAAGGTCTTTTGGAAAGTTCTGGAGAAGGAGGAGGCCAGATGGACCCTTTCCAGAGCCCAGAGGTAAGGGAATGCTAATCCAGGTCACCAATGATGAAGATGGCGACTCAGGTGGGGGCCCTTTATCGCCTCAGAGAGGTCTGGTATATCAACTCTGAGTGGCTAGAGTCTGCTACAAGAGGTCACACACTAGAACTTCCTAGTGGGTGTCCTGATGACACATAAGTGTAAACTGGAGACAAGAGAATTCCTTCTCGTAAGAGTATAGTTGAAATCATAGAAAGGAGAGATTAGATGGTAACCTCTTTTCCCCTTAGCCACCAAAGAAATATAGAAAGCCTTTACTAACCCCACCACTTGGTCAAGAGGCTGATAAGCCCTCTGACCTGGCATCAGTGGTGGAACATCCTCCTCTGACACTAAGACCAAGATCGGTTAGAAATTAGAGGCACTAAAGAGGATCTGGTATCTCTAGACAGTCCTTGGCCTAGTAGTTTTCTTGGCAAGACTGTTCTGGTGATTGGTGGAAGGAGTGGTGTTGCACTTCCCTCTAATCCAGTAAACAGGCTTGTATGATCCATGCATAGTTGGGTAGGTAGTGTCGATACTCTGACTTTAAGGGAGTTGAGGAGCACTGGGCTGATGACTTGTGCATAGGCGGTGCCAATGCACCTCTGTGCATCTATGCTTTGATGTAGAGTGCTCCTAGTGTTCCATAGACTGATGCCTCTTTTTTGATGCATATATGCTGTCTCTACTTGATCCCAAGCATTTGGCCTATTCTGTTAATGGAGGAGATGATTGGGGTAGCTCTTCCTCAACTCTCTTCCCTGTGAAGCAGAGGAAACTGTACTAGGGGAGGAGGACAGACTATGGCTTACCCAAACCTTTCACAGTTCCTCCATTTTATAGGCTCTTGCTTTCTGTGTACATGCTTAGCTAAAAAGAAGCTAAAAAAAATGAGAAGGAAGATTTTCATTACAGATGGATATAAGCTTTGTTACATTTGCCTGGGTACTGACCATGATCAGGCTACTTGTTATAATTGTGGCATGATATCCCAAAATGGCTGAGGGAGAGTATTCTGATCAGAAAAAATGTAGGTACAGTTTCAGTTTCTGGACACAATCATGAATATATTGTACTATCTAGATATGATAAATAGCAATGAGTGCAGAGAGCATTAAGCTCTGGAATGTTCTTTTGCTGAAATTGGCTCGAAGTGTATGATCTTTTCCCAGTGGGGAACTGGAATAAATGTGTCTCCTCTGTTTTTTTCATACCTGATTACACAATGATAGACTGGTATGGGAGATGTACTACACTGAATCTTAGAGAGTATTGGGCTTGAAATTTGAAATCCAGTTTTCTAAACATGGGGAGGCAAGCTATAAATGTTTCCCATAATTTTAAGAAAAATGCCTTAAAAATGTCTAACTGCCAAGGTGGCAGTTTCTGCTAGTGTATCCAGAATCTCCACTAAACCAAGGAGTTTGAGTCATGGATCTTTGTCCTTACAGGCATGAATAAGAACATAAGACCATGCCATACTGGGTCAGACCAAGGGTCCATCAAGCCAGCATGCTGTTTCCAACAATGGCCAATCCAGGCCATAAGAACCTGGCAAGTACCCAAAAACTAAGTCTATTCCATGCTACCGTTGCTAGTAATAGCAGTGGCTATTTTCTAAGTCAACTTAATTAATAGCAAGTAATGGACTTCTCTTCCAAGAACTTATCCAATCCTTTTTTAAACACGGCTATACTAACTGCACGAACCACATCCTCTGGCAACAAACTCCAGAGTTTAATTGTGCGCTGAGTGAAAAAGAACTTTCTCCGATTAGTTTTAAATGTGCCACATGTTAACTTCATGGAGTGCCCCCTAGTCTTTCAATTATCCGAAAGAGTAAATAACTGATTCACATCTACCCGTTCTAGACCTCTCATGATTTTAAACACCTCTATCATATCCCCCCCAGCCGTCTCTTCTCCAAGCTGAACAGCCCTAACCTCTTCAGCCTTTCCTCATAGGGGAGCTGTTCCATCCCCTTTATCATTTTGGTTGCCCTTCTCTGTACCTTCTCCATCGCAATTATATATTTTTTGAGATGCGGCAACCAGAATTGTACACAGTATTCAAGGTGCGGTCTCACCATGGAGCGATACAAAGGCATTATGACATTTTCCGTTTTATTCACCATTCCCTTTCTAACAATTCCCAACATTCTGTTTGCTTTTTTGACTGCCGCAGCACACTGAACCGACTATTTCAATGTGTTATCCACTATGACGCCTAGATCTCTTTCTTGGGTTGTAGCACCTAATATGGAACCTAACATTGTGTAACTATAACATGGGTTATTTTTCCCTATATGCATCATCTTGCACTTATCCACATTAAATTTCATCTGCCATTTTGATGCCCAGTTTTCCAGTCTCACAAGGTCTTCCTGCAATTTATCACAATCTGTTTGTGATTTAACTACTCTGAACAATTTTGTATCATCTGCAAATTTGATTATCTCACTCGTATTTCTTTCCAGATCATTTATAAATATATTGAAAAATAAGGGTCCCAATACAGATCCCTGAGGCACTCCACTGCCCACTCCCTTCCACTGAGAAAATTGTCCATTTAATCCTACTCTCTTAGTTTCCTCTCTTTTAGACAGTTTGCAATCCACGAAAGGACATTGTCACCTATCCCATGACTTTTTACTTTTTCTAGAAGCCTCTCATGAGGAACCTTGTCAAACGCCTTCTGAAAATCCAAGTATACTACATCTACTGGTTCACCGTTATCAACATGTTTATTAACTCCTTCAAAAAAGTGAAGCAGATTTGTGAGGCAAGACTTGCCTTGGATAAAGCCATGCTGACTTTGTTCCATTAAACCATGTCTTTCTATATGTTCTGTGATTTTGATGTTTAGAACACTTTCCACTATTTTTCCTGGCATACCCAGTGATGCTGCTAACATTTCAATAGATTTCAAATATATGAGGTGTTCCAGAAGAGAAGAATGCTCCGAAAGATTTGGCAAAGGAGTTGATGGCATTCTAATGAACTCCTCATTCAATCCTAGGGATAGTGGTTACTCAACTAGGACTCCAATAATGAAGAAGGGGAAAGGATGTTCCTCCACTTGAAGATTCAGAGGAATGACTGCTATTGATTTTATATTTCTTGATTTGTTTTAAGAGGACTAGTGATGTTTCTCTTTTTCCTTTGATGTACTGCATACAGAGTCTCTGGCTTGTTGCAGTTTCCAGTTCAGTTTTTGTCTATATGTTTCTATTTATGCTTTATTGTCTCTTTATTCTTTGTTAGGTGAGGGTCTGCACATGTAACTGAGGTAAAATATTCTGCTGGCATGTGGTTTGTATAGAGCTCTAAATCAGCCTGGCTTGTTCCATTTTCCTAATAGGAGAAGTATTGGAGTTTTAAGGTCTGGTGTAATATTTTCAGTGTTGCCTTTTCTTAGGTAAGATGGTTACTGTTTGAGTGCTGAAAGTTGGTGTTGTTCTGGTATGGGAGGTTTACTATTTATGTAATTTCTGTTCAGAAAGAGTACTCTTCTTACCTTTCCCTTATGTCATTCTTAACTATAAAAGTAACATGGGCCTTTTTTTTTTTTTTTTTTTTAATTTCCGCTATGGATTGTAAAGCAGAGTTGCTTACCTGTAAACGGTATTCTCAGAGGACAGCAGGATGTTAGTCCTTACACATGGGTGACATCATTAGATGGAGCCCAATGCGGAAAAATTGTCAACGTTTCTAGAAACTTTGACTAGGTACACTGAGCATGCCCAGCATAACTTATACCACGCGTTCACCCAACTCTCCCACTCAGGCTGTCTTCCCCCCCCGTTACCAACAGCACTGGTGGTGTTGTGCCCATTGACACCTGGTTGGGTGTCTGTTGGTCCCCGTTTTCTGTTGGGGAGCAGCCTGTAGCTAGGGATTCACCCATGTGTGAAGACTACATCCTGATTGTCCTCTGAGAACGCAGAGTTGCTTACCTGTAACGGGTGTTCTCTGAGGACGGCAGGATGTTAGTCCTCACAAAATCTGCCCGCCTTCCCGCAGAGTTGGGTTTCTCCTATTTTTTATTTTATCGTAATTCTATGTTACGAGACTGAAGATGGACCCCGCGTGAACGCTTCACCTTTTTGAAGGAGTTAAAAAACATGTGGATAAAGGTGAACCGGTAGATGTAGTATACTTGGATTTTCAGAAAGTGTTTGACAAAGTTCCTCATGAGAGGCTTCTAGGAAAAGTAAAAAGTCATGGGATAGGTGGCGATGTCCTTTCGTGGATTGCAAACTGGCTAAAAGACAGGAAACAGAGAGTAGGATTAAATGGACAATTTTCTCAGTGGAAGGGAGTGGACAATGGAGTGCCTCAGGGATCTGTATTGGGACCCTTACTTTTCAATATATTTATAAATGATCTGGAAAGAAATACGATGAGTGAGAATCAAATTTGCAGATGACACAAAATTATTCAGAGTAGTTAAATCACAAGCAGATTGTGATAAATTGCCGGAAGACCTTGTGAGACTGGAAAATTGGGCATCGAAATGGCAGATGAAATTTAATGTGGATAAGTGCAAGGTGATGCATATAGGGAAAAATAACCTATGCTATAATTACACAATGTTGGGTTCTATATTAGGTGCTATAACCCAAGAAAGATCTAGGCGTCATAGTGGATAACACATTGAAATCATCGGTTCAGTGTGCTGCGGCAGTCAAAAAAGCAAACAGAATGTTGGGAATTATTAAGAAAGGGAATGCTGAATAAAACAGAAAATGTCATAATGCCTCTGTATCGCTCCATGGTGAGACCGCACCTTGAATACTGTGTATAATTCTGGTCGCCGCATCTCAAAAAAGATAATTGCGATGGAGAAGGTACAGAAAAGGGCTACCAAAATGATAAGGGGAATGGAACAGCTCCTCTATGAGGAAAGACAAAAGAGGTTAGGACTTTTCAGCTTGGAGAAGAGACGGGTGAGGGGGGATATGATAGAGATGTTTAAAATTATGAGAGGTCTAGAACGGGTAGATGTGAATCGGTTATTTACTCTTTCGGATAGTAGAAAGACTAGGGGGCACTCCATGAAGTTAACATGGGGCACATTTAAAACTAATTGGAGAAAGTTCTTTTTTACTCAACGCACAATTAAACTCTGGAATTTGTTGCCAGAGGATGTGGTTAGTGAAGTTAGTATAGCTGTGTTTAAAAAAGGATTGGATAAGTTCTTGGTGGAGAAGTCCATTACCTGCTATTAAGTTCACTTAGAGAATAGCCACTGCCATTAGCAATGGTAACATGGAATAGACTTAGTTTTTGGGTACTTGCCAGGTTCTTATGGCCTGGATTGGCCACTGTTGGAAACAGGATGCTAGGCTTGATGGACCCTTGGTCTGACCCAGTATGGCATTTTCTTATGTTCTTATGTTCTTAAGAAGTCTCAAAAAAACAGCAGGCAATCAAGAGAGCAAAAAACCAATTTTTGCTTCAGTGGAACAAAAATGACCAACTGAGGAGACTAACCTATGCATGCTCAAAAAGACTTCTAGGTCTTTCTGAACTCAGAGAGCATATTTTATATCAGCATCATACAATGACATCATCCAACTGTGTGGAAGTATTTGTTCCTATCTGTCCACCGAGAACAAATATATTAAGCAAGGAGTCATTCTGATTCATCATCAAGTACTATATTCAATACAAAGGTTGGCAGTTAGGGGGAATCTGTTCTCTCTTTCCTAGGTATACTGATTAAATAACCCAAAATCTATTCAAGTCTGTCTTTAACAAGTTTAAAATAATTTGTAGCTTGATACTACCAAGTAGAAAAAAAAAACTCAAGCATTAAATTGTCTGATTTACTGTTCTAAAATATTTAACAAAAATCACCTAGTCATTTCTCCCTGATTCAATCCAGAAACCAAAGTAATTTGATATTCAGATTTATTACTATCATTGCTAAGTCTACAAACATCTGCACAAATAAAGATAGATATCTGGTACTGGGGTCTAGACTGGATTCCTTTATACGTCTATATTACAAACTTTTGCCATTATAGTAAGATTACAAAAAGGGGGACATAGTCTAATTAAAATATCCATTATACAATTGTTACAAAGGATGTAAAAGATTCAAATGTTATGTTGAAGGCTTTATATTGAACAGAATAAGCATTGTATAGTCAACCATGCATGCTTTTCTTAGGAGACCAAAAATAGGAGAAGGCAGTCTAACTCAAATGTTCCTCCAAATACAAAGTAGAAAAAATAATTTTTTTTTACATGCATTAAGTGGGTTCAAGGTTGTAACTAATCCCTTTTTTCTTGTTACTGAATTCAAAGTACTTTATTGAAATTCAGCAGTACTGTCTCAACAGAATGGTTTGTTTATCACCCCCCACTGCAACGTGTCACAGAATATATTTTGCAGTAAACATAAGGAGCCTTATTCTTATTAATGCCAACTAGAGCCATCAGAGTAATACACTGTCTGGCTGTTTCAAGCACACTGATGATTCACTGTGACTAAAAGGTTATCCTGTTTATTTTATAAATGTAATTTCTGCAGAGGGCTAATTGGGCATTATAAATGTCTGCTTTCAGGTCCTCTGCTGACTGCACAGCAACCGGCACAGAAAAATATGAGTCTTCAGTAAAGGCTGCATTTTTAGTTCTCAGGCTAGAATTATATAATTTCATTTAGTAGGTAGTTGTACTCGCCATATATACATTTATTTTACTTTTGAGGCTATTCTATTCATTAATCATAAAAGTGCTTAACAGTAGCTGCTATGTTGTCAGTCTTTAATCTACACTGCCTGAGGAAAGGAACTAGCAAATGTTAAAATGTGAGAAGAGTCAGTTTTTCATCATTAAGGAAGAGGTACAACTAATTTCAGGTTTATAATGTAATAGGTATTGATGCTAATATACTTTCACGTTGAAGACCATCATTACACACAAGACCAGCAGCTCTGACAAGTCTGTACAGAAAAGAAGTCTAAAAGACACACCAATAGCTACATCTATTAGCTATTATGAAGCACCTTTTAAAATAAAGACATTAACTTATTTTAAAAGTACTTTGGGTAAAACCGTCCCAGGACACACAGAGGAATGACCACTGTTATTCCAATGCATGCGCTGACATTGTACAAATTAGTCCCAGGTTAAGTAAATAAATTTAACTGACCTAACAACCATTGGTGCTTTATCATGTAAAAAAATGTGTCAAGTTAAAAATTTTAAGACAGTACAAAACAGTTTACCTTCTGTTCATTTCTAAACTGTACTTTTATACTCTTACCCCTTCTTTCATCCCTTTGGTATTCTTCACAGGTTGTGGTGCCTTCTGTTGACCGGATATAAATATTATTCAAAGATGATAAACTTTCATAAAGTTGTCTGAAAAGCTTATTTACCTCATCAGCATCACATCTTGAATGGGAACTCCCATATATGAAGAATTAAGGCTTTGCAAGTTTTTCCAGAATGACAATAAGTGCAAACAGTAGTCACAAACCCATGTATGTTTCTAGCTGCTCCGTCTTCAGACAATACAATTTTGTTCAAGAATAAAATGGCTTCTAGAACTCTGAACTACATCCCTTTACAAGAGACTGAGCATACTACATTCAATGATCAAAGTAAAAGCATGAATTCACTAGTTCTATGCAGTCTGTTGACTTCTTTCAGTTAAATTCATTGGTGTAAAATGATTTAAATTACAGTACATACAATTTATTGAAATTGATACTGGAGAGTATACCTTTCTAGTGGTGTGCCACAGGGATCAATCCTTGGACCTGTTCTGCTCAACATTTTTGTGAGCGACATAACAGGACTGTCAGGAAAGATTTTTTTTATTTGCATCAATGATACCAAAATCTGTAACAGGATAGTTAGCCCAGAAGAATGGAAAATAAGTGAAGCTTGAGGAATGCTGTAAGTTCTGGCAGCTAAGAATTAATGTTAAAAAAAAATGCAGAGTTATGCATTTGGTCAGCAAAAACCCAGTATAGGGGGTGAAATTCTTCTATGCACGAAGAAAGGGCGGGGATATGGGGGTGATTGTATCTGATTTTATGGTGGCAAAACAGGTGGCGAATAGAGATGTGATTCGGCCGAACCTTTCGGTTTGGCTTTCGTTATTGGCCCGCTGCGGGAAATTTCGTTTCCTGGGGTTCAGGACGATATTTTTCCAGTTGTCCTGAACTGGAAAAAAAAACAAACAAAAACACCCCAACCCTTCAGATTTAATTACAACCCCCCCCCCACCCTCCCCACCCCCCCAAAATGTACCAAAAGTCCCTGGTGGTCCAGCGGGGGTCCCGGGAGTGATCCCCTGCTCTCGGGCCATCAGCTACCAGTAAACAAAATGGTGCCAGTGGCCCGTTGCCCTTACCATGTGACAGGGGCCATCGGTGCCATTGGCCGGCCTCTGTCACGTGGTAGGAGCAATGGACAGCTAGCGCCATCTTAAAAAATGCATGATAAAAATGCATCCATTGCTCCTACCATGTGACAGGGACCGACCAATGGCACCGATAGCCCGTCACATGTAAGGGCAAAGGGCCATCGGCGCCATTTTGTTTACTGGCAGCTGATGGCCCGAGAGCGAGAGATCGCTCCCGGGACCCCTGCTGGACCACCAAGGACTTTTGGTACGTTTTGGGGGGGGTGGAGGGCTGTAATTAATTAAATCTGAAGTGTTGGGATGGGTTTGGGGGTTTGTTTTTTTTAATGTGTCCTTTCTCCCCCCAAAAAACGATAAGAAAGGAAAACCCACAAACATTTGTTTGGTTATCGTTTCGTCAGCACCCCCAAAATGCGACGCAATAGGAAATATCGTCTATATTTCCTATTTCATCGTAAACGAATGCACATCCCTAGTGGTGAAGGCAACAACAAAAGCCAGAAAGATGGTTGGCTACATAAGGGGAAGAATGGACATCAGAAAAATGTAAAATGTGGTCTTACCATAATTTCCTTTCCTTGAGATATTCCAGTCTCCACCAATGGAGTATCTCTGCTCCATAGATGCTGGAGACAAAGGATATACCTTTTTCTTTTCCCTAGGTATAAGGGAGGAATGCCTTGAGGCAATTGCCAGTACTCATCTGTCAAAGAAGTGAGCCAGCTACAAATTTTCTTCTTTTTTTTTTTTTTTTTAAACACAAAAAGACGTTTTCCTCAATTACCCGACGCTGCGGCCTCTCTATGCCATACAGAGTACCAAAATGCAATCAGCTTTGAAGTACTAAAAAAGCAGATTATAAAATATAAAAATTAAATAAATTTTATCATGCATTTTTTTTTTGAGGCACCTGGAGGTATTGAAATGATAACCACTCCCAGATACGTAAGGGAGAAGGGAAAGAAATAATTTAAAGAATAGTATTGCCTACACCGGCAAAAGGAAAATGGGTATTGGCTGTCACTATACTCTTGGGTGGGTTTCGGATTTATTCTAGCAGGACTCAAGGAAAATACATTTTCAAGTAAAATCAAATTTCACATTCCTTTTCTTCTTGCTTAATGAGTCTCTAACAATAGGATGTACCTAAGACAGGGCTGCCTTAAGGACACCTGTGTCAAAGGCCAAGTCTGCCTTAGTCCTTAAGTCCAGCTTGCAAAATCCTTGTAAAGGAATGTAGGGATAACCAGGTGGCTGCCTGCAGATTTCATCCAGAGGAACCACTGATGCCTCTGCCCATCATCACCTGTTCTTTTGTGAAATGGACGTGGAGCATGGCAGCTGCTTGACAGTCACTGCGTATGTAAACAGATGAAACTGTTTCCTTAATCCACTTGGCCAGTGTAGCTTTGGAAGCTGCTTCTCCTTTGTTTGGGCTATTTCCATGCAAATAGCCTACCAGTCTTCCTGAAGGTTTTCCCACTCTTATGCACGTAATAGCGCATTTAGTGTGGAAAACACGCACAAACCTGCTCAAAACTCCGCAGAGGTTTTAGCGCAAGTATATGCAAATGGCATTTAAAGGAGGTAATTATCTATTAACAGGCAATGCAGGGAGTTGCACTAGCAGGAAGAATGGTTAGTATGTACTTTTTTTTTTTTTTTTTAAACACCTGGGTCAGGGCAGGAGTCAAGTTAAAGTGCCTGTCTGAAGGCCAAGAATAACAGTGGCAGAAGCCTTATTGCATGGTGGAAGAGAGAGAAGTCGGAGAGGGATCAGACTAAGAGAAGGCAGTTTCTTGCTGATGAAGAGAGGAGGGCCCATAAAGAGCAGGTTATTCTGGCTCAAGCTGCTCGCAGAAGGGCACACCGGCAGCGGATATTCCGCCCAAGGACAATGCTGCTGGGGATGCTGGAGACTGATGGCGAGTACCTATATATTCTGAGCTCCAGGGCTATTCCCAGTATGAAGAAATCTATGGACATGCCATTCTGGGCCTGGTCAAGCTTCTCGGAGCCTTTCACTTCCATTTAGCCTGCCACTTTAAACAAACAAGCATCTCTACTGCATTTCCCATGCTCACTGGCATCCGCCATTATAGCTCCCATGCAGTCGGAGTCAGATCATGAAGGGGGTTAGACATTTCTCTACCCACTTTCAGTCTCACACAAATAAGACCACTAACTTTTTCACTGTCTTACGAAAGGGAGAAGGCTTTCACTCCAAGAATCAATTGCAGGTCTCCATACACTGATAGGAGCAGGTTTATGCACAGACCACTACATAAGGCCTTAAGTGTATTTGATTTGTGCAGATTTCCGGCACATCTCATTTGCATGCTGTTCCTTTATTACATCCTGTGGGGCTGCTGGTTTTTGCTGTGCATGCTCAAAAAAACACACACAGAAAAATAGCACCGATTTCAGTGCTGATCTTATTACATCGGCCCCTATGTTTGTTCTTTAAAATAAAATCAACAAATGAAAAAACTTCAGAAGAGCAAATAAACATCTTGAAAAAACAATGCACCATTTTACTATCTGCTATAGCAAATACTTTAAGGGACATCATATGTCTGCATGCTATGAGGTGTTTGTTATGATAAAGTAGAACCAAAAACAAATGAAACTGATTTGGTAGGAGAAATTTCAGTTTGTTTTAATTAGCAGTAAGAATGTGTTACAACATCCAATTAATTTCATAAAACACTCCAAAAAAACATGAAAAAAAATCTGACATTTTCAGTAAGCAAAAGCTATCTACAATTTATTTTTATCTACCTCACAGTGAATACCATGTTTTTGCCAATATATCTTTTATGACTATTTAAAATCTTGTTCAAGTTACAGTTTATGCTAATTTGAGAGAAATATACAACTAAAGCGACTTAAGTGAATTCCTCAACTATAAAAATTACTGCTATACTGAAAGCTCATAGTAAAGTGCTTAAGAATCATTAATGTTCTTCTGTCAAACTGTGTAAACAAATACATGAAACTGCTAAATGATCTTAAAAGTCAAATACTATTAAAAACTGTTGAACAAAAAGCACAGATACACACAGTATATCCACATTTCTATTTCTATTTATTTAATTAAGCATTTACTGTTAGCATTCACCCCATTATTTTTACCCTTAGTGGTTTGCAACCCTCTCCTGGCCTCCTATCTGGAACTCCAGTTACCAAAATTAAAGTTACTATGCAACTGCACAGTCAAGATCACTTTATCTGTGTAAATACAACAGTACCCAGAAAAGCAAAACTAGCAATGGTAACCAGTCTTAAAGAAAAAGCAAGCAGCTGCTGGAAACGATAACTGTACATAGTAAAGATATTCATGACGCTTTATATTCTTAGTTTTCTTTTTAATAATATTGTCTGGAAATAACCTTCAATTTCAAATCCTGGCATTTATTTTTAATAAAGAAATTTTTTTACACATAGGTAAACTACGAAATAGCTAAAATCATATAAAAATTTTATAAGGACAATTTTCAAAGCAATTTACCCACATAAAAGTAGCTACATTGAGGGAGGCATGCTTAGGCACGTTTTGGACAGGATCAGAACATAATGCATGAAGATTATATTTAAGTCCTCATACATTATTTTCCTCACAAAATCTGCCCGTGCAAAAGTGCACTGGTACTTTGTACACGTGACAAGTTTTGAAGGGAAAGCAAGCTTGCTTACCTGTAAACAGAGTTCTCCAAAGACAGCAGGATGAATTAGACATTATGAGTAGGTGACATCTCTCAAATCTCAGTAAAGACTTTACTGAACATACGCTGGAGTTCCCATATGCACACATTGCCTCGGGAGATAGTCTAAGCAAGTGGGTATTAAGAATGGCTAATTCATCCTCTATGAACCCTGTTTTCAGGTACGCAAACTTGCCTTCTCGACTGACAAACAGGCATGAACTAACTATAATACGTGAGAAGTCCCAAGCTGAGGGTTGCACTGCGGAAGCACTTAAAAGACAGCCCAGCCCCCAGGCAACAGTGGATTATTGGGGAAAATAGGCTGCACAAAAAGTGCTTGTCCACTCTTCGAGACTTGCTAGTAAAGAGACATGAAGGCGTGCACAGATGACCCAGTAGCATCTTTGCATTTCTCTTCCAGAAAAGAGGCACAGAGATGAGACACTGAAGTCGCCATGGCTCTCATTCGATATGCCTTGTCAAAGTCTAATCTGCATACTAATAGTGCACAATAAGCCCACTAGCCAACTCAACAGCATTCATTTGGCAACTGCCCTTCTCAATCTATTGGGATCAAAGGACACAAACAATTGAGAAGCTTGATGCCTCTTTAGGAAATATACTAGAACTCTCTTAAAGTCCAGGGAGCGAAGAGTCCATTTTCCTTTGTGCAGATGTCTTGGAAAGAATGTAGGAAGCACAATATTGAACAATTACACCAATATGGGGTGGGTCTGAAGAACTGCACTATTGAAAAAAAAGAAATTATAGGTATGGTGAATATGAAAGTAGAGCCTGCAGCTCACTTACTCTTTGTGCTTAAGTGTCAGCCATGAGAATACATTCCAGATGAGAAAGTTAAAAGTCCACTTACTCGAGGGATTCAAAAGGAAGTTTCATGAGTTAAACTAGGAATACATTAAGGTTCAAAGCGCAAGTGGCTTACTGACCAGAGGTCTGGAATGCCACAGTCCTGTCATGAATTTGTACCCCAAAGGATGAAGAGAGATCTGAACTCCTTCCATTTGCTGGTGATACACCACAATGGTGCCATGATGACACTTGACTGTAGAGGATGAAAGGCAGAACAGATATTGAAGATAATCCCTTGGGTCAGGGAGAAGGGATCCACTTGGCTGACCCACCAGAAGTTGAGAACCTCTTCCACATGCAAGTGTACAGCGATGGCAGGTTTGGATGACTGAGTCTATTATTTTCCTGAGTGATGAGTGTCAGATATCCCAAATGGAACTAGAGGCTAAATTGACAGATGGACAAGATACTGATACTACACTTGTTGAGGCTAGGCTGGTGCTAAAGGGATTATCCTTGCTTGTCCCAAAGGACTTTCTGAACTTGGCGATTAGAGGAATCTGTGGGTATACAAAGTAGAACGGCATTCCAGTTTAACAGCTAATCTGTATCTGCTCAGATGCATGGAGAACTTCTCAACCTTCTTGTTCACTTCTGAATCGAACAGATCGATCACTGGCTTTCCCCAGCGACTGAACAAGTCTGCTATTTTTTGTTCAAAGACCACTCGTGCCCTAGAAAGACTCTTCTGAGGCAGTATGTCAATATATTCCAAATTCCTGAAAGATAGGTTGTCAAAGATGGGCACTGTGATGCCCTGACCACAACCAGATAGCACCCTGGAAAAGGATGTAAGAGCCCATACTTCCTTGTTTATGTAGAACATGGCCACTTGATTGTCTACCTTGATTGACTGTATTTCCCCAGAAGAGGTGAGAGCCTTCAAAGCATAACAAATGATTTGCAGCTCCAGGTGGTTGATACACAGGTGGCTCTATTGGAGAGCAAAATCCTTGGGTCCAAATCACAGAAAAAATTGCAGGTATGGAGATGAAACTAATGCTTGAGGCTCACTGGTGCTTCTATCCGAAGTGATAACTACTTAGAACACTATTTTCTACGTAAGAAACTTCATGGAAACCAACTCCAGTGGCTTGTAGGGAGGCTTCACCCATTGTGCTAGGATGACTGTCACAGCCCACTACACTGAGGATGGAGAGAAGTACTGTGCCTGCAGAGACGTACCTTAGGGATGTCAGCTGGGCCAGAGACAATGTCTTCTACCTTAAGCACCACCATTGCCCAAGGGCTGGACCTTTGGGTGCAGGCAGTTGCCAGGACTTGCCAAGCGGAGGCTGGAAATGGGGGGAATGGTGACGGTAAATCAGAGGAGGTAAAGGAAATACACACATTATCGGTAATCACACATGGATCATCCCAGTTTAAAAATTAAGACGAGTCTACATTATTAGCAGGAACTGATGTTCTAACATTCAAAAAATCACGAAGTTGTTCTAGAGCAAAGAATATATAGAAATTACTTTGATACTTGATTATACATTTACATGGATAACAAAGTGTAACCAGCTCCTAAGTTATTAACTTCTGAGCACAAATTCAGGAAAGCTTTCCTTCGCAATTGCATGGGTCTAGCTAGATCAGGATATATTCGAACCTTGTCCCCCATAAAAGCTGTTTCTAAATTCCTAAAATAATTTCTCATGATCAAGCTTAAATCTTGTTCAGTGAAAAAAGAAACAAGTAAAACTGATCTATCAACCAGTTCAATATCAGAACTTTCCAAATATTTGGACAAATTAGTAATATTACCCCTTTCCAATAGCCTATCAGATTGTGGCACTCTTTGCCTACAAGAGAGGAAAACAAGTCTCCTAATCGAAGGAATAGAATCAGAGAAAATTCTTAACACATCAGACATGTATTTTTTGAAAGTAATCAAAGGTAATTCACCAAGAACTTTAGGAAAATTAAGTAACAAGTTCAAATGCTTTAAAGAATTTTCAAGTGCTTCAAGCCTTCTTGATGTATGTGTACAGTCACACATTACTGCTGATTTAGAAGACTGTAGATTTTTCACATCCTCTCCAATGGCTTCTAAAGATAAAGCATGCTCTCTGTTTGGAAGGGGACCGTGTGGGCTCACCATCCTTTTGTCGAGGCATCTGTCACCAATGTTACTTGGTGAGGAAGCAACCAAAGCGTGGGGGGGGGGGGTGCCCTCATCCACATGCCACTAACATTAGGAGTTGAGAGGGTTCATAGGGACCCCAATGGTAGATTTGTTCTACTGGAGTGATCACTCTATGGAGTGAAATTTGTACTGGCGTGCGTATATGGCCCCAATGTTCATCAAAAGGAATTTTATGTGCAGTTGGCAGAAACAGTGGAGGCCTTTTCTTCCCTGTCTCTTATCCTGGAAGGTGGCTGTAATATCCATATAGATCCACAGGTTGATAAGAAACTTGGCAAGTCAGCTGAGGGGAAAGGCGGATTCACTTAAACATGTTACGTCTATGGCTCGTAGATGTTTGGAGAGAACAAAATCCCTCTGGAAAAAGACTATATGGGCTTCTCTCCATGTTCTGGGATGTACAACAATATAGACTTCTTTCTGTGCTCAAGATATCTAATTGCTGTGGTAGGGATGGTAGATATCCTTGCTAGCTTTATTTCAGATCATGACTCTATCCTTTTGCCAATACAATTAGCTCAGAGCCCAAACATGGGTCGATGCTAGCAGATTAATACCTCCCTGCTCTGCCAAAAGTCCTTTTGTGCTATGATAAGGCACGTGATCAAGGAGTTCTTTGAGATCTGGGCGTCATAGTGGATAATATTTTGAAATCCTCAGCTCAGTGTGTGGCAACCATCAAAATAACAATGTCAGGAATTATTAGGAAAGGAATGGAGAATAAAACGGAAAATGTCACAATGCCTCTGTATTGGTGAGGCCGCACCTGAAGTACTGTGTGCAGTTCTGGCCAATGCATCTCAAAAAAAGATATAGTTCATTGGAAAAGGTACAGAGAAGGGCAACCAACATGGTAAACGAGATGGAACGATTCTCAACCTTAGCCAAAAGGCCAAGCTCACAGCTCAGTTTTTACCTTAGATCTCAGCCAAAGAGACACAGAAAAAAACAAGTTGCTTACAATGTCAAGCAACTTTCTAGATAGTCTTCACCCAGTTGTAAGCCTAAAAGATCTTCATATCAAAGTCATTTATCTAATACCATTAATACAGGGGTGGCCAACTCCAGTCCTCGAGATCCACAAAAAGCCAGGTTTTCAGGATATTCACAATTCATATGCATGAGACAGATTTGTATACAATGGAGGTAATGCATGTAAACTTATCTCGTGCATATTCATTGTGGATATCCTGAAAACCTGGCTTTTTTGTGGCTCTCGAGGATTGGAGTTGGCCACCCCTGCACTAATCACTTTTTACAGTTTTCAGTGCACTTATGGTTGCTGAACAGATAGGGGCAGGATAGAATTACAGCGGGAATGCATATTCTTGTTTCTCATGTACTACAAGCCACCCACCTGACCATAGCCTACTGACTGGAAATCCGCAACTTGTCTGGATCATTGGAAAAACATATTGGAAGAGGTTGCATCCATGGAACAATTCACATCTCTTTTGAAAAAGAATAATGAACATTATGATCAGATTTGGAGACCTTATTGGGTTCACTCAGAGTCCTCCTCTCATCAGCCCATGAAGCCAATGATACCTCCCATGCTTCCATCTGGCCACACAGGCTGACGACTCCACTGCTGTTACAGCTGTTGTAGCTGGCAGCATCAAGACAGACTCAGTTTTCAGGGTTGGGGAGCAAGATGTGGTCATCTCTGCATTAAGCCTTTTCAAAGTGGTATAAAATATGATCTGTAAAGAAGTTAAAGTCATATCACCAGCCATTATCTCTATCAGCATCCAAAAGAAATCAAATATTCTCTCATAACTTTGAAAGTGAACCCAGACCCTTAAAGAAGGCTAGGCCAGGGACACAACTTTTTTTTTTTTTTTATGGTTAAATAGTTTTTTATTGAGCATACAAGAAAATACAGAGCCTCCAGGCTGTGTGTACACTGCCACAACCCGGGAACAAATACAGGTAACAGCCAAACTTGAGCTCATTTATAAACAGACACATTATCAATGAGCTTAGGGGTAATGCTACATGCACTGTCATGCGAGAAACCTGATTTGATGCTTGGGTCAGGTCTCCTGTTCCCCAAGCTTGTCAGAGCTGGGGATGCTGCACAAACAGCATTCATAAACCATGGTGGAGTGGGAGTCTCACACAGTGCTCAGAGACACTTTTAAATCTACATGAGCTGAATTCCAAAGGGAAAGGCAATTAGGGGTCTCTGGTTGATGACCATTATTACAATAGCTGGACTAAGTTGAGGGGATACAAATGCAGGTAGTTACGAATGAAGGCTATTTAAGCTGGAAATGCTGTGACAAAAACAAATATCTAAATATATTTATAGAGATTTTTCTTCCATTTGTACGCTAATGAAAATATCACAGGGAGCTAATTGGGGAAGGAGAGAAGTTCAGAAGATGACTGACCTTCTGAAAATGAATTCAGCATCAACTCCTTAAAGGGGTTTTCAATGAAAATTGACTAGACCTAAGAACAAAAAGTGATTCTATTCTTGGTTTGTCTATAAGAAAATTCATGACTCTTAGAGAGAAGAGCACCATAAAATTGTTGTATATAAATAAAATTTATTGTAGACATTTTATTTTTCTTTTCTTTGAAGGTGGGGAAGAGGGAGACCCCCCTTACCCAGCAATATCTACCACTTCCTATGGGTTTCCAGCTTATTTGGATTTTACCCTCATTTTCATTCTCTACTTATCCCTTAAAAGTCAGCCACAACAATTAAAGTCATTTTGTAACCGTATCCTTGGCAAAGAGGCACAGACAATAGTTCCTCTACAATCCAGCACAAGGGCACGCTAACGAGCCAGTAGATCAGGTGTGGACAAACCTTTTTTTTCTTTTTACCCTGAGGCCATTTGTGTGGCTCTTGTCTACATAGGACTCTCAGAAAAAAAATAAAAAATAAAAAAATAAACCATAGAGCTGGGGGAGGGGCAGCAGCCAGCACATCTTTCCTCTTACTACTATTTTTGCTGATATGTTCTCTAGCAGGGGTGGGGGAGAAGAATTCCTCTTTTACCTCTTAAAAAGATGAAAACAAGAGCCACACTGGCTGCTGCACATTTTCTGTTTCTAGAATTGTATTTATTTATTTATTTATTTTAAGGCTGCCTCTTCCCACCTACATATTATATACAACCCCTGGTCATATCATAAGAACAAAAGAAATTGCCACGCTTGGTCAGACTAAAGGTCCATCAAGCCAAGCATCCTGTTTCCAACAGAGGCCAAACCTGGCCACAAGAACCTGGCAATCACTCAAACACTAAGAAGATCCCATGCTACTGATGAAATTAATAGCAGTGGCTATTCCCTACATAAACTTGATTAATAGCAGTTAATGGACTTCTCCTCCAAGAACTTATCCAAACCTTTTTTTAACCCAGCTACACTAACTGCACAACGACATCCTCTGGCAACAAATTCCAGAGCTTTATTGTGCGTTGAGTGAAAAAGAATTTTCTCCAATTAGTCTTAAATGTGCTACTTGCTAACTTCATGGAATGCCCCCTAGGCCTTCTATTATTTGAAAGTGTAAATAACCGATTCACATCTACTCGTTCAAGACCTCTCATGATCTTAAAGACCTCTATCATATCCCCCCTCAGCCGTCTACTTCAAGCTAAACAGACCTAACCTCTTCAGCCTTTCCTCATAGGGGAGCTGTTCCATTCCCCTTATCATTTTGGTCGCCCTTCTCTGTACCGTCTCCATCGCAACTAAATCTTTTTTTGAGACACGGCGACCAAAATTGTACACAGTATTCAAGGTGTGGTCTCACCATGGAGCGATAGAGGCATTATGACATTTTCCGTTTTATTCCCCATTCCCTTCCTAATAATTCCTAACATTGTTTGCTTTTTGTGACAGCTGCAGCACACTGAGCAGACGATTTTAAAGTATTATCCACTATGATGCCTAGATCATTTTCCTGGGTGGTAGCTCCTAATATGGAACCTAACATCGTGTAACTACAGCAAGGGTTATTTTTCTCTATATGCAATACCTTGCACTTGTCCACATTAAATTTCATCTGCCATTTGGATGCCCAATCTTCCAGTATTGCAAGGTCCTCCTGTAATGTATCACAATCCACTTGTGATTTAACTACTGTGAATAATTTTGTATCATCCGCAAATTTGATAACCTCACTTGTCGTATTCCTTCCAGATCATTTATATATATATTGAAAAGCACCGGGTCAAGTACAGATCCCTGAGGCACTCCACTGTTTACCCTTTTCCACTGAGAAAATTGACCATTTAATCCTACTCTCTGTTTCCTGTCTTTTAAGCAGTTTGTAATCCACGAAAGGACATCGCTTCCTTTCCCATGACTTTTTAGTTTTCGTAGAAGCCTCTCATGAGGGACTTTGTCAAACGCCTTCTGAAAATCCAAATACACTACACATCTACCGGTTCACCTTTATCCACATGTTTATTAACCCCTTCAAAAAAATGAAGCAGATTTGTTAGGCAAGACTTCCCTTGGGTAAATCCATGTTGACTGTGTTCCATTAAACCATGTCTTTCTATATGCTCTATGATTTTGATCTTGAGAATAGTTTCCACTAATTTTCCCGGCACTGAAGTCAGGCTCACTGGTCTATACTTACCCGGATTGCCCCTGGAGTCTTTTTTAAATAATGGGGTTACATTGGCCACCCCCCAGTCTTCAGGTACAATGGATGATTTTAATGATAGGTTACAAATTTTAACTAATAGATTGGAAATTTCATTTTTTTAGTTCCTTCAGTACCCTAGGATGCATACCATCTGGTTCAGGTGATTTGCTACTCTTTAGTTTGTCAATCTGGCCTACTACATCTTCCAGGTTTCACAGTAATTTCATTCAGTTCATCCGACTCATCACCCCTGAAAGCCATCTCCGGAACTGGTATCTCCCCAACATCCTCATTACTAAACACGGAAGCAAAGAATCCTTGCTGCTGTGCTGCTGCTACCTCCACTGCTAGTAGGTAAAGATGAAATCTGCAGCTCCAAGCAACAGTCAAAGACGGCATAAAAAAGCTGTCATCTTCCTTCACACTATTGCCCCAAAGCCACACTAAGCCCTTTCCTGCTTGCCTGCCAGTTAGTGCACTGTACTCTGTTTTGGGCTGGGGTGGGGGACGAGGCGATTGAATATGTTGCACCTGTCTCTGCTTCCTCCTCTCCCTGCCATAATGTGCCTGTGCCTCAGTGTCAGACATTGGCTGCAGTGGCACAGGTTCCACTTCACAGGAGAAGCTTGAGGCTCTGCTACCTGAAAGTTTGGAGAGAGAGAGCAGGGACAGCATGCTACCCATCCTCTGCACATAACCACCTTCGCTCTTCCTGCCTGCTGCCTTCTCCTCTTCATGAGCTGCCCCTGCTGAAAGGGCCAGGTGTAGGAGTAGCTGGGGAGGGGAAAAGTGCAAGCACAAACTCAATAAACCAGCTGTCCTGAAGCACGGCCAACTAGGGTAAGTGGCAGTGCCGCAAACCCAGCGTTCATTACCTCCCTCTGTCGCTATTTCAGTCCAATGAAGCTCAGAAAAGTGTGCCAGAGCACAAATTATGCTGCTTGCCCTCTGGTGATGAATGTGGGGGACTGACCAAAGGATCATGTGGGCCGAATGCAGACCGCAGGGCATAATATGTTTTCCTTTGTAGTAGATGTTAAAGAATACATAGCAGCAGAGTTAGGCCACCTGCAGGTCAGGGGTCCCCATGAGCAATGCCCTGCCCCCACCCTCAGGGGCTGGGAACCTCTAGAGAATCACCAGACCATACAGGTGAAAGACTGATCTGAGACTATAATAAAACAAGACTTCTCAACTGCTATCAAAAGTAGTAACTGAACATGGCAAATCAGATCCTTACGCAAGCCTGCTGCCTCACTAAGTAAAGAAATAATGTCTGTATCAAGTCAGAGAGAGCAAGAGGTGTAGCAATATGACAGACAAAAACAAACAAAATTCTGATACAAATCAAAGTTTACTGACTGACAAAAAGTCTGGCAGCTTATTTCCTTACCTAACCCTTGTTCCTTTCTATTTGCCTACTTTTTTTGTCTTTTTAAACTAAAAGCTAAAGATTCATAGACTAGAGTCAATGTGTCTGCATTGAGAATGTAATGCTGTGTATAGCAATTAACTTGTGGAATAAAGTACAAATTTACCTGGAACCTCTCTGTAAAAAAAAAAACTGTTTCAATTTTCCACATTTAAAAATTAATTTCAGTGAAAATTTCCTTTCTGTATGCAAACTAATATCAATCAAGGTTGTAAGCATGTCAGTAAAATTCATTGGGTTTAGCCAATTCTGGTTTTGCTTGCATTAAATTCTAAATAGAAACCGTTTTATTTACCAAGAAATTATTGCTGACGATGGAATGATAAGTTGCAAATTGAAAGCTAAATTGTTTTTAGGTCAAGCGTTTTATAAAGATTGAGACTTCTACAAATTAAATGCAGCACACTTTTGTAAAAACTACTTCCCCCATAGGGGCAGGCAACCACAGCTGGTACAGTAAACTGCTCTTTATTTGTACTCTTCCCACCTTTTTATGCAGGATGCCTGGAGCAACCTTCCTGAGCTGGCATCTCATGCTCTCTCTCTTTCAGGCTGCTTTCATGTCCCACCTAAAAACTCACCATTTTGGATGTTTCTTTTAAAATTTAAATCCTGGTTCTTTCAGATCTTAACCTTCCAGTTTAACCATGCTCACTGTAAGAGAAACAAATTAAGAAGTTCCAAGGAACCATGCCCCTTGTCTAGAGCTTACATTCTCTCATATGTACCTATACAAGGCTACGTACATACAGTAGCACTGTAGAAATCAATAGTAGTACTGCCTAGTACTCAACTATGACACCTTTTATAGTTTTTGCAACAAAACCAGCCAATTAAGGCACAGAAAGTGAAAGCTTCTTACCTATAATACCTGTTCTCCATAGACGGAAGGATGGGGGTCTTCACATGTGCAGTAAGATTATACAAAAGATTCTTGAAGTTTTTTTACATGCTCAGATGAGCATACGCAACACAACCCACATCACTGAGTTGTGCAGGACCATGTCAGCTCTTCTATAGCTATCTATACATGACAGATGTAGAAAGTATTCAAGCAGTTTTTGAGTGGATCAGGGAAGGAGTTCCATTTCAAACCTTAGGATTTCTTTGAGTAATTCTTCCTAGAATCCAGAAAAATATAGGACATATCGACAGATTAAAGGAACACAATGCTACCCTCTTAGCATTCAAGCTGTAAGGCTTGGGAACTGAAGTTGGTGTGATGCAGCATTCCTCGATTCTGAGTGATGAAAGATGGACAATTCCCCTATCTGACTGGATTCCTGGTTGACATCTCTCACATAAGTAGAAACCAAAACTGCCTTGGAAAATAAGGGACTATGAAAGTCGTGATTCCCCTGATTCTGAGTTTTAACTGGGGAACTGAAGGATAGACATATAGAAAATCCTTTCCCCAATTTAGGTAGAAGTCGTCAGGCTAGCTTGCCTTGAATCCCTCTTCTGAAGCAGAAGTTCAGGAGCTTTGTGCTCAGAGGAGATGCAAAACAGATCTACTACGGATGTTATCCACTTGTGAAATATCTGTGTGCCATTGCCCTGTCCAGGAACTATTTGGGAGGTTCCAGGATCTGACTAAATCCTGTCTGCCAGGTATATGGCCCTTAGAATGATTTCCTGAGAAACAGTCCCACATCTGAATAGTTTCCTGACACAGGATGTATGAACCTGATTCTCCCTGTCCTGTACATTTTTGTCTGAGGCACGCAGCTATGTGAGACCTCGACTCCTAATACCTACTCTCAACGTGATCTCGAAAACACTTAAAATTGATCAGACTACCTGTTTGCCACAATCCATCCCCATGTTCACTAGTGACTCCAGAGCACCATGCAGATCCCAAGGAAAATGCTCTGCCAAACTCTTCACATCTTTTAGGGTGTTTCACATGTATTGACTCATAAAGAGCTCATATGAAGCCATGCGAGCACCGAGCATAGCTCCCTGGCAATTCTTCCTCCCAATATTGATAAGATAAGAATCCTTCCCTGGAGCACACAGGAGTGGATTCTAGACCATTTGGCCTTTTTCAGATCACATTTGACAACAAATGACTGATAAGGTGGTTACTACTTCTCAAAAAAAGGGAGCCTACTGGGCGCATCCACTTTCCTATTCACTAGAAGCACAGAGGGGATTCTCCCACACATTTTCATCTGCATCTCCAGAAGATCACACAGATAGGCACTGCCACAATTTCTTTGGTGGTGGGAAAAGGTGGGGGGGTGCAGTTGTAAGATCCATGAACTGGAGGATGTCACGCAGTTGTGCCCTGAACTCTTCCTCCTTTTGTAATTCAAATGGAATGGCATAGGCTGCTCTCTTTACAAAACTGATGAAGATGAGGTCCTGCAAAAGAGATCTTTTCCTTTCCTATGGGAGACAGGGAGGGGTCCAAGGAGCAACCTGTTGACCTCCTCTTGAATAGAGAAATACATTAAGCACACCTACTGGAATAATCAGTCAGAGCAAGAATGGTAATTAAGCGGTGTGGACTGAGCTTGCATCTAGCTAGCAGACAAGGGTTTTAGACCCTGATGGATAAGTTTTCTTTCTTGATGCACTAGAAATTAACAATGGTGCTGTGATACAGATGTCAATGTCCCTTTGAAAACTGGCATCTGACTCAGCCACAAGATGCTCTTAAGAGTCTCCAGCATAGGTCGGACCTCGCGTTGCAAGGCCACAGATGCCGATACCAGTGCCTGCCATATTTCGGTCCAAAGCCTCCTGGACCTTTCTGCTCAATTTCCCTTTAAAATTAAAAAAAAAAGAAAAGAAAAACTTGAAACCAATACTGCAAGTCTGAGGAGAGGACACATCTTCCTGTGTCGCTCAATTAAAAGTAGTGGTTGGCATCTAGACTCCTAAAGTATGAGAATGATACACAACTGAGCTGTCCTCTCTATGGGAATGCTTCAGGAGATCCAAAGTAACAGCCAAAATTTCCAGCTGCCAGCATCATGCACAGACAAAGACTAATGCTTCTTGGCCTTCTCTCAACACACGTCACTGGCGTTCCTCAATGCCAGAACAGAATTAAAACATGCAAAACCTTCACTTTCTTTGGTTGGAAGGAGATGTATAAATGCCCACCTCCCTGGCCCCTATAGGCGTTTGATGTCAAAGGATATAAATGCCCTCTTGAATCTGATGCACTGCCAGCAATTGGTGCAATTCCTGGGTCTCTTGATGCAGAAGCCCATGAATTAAACTTACTCTCCTGCTTCTCCATCATTTTCAATTTTTATATTATTTTTCCTGGGAATTTCAATGTTATAAAAAAAAAAAGTGGAAAAATGATTTTTCTCCTGTTTGTTATAACAAAGTCATTTTTCACAGATTTTTATTTTTTGCTACAGTGAAATTCTCAATTAAAATAAAGACTAAAAACGAAGGTCCCTAACTATCAGCAATCAGTAGGAACAGTATCATCTAGGGCAGGAATTCTCAAGCCAGTCCTCAGGACACACCTAGCCAGTCAGGTTTTCAGGATATCCACAATGAATGAGCTAAATTTATATGCACTGCCTCCATCGTATGCAAATTTCTCTCTAGGGGTCATCTTTCTGTATGTGAAACAACCTGAGAACCGTGGTCCTCCCCCGGGCAAAGTACACATCTATCATGAAGATCCATGATCCAGGGGCACCTATCGAAGCCACTAGGCTTCTTCATCTTCTGGGACATCAGATGAAATACAAGCGAAGCAAAAATCAAACAGCTCAATATTACCAAAACACCACCTTGACCAACACTGCCTAGTGCAATGATGTCCAAGTACCTGGCAGTTGATTAAAAAAACACCAAAAAATCAAAACACAACTTAAAAACAATCGGTAAAATCTACTTAGTTAAAACTAAGACATGGAATGAGAATTGCAAGGTCTGCAAGAAAATACTGATGTTTAAAAAGAAATGCAGAAAAATGACGATTGAGATGGCCTCCATACAACATGGGTCATACTGCACATGCTGAACAGAGTACCGTATTTTTCGCTCCATAAGACGCACTTTTTTTCCCCCAAAGGTGGGGGGAAAATGTATGTGCGTCTTATGGAGCGAATATAAAAAAAAAACCAAACAAAAATCTAACAAACACCCCCCCCCCCCGACTCCCCCAAGACCTGCCGAATTAATTTCCTGCAACCCCCCACCCTCCTGACCCCCCCAAGACCTGCCAAACGTCCCTGGTGGTCCAGCGGGGGTCCAGGAGCGGTCCGGGAACGATCTCCTGGGCGTGAGCCGTCGGCTGCCAGTAAACAAAATGGCGCCGACGGCCCTATGCCCTCACTATGTCACTGAGACCGACCGCTGCTATTGGTCGGTCTCAGTGACATAGTGAGGGCATAGGGCCGTCGGCGCCATTTTGTTTACTGGCAGCCGACGGCCCTATGCCCTCACTATGTCACTGAGACCGACCAATAGCAGCGATCGGTCTCAGTGACATAGTGAGGGCATAGGGCCGTCGGCTGCCAGTAAACAAAATGGCGCCGACGGCCCTATGCCCTCACTATGTCACTGAGACCGACCAATAGCAGCGGTCGGTCTCAGTGACATAGTGAGGGCATAGGGCCGTCGGCGCCATTTTGTTTACTGGCAGCCGACGGCTCACGCCCAGGAGATCGTTCCCGGACCGCTCCTGGACCCCCGCTGGACCACCAGGGACGTTTGGCAGGTCTTGGGGGGTTGCAGGAAATTAATTCGGCAGGTCTTGGGGGGGGTCAGGAGGGTGGGGGGTTGCAGGAAATTAATTCGGCAGGTCTTGGGGGGGTCAGGGGGGTGGAGGTTGTTAATTTAAAGGGATGGGGGGGGGGGTTTTGGGGGTTCCCACAGAAAGAAAAATTTTCTGATCTGGGGAGTGGACCGAAATGGCCCTCCCCAGACCCGAAAACAAAATGGGGAGAAAAAAAAAAAAACTATGCACTCCCCTAATTTGCTCCATAAGACGCCCAGACGCAGAGCCGGTTTAGCACAATTTTTTTTTTTTTTAATTTTCCCCCTCTGAATCCTAGGTGCGTCTTATGGTCAGGTGCGTCTTATGGAGCGAAAAATACGGTATGTTAAAGGCTTACAGAAGCATCTGCACCAGGCTCCATCAAAAGATGTCACCCAAATGCGAGGACTACACATCATGCTTGCCCTCTGAAAATACATACAGGTCCTACGAAGCTAAATAGAAAACAGATTTAGACATACTGGGTTCTATATTAACAGCAAATATGGCATAGTCAGTCACTTATCTGGCTAAATTAAGTAGTTATCCAGCTATAATGTAGCCGGATGAAAAAAAAAAAAAAAAAGATGTTCCAGAGGCATTCTGGGGAGGGGCCGAGACATCCAGCTAACCTAGCCAAATATCGGGTACATCCAGCTAGGCTAGCCGGATAACTTTAGACTTACTGTAGAGCAGGTCTAAAGTTATCTGGCTGTGCGTGGCCGGATAACTTGCTACTTATCCAGATATCTTTAAAAGATAACCGACAGCACTACTTACCCTGTCAGTACTTTAAAAAAACAAAAGGGCCTGCAACTTCTAATCTTATCTATGAATTGCCCTGTCTTTCCCAGCATTCCTCAAACCCCAAACATTACTGGGCCGTCTCAACCCCAATCCCCACACCCTTTTCCCATTTTCATTTAAGGATTTTTAATCACGCCCCCCCCCCCCCGGACTTTGAAACTTACACCTCTCCCATAGACTCAAATGAATTGATAGCTTCCCCCCACTCTGGTGGCAAAAAAAATATCTCTGCCAAGTCGCTCACCTGCTCCCAGAGGCTCCAGCGCTGTATCTGACAGGCAGCCCAAACTATGCTTAGTTTATGCTTCTAGCACTCAAACAATTCCAATTCATTTGAGACTGGGATGGGAGGGGGATTCAAAGTCCAGGGAATTTGCGATTGAAAATAGTGAAATTAAAAACGAGGAAAGGGTGTGGGGGAAGACAGTAATGTTTGGGGTTTAAGGAACAATGGGTAAGACTGGACAATTTACAGATGAAGTTTTTTCTTTTTTTTTTTACTGATACTGACAGTGCTGCTTACCCAGATATCTTTAAAGATATCCGAATAACTTTAAACAAGGATATTCAGTAGGATGTTTTTCCCACTCAATATACGGGACAAGTTATCCGCCTAACTTTAGCCAGATAGCTTGTCCACTAAACAGCCTACTGAATATTGGCCTCACTCTAATTAAAATGGGCTTTTCTAAATTATGCTATTAATCTTAAGGAAAGCAGAGTTGTTTACCTGTAATGGATGTTTTCCCCGATGACAGCAGGATGGTGGTAGTCACACATCATTGGATGAAGCCCAGCACAGAACTTTGATCTTTCAGCATGCCCTACTGAGCATGTGCAGCTGTAATCATCACCCTGCCCCCTTGGCAGCGTCCCTCAGTCCATGATATAACTAATACATGGAGAAACCATCTCCTAGGGGAGGCGGGTGGATTTCGTGAGGACTAACATCCTGCTGTCCTCAAACACCTGTTACAGGTAAGCAACTCTACTTTCTCAGAGGACAAGCAGGAAACCGCACAGTGCAGAAGCACTACCCATCTCCCTTTTACCTGTGAGGCAGCCGACCCCACAAGAGGTCCAGGCTAGAGAAGAGTTGGGTTCTGAAAAAAAACAAAAAAACCACAGAAATGGCAGACAAAACCTTCATGCATAGCATAGCATAGCATAGCATAGCAGAGTGATGGGAGCACCAACAAGAAAAATACTTCGCATCACTGAAAAAACATTACTAGCAGGGTTTCGGATCAGTAACCCTGACAACAGTAGATCTAGAACCTCCTGGTTCAGGAAAAAGCCTAGAGATGTAACAAGAGAAAGACTCTTGGACGAAGACTATTCAGTTTCCTTCGGCGTTAGATGACAACCGAAAACCCAATGGGGCCCAAGAACTCCCTAGAAAGAAACTGTGGTCCACTGACATCTGAAGGACAAAATGTCTCTGCAGAAGAGTGCCCACATGTGACTGATAGGCACAATGGGCAGAAAGGCCAAATCTACGCTTGAAGAATAATCAGCAAAACAGCAGGCCCTGAGTCAGACCCTACTTGCCAAAGCACCAGACCTAGCTAACCATGCAGGGCAGCGTTAAGAGTTTCAAAGGAAGAATGATAACCCCCTGAATAAGATCGCAAGCCCAACTCCCAAGCAGGGAGCGAAGTTAAGTCTGAAGCTCACCCACACTGTACCCTGTCAATCAGGATCAATCAGGTGAGCAGGAAGGCAATTTGAGCAACCTAGTGAAATGGGAAAAGCTAAGGGCAGTAATGGCTAGAGCCTGGCAAAAATATAGGGAATCAGACAAGAAACAAGACTATCAACCCAAAGTAATAATAAAGTTCATCCAGTGTAAATACACAAAAAAGATTTTTTTGTCAAGACTTCACACAAGGGCATACAATTCCATGCTAGTTAGCACAAATAATAAGTATACCAGTGGTATAATCATAGGTCTTATTTTAGCATTCTTTTCTTCAAACTATATGCGTGATAACTAGAAAAGTGCAACAACGTATTTTTTGTACAATGTAGGGACAAAGTGATCCTGAGTCCGGACTCAAGATCACTTTGTCACTACAATGTACAAAAAATACGTTATTGCACTTTTCTAGTTATCACGCATATAGTTTGAAGAAAAGCCTTCCCGTCGTTTATGCTCTAACAAGGAAGAATTTTCCACACAGGCACAATCTCTTGCATCCAGATTGTTACATCGCGAGTATCCTCCATCTGTTATCAAGAAAGCTCTGAAGAGGGCATCTAATGCCCAGCACGAGTGGCTCCTTTTGGATACATCAGTACATCAGCAAGATCAGCCTCTAGTATGCACAATTCGATATTCTACTAAATCCACGGCCATTTCTTCGACCATCCGGAAATACTGGCATGTTTTGAAAACACATGGGCTTTTTTCTAAACCTCCTTTAATTGCATACAGTAGGTGTCAGAACCTGTGAGACTTGCTTACCCATTCCTTTTCAAACTTTGACGCCACATCACAGAATGAAGATCCCATTGGCCATTGGGCTTGTAATAAATGTACTGTGTGCCCCCAGTCCCTTGACGGAGTCGCATGAACTGATAATGTTGGCAAAATACATTCTGCCTCCTTTTATTCAGATTGCTCTACATCTCACGTTATATACATTATAATTTGTCCATGTAATAAAATTTATGTGGGAAGGACAAAACGATCTATCAGGACTAGATTAATTGAACATCGGAGCTGTTTAAATACCGGCAAAGTTACTGCTCCTATTGTACAGCACTGTCTAGAAAATAAACATGTATTTGGGGATCTGAGGTGGCGGGTCATCGACAGAATACATTTGTCGGTGAGGGGGGGGTGATCCCCAGAAGATATTAAATTATCGTGAACAGCGTTGGATTTTCTGTTTAAATAGTACACATCCTGTCGGACTCAAGGCAGCCATTGAATGGTATTTATTATAATTGCGTCCCAGCAACGAATGACATCATTTTACTTCTTGTCCTGGCGGCCACATTCATTGGCTGTTTTCCCTTTAAAAATGTATTTATTATTTATTTAAGAGCTTTTATATACAGATGTTCATGTACTGGTACATATCACGTCGGTTTACATAAAACCAAAGTAGGAAATTACATCGAACAATCGAACATTATGTCATACAAAAATGGCGCCAAAGCGGCCCCTCCGGTAGAGGAGAATCATTACGGGTCTAGAACATGTTGCTGCCATACCTCCACATCAGTTTCCATGATGTCATATTGTATGTACAGAATTCTTCACTGTTTACACTGTGGTGTTGCTAATATTGTCTTTTAAATTTATAGATACAATTTGCCCCTTGAAGAAGGCCATCAGATGCCGAAACACGGTCCGTGTTGGGGCCAGTCTCCATATTCTATTCTCACGACCTAGTCTCTGGCA
The DNA here is from genome assembly GCF_901001135.1 of Rhinatrema bivittatum. Taxonomy (NCBI): domain Eukaryota; kingdom Metazoa; phylum Chordata; class Amphibia; order Gymnophiona; family Rhinatrematidae; genus Rhinatrema; species Rhinatrema bivittatum. The sequence continues at coordinate 532,237,946 of NC_042615.1, read as the reverse complement.
TTACCTCTAACAACGCAACACTTTAAGCTAAGTGTCAATGTGGCTATACTATATTGTGGTAATTGGATATTCACAGAGCCGACTTGGCAAAATGTCTGCAATGTTTGCACTACGATATTCACGCGAGCATATTGAAAAAAGAATGCTAAAATAAGACCTATGATTATACCACTGGTATAGTTATTATTTGTACTAACTAGCATGAAATTGTATGCCCTTGTATGAGGTCTTGACAAAAAAATCTTTTTTGTGTATTTACACTGGATGAACTTTATTATTACTTTGGGTTGATAGTCTTGTTTCTTGTCTGATTTTCAATTAGCTACTTCCCTTTAATCAATATATTGTGCGTGAGAGAATATATATTTTTCTCACAAAAATATAGGGAAAACATGGTGTATCTTTCCCTGCAGGTATACACTAAGATATACCATGAATGCCTCAGCTTTTCCTCTCCTCCCCCCAACATTCCAACTGGAAGTCGGAGGAAGCAAGAACACAAGGAGGCAGACCACTAGATTGCTGGGGTAAGCACAAGTCATTATTGTATAATCCCAACCCCAAAGTGAATAATTCACTGCCAATTGCAGTAGGGAGTTGCCCACCGAGATAGAGCCCTCGGACTGTTTGGAACATCTGAAACAGAGCGAATTCCCCAGGGAAGAAATCCAGAAATACTCCGCTAAGAGACAGGAAGCCGGGTTACTGCAAATGCAACCCCTGTTGAACAGGATTTCTTCACCGGCCGCAAAACCAGGGGAGGGCCAGGGGGATCTCGAAGCAGACTGCCAAGCACCTGGCTTAGGTATTAATGCCTCAGGCATGGCTGCAAATACTTCCCCCAAGGAAGCACACAGTCTAGTAATGAAACAATCATTGCATAAACTAGGACTCCCCTGTTGCGGGGTTCCTCAACCCTCAGCTCCCTCCAGCCATGGGTATGGTGATAGGTTGAAAGACAAACTTGCCAATTAGATGTACTAGAATCCTCCTCACTGAGGTAGGGTCCCACAGGCGAGAATGACTGGCCATAGTGGCCCATTGAGTTCAGCAGGTATCCAGGTGACTCCTGGATGGGAGAAACCATTAAGGTTCACCTGGGAGCTACTCTGGAAAGGCTACCTCACGAAATAGATTGGCTGTGTCTTAGAATGACCGGAGAGCGCTACCGCTCGACTGGCTCTCAGAGCTCGTAAGGAACAGAAAGCAACCACTAGTCAGAAGTAGAGACAACCCTTCCCTGGGAACGGAGAATGAGGGACACCCCTAGTAGGGTGTCGATAGGGGAACACATAAGGGTTGCCCTGGAACTCAGTCAAATCTACCCTTCCTGAAGGAAGAGGAGTAATGGGAATCAGGGTCTCCCAATCCCAAAAACTTTACAAGTCTCCATTTGAGAGTTGAGTTACAAACACTGATTGCGGAGGTTCAGAAATGACCAATCCACCACTGGCAGCTACCCTCAGAAGGGGTAGGCCACCACAATAGTCAACGTAGGAGCCCCAGCAAAAACAGTCCATCCACTGCTGCTGTTCCCCAGCCTCCCACCAATGCAAAGAATTGGGACTCTGGCTCAAAAATAAACATGCCAGGGACAGAGCTTCAGGGGCTTCTCCTCAAAAGGGGTCTGTGACATGGGAGGAGGTTGAAAGACATATTCCTCTTCTGAGGGAGGAGAGGACTCCCGACACTACCCTCCAGGTAGTTACTCCCTTTACGGTTAAAGAAGGAATGCAATCCCAGGGCAGACCTGTGGCACCTGTTGTGCTCGCCATGAGGGGAATTCACACACAGACACACCCATACAGTAGAGGGCACCTGGAAAAAGAGTCCTCCTCTGTAAAAACTTGCTGCCCAGTACTCATATAGTGGTATCCACTTGTTGGAGTAGGAGGCTACACGCTGCCAAAAGGCAAATAAGAGTGTGTGTGCGATGACTCCTTCCCCGCCAGCACTTTGCAGTGCAGAATTGATGAGGAGGCAGAGACTATGACGTGACGATGGCAGATCCCTGGCTTGGCTAGGAACTGCACAGACAAGGTGAATTTATTTATTTAGCCATTTTATATACCGTGACTCCAAATAAAGATCACAATGGTTTACAACATGAGGTACATATTGTACTTTGACTTAATGAGGTCAAACAGCATACATTAAAAAAACTGACATATACTTGGGATAAGGCATTTAGTCCAGAAGATAGATTCTTAATGCCTTTGTCCTTGAGGGTGCATGCTCTGTGTTCAGGTGATTTTAAGTTAGGTTACCGGCATTTTGAAATAACCATATTTTTAGGTCATGTTTGAATTTCTTTGTTTCTGGAATTAATCTTATGTTCTCAGGTAGAGAGTTCCATAGACTTGTGTCTGCTATTGAGAACATGCAGTCTCTTATTTCTATTAGGTAAGTATTCTGTAATGATGGCACAGTCTTTGTTTTGAGATTTTAATGATCTCTGTGGCCTGTATGATTGTACAGCTACATCTACCAAACCAGAGTTGTCAGAATGGATGGTTGTGTGTATTAATGTTAGGACTTTGTAGTTGATGCGGGATTGTACAAGTAGCCAAAGAAAAGCTATCAATGAATGGGATATGTGATCAAATTTCCTTGAACCTGTTAAGAGCCTAGTTGTGGCATTTTGTAATAGTCGTAGTTTTTTGTTTTTGTTTTTTTTAGAAAAGTTGGAAACTCCAAGTAGAAGTGAGTTACAGTAGTCTAAGTTTGAGAAGATGAGGGTCTACAGGACCGTGCAGAATTCTATGAGAGCCAGCAATGGTTTCAGTCTATGTAGTAAACAGTTTGAAATATACTGAGTTAATTTATTTATGTGCTTTTCCATTGTTAGATTCTCTTCAATCTGTTTACCTAAGTCCCGTATTTGAATGCCGCCTGCCATCGCCCGAGGAACTCTGAGTAGATGCCTTGACATATCCGAGTGCACGTTGCGCTCCACTGTCACAGTAACTCACAGTGGAGTGAACAGTGAGACAACGGTATCCCGGTGCACTGGGTATGGAATGGTGGTGCGTAGCATTCTACAGCATCACCCCCCTGTACCTGAGAACGCTCCAGGAGACTGGACACAGCCCCTGAAACTGCGTCGGAAATGGCTCACTCATTTCAGTCATGGAACGACAACAGTGAAGTCCATTCCAACAGATGGTGCCCATGGAGCCCTGTGGTTATGTCCCGCAGTATCTGACCAAATCCATTGGTGCCCACTGTGGTGACTGTGCTTCTGCCTGCAGGCTACTCTGGCATCCTGGGTACCGCCGGTCCATTGATGCCTTCAAGCACCAGGGGCTCTATCAGCGCCTCTGGGTGGTTGATGAGCATGGGCGCTATATACAGTCAAGCTGACCCTGGTTTGGTCAAGCACCATTGAAGCCCTGGGTGCCGTGTTTGGTGCCCTTGATGTGACCCTTTGTTGGTAAGCGCAATAGTGCTATGGAGTCCATAGCACTATCGCGCACTATGGACTCTTGCCAGCGGCAATGGACAATGATAGCCTCACTAGTACACGAATTCAGGTGGAGCCTCTGATGCCCCCTAATCCCAATGGCTCAGGGCCCCTGAGATCATCGGTATCCATGGTGCCCAACTGCCATAGCCTGTTGTGGGACAGCACGGTGCTCCTCAGAACCCCGTCGAGACACCGCCAAGATGCCCCAAGGGCACCGGACCGCTGTGCTTGGATGCTTCGGCGTACCAGGATGCCTTAAAATCCCTGTCACCCAAGGGCTCCAGTGACACTCTAGGGCTCTAAAGAGCCCCAGCAGACAACACCTCAAAGATGACCAAAGTGCTCAATGGCGATCCCAGAACCTCGTTGGTGGTGCTTGATATAGTTCAGAGTGGCAATAAAAGGCATCAGTAGCCAACACGCCCGATGGTATCAGGGTCATGTGCCTCAACGGCATCAAGGGCTGCCACGTACTAACACAGCATTGAGGGTGGCCACCAATGCACCTCAATTGAATCGAGGGCATCAGTGGCACTGCAGCCTCAAGGGCATTAAGGCATTGAGGGCGTCAACATCAAGGTTGGCCTTGACAGCATAAAGTGTAACCATGGCACTCAATGGCAGACGTGGTCCCCAGTGCTAGAGGTCTGTGCCACTACTCCACGACATCGAAGCCCAAGGTGTCGATGCCAGTGCATCGAGACTCCACATACATCGATGCCTACAGCACAGAAGGCCCTTATGGTATTGAGATCGGTCACACACCTCAATGACATCAAGGGCATCCCAGCACCTCTGCGTCAAGGGTGCCCATGTTGCTCAATGGCAATCCTGGTTCCTGACGCGGTCCTGACATCGATATGTCAAATCAACAGCGTGCTGGACACAGATGTGCACAGGTAACCGTTACTGGGCATGGCACCGAAGGAGCGGCAGCAAGCTGCTTGCCCAGGCTCTTGCTCACCCTCTCTCCCAGGGAGACTGCACTGCCATCACCGGCAAGCAAGAGAGAAGGCTAAGTCATCCAGGGCTCCTGCTCGTGGAGAGTAGTTCCTTTGAGTATGGGGAGGATGAGCTCTCCCCCCCACATACACAGTGTGATCCTCGATCTCTTTTCTCTCTGACCTCCATCGATGTCAATCAATCAGCCTATACAGATCACCCACGGACTACACTCAGTCAGTCCTGTCAGCTTTGAACAAAAGATACAAAAACAGACAGATCAAGGAGAGGACATATATACTAAACTGCAGGTACATTGTTTTGTTTTTTTCTGAAAAAGGGAAGAAATAGACTCTGCCAGACTGCACAGTGACTAAGGCCAATCGTGCAGCTGGCAGACAGAGGAGAGAGGAAAAAGGGGGAAAAGAAATAAAACTACAGTAATGTAAAGGAAAGAAAACAGCTGCAGCGCTAGAAAAATCACTTACAAAGACTGTGAGGAAGAGAGCAAAGCTGAATACCATGAGCACACGGCTCCCGCAACCACTGAGCGCCACCATAGAGAGAATGAGGGACTCTGTCTAGGGGGCAGGGTGATGACTAAAGCTGGACATGCTCAGTAGGGCATGTTTGAAAGTTCTAGATTCTTTGAGATCAAAGTTCCATGCAGGTCTCTATCCGATGATATCACCCATGTGTGAGCACTACTATCCTGCTTGTCCTCGGAGAAAGACTATTTTGTGTTGGAAGGATAGCTAATGAATAGGAAGAAATCCTAGTAGGAACTCAGTTAAAGAGACTGCTGAAGACAAAATTGGTACTACTCAATCCTGCCAAAAGTGTATTTTGTAACAACCTTTAAAAGAAAATAACTAAAATACAATAAACTAGTATCAAAGATTTTAACTCCTTTTAAGACATGTGGATAGGGACTGAGATATGTCCCAATTAAGTTGGTAAATTAACTGGTAATATTTTAAGCTAATAAAAATTTATCCTGCTGGATTAATGATGTACTAATCGATAAAATAAAATTCATTTAATATTAGAAACAGGGCTTTGCTATAGGAAAGCGGGCCAGAAATGCAGGTAGCTGGTGACCACAAGCATTAACCAATAGCAAGGCAGGTTTCAAAATACTTGATGTGCTGTCGTCTTCCAGAGATTTCATCTGCTATTCTCAAGGACTGCACACCAGGTTTTGAGGATTTCCCTAATGAAATCTACATGCTAACTCTTTCATGCATATTCATTAGGGATATCCCAAAAAGACCAATCAATATGCAACCCTCAAGAACTGGAGGTTCCCCTGCTCTACAGAAACAAAAAAGAAGGCATTAAAAATAGAGACATTTTAGCCACAGGGAAATGTGAGTCAGAGGTCTCTGAATGCTCTTTCATCTGTGGCAGGAATTTGAATGTAATTGGATGAAAGGTTCAAAAGTTATTGAGGGGAGGGTGATAGAAAGTGATCTTATAAGATCAGTTTACAAAAAAAAAAAAAAAAAAACTAGATTAAAAGCTATTCAAATGCATCAGTTTCTGTAACTGACTAGATTAATGCATTTCTTGTTGACGTCTTTTTACTAAGACGAGGTTAAAAAAATAACTAGAGGCCAAACTGGACAGCAAACGAAATACATATGAATTGAGGAAAATTTGTAGTAGGACTTCAGAATTGTTTTCCTAAAGAAATTCACAAACTTCTAAAACTCAAAGCATTCAACAATACTGCGAAAGGCACACTGGTCTCAATAGATCATCATCTCCCTCATACTCCCCTTCATATAGCTACCGTAATCATACTTTATTGATCTCTTGCACACCCATTTCCAAGCCCTCTTTTTTCTAGCCCCTTAACTATATGGAATAAACTTATTTAACGTGGAGTTTCACCATTATAATTTTCACTCCATCCCTTGTCATCTACAACAGAAAAATTTTAAGAGACTGGCATATGATGACAAGGTGTGAAGTGCTTTACCAGAAAAATTATAGTGGTGAAGCTCCATGTTTGATGCCTCAAAACTTTACACAAGTACCGATTGTTGTTGAATGCTAATCTAAACATTCACCCATGATTTTACGTTAGGTATTAACATTAATACATGGTATGTTTGCTCCTCTTTTGCTTTACATAAACTTATTCAAGACATCTAGACTTCAGACAATTGACTATTTTCAAAACTTCACTCTTTAAACTGGCTTTCATTAAACAGGTTCATATTCTTATTTATTTTAAGGTGCTCTGAACTAGCTGAATATATATAATGATAAATACATGAAAGAGTCCCTGAAGAATGCATGTCATACAAGTCCATACATATATTAAATGTAGAAATACAAAAACAGCATTTCTAGTATCAATGTCTTGGATACTATCACCTCAATTAACACACCAAAATCAATTAACATTTATTTAAAATAGACCAATATTTCAGAATAGCACTGAAAGCACACAGAACAAATCAGAACCTGAGAGATTAGGAGGATCAAAGTATTTGTTCAATCAAGGAATTGTCTTTACCTGACTGACTGAAGGCCAAACAAATCAATCAACTTTCAGGACCTTAGTTATATAAATATATATAAATAAAATTATTTGCATAAACAGGTGAGTGAGTCAAGAGGTAAAAAAAAAAAAAAAAGGGACAAGGGAGGTGTCTCCTCTGTCTCAATCAGCTGCGGAAAAGGGAGATCCCTAAAGTATTGACTGGTCTAGCAGGATAAGGAAACACCTCTCTGCATTGGGTGGGTAATTGCTAATGCCTTCATTAGCATTTGACTTACAAACCAGTTGTTAACCAGTATGTACATGTTTACATTCAAAACTCCTTCCAGCATTAGAAGAAAAGTTTGCACACAAAAATTATGCACACAATTGTGCTTAAAACTGTGCACTCTGCTGAATACACATTTTACATCAAGCCTTGAGGAAGGGAGTGTCAGCTCCTGAAAGCTAATCAAGAAATGTATTAGTAAGTCCAATGAAAAGGCATCAAGTTATATATATTTTGTTTTTGTTAATCTTTATATATCTGGGCATTCAAGTGGACTAACAACCACCACACTAGTCATGGAACTGTGATATGTCCAATAACACTAGCAACTGATACCCTTCTCCTCCTACCACAACCTCCCTATAACAGTCTGATTTAGCTCGATCCTCCTTAAACAGTAGGTTTTGCTATAATATTTTTCCAAGATCCTAGAATTTTAATGTTGCATCAAGCCGGATTTAGGTAGGTAATGGTGGTAACTACCTATGGTTTTACATTTTCTTAGGTGCGACAGCGCCACCAGTGCTTCCATGCCGTCAATCCATCCAGTCCCGCCAGCTTTGGCCCAACTGCAGCAGCAACATCGGTGAAAGGAAATTCAGCATGGAGCCTGCCAACTCTTGCACACTCACAGGCCGATGCAATAAAGTGCGCGCAAAAACGTGTATCAAACTGGACACACGTTCTTTGAAAATGAGCACAACCGTGATGCAACAGGCACATGAGCCGCTGCATTAAAAGAGATGCACTGGAGATAAATGTGCGTCCCTAGAGCATCCATGGCATCGGGCAGCCAGGAGATGTGGCTATGCATCGGTTTTCCTAACCTGCTCGCAGCCACGGGTTAGGAAAATGGACACTCAATTAATGGCAAGATCTTTTTCTCATGCTGCTTCCTGTAGTTCCTCCTCCTTAGTACTGACCCGATATTAAGTAGGAGGAACCACAGGAAGCAGTATTTTGGGCTTTTTCTGTGGCTTTATGGGGCATTTTTCAGACAGATCGGAGCATGTAAAGACTTGACATCAGCCCTGGGGGTGGTGATAAGTTTTCTGCATTAAAACGTGCGCATTGGGTGCACAGTGAATTTTTGCATCGGGGGTAATAGCTATAGCCTCATCTACATGCGATAAGCGCTATTAGCTACGCGCTGGTTTGGACAAGCTAATTCCCTTATTGCATCGGATGTTTGCCTAGCGCAGGGGTCAGGAACCCATGGCTCGCGAGCCAGATAAGGCTCTTTTGATGGCTGCATCTGGCTCGCAGACAAATCTAAATCAGTGTGTCGCCACACTTTCCAGTCCCCCGCTGACCCAGCTGCTCCCCGGTCCTCCTCTGCCCGGGCTTAAAATGCTGTCAGCCCGGGCGGAACGCTGCAGAATAACTGGAGTCGGCGGCACCGGCATGCTCTCTTCTTCCCGCCCCCGCGGCCCGGAAGAGGAAGTGGTGAGCATCGGGTGCGTGCGCGGGAAGAAGAGACACGCTAGTGTGGTCAGCGTCGGTCCGACGAAAAGAAGACTGTGCAGCGCGGCTTGGAGGAAAATAAAGAAGAGCTTCAACTGCGGCCGATGGGACTTCTCCTCCGCGAGGGCTGAAAATGAAGGAGGTTAGCGTTGGGAGGAGGCTGCTGCTGCCGCAAGTTCCCGGGGTGGGGGAGAGAGAGAGTGAATGAGCGAGCAAGCATGTGTGTTTGAGATCCTGTGTATGTGAGTGAGAGATTGCATGTATGTGAATGATTGAGAGCCTGTATATGTGAAAGAGAGTATGTCTGTGATTGAGAGCCTGCCTGTGAGAGAGAGAGCATGAATGTAAGTTTACGATTGGGAACCTGTATGTGTAAGTTTGTGATTGAAAACCTGTTTGTGTGAAAGAGTATGTGTGTATGATTGAGATCCTTTGTGTGTGAGAGAGATCATGTGTATGTATGATTAAGAACCTGTGTGTATAAGTAAGAGAGAGCATGTGTGTCTGTGTGTGATTGAGAGCTGGTTTAGGTGATGGAGCATGCGAGTATGTGATTGAGAGCCTGTGTGTAAATGAGAGAAAGAGAGGACATGTTTGTAAGCATGTGAATGAGAGTCTGTGTGTGAGAGAAAAAGACAGCATGTATTTATGTGATTGAAAGCCTGTGTGTGTGTGTGTGTAAGCGTGAAAAAAGACAGCATGTGTGTAAATGTGTAATTAAGAGCCTATATAAGTGAGAAAGAAAAAGCATGTGTATATGTGAGTGACTGAGAGCATGTGTGTATAGGTGTGAAATTGAGAGCCAGTGTGAGAGAGAGCGCTGGTATGTGACAGAGAGGAGAAAGTTCCAAGCAAACCACCCCTCCTCCTGCTAATTCAGAACAATCTCAGGACACCTGGATATCAAACGTTCCCAGGTATGCAGAGCAAAAAAAATTTTTGTATCATTTTTCATTACTGGGTCTTTGTGTCTGCTATTTTGAAATATTTTGTTGGTATCTGGAAATTTTTTATATGAGTTTTTAATTATTGGATATTCCACTCATCAGCTGTTTCGAAATATGTTCTTTTTGTTAGTACAGTTTTACTGCTGATGATTTTATATTTCTTGATTTGTTTTATAAAGATGGGTGATGTTTCTTTTTTCCTTTGTTACACTGCATACAGAGACTCTGGCTTGTTGCAGTTTCCAATTCAGTTTTTTCTACATGCTTCTAGTTATGTGTTTTGGTCTCTTTATTCTATGTTAGGTGAGGGTCAGCACGTGATTCAGGTGAGGTTTTCTGCTGGCATGTAGGACTCTATAGCAGCCTGACTTGGTCCGTTTTCCTAATAAGAGATGTATTGGTGTCTTAAGGCCTGGTGTAATATTTTCAGAGACTTATTGTACTTTAAAAGTGTGATCTTACATAAAATGCACACATTTACTTGTATTTAGTTTTAAACATATTGTATGGCTCTCATGGAATTACATTTTAAAATATGTGGCGTTCATGGCTCTCTCAGCCAAAAAGGTTCCTGACCCCTGGCCTAGCGTGTCCAAAACGCACATCCAAGCACTCAATCTGTGCGCTAGGCTCAGCGCAGAGGCCCTGCTCTTCCTCCTGCACATGCTTTTTTTTTTTTTTTTCTATGGAAATCCTCTGAGTACATGATGGCTGGCAGGCCCCATGCTAAGTTTCCTTCCTCAAAGTTGCTGCTGTCATCAGGCCAGCACTTTTATAAAGGACAGCAGGGTTCCCTTCCCAATTTCCTATGGGTGCCCACAAGTTAAAGTTAGCCCTGCTTTGCATTACTAGTATACCAGGTATTTTCGGAAAGTCTGGGAGAGTTATTGAACAAAGCCATTCTTTGACTTGGTAGTCTCCCTTAAATCCATGTAAACATTAATTCTTAATGCTCGAAATTTAACTCCCCCCTCCAAAGAAACATAAAGATCCTGGAGTGTTAAGTCTATGGGGCTGAACCATGGTGCAGGGCTCCTGTATTCAGGGCTTATGTGCAGAACACATTTATTTATTTATTTAAAAGTTTTATATACCGACCTTCATAGTAAATAACCATATCAGATCGGTTTACAATAAACAAGAATAACTGGGGTAGCAATTCAAGTAAACAAAAGGTAAACAATAGGTAGGAATGATGTTTTATATACACATTTTATTCACAGAAATCATGTTTTTATGCATGCTAAACAATTTTTTGTGTGTATTGTCAGAATAACATGCTTTTTTTTTTTTTTTTGTAAACTCCCAATATATTAGCATACCATCAGGTTACTGCATCAGAAGCTAAATCTTTTCTGCTCATGTTTCATTAAATCAGGCCCTCAGGGAAGTCAAACTTGAGGAAGAGAGTATTAGCTCCCAAAACTAATCAAGAAATGTATTAATTTTAACCTCAAAAAAAGTATTACCTTATATAAATTGTTTACTTTTTTGGTTTTAATTTCTTAACTTTTATTTCTATAATGAAATATAAATAGGACTGAAAGTACTTTGTGTTACATTTACTACAATGCACATTTCATGTGATTTACTAAATTGATATCTTGTGGTTTGGTAGTATTAAAAATGGATAAATCTTTGTAAGCCATTATCTATAAAATGGGTTAAAAGTTTGTTTACATATATACATTTGTCACATCTCAATCTTCTGGTATTTAGCACTCCCCAGTGTGAAAAATATCTCTCCTTGATAGCAATTACTTCTTTGATCTCTGGGGACAGTGAAATCTATTCTCTCTTCCTTCAGTCAAAAAAACTTAAAGCACAAAAGTCAAATCATCAAAACGTTTCCTCAGAAACAGGAAAAGAAATGGTATGAACAAAAAGTATGGTTAATGATGCATTATCTTTTCCACAGATGCTGAAAAAAAAACATTTCACTAGACAACAAACCCACTCTTGTAATTTTGTCCGTGCTCATAATGTGCTCTTATGCGAGAAGAGCAAGACCACAGATCTCAATCATTCAATTTAAGATCTACAAACAAGTACAACTATATATCCACTACTAATCCAAATGTAAACAATCAAACCGGCTAAAAAGACAATATTTCACATTGCTAATTATTTTTGTAGTGCTAGCCACCAAACCTGTTATGCAACACATATGTCTGGACTAATATAGCATCTTAGGGAAGTGTGCTAAACTATTTACTCATTTGCTAATGAATATAGGACTTAGAACTGGAGGCTCTGATATCGTCTCCGCTGGGATAAAATCAATTTTACAGATGTAGACCTTTCTACAATAATTTTAAAGATACATAATAATGTTCCTGTATGATCTGCAGTCCTGCGCCGTAAAAGTAGGTTATGTTTTGCTCGTCTCCCTCTTCTGGTCACAGAAAGAAAAAAAAAAATAAATAAACTATTGGCCCCGAAAACACGCCACAAGACAGTAAAAAAGAAACTATAACCCGACGTCATGCGTGTTCGCCACCAGGCACGATCCTATCGACTAGTTATTTTCACTACCTGCATTCCTAAAACGAAACAGACGTTGTCGTCGTCGTCGTCCCCCCCCGATAAAAAAAAAAAAAAACCAAAAAACTCCGTGAAAGGATGATTCGTTTAATCAAGGAAACTAGGGGACTCGAAACCTCAACCTTTCCAATCCGAACCGGAGTTCATGGATATGGTGCGTCAACTATATTTACTCACTCACTAGGGACTATCCCGGGTTCACACGCAAGTAGACCTAATCCTCCTACACGCACACCCCCTTCCTGCACTGCGGAGGCCTCGTCCCCTGCCTCGACAGGGACTCGCAGCATCACCACCTATAAACCCAAATCCGCGTCTGCACCACGCCAAGAGGAGGTGTGGCGGGATAACTGCACCCCCAAGCATGCACAGACGCTACCACGAGCGGGATTCTCACGCGTCTCGGGCTGAAGAGACGAATCAGGAGTGGTGGAGGAGGAGGGAAGGCAACACACACATACCCCCTCCCCCAAAAAAAAAAAAAATCCGGATTGTCGCCACAGCGGCGGGTACTCACCGCGGACAGGGCAGCTCCAGCCTCTGGGCTTCCTCCACGCTCACACCCCTTCGCAGCGGCCACGACTCAGCGCCGCCGGGGGTCTCAGAGCGCGGCTTTGCTGCTGCTGCTGCGGCGGCGGATCTGCATCTACGGCTAGCGCGGCCTCCCCTCGGGTGACAGGAGGAGCAGCAGCAGCAACAACAATGCTCCCACAAATAGACGGCTTCCCCACCAAATAAGACTACTTTTTACATTTAGACAAGTGTTCTTTTTTTTATTATTATTATTATTTTTCGTGCAGCGACTTCTTCACCGTGCTGTCGCCGACGAGGAGCCACAACTCTCTCCTCACTTCCCACATTCGGCTCTGGCCGCCACCGCGGAAAGGCGAGGGGGCGGTGTTCCGTGCATGCGCACCGACACGCTGACGTCACGGTGAGAGCCAGCCAATTGCGGCTTCTGCTCGCGCAGTGACGCACACTACTGCTGCTGCGCATGCGTTCCCCGGCGCTACTGTCAGAAGTAGAGGCTGTGTGTATCAACGTTCTTCCTGGCAGTAGAGCGTCGGGCATGATTTCTGTTTTGAAATAACGCTGGGCTTGCATAAAATAACTTGCGTGGGGTAAGAAACCTTTACTCACCTTTATTGCAGAGAGTAGTAGTGTTCTTTTTTTTTTTTTTGCATGATCCGTATGAATGTGCATCCGGTGCTGTCGGAGAAGGAAAGCTCCGGTCAGGGATGGAAGGCCCGAGGCGTTGGAGAAGGACCGGGTTGGGAAATGGAGAAGATGCTGTAAGAACAGCGGGATCGGAGTCACTTTGAATGAGCGCTGGGCGCTGAGGTGAACCAGTGTTTGGTTCTTGCGCTCACGATGATGGAATGAACACATCTGCCTATTGGAGGGTCTGCTGTCCAGCGGGTGCAAAGGAGTGTCTCAGGGCCGGTGCAAGGATATTAGGCGCCCTAGGCGAACCTTCTGCCTTGCAACCCCCTCCCCCCAACAGTCCAGGCTCCGGTCCCGACCTCAGTCACTCACAAGCCCCCTCACTTAGGCACTATGTGCCTTGTCTCATTCACACATGCACCCTTATACAGGCTCCCTCCCTCTCTCTCGTTAACCCCATTGCTTTCTCATATACACACACAATCCCTCTCAATAAAGCACACAAACGAAGGTGCAGCTCATGGCCGCTGAGACTTTACTTCTCTCAGCACCAAGCAGGATGGGTGCTGCTCAAGGCCCACTGAGTGTCTGCATTTCTCTGTGACAAGCTGGATGGGTGCTGCTCAAGGCCCGTGGAGTCTCTACTCATTTCGCACCATATGGTTGCTCTTTGCTGCCCCACAATAGTTAGTGCCCTAGGCCAGTGGTTCTCAACCTTTTTTCTGTCAGGACACACCTGACAAATGGTTCTCACATGCTTGACACACTGACCCATGATCATCAAGGGGCTAGATGTAAAAGTACAGCTTGCATCCACGTGACCCCCCCTCCCACCCCCCATACCCACAATAATGGATGTAAAGCAGAATTACGACATTCCCTATACAACTCACCCTACAAAAAAGATATTCTGGTTCTGGTGTCATCTCAGTAACAGCAACTCAAACTCCTTCTACTAACCAGGCTCAATAGCCCTACTTATGAAAAGACAGCAGTTTACCACCAATGTGTGTCCTCTTGAGAAAACACAACAAATAAGACTGATACAAACACCTACATGCTAGTAAAATATCTCACCTCAGTAACACACACACAGAACCGACCTAACATACTCCCAGGATCTGCAGTTATGTACATAAACTAATCCGCACACAGTTACACCTGTATTATGGAATGCACTCAACCAGTAACAACCCTATCTATGAAAAGGCAACACTACAAATATTAAATCAGGCCCTAAACACCAATACATCTCCTATTAGGAAAACAGAACTAGCAAGCAGCTATAGATCCCCACACAGAAATAATTGTAAAACTGTACTAATAAGCAAAATACATGTTTCAAAACAGCTATGAACAGAATAACATCCAACAATTAAAAACTCATAAAAACTATTAAAAATTCTCCAAACACCAATAAAAAATTTAAAAAAAAAAAAAAGCAGACACATCACATAATATTAAATAATTAAAATGGCAGTCAATCAAATATACATTGGTTATTATAGTTAAAGGAGTTATTGTATGTACTCCTGAAACCCGTTAATTGTAAAGCCTGTGGCTGTTATTTGTTTACTTACTGTTTAACCTGTTGTATGTAAAGCCTGTTGCTAAGTTATTGTTTACTGTAAACCGAGGTGATGTATAGCTATACTGTACCGCGGTATATAAAAATCCATAAATAAATAAAATAAATAAATCAAGAAAGATAAACTTAAAAAGCCACCTTTACTTACCCCCTCCAGCAGCTCTCCTACTCCTGTCCTCTTCCATGCAGGCCATAGCACACACCAGAAGCAGCAGTAGTGGTAAGCTCTATACTCGTGGTCCTCTTCCTTAGGGCCCATGACCAGTCTCTCTGTCTCTCACACACACACACACAAACACACCATTCCAGTCACACCCCTATGACCAGTTTCTGTCTCTCACACACCATCATCTCCCAACCAGTCTTTGACACACACTCACCAGTCACCTTCCTGAACAGTTTCTCTCATGCCATACACACACACACAGGCTTCCCACTCCCGTGTTTTATCTTACAAATACGGGCTTCTCACTCCCATGCTGTGTCTTACACACACCCAGGTTTCTCACTCCTATGCTCACTCTCTCTACATGCACAGGCTTCTCATTCCCTTAATCACTTTCTTTCTCTCACATACACACACCCCAGTCTCTCTCTCACACCATCACCTTACCAACCAGTCTCTCTCTCATGCATGCACACACACACAGGCTTCCCACTCCCATGCTCTCTCTCACATATGCAGGCTTCACACTCCCATGCTTTCTCTCACATATACAGGCTTCTCAGTCCCATGCTTTCTTTCACACACACCCCCACAACACCAGGCTTCTTACTCCCATGCTTTCTCACATACCCAGTATTCTCACTTCCATGCTTTTTCTCTCTCACACACACACATATACACACACACACACACACATCAGTCACCTCCCTGACCAATCTCTCACTCTCTCACACACACTCCAGTCATCTCCCTGACCAGTCACTTTTATTGTCTTTCAATCACACACATGCTCTCAATTACACACATTCTCTCACTTACACATAGGCTGGCTGTCTTCTCTCTCTCACTTCCTTCCCCCCCCCCCCCCCCCAAGAGCACAAATAGTAGCTGCAGCAGGCCAAGAAAGAAGAATCCCATTGGCCGCAGGGAGGCTTATACTGCTGTCTCCTTTGCCGATTGCCGGCTGCTTCGATTGCGCCGGGCCACGCTACTGCTCGGGGACCAATATTGCTGCCGCCGCCGCTACTTTTCCACACGGCACAGCTCTTTCTCCTTCCCGCGCACTGCACTGCGTATCGCTTCCTGTTCCGGGGCAGGCGTGGGAAGAAGAAAAGGCCAGCCGCGGGTGCCACAGCTTCCTCTAACACCGCTGCCGTTTCCATTGGGCTTGAACGTGTTGTTAGCCCGGCGACAACGGCAGCAGGGAAGGAAGAGCAGCGAGAGAGACCGGGAGCATGCGACACACCTGCCAGTGCTTGTCGACACATCGGTTGAGAAGCGCTGCCCTAGGCGACTGCTTAGTTCGTCTATGGGACACGCTGGTCCTGGAGTGTCCAGAGGTACTGAAGAATAGATGTAGGGTTTTTTTGGGGCGGGGGGGGGTTCCCTTCCCTTCCCTTCCCTCCCCCTAATGCTTCAAGTTTTAGTGTTGCGTTGATTGCGCTGCCCCTCCCCCAAATCACCCATGCACTGATGTTTGCTTGATAAGTCACTCTGTCTCTTTTAGCTTGGGTGCTGTTAGTGAAACTGATTTTACTTTCTGATTCCTCCTTAAAGTAAGTAGGTGCATCCTGGAATAACAATAGTTCTTTGTTTTTTTGGGGGTTTTTTTTTTTTTTTAGAATTGCAAAAGGTCCTTGAGCCTCCAAGTTTGGGGTGTACCTATGCATTTGGAAAACAGAATAATATTAGTAATGGAGTTTTAAAGGGAAAATTTGTAAGCTTCTTTGATCAGGTGGCAACAAATGTCCTACCACCATGTAGACCTTACAATTACTTTATCGATTTTCTATCAGGAGCAGAGATTATTTATGAAAGAATATTCTCCTTATCAGAGCTAAAACTGTGAAGTCTGGAGATATGTCTGAAAGAAACTTTGGAGAACAGGCTTCATCTCACCATCCACATCATTGGCGAAGGCACTTATTGTCTTTGGCCTAAAAATGATATGTTCTACTCCTGGGGGAATTCTGCGCAAATAAATTAAATTCTGCATACTTTATATTGGTTAAAATAGCACAACATACATGACAATCTTTAAGTAATTCATTTAAAATATAATACAGAGAACATTTATTAGTTAAATATGTAGATTTTTTAATATTTTGAGCAGAATTTCCCTAGAATTACATTGTAAGAATGTCCCTTCCTCCCTCCCTGCTCCCCTGGCCAGTCTCCTTTCATTTTGCCTTCTCAGGCCCCCAAACTCCTTCACCCTCCACTCTCTCTCCCCTTCCCCGTTAGGCTCAAACCCTTCCTCTCTATATCCACTCCCAGAGTTTGACCCCTCTCTCAATACTGCCCCTCACACAGGCTCCCTCTGTCCCTCTCTCTCTCTCTCTCACAGTGTTCCCTCTCTCTCGTGCATATACACACCCCCTCATACAGGCTTCCTCTCTCTCTTTTGCATACCCCCCCCCTTCACACAGGCTCCCTTTCTCTCTCATGCATACATCCTATCTCTCTCTCTCTCTCTCTTTCTCACACACACACACACACCCTCACACAGGCTCCCTTTCTCTCTCTCTCTCTCATACACACACCCCTGCACATTGGCTCCCTTTCTCTCTCTCTCTCTCATACACACACCACTGCACATTGGTTCCTTCTCTCTCACATACACACACGCTCCCTCTTTCTCGTGCAGAAGAACACACAAGAACACAAGAAATTGCCATGCTGGGTCAGACCAAGGGTCCATCAAGCCCAGCAGCCTGTTTCCAACAGAGGCCAAACCAGGCCACAAGAACCTGGCAAGTACCCGAACACCAAGAAGATCCCATGCTACTGATGCAATTAATAGCAGTGGCTATTCCCTACGTAAACTTGATTAATAGCCGTTAATAGACTTCTCCAAGAACGTATCCAAACCTTTTTTGAACCCAGCTACACTAACTGCACTAACCACATCCTCTGGCAACAAATTCCAGAGCTTTATTGTGCGTTGAGTGAGAGAGAATTTTTTCCAAGTAGTCTTAAAGGTGCTACTTGCTAACTTCATGGAATGGCCCCTAGTCCTTCTATTATTCAAAAGTATAAATAACTGATTCACATCTACTCGTTCAAGACCTCTCATGATCTTAAAGACCTCTATCATATCCCCCTCAGACGTCTCTTCTCCAAGCTGAACAGCCCTAACCTCTTCAGCCTTTCCTCATACAGGCTCCCTTTCTCTCACACACACTCTCACACAAGTTACCTCTCTCTCTCTCTCTCATACACACACCCCTGCACATTGGTTCCCTCTCTCTCTCTCTCATACACACAGCCCTGCACATTGGTTCCCTCCCTCTCTCTCTCTCTCATATACACACACACCTGCACATTAGCTCCCTCTCTCTCTCATACACACACACCTGCACATTAGCTCCCTCTCTCTCTCCCACAGACACACAGGCTCTTTCTCTCACATTCACATACATACCCACTCACACAGGCTCCCTTTCTCTCTTGCGCACACACACCCTCACACAGGCTCCCTTTCTCTCTCTCTTGCGCACACACACCCTCACACAGGCTCCCGTGCTCTCTCTCTCTCGCACACACACCCTCACACAGGCTCCCTTTCTCTCTCGCGCGCACACACACCATCACACAGGCTCCCTTTCTCTCTCTCTCTCTCTCGCACACACACCCTCGCACAGGCTCCCTTTCTCTCTCTCTCTCTTGCACACACACCCTCGCACAGGCTCCCTTTCTCTCTCTCTCTCTCTCTCTCTCTCTCTCTCTCTCTCTAACACACACACCCTCGCACAGGCTCCCTTTCTCTCTCTCTCTCTCTCTCTCTCTCTCTCTCTCTCTCTCGCAAAGGCTCCCTTTCTCTCTCTCTCTCTCGCACACACACCCTCGCACAGGCTCCCTTTCTCTCTCTCTCTCTCGCACACACACCCTCGCACAGGCTCCCTTTCTCTCTCTCTCACACTCCCTCTCTCTCATGCACATACAGGCTCCCTCGCTCTCGCATATACATCCTCATCCAGGCTCCCTTTCTGTCTCCAGCATACACCATCACACAGGCTACCTATCTCTTTCTTTCACACACACCTGCACATTGGCTCCTTCTTTCTCACACACACACACACCCACATATCCCTTCACACAGGCTCCTCCTCTCACAAACAAGCCTGGATCCAAGTCTGTTTGGAAACAAAGTTGTAGCAGGAATTGGCTCTGCTTGGTAGTGCTAAAACATGGCAGAAAAGGCTGGCTTAAGCTGAAACAGAATTGTGGCAGGCACTGGCTCAGCCTGCTGTGGAGTCATGACAGGAAAAGCTGGAACCAACAGCAGGAATGTTTGGATCCTAAATTGGATCCAGCATTGGGCTTGGATGCACCCTCACACCTGGCCCGGTTACACCATTTTCCAAAACAGTGCCTGACCTGACCTTGCCCCACCCATGTGACTGATGATAATTGGTATTGACTGGTCACGATGTGGGCTTCATCGGTGACTGGACAAAGGCTGTTTCAGTCACTGTGGATGAAGTCTTTGAATCTGTGGGCACCACAGTCTATAGCAAGTCTCTGGTATTGCTATGAAAGAAGTAGCCTTAAGCAAAGTCTTTGGTGGTGTTGCTACGGGAAAAGCAGCCTGGTGCTGCTATAAAAGAAACACCCTGGAGAAAAGTCCTTGGCACTGAGACAGGTACTGCCTGGGATGAAGCCTTGGATGCTGTAGATGCAGCCTGGAGGAGAGCTCTTGGTGCTGTACAGGGCACTGTGGGAAAGGATTCCTGAGTGCTATGATGAGCTCAGCGTGGAGAGAAGTCCTCGAATCTGCTGTAAGCACACTTGGAATAGTGTTTTCCTGGGTACTGGAGTCTCTGATGCTGTTATGGGAGAGGTAGTCTGGATCCAAAAACAAAATTGCAAAAGTGGTCTTTCATAAACTCCCAAAAGGTGCCAGCAAACCTGTCAGTGTGCCCTGCAGCGCACGGGCCCGCCCGGTTAGTTCATTTATTATCCTTTGGAAGATACATTTTTTTAAGAGTTTAAGAATGCGTATTAAAAATGTATATTAAAGGTCCTTTAGACAACCAGTCTGACCATGCACACAATCGGCAGCAAGCCCACCACGGCCAGTATTTTGCAAACAATGATGCTTCAGGAGCTGTAGCTTATACATTTCATTGCCAAATGGAAACAAATGGACTGTTTTCTGCAAAAGTCAATAAACAGAAAATCCCTATAAAATCTATATAAGAAGAGTAGAAAAATACTTATATGTGACCAGTCAATACCAATTATCAGTCACATGGGTGGGGCAAGATCAGATTGGCACGTTTTGGAAAATGGTGCTAATCAGGCCAGGTGTGAGGGTGCACCTGTCCCAACGCAGGATCCAATTTAGGAGATAGGGAGGGGGTGGGGGCCTGGACTCTCTATTTTTTTATTTTTTTTTTAATCGTGGTTATCTGTGTCACTGGGAGTGGGGGGGTAAGGGGTCTCTGGACATTGGGGGTTGATCTGTGTCACTAGGGAGAGGGGCTGGGAAGCGGGGGCTTGAGCTTTTATTGATTTGGAGGGGTTTGGGGAGAAGCTGTTGCATGGGTGCATTTTTTTCCTCCTCCTCTTTGTTCCTGATGAGATGGTTGAGATGTTAAGTCCCGTTTAAATGGGTTAATGACTCTTGTTCAAATGTTTTTCGCATGCCCCTGAAGAAGCTAATAAGCGAAACACTGGCCGTGTTGGGCTATGTAAATTAAATATTCTCAAGAGTCTGGGTCATCATAATCTCTATGGATGGAGGACTATTTTAAGACAAAATGAAAAAAAAAGTCCTAAAAATAATTTTTGAAGTATTAAAAGTTGATGAAGGTGAATGATTGAGAAGACTGGTTGGTGTCTTTTACTTAGAAGTCACACAACGTCAGGCTTGCTGACACCTTCTTAGGCTATTATTTAAAATATTTGCTGGATTCCACACTGTTTTGTTTTGACTTTAGTTGTTGTGGTCAACCGCCGACTCCCTTTGATTAAGTTGTGCATTTTTTCCTCCCATTTTGTGGAGATTCAGGGTCGCCTTGACCTCAGCTTAACCTCCCCGTTTGCCATGACTTTGATTTTTTGGGCCAGTGGCAGTCCCATAAGGTTGTGGCAGCCATCATGTTAAAGGGCCACTTGCCATGTTCTTTTGTGCCTTGGTGTTTGGTGCGACACAAAAGAATGCGCCATACAGCCACGATGCTTTTTGAGGGAGGGGCTGCACTATTGCGGCAATACCCCCAGCGATAGTGGGATCCCTCCTGCGATAAAGCATCGCAGCTTAGTGAATCTAGAGGTTAGCCAGATAAGTGCCGATATTCAACCTTATCCAGCTATTGAGATCTAAAGTTAACTGGATAAACTTCTCTGGCTAACTTTTAGATAATTGGGTATATTCAGTGGCATGGCCACAGTGATGAATATCCCAGCTATGTTAGCCGGATATGTTTATCAAGCTAACTACAGTGCTGCATATGTCATGCAGTGCTATAAAAATGTTAAGTAGTTAAGTAACTGTCTCAGCCAGATATTGGCTGTGCAAAGAAGGTGGTTATTTTGTATCCACGAAGTTTAAAAGTGAAAGTACATGCATAATTCCACTTTGAAAAGTGGTGTAAAGTCTACAGCTGTAAAGTATGCAAGGATTTTGTCTCAATGCAGGAAGTTTAAAATTGTCCACTCTAAAGACCAGGGGTTTAGGAGTCAAATTAAACAAAAAATATATAGGCCCTTTTATTACTAATTTTTATGTGCAATATTCAAGCAAGTACACTTGAACAGAAAATAAAGCATAGGATAAAGAAACTGAAAAATACTGTATTTAATCATTCTGACAGAACAAACAAAATAAGGAACATTTACTAATTTCTCCTGAGCTAAATAGTCCACCATAAAAAAGGAGATCCAAGTCAATAAGATATTTTTAAAGGATAAAACAGGCAGCTAGGAAATACATCTAGCTGTCTGTACTACAAATGGGCTTTGGGAAATAGCAGATGAAGAATTACAAGGTCAAGCTAAGGACACATATACAGAGAGCTTGTTAGACAAGGCGGCTGTAAACTGAGGTGGATTGTAAAAAAACAAAATGTAAGAATATAAGAACATGTCATTCTGGGTCAGACCAAGGGTCCATCAAGCCCAGCATCCTGTTTCCAACAGTGGCCAATCCAGGCCATAAGAACTTGGCAAGTACCCAAAAACTAAGTCCATTTCATGTTACCATTGCTAGTAATAGCAGTGGCTATTTTCTAAGTCAACTTAATTAATAGCAGGTAATGGACTTCTCCTCCAAGAACTTATCCAATCCTTTTTTAAACCCAACTACACTAACCACATCCCCTGGCAACAAATTCCAGGGTTTAATTGTGAGTTGAGTGAAGAAGAACTTTCTCAGATTAGTTTTAAATGTGCCACATGCTAACTTCATGGAGGGCCCCCTAGTCTTTCTATTATCTGAAAGACTAAATAACCTATTCACATCTACCCGTTCTAGACCTCTCATGATTTTAAACACCTCTATCATATCCCCCCTCAGCCGTCTCTTCTCCAAGCTGAACAGTCCTAATCTCTTTAGTCTTTCCTCATAGGGGAGCTGTTCCATTCCCCTTATCATTTTGGTCGCCCTTCTCTGTACCTTCTCAATCGCAATTATATCTTTTTTTGAGATACGGCGACCAGAATTGTACACAGTATTCAAGGTGGGGTCTCACCATGGAGCTATACAGAGGCATTATGACATTTTCCGTTTTATTCACCATTCCCTTCCTAATAATTCCCAACATTCTGTTTGCTTTTTTGGCTGCCGCAACACACTGAACCGACAATTTCAATGTGTTATCCACTATGACGCCTAGATCTCTTTCTTGGGTGGTACATAAGAACATAAGAAATTGCCATGCTGGGTCAGACCAAGGGTCCATCAAGCCCAGCATCCTGTTTCCAACAGAGGCCAAAACCAGGCCACAAGAACCTGGCAATTACCCAAACACTAAGAAGATCCCATGCTACTGATGCAATTAATAGCAGTGGCTATTCCCTAAGTAAACTTAATAGCCATTAATGGACTTCTCCTCCAAGAACTTATCCAAACCTTTTTTGAACCCAGCTACACTAACTGCACTAACCACATCCTCTGGCAACAAATTCCAGAGTTTTATTGTACGTTGAGTGAAAAAGAAATTTCTCCGATTAGTCTTAAATGTGCTACTTGCTAACTTCATGGAATGCCCCCTAGTCCTTCTATTATTCGAAAGTGTAAATAACTGAGTCACATCTACTCGTTCAAGACCTCTCATGATCTTAAAGACCTCTATTGTATCCCCCCTCAGCCGTCTCTTCTCCAAGCTGAACAGCCCTAACCTCTTCAGCCTTTCCTCATAGGGGAGCTGTTCCATCCCCTTTATCATTTTGGTTGCCCTTCTCTGTACCTTCTCCATCGCAACTATATCTTTTTTGAGATGCAGCGACCAGAATTGTACACAGTATTCAAGGTGCGGTCACACCATGGAGCGATACAGAGGCATTATGACATTTTCCGTTTTATGAACTTTTCCCTTCCTAATAATTCCTAACATTCTATTTGCTTTTTTGACTGCTGCAGAGCACTGAGCCAAATATTTTAAAGTATTATCCACTATGATGCCTAGATCTTTTCACCTAATATGGAACCTAACATTGTGTAACTGTAGCATGGGTTATTTTTCCCTATATGCATCACCTTGCACTTATCCACATTAAATTTCATCTGCCATTTTGATGCCCAATTTTCCAGTCTCACAAGGTCTTCCTGCAATTTACCACAATCTGCTTGTGATTTAACTACTCTGAACAATTTTGTATCATCTGCAAATTTGATTACCTCACTCGTCGTATTGCTTTCCAGATCCTTTATAAATATATTGAAAGCTACGGGTCCCAATACAGATCCCTGAGGCACTCCACTGCCCATTCCCTTCCACTGAGAAAATTGTCCATTTAATCCTTCTCTGTTTCCTGTCTCTTTTTCCCATTTTTTCCCTTGTCGCTCATTTCCTAATTCTTCTTCAGTGTCTTTTCTCCTACTGTCTTCTTCCCTTCCAAACACACACATATATACATACATGCTTTCTCTCACAGACTCCCTCACACACTCAAGCTCTCACTCTCATATGCTCCCCCCCCCCCCCCCCGCCCCAAGCTCACATTCTCTGCAGACATACATACAAGCTCTCACTTTCTCACCCCTCCCCAGGCTTATATTCTTATGCACACACAGACGCACATCCAGGCACCCATTCTCATCCACACACACAAACCCATACTCCCATTCTCACCCACACATACACATATTCAAGCTCCCATTCTCACCCACACATACACACATTCAAGCTCCCATTCTCGCCCACACATACACACATTTAAGGTCCCATTCTCGCCCACACATACACACATTCAAGCACCCATTTTTATCCACATATTCAAGCTTCCATTCTCACCCACACACACAAACCCAGACTTTCATTCTCACCCACACACAAACCCAGGCTCCCATTCTCACCCATATATACACACATTCAAGCTTCCATCCTCACCCACACACATTCAAGACTCCATTCTCACTCCCATACACACCCAGGCTCCGATTTTCACCCACACACACACCAAAGCTTCCATTCTCATCCACACACATTCAAGACTCCATTCTCACTCCCATACACACCCAGGCTCCGATTTTCACCCACACGCACCCCAAAGCTTCCATTCTCATCCACACATACACATTCAAGCCTGTGCACAGTTTCCGCTTCCTTCCCCCAGAGCAGGAAGATCAGCTGGCCTCTCCTGCTGCCACTGGCCTCCTGCTATCTTCGGGCCATACGGCCGACCGATCTTCCTGCTGGGGGGGAGGAGCGGAAGCTGTGCGCGGCGCTTTCCCTCCCCCCCCCCCAAACAGGAAGATCGATCGGCCGTACGCAGGAGGCCGGTGGCAGCAGGAGAGGCCAGCTGATCTTCCTGCTCTGGGGAGGAGGAAGCGGAAGCTGTGCGCGGCGCTTTCGCTCTCCTCCCCCCCCCCCTTCCAAACAGGAAGATCGGTCGGCCGTACGGCCCGAAGATAGCAGGAGAGGCCAGCTGATCTTCCTGCTTTGGGGGGAGGATGTGGAAGCTGTGTGCGGTGCTTTCGCTCCCCCCCCCCCCCAAACAGGAAGATCGGTCGGCCATATGGTTGCAGGACCGCTTCCCTACGTGTGCCGTGGTGGCGCGCCAGGCATGGGTTCTCCTCTTCACTGTCGCGGGGATGGGATCCCACGACAGCCTTGCAGTTCCGGTGTCAGTTGGGTGGGCCTGGGTCTAAATTGGGTGGGCAGCTGCCCACCCATGGCTACGCCACTGGGATGTTGACATCATTGGTAAGCACCAGAGAAGGGGGACCTCCGTCTGCAAATGCCACAGTCAAGTCACTGAGAGAACCCAGTCCCCCAAGCTCAGTGAAACATCATAGTCTTGAGTCATTGACTATGACCAACCTCACAGAAACCACCCAGGACTCCAAGGACATCGTATCGGTGGTGGCAGCTGGGTGACTTCCACCTGAGAAAAAGCATTCTACCAGTTTGACCTTGCAGTGGGTCCAGAGTTAGGGGCAATAATTTGAATTTTGCCGTGCATTTGACCTTAGGTTATAGCAAGGAAGGTAAGCATAATTTCATTTCCAGCATGGCCTTGTTGGAGCTCAGGGAGCGTACTAATATCATGTCTGCCTTCCTGGGTCTCCCAGGGACTTGATCTTTGTTTGATCATGGGCACATTTCTAATCACCAAAAAAGTCAACGCAGTAACTTTCAAGCTCCACCTACTTGCATCTTTTTGTGTATATTCATTTTTTTCAGGTAGAACTGCTGAAACTATATTTTACAAATCCATTCCCAGAGCGCCTGTTTCCACATCCACCATCAGTGATAGTTGATGGACAGAAGGAATTAGTCACATTCTTCCAAAAGAATCAGAGATCAGCTCTACTATTTGGTGGACTGAGAGCAACATGGTCCAAAGGTGAATATGTGGGAACCAGCTCAAAACCTACATGCCCTTGAACTCATGATGTGTTTTCTTATGGCATTTGTATGGTAGCTAGTTTCCAGGGCTCTCAGGAGATGCCCTGCGGAGAGGTGAAGAACCCATGGCCTTTGAATTAGACAGCTGGAAATCTTCCAAAGAAGCCAGAGGTCCAAGGAGGTCCAAGACCCTTCCGGCAAAGTTATCTTTTTCTCCCATAACCAGTGACTCTGCCCAGATACTGTTCATTAGTCTAGCAGGGTCAGCTTGATTGGCTGCAGTATTTAAACCTATCTGCAGCACTGTCTCCCTGCTGATACGACAGATTGTTCTGACCACCTTGAAGTTTTGCTCTGTTCCTGTTGTGTTCCTGCGTTCTCGCTGTCCAGATACTCAATTAGTTCCTGTTGGGTATTTCAGACTCCTTGAGCCCTCGATTAATCTTTGGACTAACCTTCCATCTTAGACCTGACAATGTCTCAGCCTGCTCAAATTCACCTCCAGTATACCTTCTGTTTTTTTACCTCAACTTTACTCTTTGGTGTTCTTCTTCTATGGTCTCGAGTACATTCCAGCTTACTAGTTCCTTTAGCCAGTTGATTGCCACAGTCCCGACCAGTACCTATCAGATTTCCAACATTCCAGGACTACTATTAGGCATTCTAAGTTTAAATGGAGAAAATGAAGGGTTGTGTGGTGAAGGATATGGAGAGTGACTTGTGGTTTCTTCAGGGAGAATTGGCCATATATTTACAAGCTAGAGAAAAGGACAGCATAAGCCCTCCTTGATTTTAAAAAGTTTATATAAAACAAATAGTACCTCTAAGTTGGTTATAAACTGTAGGTATTTTATATTGTTTGGAAGTCTGAACAGCACATTTCTGTTGTCTTCCTCATTATGGAATGGTTATTATATATATATTTTATTATTATAACTTATTCTTCGTTAACATACTAAAAATACTCAGAGCTACAACATGAATAAAAATGCAGGTAATATACAAAGCAAGAATAGAAAATAATAATAAATAAAATAAATACCCTAAAATTAAAACCAAAAACAAGCAGACACAACTAGAAACACCAGAACAGATAGCCCCAAGAAAAAGGCAATGAAACTTCAAAACAGAAGTTGAGCAAAAGCCTGAGAGGAAAGAAATATCTTAGTTAATTTTCTCAAATCTAAGTAATTAGTCATAATGCGAGTTGCAAGCAATTCCAGAAATTGGGTGCTTTTAAGAGAATACATGCTTACATGGACTAATGAGTCTATTAGATTTAAAAGAGGGCTTGAACAAAAGTGCAGCATGCATTGATGGAAATTGATTGGGGTTGTATCAACCAGTCGTTCTCAATGGTATTTGGCTCCTGTGCCATAGACTGATTTACAAACCTGGCACAAATCTTAAACTGCAAATGAAATACTATTGGGAATCTGTGCAATGTTTTTCAGCACTGGGGATATCATTTCCCTGTACCTAAGTCCTATCACAATACAAGCTGCCATATTTTATACCAGCTGTATACATCTAGTATGCTTTTTAAGTAGGCTGCTTCACAAGAAAACATGTACTGCTTTAATTAAATCAGTACTCTGCAGGAGCGGTCTTAACTATCTAAGCAGCCAAAGATGTAGAAAACAAATCTTACGTAATGAGTGGATCAGAGGCACTAAAGTCAATTCAGTATCAATAAGAATTCCCAAGTTATGCACCTGCTTTTGAATAGGAATAGTGGATCTTCCAGGGAAAAGTAAAGAGCTTAATTGTAAAACCCCTAGCCTACCTACTTTTAATTATCTTAATCTTCACTGCATTGAACTTCAAAAATTTGCAGTAAGCCAAGATTTGCCAAATTTTGTGAAGCAGCTTCAGGGTGTTTGCCTAAAGGAATATATAGCTGCAGATGATCTGTATAAAATAAATGTCTAATGTTACTTCTGAATTTCCCCAAAGGACTTGTGTAGACATCAAACAGGGTAGATGAAATAATAGAACCCTATTAGACCCCTGTTAGACCCTTCATTACCACAACCTGCAACCTCAGCAAGGAAGGATATAAACCATTTTAAAATTGTTCCTTTACTACTCAAATTGGTCGATCAGTGCAATAAAACAGAAACATCCATAGTGTTGAGTGCTGAAGACATGTCAAGCATGTGCCCTTGTAGAGGCATGGGTGTGGTTTGTTACAGTAAAGTGAACATTATGGTACTGGTGATGCTATAACCAGATAAAGCCAAGATCCTCAAATTGCCGGCGCCAATGCCTCCTCCTTCCCTGGAACTGTAACCCTTAACAAATTGATGCCAAAACCTTGATGGATGAAGAGGCTGCAGTTTTATTTTGACATCATTATCATAACTCAATTACTGTATTCTGCACGAGCCGCTATCTACCATCCAACACCAACAGTGTCATCAATGCCGCCTGCCATGTCTTCTAGCAAAAATCACTATGAAGTCACACATATACTATGGTACTTTTCAATTAGGTATACCCTCATTTATGGGCTAATGCACACTTCCGCCTACCGGCGTTTTTTGCTTGTAGGTACAACTGCCAACTTGGCTGCCCATTTAGAGTACGATCATAGGGTTACCCATTTATTAAGAAAAGGCCATATTTTTATGCCGCTGCTTGTCTTTAACAGAATAGATGATTCATGGAAAAAAAAATTTTTCTTTTTTTACTTTTTTTACCGCCCTTTTGGGCTTTTTTTCTTTTTCTTTTTTTCAAAAAAGTCTCTTTTCCAACTTTTTTGTTAAAGAGAATAAATCCACTTATCTTTTCAGTGGACTAGCAGTAGTCCCGAAAGCTCAACTGCACACCGCTAAAGTCTCTTTTCCAACACTGAAAAGATAAGTGGATTTATTCTCTTTAATACAAAAAAGTTGGAAAAGAGACTTTAGCGGTGTGCAGTTGAGCTTTCGGGACTACTGCTAGTCCACTGAAAAGATAAGTGGATTTATTCTCTTTAACAAAAAAGTTGGAAAAGAGACTTTTTTGAAAAAAAGAAAAAGAAAAAAAGCCCAAAAGGGCGGTAAAAAAAGAAAAAATTTTTTTTCAATGAATCATCTATTCTGTTAAAGACAAGCAGCGGCATAAAAATATGGCCTTTTCTTAAAAAACGGGTAACCCTATGATCGCACTCTAAATGGGCAGCCAAGTTGGCAGTTGTACCTACAAGCAAAAAACGCCGGTAGGCGGAAGTGTGCATTAGCCCATAAATGAGGGTATACCTAATTGAAAAGTACCATAGCATATATGTGACTTCATAGTGATTTTTGAGATTAATCGTGTCACAATTTTTCCAGTTTTTTGTCTATTATAATGTCTTCTAGCAAGACAGCCTGTCAACCCGGCCCCCTGCCATGATTTCCAAGCAAGGGGGGGCCCACCTAAGGCTTACTAATTCGGCCCGCCGGCTTGTGCCCCCACTTAACAGCTGTGACAATTTCCTATGCCTGTGCAACATGCTAAGTTTTCTTGTACAAAAACACAGTAACCACTGATAAAACTAACATCCAACTGTCTACTGCTAATGATAATATTTGATCTAGTTCCTGTCACCATTAGGGTGGGTGGGTGGGGAACTCTGCGGTTGTGCAGGGGAAAAAGAGGAAGGAGAGGGGTGGAAGCCAGCTTCTAGTAAGGCAGCGACGTCATCGGGCCGCGACTATGTGTATCACAGGACAATGATGTCACTGCTGCCTCCAGGAGACGTCCATTGCTCCTACCATGTGACAGGGGCCAGCCAATGGCACTGATAGCCCCTGTCACATGGTAAGGGCAAAGGACCATCAGCGCCATTTTGTTTACTGGCAGCTGACGGCCCGAGAGCGGGAGATCGCTCCCAGGACCCCTGCTGGACCACCAGGGACTTTAGGCAAGTTTCTGGGGGGGTCAGGAGGGTGGGGGATTGTAAATAATTAAATCTGAAGGATCGGGGTGGGTTGGTTTTTTTTTCGGATCGGGATAGCCGAAAAAAACAACAGTCAGAACCGCGGGAAACGAAATTTCCCATGGCTCTACGAAAACAAAATCGGAAACGATTGCCGGTACGATACACATCTCTAGTATACAGCATCTGACTTCCATCCCCTGATTTTTTTTTTTTTTTTTTTTTGAATGGTTTCTATATTCACCCTGCTTGGGGGGGCACTGGTGGAAGGAATGTGTCCCAAAATCCTTAGCATTACAGCCAATTTCTGATAAAGCTAGATTCATTACTGCCGTGAAATGATATCTGATAAGGGGGAGGAGGGGTATGTCAGCATGAATTAATAAGAATTTACCGCCGTCCAGCTGCACGGACAAGAAATTCAATGCATTCTATACCGGGCAAGTCATTAATGATGTTGCTCGTTTCAGACATAACATAGCTCCCCTTGCTGCCTGGTCCGTTATCTGTATTGACTGTTCGGACACTTTGACGTTCTGCATTAGTATGCCTCTGAAACCGGGCTCTCGTCTGGAAGCATCCACCAACTCACTAATACGCAGTGCACTGAAAAAGGCCACTGAGAACGCGGCCTTAAACAATTTAACCTCGAAGTCTGAATGGCAAACGGCTGATAACCACAACCGAATGAGCCGATCGAGTGTGATTGGTTGCCTTGAATCAATTGTTGGCCCTGTCTTACTAGCCCACCCCGTGAGCATTTTCGTCACTAAGAAGCTCTTGGTTGGGTCACTCCATCCCTGTACTTTCAAGAAGAAAGTGAACCTTGCCAGCTGATTAGTTACTAAACCCCTGGATTTACCCCTCTCTTTTGCCCAAACAATAAATCTGACAACTAACTCTTCGGGCACAGGTCCCGCGACCCAATCCTGCTCTTTCAAGGATTTGTTCGTATTCTCATAGGCCCTACAGTATGCGCTGCACATCGCCGAGGTTAGAGATCGCTGCAGGAGGTCTCTTGTGGTGTCGTCCCAATGCTTCACAAGCGATCCAGCACTGGTATATCTTCCTTGTCTGTTCCGGGTACCTGTTTTCGAAACAAATCCCATTTAGTTCTTGACAAGGCATCAGAATAACATTATGCACCCCCGGGACATGATGCGCCCATATTACCATGTTCAGATGCAAGCTAGTGAGAACAACTTCCTTTAATAGCTCTGCTACTCTATAGCACTTGGCGGACTGTCTGTTTAGGACTTGGACTACTGACATGTTATCGCAGCAGAGTATTATGTGTTTGTTTCGCAATTTCTCACCCTATATCACCAAATCGAACAAAATGGGAAAGAGCTCCAAGAAAGTGACATTGCGTGTCAGACCTGCTTCCACCCAAGCCGCCGGCCATTGCTCTGCAGCCCAAGAGCCCTACCAGTAAACGCCAAAACCCCAGCCTCATAATGCATCAGAGTATATGCCCAGGTTGTGTTTGGAAATGGGTGGGGGGTCCTGCCATACCGATATTTGCTCAGAAAGGCTAGCCATAATACCAAATCATCTTTTATGGACGGAGTAATTCTAATGCGGTGTTTCGGGCGACCTACGCTCTTGGTGCTTGCGATTAGCCTCCTCAAAAAGGCCCTCCCCATGGGTATCACTGTGCATGCAAAGATGAGGGTGCCAATGAGGGATTGAACTTTTTGCTAAGGTCATTTTTTGTTTGATATTGCCTTTTTCAGTCTAGTCTGCATATCCCACGGTTTGTCCTGGGGGAGTCTGGGTATCATCCGGATGGAATCGAGCTTGATACCCAAGAATTTTATTACTGCCGTAAGGCCCTCTGTTTTTCGTGAACTATTGGTACTCCAAACTGAGAAGCGATACTGTGAAAAGCATGTAGCAAACAGGAGAAAGCCTGCAATTCCCTCGGGCCAACAAAGAGAAAATCATCTAAATAATGGACTATGCTATTCAACCCAGTCTGCTGGACTGCAGCCCAATGAAGGAATGAACAATATTTCAAAGTATGCACATGACACAGAACACCCCATGGGCATGCACTTATCGAAGTAATACGCGCCTCTGAAATGGAATCCCAATAGCGGGAAGCTGGAGGGTTGTACTGGGAGAAGCCAGAAAGTGGATTAGATGTCAGTCTTAGCCATAATGACCCCTCTGCCACACCTGCGTAGTATGTCGATAGCACTACCAAAAGATGCGTACTGCACTGAGCATTTGTCCTCAGGTAGGCGGTCGTTCACTGTGGTTCCATAGGTGTAAGATTAAGTTTTGGATCAGTCTGTATTTTCCTGGTTCCTTCTTGGGAATAATGGCCAAAGGGGAGAGCATCATCTTTTTGAAAGGAGGTAACTCAAATGGCCTGGCTGGGGCCCTGCGTAGGACCACTCATCTCTATTGTTGGCCATGTCAGACCCCAGCCGGGATAATATTCTGCGGAATGACTGCGCGCCCTGCCCTCCACCCAGAACCCCTGTGATGCTAGGGGCCAGCTGCAGGGTAAATACAGGCTCCGGTTGAGTGCCCGTCACCGACCAGGCTGCACCATGTGGTTGTGGCGTTGGGGGGTCATGAGGTCCGGGTGCCTCGTTGTGCCCAGCATTGCAGACTGCTGGGTGGCCTAATTCCCACGGGTCCTGCATGTCTTCCTGCCTCTGAGGCACAGAATTCCTTTCTAGCCTTCATCGCTTCTGCCAGCTCATATGTGTTCCCATGTTGCCGGCTGCCTCTGCTTGTGCCCTGCCCCGTGCTCTCGCTCACCATGTGATCAGGCTAGACTCTGCCATGGCATGCCTCGCTGCCCGAGCTTCCGGCAGGCAAGAGAAAATTACCGCTCCGCGCCTGACGTGGGCCTGAACCAATTATGTGCCGCTTGTGCTGCCTTGATGGTGTGTCTTGCTGCCCAGGCTATCGGGAAAAATTAACTTCCCCTGCGCCCGAAGTGGGCCTTCCCGTTGTGCTCAGCACGTGCTGCCTTGATGACATGCCTTGCTGCCGGGAAAATTACCTCCCTGCGCCTGACTTGAGGCCTCAACCGCTCCATGCAGTGTGTGCTACCTTAATGCTTGCCCTTCCCCCACCCCCTTTTACTTGCGGCACAATTTGGGCCTCTCCTGTCAGCAAGTGAACTCCACGGCAGTGCAGGGGAAAAAGGAGGAGGAGAGGAGTGGGAGCTGGCTTTTTGTAAGTGCGGTGAAGTCACCGGGCTGCATCCATGTGTGCATCGCAATCTGATGACAACGATACCCCTAGGAGACACACGGGCCACATGCATGGCCTGATGGAATTGGCGCCGTGACGTCTGGGCACGTGGACCTATCACGGCATCAATGTTACCTGCAGGCCTTCACGCATGGAGTGCGAGCCCAGTAATTTATCACTTTCAGGATAAAATTGGCTGAGTACTCATGGCCCCTGCATGGTCTTCCCAAGAACCATATTTTCATTAGCCAGTTTTGGTAGCATAAGATGTTTCATGAGGGATGATTCCCTTCCTGTACCTTTCGCATGACTCCTGATCCTGGTGATCTTATGAAAGACCTAGGATCTCATCTTTCCACTCATGTTTGAATTGCTCCACCTGTCTGGATACTACACCATTGCTATTAACGGCAATCAAAGTTTGCGCCCAGATCTGCTGTTTGGTAGCATCATTGCTCCTAGAACTAAGGGAGATGATTTCATGCTCTAAGGCATCCTATCATTTCTGTACTTTGTTGTTTGTCAGCTGTCTTTGGAGCCTCTTTGTTACTCTGGTCCCTAGACCCTGAGGGTTGACTAAGGTTCTGGAAGCGGGTAACAGGTCAGGGGCTGGAGCAGAAACAGCGGTATCGGTGAACAGGCTAAAGGTTGGGGCAGGTGCCAGACAGAGCATGGTTGGGTCCAAAGCAAAGGGTCAGGTCTGGGTCTAAACCAGGGTCACAATCCAAGAGGTCAAGCTAAGGGAATGAAGGATAAGACAGACAAGGCAAGACACAGATAAGGCAAGGAGCGATCTGAAGACAGCAAAGCAATGTGATAAGGCAATAGCTAAAGCCAGAAGAATGCTGGGCTGCATAGAGAGGAATAACCAGTAAGAAAAAGGTGATAATCTTCTTGTATCAATTAAGCCTGATACATCACATTGAATGCATATACAGCATTGTGCTCTGCTTCAACGGCAGGGGGAAATGTGGAAAACAGGATTTACATTCAGACAACATCCAACAAGGCAATTATCTGTGCACTCTGGGTAAACAAGCATCGGGGCAACTTGCTTGATGCGGCGGTTACTACCCTTAACCATTAAGCCTTATGCTCACCTTTGATGCAACTCCAACATTACTCTCTGCATCAATGGCAGGGGATGGCAGGAAACTTGAATCAAACAGTTACCAACAAGGGCCCTGAAATTGGTGGTTGGTGAAACAGATACATATGGGAAAATAAGTGAGGGAGCTTGCTGGGCAGACTGGATGGGCCGATTGGTCTTTTTCTGCCGTCATTTCTACATTTCTATGTTTGTACAGGTCCTTGGTGAGGCCTCATTTAGAGTACCGTGTACAGGTCAGGAGACCGTATCTCAAAAGAGACAGAGACAGGATGGAAGCAGACCAGAGAAGGACGACCAAAGTGGTGGGGGATCTCCATCAAATGTCTTACACGGAGAGGTTGAAGGACCTAAATATGTATATCCTGGAGGAGAGGAGGTACTGGGGAGATATGATAGACCTTCAGATACCTGAAAGGTTTTAATGATGCACAATCAACAAACCTTTCCATTGGAAAGAAATCAATAGAACTAGGGGTCATGAAACGAAACTCCAGGGAGGATGACTCAGAACCAACATCAAGAAATATTTCTTTACGGAGAGGGTAGTGGATGCCCGGAATGCCCTTCTGGAGGAAGTGGTGAAGACAAAAATAGCGAAAAATTTCAAAGGGGCATGGGATAAACACTGTGGATCCTTAAAGGCTAGAGGTTGAAAATGAAGAAAAGAGTGCATGGGGTAACTTGCTGGTGTGGTGGTAACTACCCTTAACCAATAAGCTTTCATACTGTTGATGCAACTCCATTATTGCTCTCTGCTTCAACGGCAGGGGAAAAAGAAGAAAAGGGGAATTAGATTCAGACAGCAACCAACAAGGACACTGAATTTTATAGTCTGGGAAAACTAGCATGGGGGTAGCTTGCTGATGTGGCTGTTACTACTCTTAATCAATAAGCATGATACTTTTGATGCAACTCCATCATTGCTCTCTGCTTCAACAGCAAGGGGTAATGGGGAATTAGATTCAGATAACAACCAACAAGGGCCCTGACTTTGACGGTCTGGAACTGATAAGCATGGGGGTGACCTGTATGACATGACCGATGCTACCATAAGTTTGCTGGGCAGACTGGATGGACCATTTGGTCCTTTTCTGTATCATTTCTATGTTTACAGAAGGCAGTAGTCCATTCATGAGAGGTCAAGTTCCCTGCAATCTTCTCTCTCTTTCTGAAAGTGAGGTCTTGTTTTTCATTATGCTAGAAATCTTTAAGTGCTTTCATTGTGCAGTGTAGCGCTTGCAGGAAGCATGGACCCATTGTACTGTGGTGTGATTGGTGCTGCCTGGTGAGCAAGGCCCAAACCAACAGCCGGCAGAGAAACCCTGTGGCAGGACCAGCTGGAGCTTCACCTATACCAGCCGCCTCCCCTGCAAATAGAGCCCTTAGGTTCTGGCAGCCAAAAGGTCTTAAGAGAGTCCCTATGGCAGTCCAAGAGAGAGAGTCCAAGGCTGAGCAGGCAGCAGAAAGTGGAGGCAAGTAACAGGTCATGGGTCGAGGCAGGCAGCAGATAGCAGTAATAGAGAAAAAGCCAGAGATTTGGGTAGGTGGCAGACGAGCACGGTTGGATCCAAAGTGAAGGGACAGGTCTGGGTCTAAACCAGGGTCAGAATCCAGGAGATCAAGCTAAAGGAACAAAGGCAAGATGGACAAGGCAAGGAACAAACACAGACAAAACAAGGAACAATGCACAGGGAAGTAACACACACTGGAACACAGAGGTATACCAGAGGACCTGTTGCTGAGCCAAGGAATGGAGTCTGAAAAGCCCTTATAGAGCTATGGCTGATGATGTCATCAGTGGTCGCCACAGCCCTTTCCCACCACAGGCCCTTTAAATACTCAGTTGTCGGGCATGCGCACCTAAGAGGGTTGGCCGGCAGCAGAAGTGCTGGTAGTGCCCTGCCATCGGAGGAGGCCTTCAGTTTGACAGCATCGAGGGTGAGTGCAGTGGCTCACTGAGGTGTCCCATGAGCCACCAAATGTAACAGAACCCTCTCCCCAAAGCCCCCTCTCCTATTTTCTGGTTCAGGATTTCTTGGGGAACCTCCAGTGAAACTCGTGAATCAGTTGGGTTGCTTGGAGAATGGAGGCTAATTCCCATGAGTTCTCTTCTGGTCCATATCTTTTCCAGGATATAAGGTACCGAAGACTATTTCAAACTTCTAGCATCCAGTATTTTGGCCACTTCATATTGAGTATCTTCTACTGATATCCATGAATTCCGGAGTGGTGGTGGTCTTGGCCAAGAAAGAGAGACCAGTTTGAGCAGGGAGATGTAGAATACATCATGCACCCTGAAAAATAGTGGTAGGTGGCGTTTGTAGGCTGATGACCCTCCTCCACCCCCAACTGTCCTATTACAGGAAAAAGTCCAATAAAGCATGGTGCAAATTTTAAGGAAGGTACTCTCAACTGAAAAGTTTTGGTACTCAACCTGACTAGCATGCCAGGATGTAGAGGAGGTGTCAGGCGTCAGCTTGCACTATTAAGCATTTAGGCTCTTGGTCCAAAAAGCGGTGGGTTTTTTGCCATAAATCATTGAATTCTTGTCTGGTCAAGGTAGCTGTTGGATAGATATCCAAGGGGTATAAAGGTTTAGCAATCCGGGGATTGCATCGAAAGCTGATGTAAAACGGAGAGGAGCTTGTAGAGACTTTGATATGATTGTTGTGGGCAAATTCGGCCCATGGAAGTAAGGAGACCCAATTATCTTGTCTTTGGTTGACATAGGCCAGTAGAAATACCTTGAGCTCTTGATTCACCTGCTTAGTTTGATCGTTGCTTTGTAGGTGATAGGTGGCAGTGAGGTGATTCCAAATTTCTGCCACATACCCCTCCACTATCAGGCAGTAAACTGGACCCCTCGGTCTGAGAGGATATGGCAGGGTAGTCCAAAAGGATGTGGAGTATAAATAGTTTGGCCAGTTCAGGTGTAGACGGGAGGCCAGGAAGAGGAATGAAGTGTGCCATCTTCAAGGAACTGGCCACTGCCACCTGTAATGTGGTGTTGCTACTAGAAAGGGGGAGGTCATAGATGAAGTCTATGGCCACATGAGTCCAAGGTTTCCTGGGACCAGCAGCGGCTGTAACAACCTCCTTGTTCGTGCTTTGACACTCTTGTGCATGGCACATGTAGGGCAACACTCTACATAGCTTTGAGCATCAGTCTTTAACTGGCCTCTTCAGAGTTTCTCCTCTGGAGAGCCTAGCATGGTCCAACTGCATAGGCTTCTCGGAAACCCAGGGTTATGGAGAAGGCAGTGGTACTCGAGGGTTCTGGGAATGGGGTGCCAGTGAGACAGAGCATCTGGTAGCTTTTGTCTCCTGGGCCTGTTCCTAGGACCACCAGTCAGTGCCATTGGCCAATGAGATTAAAGCGTCCAGGGTCGTGTGAATCTCTCAACCAGCCAGCTCATCTTTTATCCTGCCATAAGATGGTTGTAAGGCTATCTTCACCCCATTGTTACTCAGAGGCAAGTGTGTGAAACTGGATCGTGTAGTCCCCGGCAGAGCACAAACCTTGTCAAAGCCTGAGAAGCTCTGCTGCCATGGAGGAGACCCAACCTGGTTCTTCAAACACAAGCCATAACTGGTGAAGGAGGTCTGGTAGACTCTGGAGCAGAGGGTCATCTCGCTCCCACAAAGGGGAGGCCCAGGCTAGAGCTGTGCCACCCAGCAAGGAGAGGGTGTACATTACTTTGTCCTAGTCAGTGGGGAATAAAGCAGACTGCAACTCAATGCATGCAACACTGATTAATGAAGCCACAATAATCCTTGGGATCCCCATGATAACATGATGGTGGTGGTAGCTGCGGCCCCAACCTGGGAGGAGGTGGAACCACTGGAGGGAGAGGTCTGTGCTGTCAGGTCATCCATACAGGCAGCCAGTCTCTCAAGCAACCCTGTAATATGCTTGAGGACTATCTGCTGCCTGGAATGGCCTGGAGTGATCTGAGATTTGCCAGGTCCATGATCTCAGTAAATTAACGCTTGCAGGAAGAGTGGACCGTGATGTGATTGGCGCTGCCTAGTAAGCAAGCCCACTAGGCCCATACCAACAGTTAGTGAAGAAGCCCTATAGCAGGACTGGCTGGAGTTTCACCTATACCCCACCTCACCCACAGGTTGATCCTTTGGGTTCTGGTGGCCGGTAGGTCTTCGATAAGTCTCTAGGACAGTCCAAGAGAGAGTGTCCATTAATCTTAATGGGGTCTATTTACTAAGAACACATTTATGCTCAATGTGTGTTAACATGGTTTAGAGTGCTTTAGTAAACCCCAGAGACTGCATGTGAGATCTCATATGTCTTATCATACCTGATACAGGCCAACTATATCCACTCTGTCTAATGCATGCCATTTGTAATTCTCTTGCTAGCATGGCTAATTCCAGGGTTGCAGCCAGTTATAGGAAGCAGTTTAAAGAAATTTGAAAGGAATGACTTAAAACACATTTTTCAAATTGATGCAGGCTATTATTATTGCCTTGCCATATGTACTTTTGAAACAGTTCTGAGTACACAGTTGATTTTTATTTTAAGCATTAACCACAGTCTGAAGTATACATCCATAGCCACTAATGTTCCCTGAGAGGACAATTATGTTAAGGGATTGGTCACTGTCAATGTTGTCTCTACTTTTTTTTCCCAGTTCCAACAGTGACTTGAAAATGTCCATGTACAGGCCTACATAAGCAGTCTCACGTACAGTACAACGTGAGCTCATTTGGAATTTCTGCAAATCATTTTCTATCTTTTTTTTTTGCTATATGAATCATCTGAAATTTTCAGTGTCCTTTCCTTTGAAAGCCAACCCTTATTGTATACATCTAACATTTTTCAGTCTGCCTTTTTTTCCATAGGCTTTCATTTCTTCACTTCAGCTAGTTTTTCTTTTTTTTTTTAGCCCACTTTCAGAGGGAAGTAGTATGAGATTGCTGTCTCTGCACGCATCCTGAACAACATTTTTTTTTTTTTTTGCTTGGCATCATGTCCACAGTGTTTAGCACATTCACACTCCGACATACAGTATACCCGGGCCACAGATATGCACACACATTAAAATCGATCTGTTAATGCATGTTAATAATGCACATTAACTTGCACTATGCTGCAGAAAAATGTACATCAGTCCCTATCTGAGAATTTGTAATGCTTTTCCAAATAAGTTTGTTTGCAGGGAATCTCATTGTTTTTAGAAAATTATATTTTCACTGATTTTCTGTTATTTTATCTTTTTTTTAATTTCTGGATTGAGTCACCCAGACTTAAGGATGATGAACATGGAATGTGTTGAACAGTAGGATAAATGCCTGATTAATTGTTACTATGAATTGATTCATATAATATTTTTTGATATGGATTAGCATCAGCTCAGTATAGATAAAATTAAATCCTCGCAGCAGTTTTTTCAGCTGAGTTTAGTTTCCTGAGATTTGATTCTGTGTTGAAGACCTCTGTGGAACACTTTGAATAGGATTTGAATGCAAGGATGAAAAACACGTTTTAATAATGAGAAGGATTATAAGAAAAACAAGATGCTTAACTGGCTTTTGGTAATAGACCACAAAAAATGAATCAATTAAAGAAAAACAGTCACTGTCTGTTTCCAGGAGTTTTGACTCTTTCACCAGTGATTTTGAAACTGTAAACTAGTCAGAAGATGAATTGAATGAAGAGAATAAAAATGGGAGAAAATACTGAATACATAGGTGGAATTCCTGAGAGATCCATATTAATTGCCACTTAGCCGGATAAGTTTCAGCTTACATATCTGGCTAAATATTTAACCAGCGAAGTGGCAGCAGGATACGGGCGTAACTGGGAGGAGCTGAATTACCCGGATAAGTTATCCAGCTAAGTCTGGTCATCTCAGAGACCTGTCCTAAAGTTAGCCAGATAGATTTATCCGTCTAACTTTAGGATAGCCGGGTATATTCAGCTGTGCACCCATGCCACTGAATATAGGCTGAGTTAGCCAGATAGTTTTATCCAGCTAACTTGCTGAGCCACAGAGCAGCTGAATATAAACCTCTGTTTCCCGTTGATAGCAAGGCTGAATTAGCCATGCTGTCATGGGAACTGCCAGTCAGGGCCCGGGGGGGGGCGGAGCTTTAACAAGCAGAGATCAAAGTTTTAGTCTCTGCGGCTGCACGTGTGTTCCCGTGCCGGAAAGTAACAGATTCTCCTCAGTCTGTTCTTTCTGCGCGCGGATGTGCATGCGGAGCTTGTTTTCTCCTCAGACTTTTTTGTTTTTTCTCGTCAATATGTCGAAGAAGCCGTCGGGGTTTAAGCCATGTCCCTGCGGTAAGGTCATGTCCGTCATGTGACTTTTGTAAACGAATGTCGCCTCGAGCCCAACGGCATCGGGCTTACAAAATGCGGGACCTTCAATCCCCTTCAGAGGCACATTCATCTCCCGGCCCATCGAAGGAATGGGCCCAACTAAAAGAAGAGCCTCATTGTGGGACCCTCAAGCCTCCAGGATTGGAGGAAAGGTGGTCTGCAACACCCAGTGACCTGGATCGCACTCCCATGATGCCCCCGGTCAATCCTCTGAGAACGGGCATCCACGAGATACCTCTAAAAAAACAAATACCAACGTGCCAGCGATCCCAGATGGCGCATTCGGTGCCGAGACCGGATAGGGCGCCGGACATGAACAGACCAGCGCCGAGGACAGAACCTGCAGCACCAGGAAAGTCGCACACGGCGCCGGAGCCGCATACAGCGCCGAGGGACGCACACACGGCGCCGATCATGAAACGTACTGCACGGGAGCCGCATAAGGCTCCAAGCAACATACATGCAGCGCCGGAAACGGCGCACACGGCACTATTTTCAAAGGCTCCGAGTACAATGAACATGGCCCCGAGGACAATGTCGGAGACGGCACAATCAAAGCAACATGCAGTGCATTTGGGGCCAGACATGGTGCATTCGGTGCAAATAAGAAGACACCATAGTATCCAACACAAGAGAAGACATTCTTCTTCCAGTTGTTTTACCTTGATGGTGTCATCACATATTGACCCCCATCACAAAGCTAATAAACGTTCGCGTCACAGCCATAGTTGCTCAAGACGCTCCCATAGACATGGACACAGGCATCATTCAAAACGCAGGCATAGAAAGTTGGATTCCCAGTCTTCCAAGTCCACATCTTCCCGGAGAACATAGTCTTCAGACTCAATCTCCCAGTCAGACCAAGACATAGTACATATACCATCTCCTTCGGTGAATCGATAGGCAAGGATCTCTCTATTTCAGGAGTGGAAGGTAAAGATAACCGTCCTTCCACCCCGGGAAAGGCGAAACGACACATGGGAACAATCACTTCAAATAAATGTATTAGAACTACGAGGATACGCAATGCCCTTCAAACCTTTCAGAACCACCTCTGGGGACGAAGAGTGATGATCTACACAGACAACCAGGTAGCGATGTTTTATATAAACAAACAAGGAGGGTCAGGTTCCTGGTCCCTCTGCAAGGAAACCCTCCAGATCTTCCATCATGCTCACCGTCATTCGATACATCTACAAGCCACATACCTTCCAGGAGTGGCCAACACCAGAGCAGACAAATTAAGTCGAATTTTCCATCCCCACGAATGGACTCTCAATTCCCAGATAGCTCAAGAAATCTTCGCTCAGTGGGGTGTTCCATCCATAGATCTCTTTGCTACAGAAGACAACACTCAACTTCCCCGATTCTGCTCGATCCGTCCCAGTCAACTACAGATCGCTCAAGATGCATTCCTCATTCCATGGAAATCCAATCTCCTATATGCATTTCCACTGATTCCACTCATCACCAGGATGATTCAAAAATGCCGAGAGGACTGGAGTCAACTAATCCTAATTGCTCCAAATTGGCCCAGGCAACCATGATACAGCTACCTTTTACACCTTTCGATCGAACCGCCAATGCGGCTTCCCAATCGTCCAGACCTCCTATTTCAACACCAGGGAGAGTTACTCCATCCGCTCCATTCGTCACTACATCTGACTGCATGGAGGTTGAGCGGATCCTCTTGACCGAGCAGGGTATCTCCGCATCAGCTCAACTAGTTCTTCTAGAGTCCAGAAAACCATCAACCAGGCGCAATTACAGTTTCAAATGGAAGCGTTTATTCATCATGGTGTACAGCTAACGGTATTCCACCGTTAACTGTTCACCAGAGTTACTCATAGACTATCTTCACTCACTTTATCTAAATGGTCTAGCGACATCGTCCATAAGAGTACACCTTAGTGCCATTTCGGCCTACCATAGGCAAGTCCATAATAGTCCAATTGCATTCCACCCTTTACTATCTCGTTTTATCAAGGGTCTAACACATCTTCGACCACCAATGGTCAAACCAGCAATACCATGGAATCTAAATGTGGTTCTCGAGCAACTTATGCTTCCGCCGTTTGACCTGTTCGACTCAGCTCATATGAAATATCTAACATGGAAAGTGGTGTTTCTGATAGCAATAACTTCTGCACGATGAGTTAGTGAACTGCAAGCCTTAGTTCACTATGATCCATACCTACAATTTTTCCATGATAAAGTAGTTCTCAGGACTAACCCAGCCTTTCTTCCAAAGGTAGTTTCATATTTCCACCTCAACCAATCCATAGAATTACCAACTTTCTTTCCAAAGCCTCATTCTAATGACAGAGAGCGCTTACTACACACACTGGACTGCAAACAAGCATTAGCATACTACAAAAGAAGAACACAAACAGAATCTCGTGCATCGCAGCTCTTTGTATCTTTTAACCCAAACACCCCAGGTAAACCAGTAGCTAAGCACACCATTTCCAGCTGGATCGCCCAATGTATCCAGTTCTGTTATGAGAAACGAAAGTTGTCGTTAACTTCGATTCCTCGAGCCCATCAAGTCAGAGCAACAGCAACTTCTATTGCTCATCTTCAAAATGTACAACCAATGGACATTTGTAAAGCGGCAACATGGTCCTCTCTTCATACCTTCATGTCCCACTACTGTCTGGACAAACAGTCCGCAACAGATGCGAAATTAGGACAAGCAGTGTTACAAACTGTATTACCTTAAATTTATCGACTACCACATTATTTGATCACGCAAAAAAAAAAAAAACCACAACACATAAACATGTGTGATCGGGAGCTTTGGACTCCCATGATAGCATGGCTAATTCAGCCTTGCTATCAATGGGAAAAAGCAAGTTTGCTTACCGTAAACGGTGTTTCCGTAGATAGCCATGCATCCCCACACTCCTGGTAGTCGACTTTATATTCTATATTTCCAGCTTAATTACAGACTGAGGAGAATCTCTTACTTTCCGGCGCAGGAACACACGTGCAGCCGCAGAGACTAAAACTTTGATCTCTGCTTGTTAAAGCTCCGCCCCCCAGGCCCTGATTGGCAGTTCCCATGACAGCATGGCTAATTCATCCTGCTATCTACAGAAACAACGTTTACGGTAAGCAAACTTGCTTAAATAATAAGCGTAAAGGATCTTAAAGGATCTTAAAGGATCTTAAAAATGTCCCATATTAGTTAAGTATGTGTATTCCCATAAACATAGCCATAATGTCATTGAAGAGAAGGGATTAATGTTCCAACTCTCTCACTGAAATATATCTGTTTTTTT
This sequence comes from Rhinatrema bivittatum, assembly GCF_901001135.1. Lineage (NCBI taxonomy): Eukaryota > Metazoa > Chordata > Amphibia > Gymnophiona > Rhinatrematidae > Rhinatrema > Rhinatrema bivittatum. Next base: position 532,194,009 of record NC_042615.1, on the reverse strand, counting down.
GGAGGTTCAGTATTCTCCTAGGACAAGCAGGATGGTAGTCCTCACATGTGGGTGACGACATCAGATGGAACCTGGCACGGAAAACTTCTGTTAAAGTTTCTAGATCTTTGACCAAGTGCACTAAGCATGCCCAGCATGCCAGTATCCATGCATCCATGCAGGGTCCCTCTTCTGTCTCTTTTTCCACAGAGCATTCGTCTCGCAGAGATGGAGCTCGTGCTTTTTTTCTACTTTAGAAAACTTCCACTTGAGTCTCATTCGATTTTCTTCTCTCGCCAGGTTGCTCAATCATTCTCCGGCCCTTAGTTAGAAGGCATTGCAGATTACAAACTATGCCATCTCATGGTGGCCGCCAGCCATCGACCGCTCGTCGGTCTATTTTTGTTTTTTAGGGGTTTGTTTTTGTTTTTTTTTATGGCCTCATCTGGGTTCCACATCTGCCCACAGTACCCTCAGACTATGTCCATCACAGACCCCCATGAAGTCTGTATTTTGTGCCTGGTGGCATTGCACAACATGCACAGCTGTTCTTTTTGTGCACAGACCCCCTAGGGTCGCCATACCCACCTTGATAAGATGGAGAAGTTGTTTGGGCCCAAGAAGTCTGAGCCCTCAACCTCAGCATTGGGGACATCGTCTCCTAGGGGCAAGGAGGATCCGGTAGGGTACTGGTCCTGTCCTGCCATCTTCTCTTCCGGCTCCCCAGATCGTTAAGGGTTGGGGATTGGCCATGTCTGTTTCTTCCCATTCTAGGTCCAGTTCATCGCCCTCAGCGCTGGGGAAAGACTGGGCTGAGCATCGTGGGAAAATAAGGAAGCACTGTCATTGGTCATCTTTCTTCCATGACTCCAAGCTCGGGAAGGCATCATCAGAGATGCCCCCGAAGTGGCCACACACCGAGGCATCGACCTCCGTCGAAGCTAAGGGCCTGAGATGGTCCCCACCGGTTCCGGTGCCGGGCACCGGTCTCCCTCAGGGCTCCTCTTCCTCCTCGATGTCCTGTCATTGGCAGCATTCGAAGTGGAGTTATAACACAGGGTGCGGTTGGAAGAGCTCTACAAGGTATCGAGCCGCTGGCCACCTCAGGGCCACCACCGCCACAGTAGCCTGTGCCATCAGTGTTGGCACCGTTGCTGGAGCGTCTGGATTTGCTCCTCAGTGCACTACCAATGCAACCCTTACCAATGCCCCAAGAGCCTTCGATGCCTCGGGGACACCGGTGCATCTGCAGTCAAAAACCATTCCCATCACTGATTCCTCTGAAGGAGAGCCAGTGGTTATTCCTCCACAGGCCTTCCATGCCACCATGCACTGATCGCCTGGGCCATCGATTTCTCCCCCCCCCCCCCCCAGTTCCAGTGAAGCCTTTGGTGTTCTTGGTGCTGTTTGCACCCTCCAGTCCTTCAATGCCCTTGGGGTTGTCTGTGCCCCCAATCCCAAAGCCAAGCCGCTTTGGGATTCTCCACCGGAGTCACCGGGTGATCTGAGTGAGGAGGATGACCCATGGGAAGGCAAGCCTTCCGAATCTTCCTCAGCGGAATCAGAGGATCTTCCTTCTGAGCCATCCCCACCGGCAGAGAGGCACCACTTTCCTCCAGAGGACCTGACTTCTGCAGGTTTTGATCGGGCCATGGCTGAAGACTCCAGGCATAAGATGCTGGAAGTCCTTCAGTTCGTGGATGCTCCCAAGGAAGTGGTAGCAGTCCCGGTCCACTACATTTTCAAGGAACTGTTTGACCGCTTCTGGAAACACCCTATTTCACTTCCTCTGGTTAACAGGAAGACCGATGCTCTATATCTGGTTCAGCCTACCACTGGTTTTGAGTGGCGTCAGCTTCCTCACCTGTCTGTGGTGGTGGAATCCGCCCTAAAAAAAAGGCTGAGGTCCCGCACCCGTGTCCTGGGGCATAAGGTTTTCTAGGGCTCCATGTTGCAGCTGCATAGCCTTCTACCAGCTGTATATGAGCCAGTACTCCAGAAACCTCTGGAAGCAGGTTCAGGATCTGGTGACCACCTTCTGCAACAGCTGCAAGAGTATTTCCTGAAGGTTGTGCAGCAGGGTTTCGAATGTGACAAGCATGTGTGGTCCACATACATCTTTGAGACGGCAGCTAGAGTAGCTGCAGTGGGCATTGGTGCCCGTCATATAGTCTGGTTGCGGGCCTCTGACCTCCAACTGGAGGTTCAGGACAGTATCACGGGCTTGGCTTGCACCAGAGAGAACCTATTCGGTGATAAGATTGAGGCAGTATCCCAGTTGAAAGATCATCATGAAACCCTGCAGCAACTTTCAGTTAGTACTTCCGACCCACAGTCCTCAGGCAAAAAGTCTTCCAGGGAGGGACCTTTGTACCCTTTTTACCGGCCAAGGAAGTACTACTCTCCCATTAGTAGGGTACGGTCTCAACGGCCTGGACAGAGGTCCCACCCTAGGCAGGTGCGCACCCCTATGCCTCAGCCTAGCCCTGCCACTGGGTTTTGACTGTCTGCGAGGGAGCATAAGCTCACGACAACGAGAGGCAGCTATGGTCTTTCGTGGACTGATGGACAACTGTCCACCAAGGGTACTGGTTGCATTTCCAGAAGTTTCCTCCAGGATAGGTGGCAATGTCCTTTCGTGGATTACAAACTGGCTAAAAGACAGGAAACAGAGTAGGATTAAATGGACAATTTTCTCAGTGGAAGGGTGTAGGCAGTGGAGTGCCTCCGGGATCTGTATTAGGATCCTTAATTTTAAATATATTTATAAATGATCTGGAAAGAAATACGACAAGTGAGGTAATCAAATTTGCAGATGATACAAAATTGTTCAGAGTAGTTAAATCACAAGCAGATTGTGATAAATTGCAGGAAGACCTTATGAGACTGGAAAATTGGGCATCGAAATGGCAGATGAAATTTAATGTGGATAAGTGCAAGGGATGCATGTAGGGAAAAATAACCCATGCTATAGTTACCCAATGTTAGGTTCCATATTAGGTGCTACCACCCAAGAAAGAGATCTAGGCATCATAGTGGATAACACATTGAAATTGTCGGTTCAGTGTGCTGCGGCAGTCAAAAAAAGCAGACACAATGTTGGGAATTATTAGGAAGGGAATGGTGAATAAAACGGAAAATGTCATAATGCCTCTGTATCACTCCATGGTGAGACTGCACCTTGAATACTGTTTTCAGTTCTGGTCGCCATATCTCAAAAAAGATATAATTGCAATGGAGAAGGTACAGAGAAGGGCGACCAAAATGATAAGGGGAATGGAACAGCTCCCCTATGAGGAAAGACTAAAGAGGTTAGGACTTTTCAGCTTGGAGAAGAGACAGCTGAGGGGGGGATATGATAGAGGTGTTTAAAATCATGAGAGGTCTAGAACAGGTAGATGTGAATCAGTTTTTTACTCTTTCGGATAATAGAAAGACTAGGGGGCACTCCATGAAGTTAGCATGTGGCACATTTAAAACTAATCGGAGAAAGTTCTTTTTCACTCAACGCACAATTAAACTCTGGAATTTGTTGCCAGAAGATGTGGTTAGTGCAGTTAGTATAGCTGTGTTTAAAAAAGTATTGGAGAAGTTCTTGGAGAAGTCCATTACCTGATATTAATTAAGTTGACTTAGATAATAACCACTGCTATTACTAGCAACAGTAACATGGAATAGACTTAGTTTTTGGGTACTTGCCAGGTTCTTATGGCCTGGATTGGCCACTGTTGGAAACAGGATGCTGGGCTTAATGGACCCTTGGTCTGACCCAGTATGGCATGTTCTTATGTTCCCCCATGCCCCTCTTGGGAGTCCTCTGCAGATCAGGAAATGTACTACTCAAGGAGCTCTCTGCCCTCTTAATGGCCAGAGCGATCAAACCCATGCCGTCCAGTCAGTGGGGAAGCAGCTTCTACTCCCGGTATTTCCTCATCCCAAAGAGAACAGGTGGCCTTTGCCTGATCCTGGAATTGAGAGCATTGAACAAATTCCTCAAGTGGGGAAGTTCAAGATGTTCTCCTGCGAAGGGGAAATTGGCTTTGCTCCCTTGATTTAAGAGATGCATATGCTCACATAGAAATTTTCCGCATCCACAGAAAGTACCTCAGGTCTGTGGTGGCCAGGAAGGATTTTCGGAACCGGTTGCTACCCTTCGGGTTGGCATCCACTCCCCATGTCGTCACCAAGTCCCTGGCAGTAGTGGGGGCCTACCTAAGGTAGATGCTTGTGCAGGTCTTTCCCTACCTGGACGACTGACTCATCAAGATCTCCTCCAGGCAGGGAGTGCTGCAGTCCATGGAAACCACTATTCATGTCTTGGAGACATTGGGATTTCTGATCAACTATCCAAAGTCCCAGCTGGTCCTGGCACTAACAGCTGGACTTCATCGGTGCCAGGTTCGACATGGCTCAGGCATTCTTGCCCTGGGATTGAGCACTCACCTTAGCTTCACTTGAGGGTACAATCCCTCGGAGTCCCCAGGTCACGACACACTGTATGTTGTGCCTCTTGGGGGCATATGGCCACGACGGTCCATGTCGCTCCCTTTGCTTGCCTACACATGTGCAGAGCACAGTGGACCCTGCAATCTCAGTGGCGCCAGGCAATCAAGGTCTTTGGGTATGCATTCGAGTCACGCCACCACTTCGAGCGTCCCTCTCATGGTGGATGGCTCTGTCCAACTTGGAGGTGGGGGTTCCATTTCAATCTTCTCCCGCTCAGGTTGTACTCACCACAGATGCCTCCCACCAGGGCTGGGGAGCCCATGTGGGGGATCTTCACACCCAGGGTCTTTGGTCGCTACAGGAAGCATGCAACTTCCTGGCACTACAGGCGATTAGATACAACCTTTGGGCATTTCGGGATCGTCTGGCCAACAAGTTGGTCCTCACTCACACTGACAATCAGGTAGCGATATGGTATCTGAGCAAACAGGGAGGCAGGGGATCCTTCCTCCTCTGTCAGGAGGCAGTCCAGATGTGGTTGTGGGCCCTGACCCAGGGCATCTCTCTTCAAGCAATGTACCTGCCAAACAAGAGAACGTGTTTGGTGGACAACCTGAGTTGGTCTTTCTGCCCACATGAGTGGTCTCTGAAGCAGGAGGTAGTGAACTGGATCTTCCATCTTTGGGGGACCCTGGACGTAGACCTCTTTGTTTCTCCCGACAACAAAGTGGAACGGTTCTGCTCCCTCACTGGGGTGAACGGCAGACCAGCATTGGATGCCTTTACCCATCACTGGGGCAGGTGCCTCTTGTATGCCTATCTTCCACTTCCTTTGGTGTCGAAGACCCTCCTGAAACTCCAGCAGAACAAGGGAACAATGATCCTCATTGCACCCTGTTGGCCTCAGCAAATCTGGTTTCCTATCCTGCAAGATCTCTCCCTGAGGGAGCCACTCCATCTGGAGTTATTCTCGCTCTAATAACGCGCAATCAGGGCAGACTGCGCCATCCCAACCTCCAGGCCTTGTCCCTCATGTCCTGGGTTTTGAAAAGGTAACCCTACAGCCCCTGAACCTCTCAGAGGGAGTGTCTCGGGTCTTACTGGAGTCTTGAAAATCCTCCACTAGGAAGTCTTATAGCCTGAAGTGGAAGAGGTTAGATTACTTCGGCACGCAGAGTCAGTGAACTTCAGGCTCTGGTGTTGTATCCACCCTACATGAAGTTCTTCCACGATTGGGTGGCCCTGCATACTTGCCCTAAGTTCCTCCCAAAGGTGGTGTCCAGCTTCCACCTTAATCAATTGATCGTCCTGCCCACCTTCTTTCCTAAGCCCCATTCACATTGGGGTGAACGGGCTCTACACAGTCTTGATTGCAAAAGGAGCTTAGCCTTCTACCTGGAACAAACAGAAGGCCACAGACGATCCACGCAACTCTTTATTTCTTTCGATAAAAACAGATTGGGAGTTGCTGTAACCAAGCAGATTCTGTCAACTGGCTGACCGATTGCATCTCTTTCTGCTATATGCAGGCGGGCCTGCAGCTCGGGGGGCCATGGTGGCCTCAGTGACTCACGTACAAGCGGTCCCTGTGGACGAGATTTGCAAAGCTACAACATGGAGTTCCCCCCCACACTTTGCTTCACATTACTGCTTAGACAGAGAGAGCCAATGTAACAGCCATTTTGGTCAGTCGGTGTTGCAGAACCTTTTCAGTAACTAAACCCAACTCTTCCTGCCTCAGGCCGTTTTGGGTCCAGGCTGACTCCTCCTCTTGTTCCAACAGCACTGGTTGTTGTGCCCATTGGCACCTAGTTAAGTGCTGCTTGTCCTAGGAGAAAGAGTTGCTTATCTGTAACAGGTGTTCTCCTAGGACAGCAGGATGTTAATCCTCACGAAACCCACCTGCCACCCACGGAGTTGGGTTTCTCCTTGGTTTGTTTTCTTTTTGTCATAATTATATGCTACAAGACTGAAGAGGGACCACGTGTGGATAGTGGCATGCTGGGCTTGCTGAGTGGGCTTGGTCAAAGTTCTAGGAACTTTGACAGAATTTTTCCATGCTGGGCTCCATCTGATGTCACCCACATGTGAGGACTAACATCCTGCTTGTCCCAGGAGAACACCTGTTGCAAGAAAGCAGCTCTGCTTAATGAAGATGCAATAAGCACTCGATGCAATAAGGAGAATAGCACGTCCAAAATGCACGTCCAACTGCATGAGCCAATAGCGCTCATCACATGTAAATTCCATGTAGATGAGGCTATTAGCTATTACCCCCCCCCCAATGCAGAAAATTGATAAGCATCCAACGCACGCTTTTTACCACGGCAAATTTAACTCCAGCCCAAGAGCTGGCAATAAATCAATCCGCGAGCCAAGGGCTCGAGAAATTTAAAAAATAGTGTCCTGTGTGGTTCCTACCTTTTATTCTTAAACACCTGCTTGGTGTTTAAGAATAAAGATATAATGTAACGGCTTGATGAAAACAAATTCTGGCCGCATAATATATATACCGCACAATAGACACACTTTAGGCCGATGTCACCTCTTGCTATTGTGCATGTATGTTTGGCATCCAGAAATTAACCTGAAGCGGGATAAAACAGATGCTCATATTGAGTGCCCGTTGCAATTTTGGATACACAGCCTCATCTCCTAGGCGCCCGATGCATTTGAGTGCTAGGGACGTATAATTCTTCCCTAGCACATCTTTATTAACTCAGCAGCTCATTAAAATATAGCATCGAATGCCCAGGAGAGGTGGCTGTGCGCGCATTAGGAAAATGAATGCATCTTATTGCATCGGCCTGTAGATGCAGTTGCACCATAGAGTGATATAACCTTCTTCTTCTTCTTTTTTTTTTTTAAACCATCCCTTTCTGAATCATTCCTAATGTTCTGTTTGCTTTTTTTTTTACTTCCACCACACGCTGAGCTGAGGATTTCAATGTATTGGAAAATGAAACAGAGGATATCATAATACCTATGTACTGATCCATAGTGCGACTGCCCCTTGAGTATGGAGTGTAGGTCTGGCCATTATCAGAGTCAGGATACTGGGCTGATGGACGTTTGATCTGATCCAGTATGGTATTTCTTATGTTCCTGGATTATATGCTAATAATTAGGATTTTTATTCCCTTATGCGCATTGCTTTATACTTGTCCACATTAAAATTCATCTGTCGTTTAGATACCCAGACTCCAGGGCTATCCTTATGGGGGGGGGGGCAAAAGGTGTAACTGCCCTGGCCCCTGCACTTTTGGGGGGGCCCTTCACCACCATGGTTGCCCCTTTCTAAACGCTAATTTGTTTTCCAGGGCCCCACTGCAGTTGATTCGCCCTGGAATCAACTGCAGTGGGGCCCTCCCAAGAACTGCCCTGTCAGTCTCAAAGTCCTTTTATAGTTTCTCACAGTCTGCTCCTGTTTTAACAACTTTAAATAATTTTGTATCATCTAAAGAGTTGATCACCAGTTGAAGTTCTTTACCAAGGGAATGACAGCAGGAGCCTTACTGTAAAATGTCAGAAATTCTTAGTGGAGTGCTACAGGAGTAATAAGAATCTCAGTCTTGTCCAGGGGAATCCACCCTGTGATTTTCAGAGGGAGGATGAAAAAAAAACTATAAGCTTGATTTAGGATTGAGAAGTTTTTTCAATCTATTTTCAAACTTTAATTGGGTAAGATGCCCAGCTCGCTGGTATGGAGCTGGGTGAGTTCCTAGTGGCCACTTTTGAAAGCAGAAATGGCGCTTCAGGATGAAGACATCCAATGCCGATGCTCATCAGATCCCAGAAAAGGTGTTGGGTGAAATAGACAACAGGAGGATGGCCATAGAAGTCTGAATCCACTCACTTCTGCGTAACGCCTGTCAGATCAACTATTCTTGAAAATGGACACCCCTGGAGCACTGAGCCAATACCCAGCCACAAGAGCTATGAGAGTTTCTTTTATGGATATCATTCCCTGGAGCCAACAGCAACTTACGATTTTTAAGGCTGGTATTCTGCTACTCTCAGGTCTTAGCAGGATAAGTACTCTTATGTTTATTTTTTTGCAATGATTGATATATGCCATGTTTTAGTACTGAGTGATTTTATTTGCAATCAACAAAATTATGAACTTTTCCTGTCTATGGCAGATGATTATATAAGCATGCTCTTGGAGTCAAAACTGTATTCCACTCCAGCTGACTATAGAGCACATTTTGTCTATGATACCATTAAAGATAGGAATCATTAGTGTTCTATTACTTCCTCATCTTTCTGCATTATATTGTATCCTATGGTGAGGGGTTTTTCTTCTCTGTATCTTTGTAGTTTTTCTCTGATAATATGCATGCCAATGGCACAGAAAGATGCATGTGACATCATAAATTTTGGTCCTGGATCCATACTTCTCTCACTGCCATGAGTGTGAAGCAGGAGGTCTTAGAATAACTTAGTTGGCCTGGTTTCACTTTCTAGTGAGATAGTGGGCGTGTAGAAGAATGATTCACACAAAGGTAAATATTTTTACAATAAATAGAAAGTCTGAAACTGCATGTGAGTGAATGTGTTATGTTTTGGTATGGATGTGAACCCTGGGCCGAGGTGAGAGATGACTTCTCCCACAGAGAAGGAGCCCTGTGGGCCTCACCGTCTGTAGGCGCGGTCTCAGAGGCTTAGGACACAGATGTAAGAAAGACTTTATTATAGAGGAGACAGAGCAGAACCCGTGGAGCGGGGAACTGCAGTAAAGAAACAGTTCTTGAGCAAAGGGTATGCTCAGGGTGATACCTCAGATGTAGATATTCAGTAGTGGCCTGCGGAGCAGGGCACGCCAGGCTGTCTTCTCAGTAATGGAGCAAATACCTCAGATGTGCAGATCAGGTAGTGGCCCACAGCACGGGGTACGCCAGACAGCCTTCTCAGGGATGAAGTAATACCTCGGGTGGGCAGATCCGGTAGTGGCCCGCGGCGTGGGGTATGCCAAGGATGACTGTACGATGATGATGCTGATGATGATACCGAGGTAGTCGGAGGTACGGAAGCTCAGAAGGTTCCTGAGGAAGTTGAGGCAGCAATCTGCAGCGCAGGGTATGGTGAAGTGAATCCTGCTGAGGAGAATGTGGTAGTGGCCCGAGGTACGGGGTACGCCGCAGGGGGGTCCCTGCAAGGCTTGGTAGAGTTGTAGTACGAAGAAAGTACTCGCGAGACGTGGTTCCGAGGGAAGTCCTGAGAAGTAGAACAAACAGGAATTCAAAGGCAGGAAGGGCCCTCCGAGGAGCGGAGAGCCTAGGAACGCGGAAGAGCCCCCCGAGGAGGGGGTACTCAGAGCGTTCCCACAGCAAGCCAGGAACTGGAACCGATAGTCCAAGTGAAGTGGATTCAGCAACGAGGAAACTCCTTGCTAACGCGTCAGTGCATAGGGCCGGTCTGCTTAAGTACAGGGAGTGAGAATACGTCATCCGGAGGGGACGCCCCCCGAGGTTCCCGCCATGACGTGTACATAGCTGGCCCATGCACGCGCGCGCGCGCCTTTGTGACTCCAGAAGCAAGATGGTGGTTGGCAGCGCTCACGCCGTCCCGGGAACGCCAGGGAGGTTGGCGGTGACCGGCGGAGGCCGCCACTCGTCCTAGATTTGATGGTGCAGTGAAAAAAAGAGGTGAGCATGAGAGGTCGCAGCCGTCTGCGACCGGGCGCAACAGAAGGAAAGGTGAATCAGCAATGGGGGAGGGGGGTATGTATGTGTGTGTGTGTGAAAAAGTGTCCTACTCCTTCACAAATTAGCTATCCTTAATTAGACAAAGGCCTACAATTCATGTGGGCATTTTTCTCTTTGTTCCCATGATCAGCTTTGTATAGTGGCTTTTGATATGACTTTCCTTAGTTATGTCTGACAATAGTGTAACCAGAAGTTAAAATAGGAAAATAAGGAGGTAAGGATTTTTTTTTTTTAACTGACCTGAGTCCTGGGGCTGTAAGAGAGCTTTGCTGGGATGTGTGACATGCTTTTTCATTTCTCTCACCGAGCAATGAACTGCATGGCAGAGATGTGTAGGCAGCTGCAAAAGCTCTTCTCCCCCACCTCCCCATCCCCGCAGCTAAGAAGGAGGAGCAGAGCTGCTGAGGTTTTCACTTTTTCATTTTACAAAGCCAACATTACTAAGGCTAGAGCTGTGGAAAATCCCTGCCAGTGTGTATGGAAACGAGAGCCTTGACCTTCGTGTGTGCACGTGCTAAAAAGATGCTGTGAAAGAGGCTGGTGGAATACCACATTTAAATTCTCCACTAATCAACTACATCCAAATCCCATCCAGGTGTAATCAGGCTCAAAGGTTCCCAAAGGTTTATTCCCCCCAACTTCATACAAAGAGGGAGAGGAGTTTATGGACTAAAAATAGCTTAAAATGTGTTCCAAAGTACCCTTGGAAACTGTTTAAGCTGACTTCCTCTCTAGAGTACTGATCTCCCTGAAGAGTGGGAGTTGAGACGTCAGTCAGTCAGTCTGTCTGTCTTTGATCGAGTGAAGAAGCAGAAGGTGTTGGACCTCATCTCTTCAGAGACTGCTCTAAAGTGCCAGAAAGCCACTGAAGTTGGAGACAGGCACACCATTCTCTGGAAGTGTTTTGTGTGAATGTGTGTGCTGCAACAAGTGTGTCTTTGAAACTGGAGTTCAAAGTAAGAAATAAGTCCAGGAAAGTCAGTTACTTGTTTAAAATATTGGTGGACATGTAAGATTTGAAGTCTGCCTTTGATAGAGATTGAGAGAGAGAGTGTTATGAGATGGATTTATAATTACGTTTTCATTCTCACTGATATAAAAATTGAGATCTCTTCTTTGCTTAAATACTGTACAGCTGTAAGTGGTAAAATTAACATTTTCCCTGAAGAGAAACAAATTATAATAAATAAGAGAAATGGTATCTGTAAAAGGGGTCACAGATTTTAGATGCCAGATTCCTTAAACTGGAAACCTGTATAATAAGTGACAGCGTGAATTTGAAAACCGTTCTTAAGCTAAGAATAATCCTTGATAACAAGAAGGAGAATGCCCAGTTGGTATGGAAAAGAGAGAAGTTTGACTCTGCTTTACAATTCTGTGACTGTACAGGGAGAACAAATTCAGAATAAGAGAGCTGGCAAGAGTTCTGTGATCATTCAAAAGGGATACTCACAAACTCCAAGTGGTCTTTATATACTCATCTACAGTAACAGTTAAGATGGAGTGGGCTAGATTTGTGAGTAGAAAGGAAAGTGTGTGAGTGGGAGAGTTTATTTCTCTCACATTGATTCACAAATTTCCTCTGTGCTATAGTGAGAATAGGGAAATTTAATTGTTTGTGTTTGTTTTTTTTAAATACAAACAGGCTGATACAGTACAGTGCGCTCCGCCGGAGCGCACTGTTAACCCACGTTTGGACGTGCGTTTGTGACGCACTAGCTTTACCCCTTATTTCAGTAAGGGATAATAGCGCATGTTGATGGCCCTATTAGTTATTCCCGCGCAATTCAGTAAGTAAAATGTGCAGCCAAGCCGCACATTTTACTTTCAGAAATTAGCGCCTACCCAAAGGTAGGCGTTAATTTCTTTGTTTGCCTACCCAAATTAGCGCCTACCCAAAGGTAGGCGTTAATTTCTGCCAGCACCGGGAACGTGCACAGTAAAGCAGTAAAAACTGCTTTTCTGTGCACCCTCCGACTTAATATTATGGCGATATTAAGTCAGAGGTCCCAAAAGTTAAAAATAATTAAAAATAAAAAAATTTAAAATCTGCTCATGGGTTGAAAACTGGACGCTTAATTTTGCCGGTTTCCGAACCCGTGGCTGTCAGCAGGTTTGAGATCAGACACCGGCAAAATTGAGCGTCGGCTGTCAAACTCGCTGACAGCCGCCGCTCCTGTCAAAAAGAGGCGCTAGGGATGCGCTAGTGTCCCTAGCGCCTCTTTTTACTGTGGGCCCTAATTTGAATATTTTCTTTTACTGAATCGCGCGCACGGGACCTCTCCCGCGACTTTTACTGTATCGGCCTGAAAATTAGCTAGCCAAACTCCAACAAGCCTTCGTGGTCATACGTTTAGGGAACTCATGTCTAGTACATCTTCAGAAGACAAGCAGGAAAAGAGTATTGGAGGAGCACTCTATTATTTTAATTAAAGCTTAGATAGGTCCAGAAGCAAACCAGGAGATGACACTGCCCCCACAGACCTTGGAGAAGGAGCTCCATTCAGCTACTTCAATTGCACCTGCTAGCAGCATTTTGCCAGCCCAGCAGGTCAAAGATTGATTTTCACCGGCTTGTGTAAGCTAAGTTTTCACACATCTCAAAAGTCTAGCTAGACTGCAACACTGCCAACATTACAGAGAAAAAGAGCGGCATATTAAAAAAAAAAAAAAAAAAAGACAGCCATAAGTAACTGTGTTAATAAAGAAGGAAAGAACATACATTTCTGGAGCAATCAAGACTCACAAAGACTGGAAAACATTTAAAAGAACTTGTGAGAGAAAAGAGTAACTGAAAACATACTGAGACAGGCAAACAAAGAAATACACCTTGTCTTTACCTACCTGAAATTCTTTCTGAAATCAGTGCTCAGCCATACCTGAAAGACAAAAACATAACACAAAGACTCATATTTCTTAAAGAAACATTAAGTAGTGTTCCAGATACAAGTAAAGCACCCTAGGTTATAGTAAAATTGTACTTATCGGGTTGGTTATACAGTAGTTGAAAGAATCAGTTCTCTCAGATTTATATTGTTTCCTATACCAGCAAAGTGAAAAGTGTTAAATCATGATGTTGAAACTGTTAATACAAATTTATTGATAATTCTGACAACATTTTCAGGGTGTTCAGTTTTACTTATTTATTTTTATTTTAAATGCAATTATAATCCATCTGGCTAGTGCATTCAAGACTGTCTTCCCTCTCTATCCCTGGGAGACTGCCTGGGTGGGGGTCAGTCCCTTTTTTCCTTGGAGAAGACCCTGCTGGAAGAAGAGCAACATTTTTCTTTCCCAGTTTTCACTTTGGGTAACCTCTTATAGTGACTCACTCCCCCTATCAACAGAAACCACATGACTATTGCCACCCTACCACTAAAGTGAGAGAGTCATTACCCCAAAGCATCTGATTGGTTAGAACGTTTGGCACCTACTTGTGAACAAATGGTATTTCTTTGAAGTTTCAGGCTGTTTTAGCAGATGAGCTTTACCTCTCACCCAGGTAGGAGACTGCCTGTCTGCATACTGACATCAGAGGATCAGAGCTTCCTGATTGTGCAATATTTCCCAGAAGCAATAATTCAGGCCTATTTAGGCCAAGTTAGGGATACTAGAGCTAAATTGTATTGTGGGTAGACTAAAGAGCTGAACAGTGTTGCATAATAGACAGTGCACATTTAATGCTGCATGCAGAAATGGAAGAGGACAGTGCCTGGGTGTAGACATATGGGGATCTGTCATTTCAGCTTGTCCATCTCTATATCTGTGCTGAATGTTAACGCCCTCTTCCTCCCACCAAGTACTTCTGTATAGAGACATCATGTGTTCTCATATGCTCCACAGTATATCCAACCCAGATTCTACAAACACATTATTCATCCTTTTCTCAGTTTATTTTTTTACATTTTTCCGATTCTCTAGACTGCCATATATGGAAAAAAAAGTATTATAATGCAGTCTATACATAAATCTTTATGGATATTGATGATCCTTATAGTATTGATATGCCTAATACAGAATTTGTTTTTCTTTGTAGACATTTTTGGTTGACTCAGAAGAGGAAACTAATGTGCTTACAGACTAATTTTGACAATGCTATGGTTTTCAGCAGATTAGAAGAAAGAGGAACTTGAAACATGCAAGATAAGAATCGTTCTGATGCTGAGGGTGATAAGAGCACTGCCTGTTCTCCACAGTATTTCAGTTTTACAGCTGAAAGCAGAGAGTGCTGGAATAACTCTTTAGTGCATGGCATTTGAGAGAAGGGGTGGAAGAGAGCTTGGGGGGTGGGGAGGTAGCAAAAGTGCAAGAGTGGGAGGAGGTTGTTATTGAGGATGTGCAGGGGGGGAGGGGAGGGAGCACGAGAGAATTTGAGATGTGGAGGGGGAGGAAATGTGAAAGAAAGTCAAGGGGGGTAGCAATGTAGGAGAGATTACCAGAGATGGTGACCGGTTACATGTTTTTATGACATCATTCCTGGGTGAGAGGTTAGAGATTGATCATGATTTTTTTTTTATTTTATTTTTTATTTTAAAGTACTTAGCAACTCCTCTACTCTACTGCATCACCAGCCCAGTATGGGGAAATGAATGCCAGGTCTGGAAATGTGAACCCAAGTCTTTCACATGGCAGCACACATCACTCCTGCTGAGCTATCAGACCAGCCTACCATAAAAATTTTAAGAGCAAAATTCCCAAACTCTCATTAAATCCCTAGTTTATATATTTTTATGACTGAAGATATCATTGAAACATAGAAATGATGGCAGAAAAGGACCAAATGATCCTCCCAGTCTGCCCAGCAAGCTTATGCCAGTATCTGCTGCAGTGTGCAGGGTACCCTCATGCTTATCAGTTTCCCAGACCATAAAAGTCAGGGCCCTCCGAAGCTGTTTGAATCCAATTTCCCTTAACCCTTGCCATGGAAGTAGAAAGCAATTATGGAGCTGCATCAAAAGCATCAGGCATAGTTATTAAGGGTAGGAAAAGCTGCATCAGCAAGTTTACCCCCATGTTTATTTGTTCCCCAAACTGTAAAAGTCAGGGACCTTGTTGGTTGAGGGCCCCAACTATATAAAGTAAAAAGTATTAAAAAAAAATAAAATAAAATAAATAACCTCAAGTGATATTTATAAGACATTTAAAATTTCATCTTAAGAGACCAAGATGGCACTGTGAGCAAACATCCAGAGAGGAGCTCTTGCACTCAGACATAATTTCCTTTTACCTGTCCTCCCTCTGGATTTCCATGGTCAAATGGCAGGGTAAGCTCTCAATCTCAACTAGCCCATCTGCGACAAGCGGCGATGCCCAATTTTCTCCATTGTCTGAGGCAATGTTCTTTTATTTATTTGAACATTTTATATACCGTCGTCCCAAAAGAAGATCACAACGGTTTACAAAAGTGACATTCATATTATGAGTCAACAAAACACCTAAAACATTACAGTTGTCTTATGGCACTTATATCACTCATTATTTCTCGTTCATTCTAACATTAACTGTTTTTTAATACTGTAGTTCTCTGCATATTGATACATTGGTAGATCATACGTTTGAATCTCTTTCTTTCTTTTAGCAGACATAATGACTCTGGTAGCAAATTCCACAGCTTGGGGCCTGTTATGGAAAACATTCGGTCTCTTATTTGCGTTAGGTGTGTACTTCGCTTTGTAGGGGCAGTTAATAGCCCTTTATTTTGCGATCTTAGTGTGTGCTGTGATGTGTATGGTTGGAGATTCACACCTATTAAGCAGGGGTTTCTGTCTTTGATGGTGTTGAAAATTAGTGTTGGTACTTTATAATGGATACCGGCTTCTACTGGCAGACAGTGCAGAGCTACCAGTGAAGGGATGATGTGGTCAAATTTCCTTGTCCCTAATAGAAGCCTTGCAGTTTCCTTGTTCCTAATAGAAGCCTTGCAGAGGTATTTTGTAGTAACTGCAGCGGTTTTATAAGTCCAGAGGATAGGCCTAGTAATAGGGAGTTGCAGTAATTTATATTTGAGAAAATTAGGGGCAGATTTTTAGAGGAGCACGTGCGGGGTACATTTGTGCGCACTAACCGGCGCGCACAAATGTACACCCGATTTTATAACATGCGCAAGGGGGTGCACACTTGGAGTGCCCCAGGGATCTGTTCTGGGACCGTTGCTTTTTAATATATTAATAACCTGGAAATGGGAACAACCAGAGACCATTTGATGTGTAATTATTTTCAACCCGGGCACTCAGAAACATTTAAATGATTAAGCTGAGCCCCTGATGCAGCCCCATTGTAAGAGGGCAAACTCGGCCTGAGTCGGGCTTGTTTAAAGATTTCTGTCTCTTACTAATAAAGGATCCAGATCGGACATTTGGCTTCTAATTCTGTATTGTTGCCTCCACGGCTTGGTTAGATAGCCTCCCTTGCTGCTTTATCAGTCCGAAACATTGCCCAGGCCATCAGCCGCCACAGCGGAGTACCAAGAAGCGGGGAGGAGGTCGCCCATCGGTACCGGGTCCTGAAAGCCCAGCTGAAAGCGAAGATGGCGTTGAGATCCAGATATCAGTGGCAGACTGGAGGAGGGACCCCCCTGTCCAATAGTAGTAACTCAGATGGAGCAACGACTGATAAGCTGGGACTGGATGTTTTTGAGGTCATGGATAGAAACATAAGTGATGGCAGAAAAGGACCTAATGGCCCATTCAGTCTGCTCAGCAAGCTCCCATAGTTATCAGTTTCCCATGCTTATCGGTTACTCAGACCGCCACACAAGCTGCAGCCGGTAAGTTCACCTCACCCATAAATGGGCAGACAGCAGCGGGTGTACACGTAATTTGGCGTAAGATGCTCACTTTGCAAATAAGCAAAGTGAAGCTCTGATGCCAGATAAGTACATATGCCAGCCAGTATGCTTTATTTGTGTCATCTTTTTTTGTTTCCTCTCTGTTTCCACAGCTCTTGAGCAGCCTGGAATGCCCAGGATTCAGCTGGGATGCCCCTGAGAGCAGCCGTCTGATAGCAGTGATACAGAGGCCCTTACAGATGGAAGCCGAGACACAGTGGGAGGAGGAGAAAGAAGAGGAGCAGCAGCAGGCAGAGCAATTGCAGCCGATGTTCTTGCTGCAGCACTTAGGCTCAAGAACCCCACTTCATGTGGACTTCGATCTGGAAACTTAATGGTGAACTAGTGATTGTGAACTAATTAATTGTGAACTAGTGGTTCTTACACGGAATGAGGGTGTATATAAAACACTCAAATAAATAAAATGGAGGCAGGCAATCTGGACTGGCAACCTTCGGACGAGCATTTAACAGGAACCAGCAGCCTACACCAGCCTGCGGACTCTCCATCACCAGGTTGCGCCCTTAGACACCACCAGCGCCTTCAGCAGGGGCACCTTGAGCAGGCATGTCTGCAGTTGAAGTCAGGCGCTTGCGGGGAGAGATACGGGTCCTGAAAAGATCCGTAGACAGGCAGAACAGGATCCTGCAGCAAACTGTGGCTGCCAACACACAAAATGCTAATACAGTTGTTGCAGCCATCAACAACCTCCCCAATGTACTGACACAAATCCTTCAGCGCATGCCAAAGCAGCACTCAAGAGTCCTCAGCTACATCCCTTGCAACAACTCCCCACAGCAGTCCTGGAGATTCAACATGCAACAAGGGTAGGCCCCCAAAAATATGCCCCCCCCCCCCCCCCCCCCCAGTGGGAAGCCACGGCATGGCGAGGTGCCATGAAATAAAGTATAAAATGGCCAGTAAGGGCCAAAAAGGCAATTTTTCAAAGAAGACTGGGGCAGGCTCTTCAGAGTTGCTATTCCATCTAGATGGAAGAAACCGGCTCAACGTGTCCTCAGTACAGAGTTGCTGGGCCGCCACGCACAATGGATAGTGTTCTGTGAAGCAATTTTCAAGCAGAACCCTTACTAAGATGCGGTCCTTGAGCCTCTGGGCCTATTATGGCCTACTTTAAATAGCCTGCACTCACTTTGCACCTGCTGTCTCTTGGCAGGCTGACCCATCTCCTGCTCCATGCTGTGAGGTGTCATCTCTTCTCATCTCCTGCAAGTGCTGGCTCCATGCTGTGGGGTGTCGTCTCTTCTCATCACCTGAAAGTACTGGCTCCATGCTGCGGGGTATCATCTCATCTCCTGCCTCCATGCTGCTGGGTCTCCTGCCTCCATGCTGCTGGGTCTGCTCCTGCTATGGTGATGCAGCACTCTACAGTCTTACTCCTGCTGCTTACATGCTGAACTGTTTGAAACATAGAAACATAGAAATGACTGCAGAAGAAGACCAAAGTCTGCCCATCAAGTCTGCCCAGCAAGCTACGCACTTTATCCATTTTTTTTTCCCTTTTTCTCTCTCCCACCTGTTACTATTGGCTTCCAGTACCCTCCAGCCCTAATTCCCCTCCACCCAATTTAGAGAGCAGCTCTGTATCTGCATCCAAGTGACATCCAGCTCAATTAGGGGTAGCAACCGCTGTAACAAGCAGGCCACCTCCTTGCCCCATACTCTTACCCACCCCTGTTTTTATTTTTTTGTTTTGTTTTATTTTTTTTTTTTGGAAATAGCAGCCCTCCATCCTTCCGCTCCGTGAAGGTGGAACATCAACTACTGGCCACTGGCATCCCGCTCCGTGAATGCCTCAGTGGCTACTGCCGCTCCGTGCAGTGTTTGAATGCCGCTGTGGCTACTGCCGCTCCGTGCAGTGTTTGAATGCCGCTGTGGCTACTGCCGCTCCGTGCAGTGTTTTGCTGCCTGAAGGTGGAACACCAACTACTGGCCACTGGCATCCCGCTCCGTGAATGCCTCTGTGGCTACTGCCACTCCGTGCAGTGTTTGAATGCCGCTGTGGCTACTGCCGCTCCGTGCAGTGTTTGAATGCCTCCACTTTATTCACGCCCTCATCCTCCTGCTCATTCTACTGCTGCCTACTTTATGAACTTTGCTGCCGTGGCCCTAGGCTGTCGTCTTTGAGTGCACTCTTTCAACATGGACTGTCTGTGGCCTTAATGTTTACACACATAGTAGTGCTGCATGTAGCTGTTACTTTACAGCACTAGTATAGCTTTTGGAGATCCACTTCCTTTTTTTATGTTCTTAGTTTTAATCATGATTGTGCATTAAGGATAAGAATCAATGCCTGTATATGCAATGATGTTATTTATATATATATATATTTATATAATATGTATTTATTTAACTTAGCGACGGTATAGAAAAGTTGTATTTGGTTTTTTTGTAATTTATTTAATGTGTTTTGTATACTGTCATTCGGTTTCGCCATCAGAATGGTTTACAGAATCATGGAGCAGGTTGTATAAACATCATCACAGCATCTTATCATGTAGTGTAAGTTGATTACTGTATTAATGTACAGGTGTACACTGAATGTGTTCATGAAATGTACATAGCAAATAGCAAAAATCTATCTTGTCCTTGCAAAACGTGATTACCTAAGACATTGCCTTAATTTCAAACAATGCACTACATGTGTTTGCTAATAAAGTCCTCACTGTTTGGAAATATAAAATTTATGTCCTTTCATTGTGTGCTTTTTGTGTTAATGGGACTGAAGGTAAAAGGTTTGCTCTCCACATGACCCTACATACTTCAGTGCGCTGCCTCATTCCTATTCTGCACTTACTGAGCATGCAAGACCATATGGGCTATGCCATTACATTAAAAGTTGTGTGTATGCTGGTAACCAAGACCACCAGAGGTAAAGAAGCTCCTTACTGTGAACCTTCACTGTTGCCTCTTTCAAATACCATACTGTTTGCTAACTTCTGTCTATGACCTGTTCTATACCTTCATGATCAACACATTATTTAGTGTGCATGTACAGCTTGGGTAGTGTAAAGGGAGGAACCTGGAGTCTTCTTGAGCCAACAATTGTTTTTCTGAAACCCTTACTTCTGTCAGGAGTGCAAGGGTATGTGACCACATTTGAAGCTTACATTGTAAACAAAAATACGATATGTACTTGGTACACACTCTCAGCTGCTGCCTCACAAGTAGGGATGATGATTGAGGGAGTAACATCTGCTGTACAATGTCCATGGCCAACCACCAGAGGCCCTAGAAGGGTGCTTGTGGTGCTGGGGACCAGGCTGCCTTCCACACTCGGGCTCTCACCCCTGTACTGTCCTGGCTTGGGGGTCTGTATAATATGTGTAAGGTAAGGCTGACCTTACAAGAAGCATCCAGATCCCTAGGGCAGGCAACTACAGGCATTCTGCGGAAGTCTGCCTGGTCCACAACAACAACAGCAGTACCCCTCTTCGTCCTGTGCTGTGGGCCTGTGCAGATTCTGTAGCACACAGTACTCACTCACTCTGCTGCCTCCCTACTTGTCACACAGTGTAGTGGAAACGGGGGGCCCTCCCTTTATAGGCAGATATAGGCACGCCCTCTCTAGCTGTCCACAGAAAATGTTTTATTGTTCATATGGGAGATAGATGGTAGCTGTATCGTTCCTACGTCAACACAGCACAGAGGGAGTGATAACAAAGGGGGGCTGGTGTGGCAACCTGTATGTCAACTGTGCATGACATGAAATATTGAGAGCTGCTAAGAAACAGTGCCACAAGGAAGGGACTCTGTAATAGGATGTTCTCATCACCTGTGTGATGTGGCAAGGCAAGCAGCAGCTCCCCCCTCCACACACACAAACCCATGCTCCTGGTTTCTCTGTACATGCATCATGTAAAGCTGCATGATGGTAAGCACTCATCAGAATCCTCCCTATAGGCATACCATTACATGCTCCTTTACAGTGGCTGTTCCATGCATCACACCATTCCCACATTCACTAGGCAGTTTCTTAAGCAGCACAACCTCCCTCCATGACTTTCAAAGGGTCTGTGCCAGGCCTAGTTATGGGTAGCCAGCACAATCCATAAAAACCTCAATATTGGGGCATACTCTAATGAGTTGCTGGTAAAACTTTGGTGTGGGGGGAGTCCATGGTGAGAAACCCAGCCAAATGTTCAATTTGTACAGCATACTGGATGTGTAACCATGGCCACCTGCACACCTCAGCCCCTCAGTGAACACTACATATAAACTGTGAGTGTATTTGATGCAAATGAGCAGTTAAAAGTGTAAGACCATTCCTACCGCTGGCCATAGGCTGCCCTGTCAGAGACACACCTTCTCCAGGGGGCAGTGCAAAATTTAGGAACATGTGCAGCCTGCCAAGGAGAATTGAAATGCAGGCCCAAGGGAGCAACCTCTGAAACAATACCACCATCGCACACCGAGTGAGTAAGCCACACACAGCATGTCAATCACCGAGTATCACACACATGTTAGCAGTAGGAGCTACATGCTACAGTTCCTGCACATACACACGTGCAAGGCCTATGTTCCAGTGTGCAAGCTTGCTGTAACAGCTAATGAGTCTGTGTGACTCCTTCCTGCACAAATATTATCTATAGTTGCCCACAGGTAACCCTTCTGTGACAGGCATATATCACCCCTACTTAGTGTAATATTCTGACATGGACCCATGAAGGGCTTAGATGGCACAAAATGCCTGTTTGTCAAGATGGCAACACCTAAAGGCTATCATCAATCATGGCAACCACATGACATGTGTGCGAGCAGTAGGCCTATACAATGAGTACAGTGTGGCTGTTATTATGGAGGCAGCCTGAGCGCTCATAAGCTGTTCAGCTGACCACTCTAGCTCAACAGAGAAATCAATACACAGAAGACTACATGGTCTGTGTTGGACCAGAGCAGGCCACCTCACAAATTATAGTAGAAGTGTGCAACACCTCTTACTGCTGAGCCTACAGCATAGCAGCTGTTCAGCAGCCCATAATGTGGTCACTCGCATGTGCATCAGCAACGCCATGAAAGCATGAAAATGTGTGCACTGATGTTGGTTATGATGCTATATGCTGTTTTGGACAGGAGTGCTGAGCCAAGGTGCTTCAATGGGCCTCTGACATCACCCTTGCAATGTAATAGGTAGTAGTTGTAGATTAACCTTCATCCTACCAACATATTTTACATCACAGTCTTACCAACTGGGGTCCAAATGGAGCCCATGCAGTTTTGTTGATTGACCTTGAAAATCATTGTCATTGAACGTGCTTTATTATTTATTTCAATATGGAAAACTGGATTCGGTGTCACTATGTTCCGATTGCTCTGATATGTGATCAACTTCATCATCAGAGTTGTCTGTATCTTCAAAATCAGAGTTATCGTTATCCTAAAAAATTGCTTTCAGAACATCTGCAGCAGAATACTGAGCATATTTCTGCCTAGAAGACCCTCTTGTAGACATTTTTACTGACTGAAAATGCAAAGAATCATTCAAAATGCAAAGAATCAGTAGTTATATCATTTTAAACTTGCTTAATTGAAAGTCGCAAATTCTGGGGTCTTTTTGGACCCCAAATAATAAATAGTTGCTGTAGAAAGAATAAAGTAGAATAGTTTAGAATAACATTTGAATCAGGCTTACTGTAGGCTAAGTGACAAATTCCTAAAATGGTGGCTGAAAATAATTTCTGGTGTTTATATAGCAGAAGCACATTAATGTGTGGGGTCCAATTGGGCCCCAGTTGGCATGATGAAGGTTAATGGTGAAGATTGTGCATATGTTGAGGGTACAAACATATGTGTGTACTGCAGAACCACATGACTATCTGTGTCGCATAACGCACCATTACCTTCCAGCAACCTGCCATCTTCCAGATGACTGTGAGCCCATGTGTGACACGGCAGTTTTAAGGCATGTAACCCTTGGCCTGTATGAAATGAACATTTTATGAGGATAGATGTGGCTGTGGTAAGAGTGGTTATAAACTATATTGTCACAGTAACAGGTCAGAGAGCAGAAGAAATTACAAGTGAAGGCTGGACAGTAGCAGATTCACAATCCTGCCTTCACTCACCTCCAAGTACATCCTCCTGTAGGTTTCCCAAGAAGGGGATGCCACCTACATGATATTACAACAGGCAAGACCCTTACCTTTTGCACATCGGTTGTGATACTTTTCCTAGCTTGCTGTAATTTGGTGAATGCATGTAGGGGTGAATGTATTGAGAAACTGGAATGTTACCTTTGAAGGAGCTGTGCACATAGTGAAAAAAAACACCAGATTGCACAGTCACTTTCAGCCAGGCTGTAATGGAAGATGTGATCCCAAAACAGTGTGATGTGTGCAATATTGTGGCCACCTGTCCTGAATGTGAAGTATGTACATGCAGTCATTTCATGACATCTCCCTAAATGTAATGGAAGCAACACTAAGACACTCTGCAGGCATGGCAGTTACACGATGGCTACATGTACATATGCTGCAAAGACATGTGCTATTATAAATCCTATTGTTATCTCACTCTTTACATGATCAGGCACTGATGTGATGTTGGTCTAGGAATGGCCTTGTGACTGTAAGCATACCCGTTACTGAGGCACACCTTTAAGCACTTCCGAATGAAGGTCTAATATTTGCTGTCACCCAGTACAACATTTAAGTGTGCCTTAAGCGCATTCTATGATGCACCGGGTAGTACATAAGGCCTCGTTGTATCTCATCTCTGCTGACGTGTTTGGCATGTGCATGGGGGTGAGAAGGCAGGGCCTGCAACCCTACCCTGAGTCTCCTGTGGCAAAGACAGAAGAAAGGCATGAATGATAGCATTCTCACTTGCTCATGTGAGTGGCTAACTACAGCATCCAGTAAGACTGTATAAGGTTGGCTGTACCTTTGCTGAGCCTTAAAACCTGATTAGCGTTGCCTAACATCATTTAACATTGTTGTTGGCCATTATATGTGCATGCAAACTGTTGCCAAAAGGAGCACATCTGTTCATGATTACAACATCTGATTGTGGCTATTGGAATTATTGCATGACAGGCCCTTGCAACCCAGCAAAGGCTACTGGTGTGTAGTTGCCTGCCAACCTTGAACACATACGTAAGAGGAAACACACCTGTGCTACCATCAAATGCTGTGCAGGTGAATGTCCGTGACAGCTATGCAGTCTGTCCTGCATGGAAACCCATTAGTGAGCCACACACACAGGTGATACAGCAGGCCAGCAGCATTCAATGCAGACTGCTCGTGGTACAGGTGTGTGAGGCTGTACAGAAACTGTATGCAACTATCTTCGTGACGCCTCAGTAACAGCCCACGTGTGATGGTGCTGTGCTGGCAGTGTGGACAGTGCACGGTTCTGATTCACCTAACACACTGTAACAGCTCCCAAGGGGAGGATAGGAATGTGGCCTTTTAGGTTATAAAGGTGAGCTACGTATATAGAGGCTCCTCACTCATCAATCGTAGGTTCTGTGCGTTGTTTGTACGCAGTACTTTGGCAGGTGTAGGAAACTGGGGGGGGGGGGGGGGGGGGGAAGGCATGCCCTTGGCCAATGACCTGCAGTCACACAAGGCAGTTGTGATGCCAGCGATCTTGTCCTCCACTACAGCACCCCCCCCCCCCCCCCCCCCCACCAATTCATTAGTCACGTACCTATAGACAGAGATGGAATTGAGAAAGAAAAGTGTGTCTTACCTACGAGCCAAGCATCACCAGACAGGCTGGCCTCAAAATTGTCAAAGAGGCCTGATTTCCTAGTATAAAGGAATTGTGCGCGGCTCCTGGGGACCAGGCCACCATATCCAGGATGCACATTCCAGCGTCGCAGACCACTTGCATGTTGAGGGAGCTTTCTTATGCTGTATAACTCCTCCCTCTGATGGGGTGGAACAGTGGCCATGTGAGTGCAGTCGATAGCTCCGACAACATTTGGGAAAGTGTGCAAAGGCATAGAAAGCCCTCTTCAAGTCAATCAAGTCCTGCCTGTCGCGAGGAAATTTAAAGTATTGATTAATGCGGTCAGTGATTGCTTCGATGACCTGGTTCAGACAGCGTGAGAATGTGGTTTAGGACATTCCCCCCACAACCCCTACTGTGGTTTGGAAAGAGCAGCTTGCTGTGAAATGGAGGGCAGCCCTGGCCCAGTGGCTGGCACACGGGCGGCCACGGTGCGGGAGATACAGGGAGCGTATCTTTCCTCCACGAACATCCTTGCTGGGCATGCCTGAGGACCTTGTGGTTAGCAGGTATCACCTCAGCTCTCGAGCAATACTGGAATTATATGAAGACGTCCGAGGGGATCTGGATCCGGTCACCGCAAGGTCCCACGCCGTTCCCATACTCACCAAACTCTGATGCCTTGGTTACGTGGACACTCAGTAAAAAAAAACAGACAAGGAGGGGATGTGGGGTTGAGAGAGACTGGTAGGGGCTACGAGGAGGTTGAGAGAGTTTGCCCTTTATCTGGTTTTTCTCTTTGCTACTGTGCATTCCTGTTCCATGACTCTTGTATGAAAAGTTGGTCACTCCTGGGCTATGCTTAAAAAGAGAGAGATTAATCTATCATCCACCCTGTACCCTTTGTTCATCTTTCCAGACTTTGCTTGATATTCCTTCTTTCAAACTCATATGTCTTGGTGAGTCCCATGAACGACTCTTCAGACGAGCTGGCTCTGTTTTAGAACACGCTTCAGAAGAGCTTAAAAATGCATCCTCTATCATTCATTTTAGGAAGCAGCTAAAAGTCTGTCTCTTTACCTTGGCATTTAATCAGTAGGCTCAACTGGCGGTCTGGACATCTCTTTATACTTTCAAGCTGAATGCGCAAACAGCATAGTATATAGCAGCTATTCTTCAAGCACTCTAGGTACTGTCTTATTTTATTTTATTGTAGTCTTCTTAATTTATTTTGATAATTTCCTAAATTTTATTGCAAGTTATTGTCCTGCCTGGTTTATCTTAATGTTTTATGATTTACATTTTATGTTTGTTCTGTTGTTACCCACCAAGAATGGATGATCAAGCAGGATATACATTTTTAATAAATATAAAATATTCTATGCAGAGTACATTATACACATATACAATTTTACATTTAATACATTTTATCAATACTCTCATCCATCTATGCCTTAAAAACTCAAAATTACATCCCAGTAAGCTCCCCCCTATCCTAACATAAATATAGTTTCCAATAAAATTTCAACCAGAACTGATCCAGCCTTCTGTATGCAGCCTTCTCTATCCTCACCCCATACCTTAAAACCCAATGCAAGTATGCAGTTAATAATACAGTAAGGATGTAAAGTACTGTATACACAGACATAAGTGATAAATGAACACTTAATTTTTTGCACTTTTTCCACAAGTTTCAAAAAAAGCTTTGTGAGAGGATACAGAGGTAGATCTTTAAAAAGTATGCGTGCGTGTACTTTTGTTCGCGCAACTGGCGCGAACAAAAGTACGCCAGATTTTATAAGATACGCGCGTAGCCACGCGTATCTTATAAAATCCGGGGTCGGCGCACACAAGGCTGCGCAAAATCGGCAGCCTGCGCGCGCCGAGCCGCGCAGCCTGCCGAGGCCTGCCAAGGCCGCTCCGAAATCAGAAGCAGGCATAACTTGTGCGCGCCGCCTCGCATCCCCCGGCACAGGCTGCAGTGCCGGGGGACTCAGGACCGCCCTCCCGGCCCGCCCCCGAACCGTCGCCATGCCCCCGGACCCGCCCCGGACCGCCCCCTGACCCCGGACACGCCCCCTCCCGCCCCTTTTACGAAGCCCCGGGACTTACGCGCGTCCTGGGGCTTTGCGTGCGCCGGCGGCCTATGCAAAATAGGCGCGCCGGCGCACGCAGAGCTTTTAAAATCTAGCCCATAGTGTAAGCACAGCTCTTTCTCAGTCAGCACACTACAAACGAGCTGCTTGATGCTAGTGAAAGCTGTGTCATTCTGTGTTCCCCTGCAAGTGTCAGATTAAGTCCAGCAGAACCAATTGACTTTTCTTCATCTGACTGTTTGACTTTTGAGAAGTAAATCTGGAGTAGGGGCCTCAGGGGTTTCTGCAGGTGCTAGGCTTCAAGCAACAAGCAATATAGCTACCACTTAGCAGGCAAATAAATTTGGAAGCTGCTGGTTATGTATTTCTTTCCTTCGGTTTATTGCTGTAGATTCTCACACACACACCCACACACCCATGTTTTAGCTTATTGTTTTCTATAATATTTTTCTTGTGTTTTTTGTTGATTGCTCCCTGTCACTGGCCTCATTTATTTCTTGGACAAGGTTTTTCTTGTTCAAAAACTAATAATCATCATGATAAAATCTCAATAGTAAGACTGTCATCTCCAAGCTTACCTCTCTTTATGGACTTTATTCAAGATCTGAAGATGAAAGACAAAAACTACAAGACTAGTATTCTGCCTTTCAATTGCAGTTACTGTAGATGAACCATACTGCATGTGTGTAACTTGAATAATCCATCTTTTGCAGCTAGTTGGCATACATACAAATGTGGAACTTGTGGTTTTCTGTTGTAGAATGAAAAGCAAAAGGCATGTTGAAATCACTTGAATAGACATTTTGCTATTATCAGTCCAAACTTTGGTGTATGAGGTCTTCACTGCTGTTGCGTAGAGATTCTTTGGTTCATATTTCCCCTTTCTGCAATTCCTGTATAGAAAACTATATAATAAAAATAAGACCTAAAGGAAAACACTTTTTGTTATGCAAATCAAATAAATATAAAATAAATGCAAAAGGTGCCTGTATATTTTTTTTCTAAGACACTGAAAGACTTTATTTTAAAGTGAAGTATTTTTCTCAAAGACACAAAATGAGACTTTACTGAAAAGGACCCTAAGGACATTTTTACAGAGGTAAAAAAGAAGACCCACAATGTTAGATCTACATTCGTTATGTATATCTTTTAAGAGAATTTGCAATATTTGATTAATGCAATCCTAGAATGTTAAAAAATGAGTATTTTCTCCATTTACTTTGTTGTTTTAAGTCGCATTCCTGAAAGTAAAAGCAAAAAAATATTTGCTATTGTTTAACAATTGAAAACTAGGTAACCATATTTTTCTTTACTGCGACTTGTGGTTTCTATGTGGCTTTTAAAACTGAGAAATCAATAAATGCAGAATCTTCGAATCCCTTGCACTGCTAGAAAAAAAATACTTTCCATGTCTGAGTGGGGAAAATGTGGCTTTTTGGCAGGGGAGGGGAAGCGCATTATTCTTGTTAGCATTTCACCCAACCAAATTTTTTTTTTTATTACCAAGATCATGTAAACAACTCCATAGCACAAAACAGCTGAATCATTGCTTTGTTATAAGAACGCCTTTTAGCTGGAGCTGAACACTAACAGACTCGGTATACCCTGGCCAGCTCAGCAACTATGTCAAGTCTTTAATGATTCAGAATCAATAGACACTATAAAACCAGTGTCTTGCCCTTTTTATCATTAACCTTTATTCGAACACTAGTTCCTATTGCCCAGGCAACATTAAGTAATAGCTAGATAGTGAAGAACTATAGAGTAGGAGTATGAAAGTATCTTTACTCTCCTGACTCTGTGAGACCACTAGTACGTCACTTTTATCTTCAAGACCTGTTTGTAAACAAGACATGCTGGTGCTTTCATTTAATGCTGCTCCTGCTGTACCCTCCCTCACGCTATAGATGAGAATGGGATATACATTTTTTAAATAAATAATTTGACTTTTCAAGTAAATAAATGTAAGCAACAAACTAAAGACAGGATACTATTAATGTTTGCTGACCTTGGTTTTACTGAAACTCATATTTCACAAAATTAGGGATCTCACTCAGCTTCGGTTTTTGTAAAAGGCAGAAAAAGCCTAGATGTCTCCTTTTTCCAGATTATCTTCTTTATGGCAACGCAAGTCTCCAAGAGGTTCCAGCTTTTATCTTCCTTATCCTGACTTCATCACTGAGGCATTCCCTTGAATCTTCAACCCTGTCTGGATCCTCGGAGACTTCTACTTGCCTCCGCTCCATGAATCCAAACAGCCTAACTTCAGTTAGTCAGCCAGAGTGACTCACTACTCTCTTGATTATCAAATGTTGGTACCTAATCAAACCAAATCACACTACCTCAACACCTTTCCAAGGTGAGTAACTGAACTGAACTTTTCAACCTTTTTACTTAGGTATACACTGCTCCTAGCTTATTTCTAGCTTCTGGCTACTTTTTTTTTTTTTTTTTTTAAATACAAACACTCAGTTCTGCTTACTAGTTGCCTTACAGACTTTTAAAAATAAACACACTAACTACTGCTTACTAGCTGCCTTACTGACTGACCATTTAAAAATACAAACAGTCTAACTTGTTTATTCGCTGCCTTACTGACTATTAAAAGCACAAACACACAAACACAATAAATAATATTCCCAAATAGTTAACTTTGCCCCAATACATTTGAAAAAGACAATGTCCCAAGCAAAAACTTACTGATTCCTTTCAGCCACCAGCAAGATGATTCTCTCCTCTCAGTGCTCCCACTGGAATGTGGGTTACTGAGCTCTTCCCGTGAATACGCACTGTATTCGAAGTTCTTCCATGACTTTGTAGTCCTGCATATGCATCCTAAGTTCCTACCCAAGGTGGTGACTGATTTTCACATCAATTAGTCGATTGTTTTACCCACCTTCTTTCCGAGGCCACATTCCCATCCTAGGGAACATGCTCTCCACACCCTGGACTGTAAACGGGTGCTAGCCTTCTACCTAGATTGCACAGTGAGCCACAGACAGTCCACCCAGCTCTTCATCTCATTTGACCCCAACAGATCCTTTATAAATATATTGAAAAGCATGGGTCTCAATACAGATCCCTGAGGCACTCCTTCGCCCACTCCCCTCCACTGAGAAAATTGTCCATTTAATCCTACTCTCTGTTTCCTGTCTTTTAGCCAGTTTGTAATCCACGAAAGGACATCGCCACCTATCCCATGACTTTTTAATTTTCCTAGAAGCCTCTCATGAGGAACTTTGTCAAATGTCTTTTGAAAATCCAAATACATTACATCTACCAGTTCACCTTTATCTACATGTTTATTAACCCCTTCAAAAAAGTGAAGCAGATTTGTGAGGCAAGACTTGCCTTGGGTAAAGCCATGCTGACTTTGTTCCATTAAACCATGTCTTTCTATATGTTCTGTGATTTTGATATTTAGAACACTTTCCATTATTTTTGCTGGCACTGAAGTCAAGCTCACTGGTCTGTAGTTTCCCGGATCGCCCGTGGAGCCCTTTTTAAATATTGGGGTTACATTAGCCACACTCCAGTCTTCAGGTACAATGGATGATTTTAATGATAGGTTACAAATTTTTACTAATAGATCTAAAATTTCATTTTTTAGTTCCTTCAGAACCCTGGGGTGTATACCATCTGGTCCAGGTGATTTACTACTCTTCTGTTTGTCAATTAGGCCTACCACAGCTTCTAGGTTTACCGTGATTTGGTTCAGTCCATCTGAATCATTATCCATGAAAACCTTCTCTGGAACGGAATCTCCCCAACATCCTCTTCAGTAAACACTGAAGCAAAGAAATCGTTTAATCTTTCCGAGATGGCCTTATCTTCTTTAAGTGCCCCTTTAACCCCTCAATCATCTAACGGTCCAACTGACTCCCTCACAGGCTTTCTGCTTCAGATATATTTTTAAAAGTTTTTACTGTGAGTTTTTGCCTCTATGGCCAACTTCTTTTCAAATTCTCTCTTAGTCTGCTTATCACTGTCTTACATTTAACTTGCCAACGCTTATGCTTTATCCTATTTTCTTCTGTTGGATCCTTCTTCCAATTTTTGAATGAAGATCTTTTGGCTAAAATAGCCTCTTTCACCTCACCTTTTAACCATGCCGGTAATCATTTTGCCTTCTTTCCACCTGTCTTAATGTGTGGAATACATCTGGACTGTGCTTCTAGGATGGTATTTTTTAACAATTTCCACGTCTCTTGCACACATTTTACCTTTGTAGCTGCTCCTTTCAGTTTTTTTCTATTTTTCTCATTTTATCAAAGTTTCCCTTTTGAAAGCTTAGCCCTAGAGCCCTGGATTTACTTACTGTGCCCCTTCCAGTCATTAATTCAAATTTGATCCTATTATGATCACTATTGCCAAGTGGCCCCACCACCGTTACCTCTCTCACCAAATCCTGTGCTCCACTGAGAATTAGATCTAAAATTGCCCCCTCTCTCGTTGGTTCCTCAACCAATTGCTCCATAAAACTGTCATTTATTCCATCCAAATTTAACAGCCGCAAACGAAAATGCTCTGGACCGAATTTGCTGAAGCATATAATTATGAGCTGGAGGTATCTGCAGCAATCGAGTTCCTGCTGATTGCATCGGTCTGGCTAGAGTGTACCAAGCAATGTTGTTCTAATCAGAAATAAGTAGTTTAAAAATAATGACCAGCAACTTGAATTTACACCTCCACTTAACAGACAGCCAGTGAAGATCTCTTAATACAGGAGTAATGTGCCCCCATCTTGGTAGGCCAGAAAGAGGTCAGGCAGCAGAATGCTGAACAAGCTGTAAGACATATGTGAGCTTGTATGGTAATCCAAAGTACAATGAGCTGCATCTTAAACTGGTAAAAGGCAACTTTAGCACCCTGTTGAATGTGTGGCTTCAGTGCAGCTATGAGTCCAGGAATGCCCCTAAACTTCATATTGCAGAGAGACTAGGAATAGGGGTTCCATCATGATAAATCTGTTGTTGTTACAGCCTTTCTTACAGGCAGCTACCTGCTATCCTCCCTCTGCTTCCTCCTTTCCCTTCAATCACTCTTCTCCCACCACCTGAAACCACTGTGATTTCCCAGCCTTGCCAACAACAGCTGCCATAAACTTTTCTTCAGGCCCTATCAGCTGCCATAACTCTCCCTCTCCCCACCTGGGTCCTACCAACCACCACAACTCTACCACTTCCCATCTGGCTCACTTTTGGATTTTTAGCTCTGCCAGCAGCTGCAGCCACCACTACAACTCTACCTTTTCCCAGCAACTCTCGTCTTCTGGGGAAAACAATGCATCCTCCTCCTTGTTTCAGCCCATAGAAATTACTGATGCCACTTCTTTCCTTTTCCCATGTGGGCTGATATGCCGCTGCCACTGAGAGCTGTGTTTTCAATGTCAGTGAACCACATGTGGCTTGTGAGATGCCGGTTGGCCACCCCTGCAAAACCTTCAGTCACTGTGGCTGGCCAGCTTGCCTACATTGGTCTTCTTTTCTGTGCCCGATGAGATGGGGTCTGCTGGTTGCCAAGCCTCAGTCTCCTTTTTAGGACCTGTGAGTGAACGTAGCTCAGAGGCCCTGCAGCAGCCATGAACCTTGCATATATTGGAGGTGGGGGCCACCATAGGGCCTGTGGTGTTTCCAAGGCTAGATTTGCAAGGGATGGAAGCAAGCAGTTGGTGGATGGAAGCAGGCGGCTGGCGGAAAAGGTGCCAATATCAGCATGTACCGCCAGAAAAAAAAGCCCAGTATTTATGTATTTATGTGAGTGTTTCCCGGCCCTCTCCTAAAGGCACACTTATCTTAGTTGGGTTTTCAGGATTTCCACAATGAAAATGCTTGAGATAGATCTGCATACCCTGCATCTCCAATTTTGCCTAATTGATTGTGCATTTGAATTTTAAAGCACAATAATCATTCTCTTCTCAGTAAACAATAGTTTAATTAAGGAAGGTAGACCTCACTCAGCAGCTCTGGCTTGAGTAGTAACTTCTTCAGGACGTGATATGTTGTAAATTGTAAATTTCTCTGATCTTTATTTTTTATGTTGCATGTGTAACAGATGGCTACATGCAATACCCCAGCAGCACATGTCACACATACAAACCCCAACCCATTTGGTTGCAGTCAGCAGGATTTTATTAGCTGGAATCTGCTCAGAAGTCAAAACAAACTTCTTATTAATTGACATCATCTTAATTTTGCAGGAATACACATCAAGTGATCTATAGTTGATTTATTTAACACATAAAATAAAGCATAAAAAAGGGAAACAAACTGTAATATATTTCTCCTGCTAACCAAGCCACTGAAATGCAGCCTGTTAAAATAAAGCTGGTTTCTAGTGGGCAGCATCCAGTGTGAAGCAGGGACAGTGAGTCCTTGGCAGAGTACACATGCATGCACATGCACTCTTCCCTGTCCCATGAGCACGTGTACGCGTATATATTCAGAGCTCTGCGAGTACCTAGGAATACATGCCTGGATAATCTGAGTAAGCGTCAGTGGCTGGCGGGGTGGGTTGCACATGCGCACATCACCAGTCTCCCAGCAGACAGACACCATCCAGTGAGCCTAAGTGCTTTATATGTATATACTGGAATGCACTGCCTCCATTGTATGCAAATCTATCTCATGCATATTCATTGTGGATATCCTGAAAACCTGGCCTGTTTGTGGCACTCGAGGACTGGAGTTGGCCATCAATGTAATAGTGGTTTCTTTTGAAGGTTGTTTCTTCTCTTGTGAATAAGGGCTCTGTGTAGATTCAGAAGGTCATTTGCTATAACATGTTTGGATAATTCTTGCATTAGTCCAATAAAACACAGTCTACCAAGAATCCATTTTCTAAATTAAGTAGAGCTCATCTTAGACCAGGGGTAAGCAAACTGAGCTGCAATCCCACTTCCATCCAGGCAAGCAGATGGACCTCCCACACATTTGGTTACATCTCTTATATATCCTGGATTCCTGGCCTAGTGTTAAAGTCTTTTGCCAGCCTGGTCTGGTGAACCAGTTGCAAGAGACAATCATACTGCCAACCTGTGGCTCATACACACAATTACATACAGTAAAAGATGTGCACACAGACATTTGCTATTATGCTGTTACTTATTTGCTCATTCGGCGAGTACACCCATCGCCCAGCACCGCGCCATCATTATATAAAAGATATTGCTTGTTGCCAGCCCTTCCTCAGCCTGCAACAGCCCCCCTACCTTTCCCATTCTCATCCACTGGCAGATTCACGAAGTCGGGCCGGCCCGGGTTGTCACCGCCCAGGCCGGCCCAGGACACATCACGTGTTCTGCCGAGCGCGGCTCTGTCACGGCCGCGCACGGTAGACCACGTGACTGGAGCGATCGACCCACCAGGGGATGCCCGATCCCCCGATAGGCCAATCCGCCCCTGTCCTCCCTCCATTCCTGGTGACCTCACGCTCTGCGAGTCACAGTGGTTCCACAGCCAGCCACCCATCTCGGACCTCAATCCAGCCACCTCAGACAGAAACCTCACCAATGCTGCACAGGCATGAAAAAGTTCATTCACAGTTCAGTCTTCTGAAGTAAAAAGTATTACAGCATGTTTACTATTTTTATATGCAGTGCTGTGATGCCAACCAGAAAACCCTGCAAGAAAGACAACACTTAGAACTCTATGGTATTAGGCCTATTGTAACATGCATTGGGTGTGGGCTTGGTCCTCAGAAAGCCAGAAGTAAACTAGATTACAATATAGTACACCTCCCATACCAGAAAAGCACTAACTGCCAATACTCAAATAGTAACAACTCTACCTATAAAAAGGCAATACTGCAAATATTACACCAGACGTAAAACATCAATATACTTCCTATTAGGAAAACAGAACAAGCCAAGCTGCTACAGAAGCTATACCCTAATAGAATACCTCACTTCAGTCTGGCACAGCCAGAATACAGACAGACCTTCACCAAGTACAGAACAAAAAGACCATAAAGTATAAATAGAAACATGTAGATACAAACTGAACTAGAAACCAGAAGATGCCAACTCTTTATGCAGTACAACAATGGATAAACAACCATCACCGCTCCTAATAAAAAATAACAAAATCAAGAAATAACATATAATAGTAAAACCATACTAAAAATGAAAAAAATTCAAAAACACTGATGAATAGAACATTCAATAATTAAAAACTCATTGGGAAATTTTAAAAATATTTTACAAACACCATAAAATATTTTAAAACAGCAGGTGCATCAAACAACTAATAAGGATTAAAAAAAACCAAAAAAAAAAACCACTACTCTCCATACCTATGAACTTTTGATTCCAGTCACCATAAAGTATAAATAGACAAAAACGCACAGGAAACTGCAACAAACTGTTGCGCGTCCTGGCTGCACTAGGCCCGCGCCCAGGCCTGCTCACCTCACTCACGCTCCAGCGGGGCCTGGTCCGACCTCTCCTGCTGCCACAGCCAGTCCTCTGCATCCGCGATGCCGTGCGGTGGCGTCCCCAGGCACTTCAGGGCCTTCTACCTCCCAGCTCTCCTCACGACGGGGCTCGGCATCCTCCTCAGCGTTGGGTCCGCCCCTAGGTGTGTGTGCGTGGACTGCCCGGCCCTTTAAAGGGCTAGGGGTGGGAAACCGCTCCGCGGCGCGCAGTGATGACATCACCTAGCTCTAGTATTTAAGCGAGAGCCCGCTCCTCAGTCCGTCGCCTTGGCAATCGGGTCATCACCTCTGTGTGAGCTAGTTTCTGTTCTCGTTCCTGTGCCTATTCCAGTGTTCCTATGCCTGTTCCAGTGTTCCTGTGCCTGTTCCAGTGTTCCTGCCTTGCTCCTGTGCTCCTGTGTTCCTGTGCTCCTGTGTTCCTGTGCTCCTGTGTTCCTGTGCTCCAGCATCTGTTCCTGAGTTCCTTCGTTCCTGAGTCCTGTTCCTCGTCTTGCTACCCAGGAAGTACCTTCTCGGACTGATACCCAGTACTGACCTCGGCCTGCCTTTGACCACCCTCGGACTGATACCTGGAACTGACCTCTGCTTGCCTTTGACCACGCTCAGGCTGATACCTGGAACTGACTCTTGCTTTGGCTGACCATTCTTGGACAGATACCCTGGCTCTGAACCTTGCACTCCATTCGGACACTCTCTTCGGTCCTCCCATGATCACCAGGCCTGCCTGCTTTGACACCACCCGCGGCCTTCTTTGAGCTGGACTACTAGGCGCTGCCTATCCTACCCGGAGGACCTTCAGTTCCTGTCTTGTTCCAATGGTTTCCGGTACTCTCGGTTCCAGTCTAGCTCGCCTGTTTACTGACAGCTGCGCACCTCTTCTCTTGGAGGGCACACCTCTCTGTCATCTCTCCGGGAGACCCCCAGAGGCCCACCTAAGCCCAGGCGGTCCAGGAATCCAAGAGCTCAACCCGCGGAGCCCCCGGACCGTTATTGGTGAAGTTCCTGTCAGTCTCTGTCTCCTTGTGTGCTCCGCCTCCTGGCGGCAGGTGCCCTCTGGGGTCCCTCAGGGAGCCGTACTAATCCTGTGCCAGGCCAAGGGTCCACCTTCAGTGCAACACAAACCAGACACTGTATATGAAAAACAGAAACATTACCATTCATTATAAAACATCAAACAATAAAACTAAGAAATATAATAGTAAAATTATACTAAAGAAATGAACAAATATTTTAAAATAGCTAATGAATGGAATATCTATTAATTAAAAATTCAAATGTTTTAAACATTTTACTATTTTGAAATATGATTTTGATGTTTGGGAGACACATCAAACATCACCAAATAATTAAAAATAATAAGGATTTTAAAATCCCATTCTCTCCGTACCTTTGATTTCCAGTCATCCTAAGATTGTCGAGGATTCACAGAAGAGAGAGAGGTACACAAACTTTCTCCTCTCTGTCTCACACAGAGGGAGACAGAACCATGCTCCCTCTCTCCCTCACACACACACACACATGCAGACAGAACCATGCTCCCTCTCATTCTTACACACAGAACCAAGCTCCCTTTCTCTCCCAGGCAGGCAGACAGACACACAGAACCAAGCTCCCTTTCTCTCCCAGGCAGACAGACACACCGAACCAAGCTCCCTCTCTCACAGAGGCAGGCAGACAGACAGACCCACGCTCCCTCTCTCACACAGGTAGGCAGACAGACAGACAGACCCATGCTCCCTCTCTCACACTGGCAAGCAGACACACAGACAGACCCAAGCTCCCTCTCTCACACAGGCAGGCAGACATACAGACAGATCCACGCTCCCTCTCTCACACAGGCAGGCAGACAGACAGAACCATGCTCCCTCTCTGACACAGACAGGCAGATACACAGACAGACCCACGCTCCTCTCTCACACAGGCAGGCAGACAGACACACAGAACCATGTTTCCTCTCTGACACAGGCAGGCAGACAGACAGACCCACGCTCCCTCTCTCACACAGGCAGGCAGACACACAGACAGACCCATGCTCCCTCTCTCACACAGACAGACCCACACTCCCTTGCTCACATAGGCAGGAAGACACACAGAACCATGCTCCCTCCCTCCCTCTCACACAAACACAGACAGAGCCATGCTCCCACCCACTCACATGCAGACAGAACCATGCTGCCCTCTTTCTTGCACACACATGCAGAGAACCATGCTCCCTCTCTCATGATTGTGCCTCTGCTTTTTCTTTCCCCTGCAGGTGGCCACAGCCTCATTCTTCTTTCTTCAGCCTCACCCGCCTTGGCTCCAGCGGCGGCCCACGGCTTCCCTCTTCTTTCTTCGGCCCTGCCGGCCTGAGCTCAGAGGGTGGCCTGCAGCCTCCCTCTTCTTTTTTCAGCCCTGTCAGCTCAAACGACGGCATGCACCTTCCCTCTTTATGCCCCCACTGGCCTGGGCTCCACTTATTTCGGCCCCGCCAGCCTGAGTTCGGACGGTGGCCCACTGCTTTGGGCCCGCAGCTTCCCTATTCTTTTTTTCGGCTCCATCAGCCTGGACTTTGCAACTTTCCTCTTCCTTAGCCCTCTTTTCTTTACTTGGGCTAAGGCAGCGGCCTTCAGCTGGAGAAGCATTGGGCATTTGCCACCCACTGCTGCTGCAGTGTTGGGAGGATGAGGGGCACCCAAAGAGAGCAAGGAGCATATCGCAGGATCACGCTGCCACAATGCCAGTTGAGAAAAGTGAGAGAACAGGCCTCACACTGCTGTGACCATCCTTATAATAAAAAATTTGTTTCCAGTCTTTAACAAGAACTACTGCAGGCTGACGTTGGTTGCAGCGGCTCCACGGGCATGGGGCCGCTGCGACCAACATCATCCCACAAGATTGGCCAGACCGGCCTACTGGGGCATGTCTGAAGCCCCGATAGGCCAATCCGCCCCTGGCTATTCCCATACGTCTGCTATAACATTACATATTCTTGGTGAGAGTGCACTTTCTATGTTTGTTCTGTAAGATCAATAAAGCTATTGCAATTCTGTATTCTGCCTGCACTGCGCATGTCCTATGCACAACTTAAACAGATAGCTTAACTTAATCTTCACAGAAGAGGAGACCGCTTCTTCAAGTTCAAATTTTATTAAAAAGTAGAACAAGTAAATAGTCTCTTACTGTGAATAAACTGAAGAAAACAGCAACCAAGGCGGTCTGGATCACAGAAAAATTAAAACAGGTAAAAAGAAAAAAAAAAGATTTTCTTCTGTAGAACTAAGGCAGATCAGCTGCTCAAACATACAGACTGACCCAATCTGACTGGACACATGAGGAAACCTCCCAGGTTTCCCTGCTTTTATGTCAGAGGTTACCCCTTTTGAACCAGCTGAATTGAGTACAGCAGAAACAGTGGATGTGCAGGCTGATCACCAGATGGTAGTATAATAGTAAACGAAGAAACTTTATGCAAAATAAAATCATGAACACACCATTAACAAGCAGAAACAGAAAGGTTACTGTAGAAACAGGACACTGCAAAAGCAGGATAACAGTAAGCGAACAGGAAAACCTTGTGGAGCAGGGCCAGCAGAAGCACTAGGCGAACTAGGCCTGGGCTTAGGGTGCCGACCATTAGGGCGCGTGAGCGACAGTGGCAAAGGGATTTGAATCTCCACTCCTCTTTGCCGCCCGGCTCCATCTAAGTCCCGGGGTTTCGAAAAAGGGGTGGGGAGGGGGTGGGGCCAGAGGCCTCCGGCACATCGTCCATTTGCCGCTGTGTTGAAGGATGACGTGCCGGCAAGCTGCCGGCGCACGCAATGCCAGAGGCAGGCGCACGCTGCCGGCGCACGCAATGCCAGAGGCAGGCGCAGAAGGTAAAATAAAAGTCGGGGGGAAGGGTTTAGGATAGGGCTGGTGGGGATAGGTTAGGGGAAGGGGTGGGAAGGCTAGATTAGGGGGAAGGGTGTAGGCGCACGCAGGGCGGTTGCGCACACTGACCCCCGATTTTATAACCTGCGCGCACCTGCGCAGGCATGTTATAAAATCGAGCATCCAAGTGTGCACACTCTGGAGCGCGCGCACATGTACGCCCTCGTGCTTCTTTAAAAATCTACCCCAAAACGTGTATCATGCATTATACATATAAAGTCCAGAAGCCTTCGCCATAGAGTAAAATGTGGACACATCCAGCATTGGGAAGTTCCATGGAGGTGTGATCACTTTTTAAGTGATAGGGTCCATTCTCTACAGGGTGGATCTGTGTCCAAATTCTATAAAAGCCAACACCACGAGTCACTAGGGGGAGATGCCATCCAGAGAAGTATAAGGGAAAGGCAGCGAGGGCTGTGGCTCTCCAGGCTCTTGGAGGAGGAAAGGTAGTTTCCCAAAGGACAAAGGAAGGCAGAGTGATTTTGCTCTCTCTGTTTGGAGTGGGTACTGGGAGGGAGTCTGCTTACAGTCAACGGTCTGGGAGGGTTTCTGTCCTAGTCATTGAGAAAGTAAATGTTCAGGATTTTCCCTAAGGGGTTTCGATGGAGTCAAAAAAGCAATGGAGAACAGGAAGTGGTCCCAGTTTCCCACAACTTTTACTCACGTGGCATTAGGTGGCTCTATTTTTGTGCTCTAGACTGTTAGTAATTCTACAACTTGTCTTTCTCTGTTTTATTGTATGTCACACTATTGCTTTTGTCTCAGTAAAAGTAATTTTGGTTTTGAAACAGCACCTATTGTGCGAATTTCTTTCATGAGGGACCTTGTGAGTGTGATCCCCTTGGGTCTTGCAGTATTATACTACCTTCCACTGGAGAATTTTGGTTCAAGAGTTGAACTGGGTTGGTCAGTGATCTACAGCATCCAAAGTTGGCCCCTTGCCTGTATCAGGAAGTACCCTGAAGTAAAGGGGGTTGCAGACTGTTTCGCTGGTTAATAGTGTTGTATGTTAAAATATTTACTTTTCTCTGGCACAAACACCAAGGCAGGACTTAACTAAGTAACCCTTGATCTCCATTTTATCCTAGTCAATCTTAGCTACCTGAAATATCAACAAATAAAAACAGGAACAAAAGACTATTATTCTGAGAAAAAAATTAAACCAGATGTTCAGATTGTTTTTGGAAAGAATATATGCCCTCTTGGACTTATACCATTGAAAACCTGTTCCCATGGTTCTCATTTTAAAGCAGAACTATTATTGTTGAATAACTGAGTTCATAGTTAAAGCAAATACAAATCATTCTTCATTTCCTTTTTGGTTCCAAAATGCATTTAATCTTTAGAGGATAATTTTCAGTAGTGTACATGACTCAACGCATACACACATAAGTAGAAATGCCTAGGGTTATGCTTGTATTTTATAAACTCTATGGCAGGAGTGCCACAGTTTATAAAATTCTACTGATCTCTGCCTCACGTACATGTATATGCACATTTGTTTTTTAATGCAAGGAACTTCATATTTTCTGTAACTATTTTATAAACATGCACACTCCTAGTTTACATATGAAATAGTTGTAAAATGTGCACATAATTACAGCAGTTCATGCATGGAGGCAGGTATTTTATAAAGTATGCGCATACTCTGTTTATAAAAATATTTGGATGCCAACACCTCTACCAGTTTACCTTGACTCTCTACCATTTCACCCTGATCTCTCACCATTTAATCCAGACTTTGCACCCAAAAGCTGCAGACAAATGTGTTTTCGTCTTCATGACTCAATTAGCAGGTGTCACAGTGTACACGTATATGTTTGCACATGTATGCACATATACGACTTATGAAATGCTAACTTCTGCACAAACCTCCGAACCCTGCTGGGACTCTTCTAAACCACTCTTGTTTGTACATGGCACTGCTAGTACGCACATACTTCAGGCTTTTATAAAATACTACTTGTGTGCATACATCCTACTTATATACGTAAATTCCAGTTTTATGCTCTGAAATGTTTTGAAAATTTCCCCCTTAAAGAGACATGTGTTTAATCGTTTTGAAAGATCCCCTTACTGGGCTGCTTCAATTATTTTGTGCTTGTTTTGTTATTTGTTTTTTTTTTTTTGTTAAGGTAGGGTCACTGGAAGGCCAAATATATTGATATATTCAGGCTTTGCCAATAGCAACTGTCAAATGCAGAAGATATTAGGAAGATATTTTGGGTGATCAAAGATTTTTGGGTCTAGGGATCCTGGAAGTAACTAAAGAGTTCACATATGTGGGTGAATAGATGTTTGTTGCAGGTCTGTGTGTCTGGAGAATCTGTGATGGCTCCTCTATAGCATAGTAGCAGAGCAAAGAAGACAGACAGACCAACTAGCCTATTTAGTCTGCCCAGAAAGACTTCCAGGCCCACAGACCAACCAACAAAGGTCTCTTCACATGTGTTCTCTTCAGTTGCCTCCTGGTGCTTTCCGACCCACATAAATGTATTTCTGCCTCAGGCCAGAATATTTCCAAGCTGGGGCACCACTGCAGCCCTACTACTTCCATTATAGTCAATATGAGCAGTTTTGATATTTTCATTGGGTTTTTTTTCATGGGAAAAATAGGAACCTTGCCTACAACATATGGCATCAGAAGGAAATCTAAAACAATTTTTTGCTAGTTCAGAGGACAGCAGATTTTTTCCTGAGGGCCATGTTAATAGGGGCTAGGTAAGGTCCAGGGGGCAGGGCCCACTTGGATTTCCAGGTGAGAAGAAGGGAGAGGGAGAAGATCTCCCTTGGAGTTCTAGCTGAGAAGCAGATGAGTCCCCTCCAAGTTCCAGCAGGGACTTTCATCTGGCTAGTGGCAGCAACATCACTTCTGGCCCATGGATATTACTTCTAGCAGCAGAAGTGACAAACTGTCACTGCTGTGGGCCAAGATCTATCTTGCTGCCACATACCACATGGAAAATTCCAGTAGGCTCTAGTAGTTTGCCCATCTCTTTGCTAATTAGTAACAACTATATTTTACCATGGCAATGCCTCTTTTTTTTATAAATATCTTTATTAAAGTTTTATAAGTAATAGACAATACTTAATACAACAATCAGCATAACCTCATAACTTCCTTTCTGCCACTTATAACAAGCTAGAGTGCAGCTCCAACATCCACCATTAACAAGTGGAATAATATCCTCAAGTCCCAGAAAATATCAACAATGGGTTCCAACTTTCCAAAAAACTTCAGAATGTAATCCAATTATCCGAAGCTGAGACTCTGGATTCTTATATTCCAAAGTCCCTAAAATTCTCCCCCACTCTCACTTGACTGGATGCTTGGGCAGAAAGATATCTGATCCCCAATCCTCAGGGAGACAGGGGGGCAATCCTTCTCCTCAGACTGGAAAAAAACAACTCTCCAATTGTCAAATCTCTTCTCAGTTGAGACGCTAGATGAATCTTCAGTGCTTTGCTCTCCAACCTTCTCTCTTTCTCCTCAAACTCCAACTCCTTCCTTTGCTCTGAGATCAAGAAGTCATCTTTATCTCCCTCCTTCTCCTACTTTCCCCTCTAACCCATTGGGCATGCTCCCAGGATCTATAAACCCCATCAGTTGCTTCTCCTTGAAAAAGGTGGGTTTAAAGCAATGGGAAATAAAGAGTGCAGGTAAAGAGATATATACAGGCTGGGACAAGACCTCACACAGCAAGACTGGACAAGACAGAGCAGAATAAGACCAGACAAAGCCAAGGTAAGACAACATTGAAGAAGGAACAAAAATGCCTGAAGGTAGCAAGGCTGAATGACCTTGGGCCACTAGGTTCATAGAGACCTCAGATGGCAAGACGAGGAAAGGCCTAGATAGCCAACAGAGCAAGGTAAGGAGCAAGAAGGTCCATAGGTTGCAAGGCAAAGCAAGATGGCCCACAACCTACAAGGCAAAGTGAGAAGCAAGAAGGCCTGTAGACTACCAGACAAGACAAGGAGCAAGAAGGCCCAAAGGCTGCAAGGCATAAGACAAGGAAACAGCAGACATGTCAAAGAGACAAGGGAAGGCACTGGTAAACTGAGGATGCCTAAGCTCAGGTGGCTAAGCTCACTGAGGGCTTCTGGCAGATAGGAGCTTGTATCACAGACATAGTCTGGCCGGCAGGGAAGAGATGGCTTGGGTCACCTAGAACAGGGTTCACTAGCAGCCTCTGCAGGTAGGGAGGCAAAATAGTCATCAGAGTCAGGGTACAATGAGCTACACATCAGATAAAATTGTAACAATTCATAGTTTTGAAAATGCAAAATTATACACATTGTTGCCTTCCTTGACCTAATCCCATCTCTCATCCTATCTAATTTTCCCATGGAATAAAGTATTTGCATATTTGATCCCTGTGCATACTGTTAGCTACACACAGGCTGAGTAATTTTCAGATAGCCCATTTACCCTGGCAAATAGTTATTTGTATGGGTACATGACTTTTGAATATTGTCCTCACTATTTTTCTAACTCACCTCTAATATTTATATCGGGATATATAAGCAACTGTTT
The DNA here is from genome assembly GCF_901001135.1 of Rhinatrema bivittatum. NCBI lineage: Eukaryota > Metazoa > Chordata > Amphibia > Gymnophiona > Rhinatrematidae > Rhinatrema > Rhinatrema bivittatum. Next base: position 532,150,380 of record NC_042615.1, on the reverse strand, counting down.
TGAGATTCAATCAGAGAATCTCAGTTGTATTTTCTCCAAGTTAAAGACTCCTAATCTGGTTAGGCTTTCTCCATAAGGGATCTTTTCCATTCCTTTGTCATTTTTATGTTGTATTCGGTGGTACAAGGGACAGGCCTGCAAACCACTGCTCTTACCTGCGTTCCAAACACCGGGACCAGCCCTCGAGAGAACGCAGCACTCCTCCTGCACAGGCGGCCCCTGCCAATGCCAGCTCTAGCCAGGACACACTGGAGGCTACTATACGCTGCCTTGCTCCAACACCGTCTTTCTCTCGGGCCCTCCCTAGGCACACGCACCTGACTGGTCTCTCCTTAAAGGGCCCACAGCAGGAAATCTCCAGTGGCACTTAGAGATGACATCACCAGTTGGGCCTATATAGGACCAGCCCTGCAAATCCTCCTTACCTCTGCAATTAGTCAACTTCACATGTATAAGTGCTTTGCCCAAGCATACCTGATTCCTGCTTCTTAGCTTCTGTTTTCCACTGTGTGTTTTCCTGAGCTTCTGAGCTCCTGTGACCTGTTCCTGGTTCCTTAGTAGTCTGGTTTGATCTCTTGAGTTTTTGTCTTCATGGTCAGTCTTCCCTTCATTTGGCTTCAGCTTCTCAACTTGCTCCTGTGGTCCCTCGTCCTCCTTCCTCCTTTTCATTCCTCGTCTCTTTGGATTGGACTTCTTGCTTTGACCTCGGACTTGACTTCTGGCATTGACTTGGATTGGACTTCTGGTTTGACCCTGAATTGGACCTCTATGCTGCTTGACCTCCGCCTGCCCTGACCACTGCCTGCTTCCGCTTCTGACTGAACTCTGCCTGCCTCTGACCACAGCCTGAACCTGACCCTGTTTCATTGTTGCCTGCCCTGACTACTGCCTGTCCTGGCTCTGCTTCCATCTCCATGCTGGCCTGCAACAACATCCTCGTGACAGATCTTCACTTCCACAGAGGCCCATACCTAAGACCAGCCAGCCCTGGCACCTGAGGTATCAACCTAAGGGGAACGTGAGCTGGTATTGGCGAAGCTCCAGTTGGGCCTCTGCTTCAGGCAGCTCCGCCTGCCGATGGTAGGCACCTGCAGGGCTCCTCCCTGTGCGTTGTTCCAACTCCACTTTGGCCTAAGTGTTCACATCCACAACCAATTGCCATGGCCATGGACCCTGCGGATATCTTAGGCTTCCAGGCCAGACCCGGCCTGGCACAGAAAATCCAGCAGCTGTAGCAGTTTCTTGAGCTTCTGGTAGGCTCCATGGAATGACTCAGTGCCCACCTGGATGCCACAGCAGTCTCTGCTGCCTCTTCACCTCCTAAAGCCACCGCAGCACCTCCAGCAATACCTGCTCCACCCATGATTCACCTATCAGTTCTACCCCGGTACACTGGAGACTTGAAACAGTGCCAAGGGTTCTTGAACCAATGCTTCAAGCACTTTTCCCTCCAGCTGGCACTGTTTCCAAATTATTTCATCAAGACCTCCTTCATGCTTTCTCTGTTGGATGGGAAGACCTTGGCCTGGGCCTCTACTTCATGGAAGATGGGGATCTCCTTCTTCAAGATCTATAACAATTTGTCAAGGCCTTCAAGCTCATCTTTGACGAACCCAGTCAGCTGGACATGGTAGGTTCTGACTTCCTTCACCTTCATTAGGGCAATTGGCCCTTAATGGACTACACAATTGAGCACACAGCTGAATTGGGGAGAGGACAGTTTCCATAGCATTTTCATGGATGGGCTGTCATCCCGAGTTAAGGACGAGCTAACTGCTCACGAGCTTCCTGAATCCCTGGACAGCCTTATCAATTTGGCTGGCAGAATCGGCCACTGCCTCCAGCAATGGATCCGGTATCTACATCCACCATGCAGACAGTTTGTGTTGGCTCCTTCATTTTATTTGCGCTCTTTCTTTCCTGCTTCGATGGCAGTCCCAGCCCAGGCATGAACAGAAGAACCATTGCAACTCAGACAGGGAATGCCTCACCTCTGAAGAAAGGCTCCGCCGATACCAGCTGGGACTCTTTCTTCTACTGTGCTGGGAATGAGCACCAGCTTGCGTGCTGCCCACTGAAGCTGGAAAACTATCAAGTCTAGGATCTAGTGGGGAGGTGATCCTAGGCTTCACGACTCCAGCTCCTCAACTGACTCTCCCAGTGACCATTTCCATGAATGACCAAGAATTTCCCACCCAGGCATTGGTTGACTCTGGCACCAGGGGAACTTCATAATGAAAGCCCTTGTCAACCACTTACAGCTTCTTGTAGTTGCCAGAAAGACACACCTTGTCATCTCCCATCCACAGGGAACTGCTTCCTGGTTCGATCACCCTTGCCACAGCGCTCTTGTGTATATGCACCGGCTTGCTACATGTGGAAAGCAAAGTCTTTCATATTATCAACAAGGTAATACATCCTATTGTGTTGGGCTTACCATGGCTACAACTCCACTCTCCACAGTTTGACTGGGCCACACTATAGCTGACCAGCTGGGACCCCCATTGCCGCAACTCATGCCTGCAATGTATGGAACCACCACCTCACTTGCTCTTGGTGACCACCCTAGTGGAACTGCCACCACAGTATGCAGACTATGTCGACATTTTCTCCAAAAGAAAGGCTGAAACACTGCCATCTCATAGGGTATACGATTGTGCCATTGATCTGCTACTCAATACCGAACTGCCTCATGGGAGAGTGTATCCATTATCTGTACCAGAGACTAAAGCGATGTTGGAGTACATAAAAGAAAACCTTGACCTGGGTTTCATCCTGCCCTCTACTTCCACAGCTGGGGCTGAGTTCTTCTTTGTCTCTAAGAAGGATGGTTCTCTATGCCCCTGCATTGACTACAGAGGCCTGAATGCCATAACTTACCACTCATTGCTGAGTTGTTCAACCGTTTCCATGAATCACGAGTATTTATGAAGGAGGACATCCATGGGGCCTATAATCTAGTTTGAATCTGGCAAGAAGATGAATGGAAGATGGCATTCAATACATGAGATGGGCACTACAAGTATCTAGTAATGTCCTTTGGCTTATGTAATGCTACCGCCGTGTTTCAGAAGATGATGAACAGAATTTTCAGAGATCTCCTTTACATCTGTGTTGTTGTATATCTCAATGACATTCTCATCTTCTCTAAATACCTCAACTCTCACCACCAGGATGTTCGTCTAGTCCTCCAGCGACTGTGAGATAAACTGTACGCAAGTTGGAGAAGAGCTCAGTAACCCACAATCCAGTGGAAGCACTGAGAGGAGAGGATCACCTTGCTGGTGGCTGAAAGGAATCAGTAAGTTTTGCTTGGGGAATTTTTTTTAAAGTATTGGGGAGAAGTAAACTATTGGGGTATATTATTTAGTGTGTTTGTGCTTTTAAAATTCATTAAGGCAGCTAATAAGCAGAGGTTAGTGTGTTTGTATTTCTCGATCAGAGAACCAATTTGCCTGGGCACGGCACCCACTCTCATAACTCAGGATCAGGGCAGGTTGCGCCATCCCAACCTTCAATCCCTCTCTCTAACAGTCTGGATGTTGAAAGCTTGACCTTGCAACCACTCAATCTTTCAACTACTGTTTCTCAAGTGCTTGTAGCTTCACATAAGCCTTCCACACGAAAAAACTATCGCTCTAAGTGGAAAAGATTCACTATGTGGTATGCACAGAAAAGTATTAACCCTTTTTCATGCCCCACTTTCTCTTTATTAGACTATCTTTGGCACCTTTCAGACTCAGGTCTCCAGACCTCGTCAGTAAGAGTACATCTCAGTGCAATCTCAGCATACCATAATACAATAGGGGATGCACCAATATCAGTACAACCCCTTGTTAGTAGATTTATGAGAGGTTTAATTCATCTTAAGCCCCCTATACGACCACTGGTCACAGAATGGGACTTTAATATAGTACTCTCAAGACTCATGCGTTCTCCTTTTGAACCCATGGATTCCTGCGATGTTAAATTTCTCACATGGAAGACTATCTTCCTAATAGCCATTACATCTGCTAGAAGAGTTAGTGAGTTACAAGCACTTGTCACATACTCACCCTATACGAAGTTCCTACATGACTGAGTAGTACTCCGTACACACCCAAAATTCCTCCCCAAGGTAGTTATGGAATTCCATTTGAATCAATCCATAGTCTTGCCCACATTCTTCCCAAGACCTCACTCTCACCAAGGGGAGAGGTCTTTGCACACCTTTAACTGTAAACATGCACTTGCATATTACTTAGACCGCACTGCAGTCCATAGGAAATCCACTCAGCTCTTTGTTTCTTTTGATCCAAACAAACCAGGTAAAGCAGTAGGCAAACAAACTCTCTCCAACTGGCTTGCAGATTGTTTAGAGTTCTGCTATGAAAAAGCAGGCCTTCCTCTCCAAGGGCGAGTAAAGGTGCATTCAGTAAGAGCAATGTCAACCTCAGTAGCACACTATCGTTCAGTGCCAATCATTGACATATGTAAAGCTGCAACATGGAGTTCTCTTCACACCTTTGCAGCTCATTACTGTTTAGAAAAGGAAGGAAGACAAGATTCAGCCTACGGACAATCCATCTTAAAGAACTTGTTTCCAACTTAATCCCAACTCCTTCTGCATCCAGCCTACTGTGATTTTAGGCTGCCTCATTTGTTTTTTACAACAGTTCACCAGTTGTTGTGCCTGTTGCGCAAGTTGTTTGCTGTTGGTCCACTACACAATGATTCAGCCGTAGCTTGCTAATCACCCATATGTGAGGACTAGCATCCTGCTTGTCCTGGGATAAAGCAAAATTGCTTACCTTGTAATAGGTGTTATCCCAGGACAGCAGGATTTGGTCCTCACAAAACCCATCCGCCACTCTGTGGAGTTGGGTCCGATACGTTTTATTATTTTATTTTTGGCTAAAGCTTATTACTACAAACAAGACTGAAGGGAAACCCCTGTGGATCAGGGAATTATAGCATGCTGGGCATGCTCGGTGGCCTCCGAGTGCCAGTCAAATGTTTCTAGAAACTTTGACAGAAAGTTTTCCATGATAGGGCTCCATCAGTGACGTCACCCATATGTGAGGACTACATCCTGCTGTCCTGGGATAACACCTATTACAAGGTAAGCAATTTTGCTATCTGATAGTATCTTGGTGAGAAGTAATCCTTGAACAGTAACTGGTTTCTATTCAAATTCTATGTTAAAGAATTAGGGTGAGAGTCACATATACAAGATTGTTTTGTGCATCAGAAGTAAACCATTTCTCATTGAAAATATTGACACTATGGAAATGTTTATTCTCTTCAATAACTACACTTGTTTCTAGAAGTGAAGAACCTGGAAAATTATCCATTTTCCAGCAAAATAAAATTCATTAATTTGATTATAGAAGTGCCTCTGAGATCATTTTTCTATTTTAATTTATTTCATGGTGAAAATATTCTGGGTATGCAAACTATTTATATGCCATCTTTAAAAGCAGAAACCCCAATACCTTCTGGCTACCCACGTGACAATGCCCGAACTAGTTTTGTACCTAATGGGGTTTACAATTGGATTGCCTCTTTTTTTTATTAATTTGTGGAATTACCACTTCTCTGCCAATGATAAAACCCAGATATCTGGATTATGCCAATCCTATTATACATTTTTAGGTTAGCTGTAGGGATGTGCATTCATTTGGAAACAAACTGAAAAATAAGAGGTTCTTTCATTTTGTTGAGCAAAAAAATCTTGCTAACAAAAATATTAATTTTATTTGTGTCTATTTTGTTTAGTTTCCATTAAAGCATATGGGGATATATTAAGCATAATAAAACAATGCATGTTTGTTTTTAATTGAGTCACAGACAGCCAGGTGCCAGTGGGGATGGGGAAGTTGCTAGACCAAATACTTACAAGTAGTTTTACAATCAGCCTATCCCGACTTGCCTTTCTTTTTTAATCTCAATGTGAAAAAAAAAGCTAAACTGTAACAGATTCGTTTTGGGTCAGTTGTGCAAGTGAATTCACAGTCAACACACAGGCTGTCAAACTCCTTGCTTCTAGTCTCAGAGAGTCAGAAGAAAGATTTATTTAAAAAAAAAAATGTGAGGAAGTGTGCTGTCACTGCTTTAAGTACACAGCAATGCACTGTGTAACCAAGCTGTAAGTTGAGCCCTAAGCTTAGCTTGTTGACTGACACTGCATCTGCTGTGTTTGTGTTACTATGTTAGAGTGACACAGTAATAGCAAGACTGAGAGCAGATACAGTCGCTGTCAGACTACTCCAGTGCATTTCTTTAAAAAATAAAATTGAACTCTGACAGAGTGTGTTCTCAGACTTTTCAGTGTGTGCTCTGCACTGTAACAGCTTGCCCTGTGTCTGCAAACATGGCAGCATGAAACTGCACAGCACTAGACAGTTGGTCAATAATAGCAGTGCACTACTGTTTTTTCCCAGTAGTGACTGTGTGTATGTGTGTGTATTCACTTTACAGCGTGTAGATTGTAACACTATAAACTCCCCAATGCGCCGATGATCTTAAGCAAGTCCATCCTTCAATGGCATTAAGAGGCAGATATAGCAATGGGAGAGGACAGCAGCCTGCTTAAAGGAAGGCTGTGCCAGTGAGGGCTCTGGTCAGTATTAGCAGTGGTGGTGATATTAGCCATAGGATTAGCAGCAGCAGACCTCCAGCCAAGACCAAAGTCTGAATTTTATAGGAGGGAGAAACCAACAAGAGATGCAGAGTTGGGTCAGAAGCAGGAACAGCAGCCACCGTGCTTCAAGTTCCAGGGCTGCTACAGTGCAGGGTCGGAAAAAGGCAAACTCGGTGGAAGGTGGCAGCAGCAGGGGAGTGACTAGTAATGCATCGGCCGAAGCCAGCGCAGCATTCCCTGTTGCGGCCTGGCCAGTGTCCAGAGGAGATCTTTCAGGAACCTACTGATTCAGATGAATTGTGTTTGGGATTTGGATTCTAATTGATAAAGGTTTAATGGATTTTTGCACCCCCAGGGGTATAATTTTACACTTTGTTGCATTGAAGCACAGCTTCTAACCTATGGAACATCCAGTTTTTTCCAAGTCCCCTGTCAGTTTTCCAACCCTCCTGGTATGTCTCCTCTGTTACAGATTTTTGTATCATCTGACAGCAAGTATATATTTTTGTGAAACCCTTTCGAACTGTTGCTTATAAAAACATTGGAAGGAGCTGACACTAGCACCGAAGCAGGGGGTGCTCAGGGGCGGGTTGGCTATCGGGGCTTCGGGCATGCCTCGGTGGGCCGGTCAGGGCAGTCAGGGGCTACTGTTGTTACTCGCCGCAGCCCCCATGAGCTGCTGCATCAACACCCGGCCCCACATCAGCTGTTCTGGAAGATCGGGCGCCTCCACCGAGACTCTCCACAAATTTCTGGCTTTTTTTTTTGCTTTTCCTGTGGCTGCAGCTGCGTTTCCAGAGGCCTATGCTTCTTTTATTCTTTTTGTCCCCTCAGTTGCAGCCACGGCTCTACGGTCCTGCATATTTTTTTTTTTTTTTGGTCCTTTCCCCACAGTATCGTTGATTTCTGTGGAACTGCTCTCCCCCCCTTCCCTCATTACTGCAGTGGTGGAAACGCTCCCGCGGTCTTCCCTCACCCAACCCCGTCTCTGTACTGTGGGAGACATTCAGCAGGAATCCCACTGCTGCTTCACCACAGGAGAATGCCTCTTGCCGATTTCTGCTGGCGGTCCCTTTATATTGAGGCTGTAGCAAAAAATGACTCCACCCCCTGCATCGGACCTGCCTCCCTCTTCCCACACCAGGGCCATAAGCTTGTAGCCCTGTTTGGATCCCTCCTGACCACCAATGTAAGTATAATTTCTTTTTTGTTGTTTACATATTCAGAGGCAGCAGGGGAGAAGAGAGACAGTGGAAGTGTGCAAGGGAGCATGCATGTGTGTGTCAGCTGGTGCAAGGGAGCACATGTGTAAGTTGCAGCATGTGTGAGGATGCATGTGTATGTATGAATGTGTCAGTGGGTGCAAGGGAGCGTGTATGTATCTGTCAGCGAGAGCGAGGGAGTATGTGTAGGTATCAGGTGCAAGGGAGTATGTGTCTGTAGGTGTCAGTGGGTGTGAGCGAGCGTGTGTGTGTGTGTCTGTGTGTGTGTGTGTGTGTGTGTGGTGTGTAGGTGTCAATGAGTGCAAGGGAGCATGTCTGTGAGGGAAGAGAAAGTTTGTACACTCCTTCACCCCCAGTAAATCAAGAGCAATCTCAGGGTGACTGGAAAGTATAGAGAGTGGGGGACTTTTTCAATTCTTATTGTTCTTAATCTAATGTGTCTGCTGTTTTAAAATATTTTATTGGTTTTTGGGAATTTTTAAAAAGTTTTATATGAGTTTAAATATTGCATGTTCATCTGTTATGTAATGTTTATCCTTTTTATTTGTATAGCTTTACTATTGCTGATTTATATTTCTTGATTTAATGGTTTGATAGTTTTTGAAGAATGGTCATGTTTCTCTTTTTTCCATTGTGCTGCATACAGGATCTAGTTTGTTGAGGTTTCCAATTTTTGTATGCAGCTTTCTATTTATTCTTTTTGGTCTCTTTATGCTGTATTTGTGAGGGTTAATCTCTGTTCCGCATTTGTGACAGAGATGATGTGTTCTGCCAGTATGTAGTTTCTGTGTAGGGATCTATAGCAGCTTAGCTTGCTCTGGTTTCTAAATTAGTGTTTTAGGGCCTGGTGTAATATTTGCAATATTGCCTTTTCATAGGTAAGGTTGCCATTGTTTGAGTGCTAGCTATTATTGCTGATTTGGTATTGGAGGTTTACTATATTTAAATTGTGATTTAGTTTACCCAGGGCTTTCTGAGAGCTGAACCCACATCCAACATGTGTTTTAATAGGCTTAATGCATTATGGGATCCAAGTGTCTCTTTATTTTTTATTTTGCAGGGTTTCCTGGTTTAGCACCACAGCAGCACATATAATTATAATGTACATGCTGTTAGTGATACTTTTACCTCTTAAGACTGTACTTTGAGTTTTTAAATGTAAAAACTATTATAAATGCATACTTTTTAATTGGGTGTGAAGAGGGAAGGGCTGGGGGTACAAGGCTGTACTTATGATACCTAACACCCTTGCACCAGCGCTGGCTGCACTGGATCCATGTGGGAAAATAGGATTTTGGAGCTGTTCTACTTTGGGTCATGTGGCTCTCTCCAATCTTGGCCAGGGCTTAATTTTTCTTTTTAAGCCCTGGAGGAACTATAGATTGGTCTGGTCTCCCCTCCCCTCCTTTCCTTTAGAATAGGTAGGCAGTGCAGACTCTGCAGCACTCAGCCCATGGGAATACACTGGAATGGTGGTGGGGGCACAGAGAAGTGGAGGCAAGCTACAGTCAGATAAAGAAATGGTGTGAATGGACCAAGATGGCCGACACATAGGACGTGAGGAAGGATCGCTTCATTCTTTGGCTTGAGAAATTTTACCTTTTCCTATTGCCTTAACTTGAATTACCTTCAAATTATGCCCCACACGAAGCGCAAGGCTCGACTTAAAGAAAATATTACCTCTAGGGAAGAAGGACTGCAACAGCCAAAGATTGAAAGATTCTTCGATCTTACCCCGAGGACTCCGGAGGCGAGGGCCGCTGGGACAGTGACCCAGGAGCTCGGATCGCTGTCCATGGCTGATGAGATCTCACTGAGCCCGGGGGCACTTGAGGCACCGACACCCCCGAAAGCTCATCTGGGGGAGGAGCAGAGTGAAACATCGCGAGCTTTCCCGGAGAGGAGAGAGTCTCTGCACCCTGAAGTGGACAAGGAGGACGGGGCGTCAATGCCCGGAGAAGTTGGAGGAGTGATGGGAGATGTGGTTACCTCCACACTGAACCCCCACACGGCCAGTCCGGCAAGGAACAACGAGGAGACTACAGCGCTTCAGGACTTGGTACAGTTACAACCTAAAATGGCATTTTCACTGCAGAAAACCACCCGTTGTCACTGTAGACTCTTTATGGAATGCTATGACCTCTATTGAATCGGCAGTTACAACTTTAACACAAGCATTTTTGGAACTTGATAAAAGAGGGCTGAAGGTTGAAAAAATTGCAAGTGAAAATCAAGAGAAAATAGGTAAACTAGAAGAAAAAGTTGTAATAATTGAAAAGGTTCAGGGTAATTTGATAAAAACTGAAGGTATCTCAGAAAGGAGATTTGAAAATATTGAGAACTCATTACGCTTTCTAAATCTTCGAATAGTTAATTTCCCTGTTGTAAAACCCCTGGACATGTTTAAAGAGTACATGGAGGGTTGCTTAAAAATTCCAAAAGAAATTATTCCGGTTATCACTAAAGGGTTTTTTGTTTCAAAAAAGTCAATGGTGTCAGAACCAGTGGAAACACCTGATCAACCGTCTATGAATGTATCTGAATTGATTGAGCTATCTACATATATTGAATTTAAATCAAGAGGGACATTGTTGGTATCCTTTGCTTTTGAACAGGATAGAAATCTTGTTTTAAAATTTTTCTTCAGAAATGGATCTGTTCAATTCTATGGGCAAAACATTTGGATATATCCAGACTTGGTCCGTAGTACACAAGAGCGAAGGAGGAAATTTCTCCGTATGAGAGATGAAGTGATTAATAGAGGAGCTAGTATGACATTAAGATATCCCTGTAAATGTCTTTTGAAATATCAAGAGGCTAAATATATCTTTTTAGAACCTGAACAACTAAGGGATTATTTAGATGGGAAGGCTTGAATTGCTGTAATAAATTAGTAGGGGTAGTCCTATGTGTGCGGTTTAATTTCTTCTGTTTTCATGATATATGTGATGAGCTCTATAAAATACTTAAATCTTGGTCCAATATTACCTGATATCAAGAGATCCAGTGGAAAATTGCAGGTATTTGTTTCTATTTAATGAAGTTAATGTTTGGATCCTTTATTTCCTATTGATATATGATGTAATATATCTAAAATAAATAAATAAATAAATAAATAGATAAATAAATAAATAAATAAATAAAAAGAAATGGTGTGAATCAAGAGAAAGTAGTTAAATCACAAGTGGATTGTGATACATTACAGGAGGACCTTGCAAGACTGGAAGATTGGGCATCCAAATGGCAGATGAAATTTAATGTGGACAAGTGTTGCAGTTGGATACTGCTGGCGAGATAGTGGACCCTTGGGCTGGCCTATCTAGGGTGACAGGGCAGGCCAGGAGGCGGAGCTACAGGCAGGAGATGTTCACCCGGGAACCAGGAACCCCCCAGGAGGAGCCCATAGGGCACTGGGACCTCGGGACTTGGAAAAGAGACTGAAAGTCCAGTGGTTGAGATAGGCTTAGACCGGGACCAGAGCAAACAGGAAGGATCGGAAGTCCAAGGTACCCGGGAAGCAGGGGACCGGCTGTACAGGGCCGAGGGCCGGCTGAAGGCAGGGCAGCGGGCAGCAGCGGAGTCTGTAGCAAACCGGAGGCTGAAGCAGGCTGTAGGCTGAAGCAGAGTTGGTGGAGACCGGAAGCTGAAGCAGGCTGTAGGCTGAAGCGGAGTCGGTAGCAAACCGGAGGCTGAAGCAGGCTGTAGGCTGAAGAGGAAGCAGGCCGGGGTCGGAGGCTGGCTGCAGGCTGAAGCGGAGTCAGAGGCAAACCGGAGTCAGAGGCAGGCAGCAGGCAGAAGCGGAGTCAGAAGCAAACCGGAGTCAGAGGCAGGCAGCAGGCAGAAGTGGAGTCAGAGGCAAACCGGAGTCAGAAGCAGGAAACGTGGAGATCACCAGGAACGCAACTAAGAACAACTATGGAGTTGTGAACCTCATTGCAAGGCGATGAGAGAGAGTTTGGACGCTGGTTATATCGGGTCTCGGGCGTGACGTCAGCAGCATGGGCAGGGCCAGGCTTCCGGGAGTTGAGCGCTCAAGACGGGTGTCCTCGCGCGCGCGAGACTGACGAGAAGCAGGCACATAATGGCGGCCGCCACGTGCAGTGAGAGCAGCCCCCGGGGTCCAGAGTGGGCAGAATGCGGTGATTCCTGAAACGGAGGTAGGCGGGTTTGAGCCCTAAGCGGAGGGAAGCGGTAGAGACCGCAACAACAAGTGCAAAGTATTGCATATAAGGAAAAATAACCCTTGCTGTAGTTATATGATGTTAGGTTCCATATTAGGAGCTACCACCCAGGAAAAAGATCTAGACATCATAGTGGATAATACTTTAAAATCGTCGGCTCAGTGTGCTGCAGCAGTCAAAAAGCAAACAGAATGTTAGGAATTATTAGGAAGGGAATGGTTAATAAAACGGAAAATCTCATAATGCCTCTATATCGCTCCATGGTGAGACCGCACCTTGAATTCTGTGTACAATTCTGGTCGCTGCATCTCAAAAACTATATAGTTGCGATGGAGAAGATACAGAGAAGGGCAACCAAAATGATAAAGGGGATGAAACAGCTCCCCTATGAGGAAAGGCTGAAGAGGTTAGGGCTGTTCAGCTTGGAGAAGAGATGGCTGAGGGGGAATATGATAGAGGTCTTTAAGATCATGAGAGGTCTTGAACGAGTAGATGTGAATTGGTTATTTACACTTTCGGATAATAGAAGGACTAGGGCATTCCATGAAGTTAGCAAGTAGCATATTTAAGACTAATTGGAGAAAATTATTTTTTACTCAACGCACACTAAAGCTCTGGAATTTGTTGCCAGAGGATGTGGTTAGTGCAGATAGTGTAGCTGGGTTCAAAAAAGGTTTGGATAAGTTCTTGGAGGAGAAGTCCATTAACGGCTATTAATCAAGTTTACTTAGGGAATAGCCACTGCTATTAATTGCATCAGTAGCATGGGATCTTCTTAGTGTTTGGGTAATTGCCAGGTTCTTGTGGCCTGGTTTGGCCTTTGTTGGAAACAGGTTGCTGGGCTTGATAGATCCTTGGTCTGACCCAGCATGGCAATGTCTTATGTTCTTATGTTCTTAAGTGCCTGTGCAGTATTGGGGAGGCTTCTATAGGCTGGATGTTCCTCATGATAGGATCAGCTGTGGAACTAGTGAGTCTCCTGAAGTGGGGGTCCCAAAAAGGGATGGGAATAGGAGATCAAGGGTCTGCTTCAGGCTAGGGAAGTGCTGGTAGCAAGCAGAAACATTTTAGATAATGGTGTGGTAGCACTGGAGTGGGGGCACTCACTGTGTGAGCATATGAGCAGAAGCACAATGACAGAATGTGTCTATCAGAGTGTGTGTGCGTGTGTGTGTGTGGGTGGGTGTCTTTCTACATGATACTGAAAGGCTCTCATACACACATTTTCTTTATGATATACCCATACATTGAGAGTTTGTGTGTGAGTTTCTTTGTGTCAGAGAGAATAAGACATCCATACACACCCTCTCTTGGACACAATGTATGTATCTGAGTGTGTATATGTGTTTGTGTCTGAGAGACTATGTGTGTCCAACACTTGGCAACTGCTTCAAGAGTTGATTAGTTGTTAAGAGACTTTAATAACAGACCAGGAATTCAAGATATAATTATGAGAAATATAACTAGACTTGGGAGCAGATGGTAACCAATTGCATGGCTAGAAGAGAGCACAGAGCTTTGTTTGCTCACCCTGGTCTAGGGTGCGTTCTACTACTTAGTTATTTAGTAAAAATATGAAATTTATGTTGGAGATTTTTTGGCTCAATTCTGCCAGGCTCCAGGTCACATGATGTACCTATGAAGGGTCAGTTTGTCGTGTTTTTGAGAACTGTTGAAAGGAAAATACACAAGGGAGTCAGCAGATACCTTGTAGGCTAGTTTTGAAAAACATCCCCTGGGCAGATATTTTCCTGCAATCGCCGTGGGGGTAATCCACTTTTTCTTTAAATTATGTATTTGGATGCAGTAGGAAAACACTACATGTCAGGATTCAGCGCAAGGATGATTACTGGTGATTTATTCATAGCTATTTACAAATATATTCATAACAATTTTTCAGGTGGTAGACCTTTGAACAGAGAGAACATTTGACAAACTAAAAGAAAAACCTATCTCCAATAGATGTCTATCAAAATATTTGTTGGCTATGCCTTCTATTCAGGAGCCTTCCTTCAAAGCAAAACTGAAATGCCCTATCTCAAATCCCAGCCAGAAACATCCCCACAAACAAACGACTTGCCTCTTTGACCAACATGGATGATTAAATGTGAGTTGAGGTGCTAGATAAATTTAAATACCAGAAGAAAAGGATGTGAACAAACCAACAAGTGATCTGACAAAAATGGAACCTGGGTAAACAAAGTGATGAAAGCCCATGTCCAACCTCTTCATCCAACTCAATGTTCTTTTCTCAATCATATGATCTATGATACCAGCTTGGTGGCTAGTTCCTATATTTTTCTAGGATCCCCTTTAATTTTCTTTATTTCATGGTACTCTGAAAAACATGTCCATGGTGCTTGATGTGCTCAGGCTTCTCATATATGCTGTAAGGAAAATGCTTTCTCAGCTTCTATATTTGGCATAATCTGAAGAACTCATCAAACAGGATAAAAAAATGTCAATAGATTTTCTACATAGCACTAACCCAAAATAAAGTGCTATAAATACAGTAAGAAAAGAGAATATCACCACAGAGAACCAGAGCTTTAGCAGCTCACTCCATGATAGCCATCTTGCTCTCGAGCACTTACCTTTCACTTTTTATTAGTCCAATATAATCTATTTCATTGATCTTAGAATTAATTATGAATTAACATCTAGTTTTTGTTGAAATACAGGCAGGTAGGCAGGCCCTTTCTACCATTTAGACAATCAATCCTTGTTTGTAGACTTTACTCAAGGCAACTGTTTCTTCATGTGCTCCAGAATAATTGGTCTTGTCCCTCTGATCATACTTCCCTGATCTCCTTAAAAGGAAGGATCATATTCTTCTCCACAGGGAAGTACTATATATGGGAACTTAGCTCCCCCTGCATCCTTGCTCCACTCTGGATAATCTATCTCTCTCTCTCTTTTTTGTTCTAGCAGTTTCTTCCTGCTCCTTTGGGGCTTGCAGCTCGATCAGAACCAGTCTCTGTTGGTCTATGGCACCATAGGCCTTCATTCACAACTACCCTGTTTTACCCCATATTCTTAGATCTCCCTCTCAAGTGGGACACACCTTCCACCAACCATCCTTGTACAGGGAGGAAAAAAAACATGGCTCCCTCTGGAACCCAGCTAACTTGGGCTCTCATCTGGCCACTAGGTGTCACTATTCTGCAATGACTAGGACTCCCTTCCACCTTGTAGCATTCCTAGCCCCAGCTGATTTAAGAAGCAGAAGCCTGGATTAGGCATGAAATCAGGTCTTCTGTATTGCAGCATGCAACACTTGCCACTTGAGCCATCAAGCTGGGTCACTATGGAAGATCCTTTAGAGGAAACTCAATTAGATTCTTCTATTGGATTATTTAAAAGCTCGCCATTCTTAAACCTCTTTTAAAAAACCCAACTTGTCACCAGCGGACCCAGCCAATTTTCACCCGATAGCTAACCTTCCCCTGGTTGCTAAAATTATGGAAAAAATAGTTAACAAACAGCTTTCGGAATACCTGGAGGAACATGACATTCTCTCCCCTTTTCAATATGGATTTCGCAAATCTTTAAACACAGAAATACTTCTTATATCCCTCACGGATACCATCCTAACAAACATGGAAAGAGGACAACACTATGGGTCCCCGATTAGGTGTTTAACTTAAAGAGTAATTTAGAGTTAAAAATCACTCCATGAATCTATTCAGCACAGTGTTCTTTCTTCGCTTTGGTGATAGAAGCCTGGTTTGAGAAAGTAGTGTGTAATTATACTCTACTATATATAATTTATGGCATTTAAATTTATCATAATAATTTACCATACCTATCATATGATTCAAAATATCTTAACAATATTTCTGTTCAATTATATCTTTAATAACTCTCAAAAGTTTGTTATCTGTGAATGAAATGCATTCTCCATATGAGAATACTGAATTGATAGATTAAACCAGTAGTCAGTAGAGGAATATGACCTTTCCTAACTGGGACACATGCTTATTCCTGCCGATTGTCACCTATGTGGAAAACCCTTATTATCATGCCTCTGTCAGTTTACCTGTATTCAAAGTTTTTTCTCTGCTGC
The DNA here is from genome assembly GCF_901001135.1 of Rhinatrema bivittatum. Classification (NCBI taxonomy): domain Eukaryota; kingdom Metazoa; phylum Chordata; class Amphibia; order Gymnophiona; family Rhinatrematidae; genus Rhinatrema; species Rhinatrema bivittatum. Next base: position 532,134,288 of record NC_042615.1, on the reverse strand, counting down.
AAGAGGTGGAAATTCCTCTCCTAAGATTTTGCTGGTAGCTCTAGAAAAATGGAGGCTAGCTTCTTATGCTTTTTTCATGGTCACTCTGAGACCATCTAGTGGTGATTTTACAAATTAACTAGCATTTAAGGACCTGATTTCCAAAAGGATTTATGTACATAAAACCCAGTTTTATGCATGTAAATGGGTTTCTGAAAACTGACTGTGGGGTTTGTGTGTACTTGCAGAAGGGATTCTACATATACCTTTACATGCACTAGAAAGAGGCATTCTGGGGCGGTTGAGCTGGGGTGGGGAAACTATTTATACATTCCCTAGCAAGTGTAAATTTGTGTGTGTATGCTATGCTGAGTTCTGCACACAGTCACTAATTTTCAAAGAAAACATATGCAAAAATCCACTTTCAAATTTTGATCTAAAGTCTGTGTATACTTTCTACACACTGAGGTCCATATTCAGTCATTGTCTGGATAGCAAAGTTAGCCGGATAAACTTATTCAGCTAACTTTGAAGGTATATTCAGTAGTGCTGCCGCACTATTGAATATAGCCAGATAACTTTAGGACAGCTCAATGGCTCGACCAGACTTAGTCAACTATATTATCTGGCTAACTCTGAATATCTGAGTTATCAATGTGTTATCAACACATTCAACAAATGTGTTATAAGAATAACACATTTGTTGAATGTGTTGATAACACCATTGAAGTACACAGAAAACAATAATAAAATTGAGCTAACGAGCTTATGTAGCTATCAATACTGTTGAACGCACAGTATGAAACAGTGGTGAGAAAATGGTTAAATATATGATAGAGCATCTTTTATATAGCATGGTTGGGATGAAGGCAATTCTGGATAATGGATTTTTCTGGATGAAGAATGTTCTGGCTCCCCCATCCCCCCTGTGGTCGATCCCAGTCTGATCTTCCTGTGGACCAAGTCAATCCAGTTCTTCTCTTACTTGTTCCCTGCCACAGGGTTCACAGATAAGATAAACTGTTTGAACAGTGGATGACTCAGATTTATATTTAGAGCACCACAGGTTTTGATCTGAGCTCTGAACCATGCAGGAAGGAGGGATAGGAGAAACAGAAGGAGGAGTGGGTAAGAGAAGTGTTGCGCTGGAGGTGGACCCTTGGCCTGGCGCAGGATTGGTACGGCCCTCTGAGGAATCCCAGAGGGCGCCTGCTGCCAGGAAGCGGAGCACACAAGGAGAGAGAGACTGACAGGAACTTCACCAATAACAGTCCAGGAGCTCCGCAGGTTGAGCCAGGGGGTCTCCCAGAGAGATGACGGAGAGGTGTGCCCACCAAGAGGAGCGGTGCACGGCTGTCAGTAAACAGGTGAGCTAGACCGGAACCGACAATACCGGAGACCAATGGAACAAGACAGGAACTGAAGGTCCTCCAGATAGGATAGGCAGTGCCTAGTGGTCCAACTCGAAGAAGTCTGTGGGTGGTGTCGAGGCAGGCAGGCCTGGTGATCACAGGAAGAGCGAAGAGAGTGTCCGAATGGATCGCAAGGGTCAGAGCCAGGGTATCTGTCCGAGAATGGTCAGCCAAAGCAAGGGTCAGTTCCAGGTATCAGTCCGAGCGTAGCCAAAGGCGAGCAGGGGTCAGTTCCAGGTATCAGTCCGAGTGTAGTCAAAGGCAAGCAGAGGTCAGTTCCAAGGATCAGTCCAAACGTGGTCAAGACAAGCCGAGGTCAGTACCGGGTACCAGGCTGAGAAGGTTCTAACTGGGTGGCAAGATGAGGAACAGGACTCAGGAATGCAGGGACTCAGGAACAGATGCTGGAACACAGGAAAGACTACGGGAACACAGGAGCAAGAAGTAACACTGGAACAGGCACAGGAACAAGGAACGCAGGAACACTGGAACAAGCACAGGAACAAGGAACACAAGAACACTGGAACAAGCACAAGAACAAGGAACACAAGAACACTGGAACAAGCACAGGAACGAGGTCGGCAAACTAGCTCACATAGAGGTGATGACCAGATTGCCAAGGCGAGGAACTGAGGGAAGGGTCTCACCTTATATAGTATGCCTACGTGACATCATCAGAAGGCGTCTGGGCCGAGGTTCCCGCCCTGTGCCCTTTAAATGAGGGAGCATCGGCTGCGCGTGCGCCTAGGGGCAGGGCCAAGGACGCTGAGGATGCGGATCCCCTGTGGGAGCTCCATTGTGAGGCCTGTGAAGCCGTAGACATTCGGGAAAGGCGCTGGGGGTGCCAAGAGCTGGCTGCTGTGGCTAGGGAGAACGGGACAGAGCCCACGGAGGGCAGCCCGAGGTGAGCAGGCCTGGTCATGGCACCAGCGCGGCTGGGACGCGCAACAAGAAGAACCTGATCAGAGATCCATTTTCTGAATAATGGAAGTTTTCCAGGTAATGGATCTTTGGCTCTACTGTAATAAAAATATTTCCCTGGGATACACAATAGGAAAAACATCTTTATCTGTCCCTAACAGTAATGAGGCTGTGAAACTGACTACAAGAAGAGTCATTCCAAGAGAGAAGCAACATGGAATTATAAATAAAAATTAATTTTAAAAGAAGCCTCCAGTTTCATTAGAGAGAAAATTATTTGTAGGATATATGCTGATAGGAATCAGAGGAAACAAAATGTCAAGGAACAAAGAACTTCCTTGCATCCTGTAACTAGAGTTCATAACTTTTAGCTTTTATTGTAAAAGTTATTTTATACCTTCATGGTTGAACATTTATATGTAAGGTCCATGTGAGCTCTTACTAAATTTAAACCCATATTCTAAAAAATTCACATGACCCCAGAGGATGACCAAAATTAATTGGGAAGGGTGTGGTCCCTTTTCAACAAACACCCCACTCACTATCCCTGCATTCCAACTGATCCCCTCTCTTAACCTCCACCCTCTCCAGTCTATCCTTGTTCTCAGCATCCATTCACTCCAGCTGACCTCTCAGACAGCTTCGACCTCTGTGCCTCACCTTTCTTCCTTCTTTTTCCTCAAGCCTTGGGAAGATGGCTGCTGCCGCGTCTTCAGGCAGCTCTCTCCGGCGTCCTCGGAATGGCAACGGCAATGGTGTTCGCCATGGATTTCCTGAGGGCCTCCTAGGGTGCGCGTGTGCACACCACTCACGTCTTTATCCATGTGATGGCGGGAACCTCGGGGGCGTCCCCTCTGAGTGACGTCAACACATCCTGGTATGTAGCCTGCCCTTCGTTTGCTAACAAACCGAGTTAGCAAGGATTGGATTCGCTCCGATCTAAGCTGCTCTGCCACTTCCTAGAAGCCGCTGGAAGCTCTTTCTCTGCCCTTCGGGGTCATTCATCTCTAACCTGGGTACCCGCTCCTCGGGGCCCTTATGCTTCTTAGGTACCTATCTGGGATACTGAGTACTTGCTCCTCGAGGGCCTGCTCTCCCTACCCTGGTGCCTACAGTTTATCTACTTCTGCCTGCCAGGATCCTCATCAATACAGGTATCTACTTCAGTGAGTAACTAACCTTGTCAGTCTGTCTCATCTTCAGTTTCAGCACTGCGAATCTGCATCCGGGACTTCTCTACTACCTTGTGTAGCCTACCAACTACCTGAGCGTGGGACTGGTCTCCTCTGCTGAGGACCCCTGGACTACTTCTGCTGGGTTACCTCACTGCTGCTGTCTCTGGGCAATACCACCAAGCTGTATAATAAATACAAATTCTCTGTGCCTGCGTGTATAGAGACTAGCCTAGTACTGCGGTTCCTCACTGGGCTCCTCCCTGTGGGAGTGGCCATCACCGCAGTACCCAAGAATCCACTCCAACACCTCAAAACCATAACAATTTCTTCCCCTCCAGCAGAACCCCCATTTCCCTCTGCTCAACCAGCTGATGTATTCTTACATTGCTCATCCTCTCTCTCTTACCCCTTCCAGCCCTTTTTCCATTACCCCCAGCTGGTCCTTTCACACCTTCAAGCCCTTCTTTTAACGACCAAATGATACTCTGTCATCCCCTCCCTCTCACCCATCCTCCATTTCCTCCTCACTCTCATCCCCCATCCCTCAGTCTCACTGCCTTTACTGCAACCCCCTTCTCTCACATCCCCCAAGCTTATCCCCTCTCACCCATGGTTCCTCTCTTACATCCCCTAGTGTCATGATTCCACCTACTAGGCAGTCTTCCCACTGGCAGAGGTCATCATGGAGCCACGCTCTCACATGCCTTTGCCACTATCTTGTTGATCCCATGACTCAGCAAGGTCATCCCTTTTTAGCCCAGCTTCTCTCAGAACTCAGTACCTCTTCATCGAGTCACCTCGATGCAGGAGTCACCTCCTTACTGTGCACTCCCTGCTAGAGGATCTCCCTCATATTTTTAACAGTGAGATAGATTTTTGCCAGATCCCTTTTTGGGGACTCTCGTATGGGGCTGAAGACCTGTGAGCCTCTCTCTACTCCCTGGGTGAGGCATGAACCACTGCCAATACTTGACAGCTTGAGATTTTTGATGGCTAAAATGTATTCTATTTTTAGAGGACACTGCTATTTAAACTTTAAACCCTTTGAAGAAGGCTTCTCCAAACACGAAGGAGAAGGACTGAAGACCTGTGAGCCTTACTCCCTAGATGGGGCAAGCACCAGTGACAGTATAGCAGCAATCACTGAGAGCTTTTAGTGGCAAACAGGTATTCTGGTATTGGTTTGTGGGGAGGTTTTGTCGATCCACCTACCCCCATAAAGGATTCAGGGCTGGGATAACCTGGTTTGTGATCGCTCAAGGCTTTTCCAGCATAAGAAGTCACAGACCACCAAGAACCCGGAGAAGGACCAAGATCTTGGAAACTGCCCTAGGATCTCAGCCCCTATGGGACCAGGACACAGGCTGAGTGACGTGAATGAACTTGGATTGGGGTAGGATGTTCCATTGTTAAGGGGACCCTCTCCCGTAGGATTCCCTTTGACCCACTGGGAAAGACTTTGCAGCTAATCCCAGATACCTGAGATAAAAGACACCTACCCCAAAGAAACCCTCCCATCTGTACATCAGTCAGCTGTAATTTCACCTATTATGGATAAAATGGACTTTAACTTAACTGTCAAAGAATCTGTAAACTTTTAATTTCACACCCAGTGCCTTGTCCTGCCTGGTTTGTCCCAGTGTCTCACCCCATGAAATGCAACAACTAACAACACACTCAGGGAAAAATCATTCTATCGCCAGGGCCATAAGCTTTAGCTTCTCCCCATGAAAAAGGATTCACCTTTCTGGCAAAAAGAGATGGGAAAAGCGTTAGCCAGTGCAGCCCAAGAAATAGAAAATTATTTTATGTGGCCTCGGAAAACTGAACTTCTCGACAACAAAGGGTTACATTTGTTTGTTCTAGTCCTGTCCTTGTCCAGTACCAGTCTAGTCTTGTTCTGTCTTTTCCAGTCCTTGTCGAGTCCTTTTCTTCAGTCCTAGGCCTTATCTTTGTCTCTAATCCCTGCTTGCCTGCAGTCCAACTTGCGATGCCTCTGTTCCAACCCAGCCTGCTTTGCTTCTGCCTCCACCCTTGTATCAGGTCCCTGTCTGTCTCCAGCCCTAGCTACCTTTGGTATCAGCTTGTCACTGGTTCCTATCTAAATGCTTGCTCTACTCCTAGACACAATGAGTCTCCAATTCCAAGTCCTGCAGGCCACCAGAATCTAAGGGCTCAACCTGCAGGGGAGTTGGCTGGTCAAACAGAAGATCCTGTCTAGCCTTGCCCTAGAGTCTGGCCCTGATGAGCCAGATGTTCCAGTCAGTCCACTCCAGAGGGAGCACGGTCTAGTGAGTCTGCTCCAGAGTGAGCTCAGTCCAACAGTCTTGCACCCAGAGGGAGCCCACTCCAGGAGACTTGCCTCAGAGAGATTCTGTTCCAACAACTGTATGCTATATGGACCCTGTTCCCACAATTCCAGTTTCTGCTGCGCATGCAGCACACTCCAAGATCCCAATACAAGCCACATGTGCAACCCCCAAGCCATGGACTTTGTAGTCTAGGACTTCTCCAAAGCCAGTAGCTGCCAGTATTACAGTTAAGGCTCCTGCCTTTGCTCCAAGTAATCCCCAAGCTACTGTCTTCAGGCCCCATGGCAAATGGGACCCAGGAGGAGGGGGGTCTTAAAAGGTGGGATACTGTCATGATTCTGCTTGTTAGGCAGCCTCTCTGCCTCCAGAGATCCTCATGGAACCATGTTCTTGCCACCATCTCATAGATACCATGGCTCAACAAGGCCAGCCCTATTTAACCCAGCCTGTCTCAGAACTTGGTACCTCTTCATTGAGTCACTCAACTCCTTGACCTGACCTTTCTGCCTTACTTTGCTCTGTGGCCTTCCCAGCCTTCTTGCCTTGCTCTGTGGCCTCCATGTCCTTCCTGTCCTACCTTGTGGCCTTTGGGTCTTCTAGGTTAACCTAGCCCAGTCTTGTGGCCTATTTTGGCCTTCTTGTTTGTTTGTTTGAACTAGTCCTGTCCTTGTCTAGTCTTGTTCTGTCCTGTCCAGTCCTTGTCTCCAGTCCCAGGCCTTGACTTTGACTCTAGTTCCTGTTTGCCTCTAGTCCAGTTTGCCTTGTCTCTGTTCCAGCCCAGCCTGCCTGCCTCCAGTCCAGCCTGACTTACCTTCGTTCCAGTCCTGCCTGCCTTACTTCATCCTCCAGCCTTGTATGCAGTTCCTGTCTATTTCCAGCCCTGTCTGTTTTCAGTACCAGCTTGTTACCGGTTCCTGTCTCAACACCTGCCCTACTCCTAGATCTAGTGAGTCTCCAGTTACCGCCTAAGTCCTGCTGACCACCAGAACTCAAGGGCTCAACCTATAGGGGTGGTGACTGGTCAGGCAGAAGATCCTGTTCAGCCTTGCCCTAGAGTCTGGCCCTATTCCTGAGGGGAAAATCTCCAATCAGCTGGTTCCCCAGTTTATGTCATCTAGTTAATAGGTCATTTCCCCTCTCTCACTCTCCACAGCCAATCCCTTGCCACCTGATCCAGATTCAAACCCCTCCTGCATTCTATCCATCCTTTCAAACAGCCCTTTCTCCAAACAGCCCTCTGGCCAGGGTCAGCAGCAACATTTTCCTTTGGGCCCTGGGCTAAAGGTAGATGATAACTGGTGGGAAGAGAGGGCAGGCTGATGACAGGGGCAGCATTTTTCTCTTGAGTAGTTTCTTTCATGGGTGAGGGAAGAAGAGCAATGCAATCTTCACTGGCCCAAGCACACTTAGCCTTCCCCTCCCCTCATGCCTGGTCCCAAGCCTGATGATGATTTGCAAGAATTAGTATTGAAAGTCAGCATGGGGCCTGTAAGCTAGTGCAAGCTTATAGGTGCTACAGCGGCCCTGGTACCACCTCATGTAGGGCTTCCTGTTACCACAGAAACTCCTGCAAGGACAGGACCACTGAAGGGCCTGTGCTTGCGTGCTGGATCTCAGGCCTCACGCTGAATTCCACTATTAATGCTTCTGCTGGCTCTTGAAGAGTACTACTAATTGAGGCACTTGTAAGCCCTTCAACTGAAGGTTTTCTGACATCATTTGGGGTCCCAACCCACAGTTTGGGAAGCCCTGTCTTAGGGCCAAATCTTAAAAGGTGCGCGCGGGCATAGATTTGTTCGTGCAACCGAGCGCGAACAAATCTTACGCGCGTAACCCTTTGAAAATCTTCCCCATAGTGTTCTCACCTCAAGAGTATTAAAGCTAATTTATAGAGATGTGAATCGTGTGCCAGATCGTCTTAACGATCAGATTTGGCTGGGGGGGGGGGGGGGGGGAATCTGATCGTTAAGATATGTGAATTGGAATAGTTTCCGATTCCAATTCACATCGCTAATTTTTTTTTTAGGGAGGCCCGCACCACTAAAAAAAAACCCCCCACCCGACCCTTTAAATCGACCCCCCACTCCCGACCCCCCCAAAACCTTTTAAAATTACCTGGTGGTCCAGGGAGGCCTTGGGGGTCCTCGGGGAGAGATCCAGGGGGGCCTCGGGGAGAGATTTCCCGTTCCCAGGCATCAGCTGTTCTAAAAAAAAAAATGGCGCCGATGCCCCTTTGCCCTTACCATGTGACAGGGTATCCGTGCCATTGGCCGGCCCCTGTCACATGGTAGGGGCACTGGATGGCCGGCGCCATCTTTAAAGATGGCGCCGGCCATCTTTACTCATCAGCCCCTAATAGGGAGTTGAGCCCCCTAATAGGGGCTGATGAGTAAAGATGGCCGGTGCCATCTTTAAAGATGGCGCCCGCCATCCAGTGCTCCTACCATGTGACAGGGGCCGGCCAATGGCACGGATACCCTGTCACATGATAAGGGCAAAGGGGCATCGGCGCCATTTTTTTTTTAGAACAGCTGATGCCTGGGAATGGGAAATCTCTCCCCGAGGCCCCCCTGGATCTCTCCTCTCCCCGAGGCCCCCTGGACCACCAGGTAATTTTGAAAGGTTTTGGGGGGGTCACCTTAAAGGGTTGGGTGGGGTTTTTTTTTTTAGCGGCGCGGGCCTCCCTAAAAAAAAAGGGTCGGGAGGGTGGGGGAGGCTAAGGGGGGTTGATTTAAAGGGTCGGGTGGGTTTTTTTTTTTTATCGGGCCATCGGCGCCATTTTAATTAGTGGCAGCCAAAATGGTGCCGATGGCCCGAGAGCGGGAGATCGCGCCGGGACTCCCCCCCCCCCCACTGGACCACCAGGTAACTTATCATTTTGGGGGGCTTCAGGAGGGTGGGGGAGGGTAAGGAATTGGTTTTAAAGGGTCGGGGTGGGTTTAGGGGTTGTTTTGGTGTGCCGGTTTTCCCGCCCTCCCCCAAATAATTCCCGTGCCCTATTTAACGATACAATACAAATGCCCCTGATGATAAATCGGGGACATTTGTTTTGTATCGTGCACTCTAACGATTTAGAACGATTTTAAAATTATCTGACGATAATTTTAATCGTTCAAAAACAATTCACATCCCTACTTATATTTACCTGGTGATTTTTTTGAGTAAGGACTGAAACCTGCAAGAAACAAGGAGTGAAAATATTTAGAGAAAAGAATCATTTTCTTGGTTTAAGAAATTTGCACTATGGGGCGGATTTTAAGAGCCCTGCTCGCGTAAATCCGCCCGGATTTACGCGAGCAGGGCTTTGCGCGCCGGTGCGCCTATGTTCCATAGGCCTACCGGCGCGCGCAGAGCCCCGGGACTCGCGTAAGTCCTGGGGTTTTTCGAGGGGGGCGTGTCGGGGGCATGTCGGGGGCGTGTCGGATCGGCGCAGCGTTTTGGGGGCGGGATGCGGCGTTTCGGGGGCGGGCCCGGGGGCGTGGTTTCGGCCCGGGGCGGTCTGGGGGCGTGGCCGCGCCCTCCGGAACCGCCCCCAGGTCCCGTCTCGGCGCGCTAGAGGCCCGCTGGCGCGCGGGGATTTACTTCTCCCTCTGGGAGGCGTAAATCCCCCGACAAAGGTAGGGGAGGGGTCTAGATAGGGCCGGGGGGGTGGGTTAGATAGAGGAAGGGAGGGGAAGGTGAGGGGAGGGCGAAAGAGAGTTCCCTCCGAGGCCGCTCCGATTTCGGAGCGGCCTTGGAGGGAATGGCGGCAGGCTGCGCGGCTTGGCGCGCGCCGGCTACACGAAATCGGCAGCCTTGCGCGCGCCGATCCAGGATTTTAGCAGATACGCGCGGCTGCGTGCGTATCTACTAAAATCCAGCGTACTTTTGTTTGTGCCTGATGCGCCAACAAAAGTACGCGAAGGCGCGCTTTTTGAAAATCTACCCCTATACGTTTGTGTTGAAACTTAGCGAATTATTTTTTGTTGTTGATGAATCTTTGCACTTGTAAACTAAAAGAAAAAGTAAATATTTAGAGATGTTTTATAACTGAAAAGTGATGTGAAAGGCAAACAGTTAAAGGAAACATACTTAATCTGTTGCATATTTCACTTGAAGTTGTTAAAGATGTTTCTGGAAAGTATTTAAAGACCTTTATCAAAATAAGTTTTCTTCAATTTGGGTGCTTTTAAAAATAAACTCTATTGAATTTGAGTCAAGATGTTTATTGCTGTAAATTAACACATTGTATTTCAGGTATGTGTTATTTTTTTTTTTCTACAAACAAATCTTATGGCACTTATTTCTCTACCTCGTGAGAAACCAATTGTATTGTTAATAATCAGGGGTGGATTGCAGGAAAATATCAGCCCTGGGGATTTTTTCAAAACTGGCCCTCGGCATATCTTACTCCCTTGTGCACTTTCTCTGCAGGACATGCATCAACACGTCAATTTGACTCTGAAACCTGGCAGAATTAAGGCCAACTATCTCCAAAATAAATTTCACATTTTTCCTAAATAACTAAGAAATAGAGCATACTCTAGATCACTGGTTCTCAACCTTTTTTCTGTTGGGACACACCTGACAGATGGTTCTCACAAGCATGACACACTGAACTCATGATCGTCATGGGGCTAGATGTAAAAGTACAGTTTGCATCCACAGGAAACCCCCCCTGACCCACAATAATGGATGTAAAGCAGAATTATGACATTCCCTATACAACTCACCCTACAAAAAAGATATTCTGGTTCTGGTGTCATTTCAGTAACAGCAACTCAAACTCCTTCTACTACCTACCAGGCTCAATAGCCCTACTTATGAAAAGACAGCAGTTTACCACCAGTGCATGTCCTCTTGAGAAAACACAACAAATAAGACTGATACAAACACTTACATGCTAGTAAAATATCTCACTTCAGTACACACAGAACCGACCTAACATACTCCCAGGATCTGCAGTTATGTACCTAAACTAATCCGCACACAGTTACACCTGTATTATGGAATGCACTCAATCAGTAACAATCCCATCTATGAAAAGGCAACACTACAAATATTAAATCAGGCCCTAAACACCAATACACCTCCTATTAGGAAAACAGAACTAGCAAGCAGCTATAGATCCCCACACAGAAATAATTGTAAAACTATACTAATAAGCAGAATAAATGTTTCAAAACAGCTATGAACAGAATAACATCCAACAATTAAAAACTCATAAAAACTATTAAAAATTCTCCAAACACCAATAAAATATTTCAAAAAAGCAGACACATCGCATAATATTAAATACCGGTAATTAAAATGACAGTCAATCAAGAAAGATAAACTTAAAAAGCCACCTTTACTTACCCCTCCAGCAGCTCTCCTACTCCTGTCTCTTCCATGCAGGCCGTAGCACACACCAGAAGCAGCAGTAGTGGCTAAGCTCTATACTCATGGTCCTCTTCCTTAGGGCCCATGACCAGTCTCTCTGTCTCTCACACACACACCATACCAGTCACATCCCCATGACCAGTTTCTGTCTCTCACACATCAATCATCTCCCAACCAGTCTTTGACACACACACCAGTCACCTTCCTGAACAGTTTCTCTCATGCCATACACACACACAGGCTTCCCACTCCCGTCACCATGTTCTATCTACACCCACGTTTCTCACTCCCATGCTCACTCTCTCCACATGCACAGGCTTCTCATTCCCATAATCACTTTCTCTCTCTTAGACACACACGCACCAGTCTCTCTCTCATTCCCATGCTTGCTCTCTCCACATGCACAGGTTTCTCATTCCCTTAATCACTTTCTTTCACATACACACACCCCAGTCTCTCTCTCACACACCGTCACCTTACCAACCAGTCTCTCTCTCATGCATGCACACACACACAGGCTTCCCACTTCCATGCTCTCTCTCACATATACAGGCTTCTCAGTCCCATGCTTTCTTTCACACACACCTCCACAACACCAGGCTTCTTACTCCCATGCTTTCTCACATACCCAGATTTATCATTTCCATGCGTTTTCTCTCTCTCACACACATACACACACACACACACACACACACACTCACACATACACACACACTCACACCCTCCCCCACAACACCAGGCTTCTTACTCCCATGCTCTCTCACATACACAGATTTCTCACTTCCATGCTTTCTCTCTCTCTCTCTCACACTCACACACACACATCAGTCACCTCCCTGACCAATCTCTCACTCTCTCACACACACTCCAGTCATCTCCCTGCCAGTCACTTTTATTGTCTCTCACATATACACACATCACCTCTCTGACCAGTTTCTCTCAATCACACACATGCTCTCTCTCACACACTTACACATATGCTCTCAATCAAATACATGCTCTCAGTCACACATATGCTCTCAATTACACACATGCTCTCAATCACACACACATTCTCTCACTTACAGGCTGGCTGTCTTCTCTCTCTCTCTCACTCACTCACTCACTCCTCCCCCCACCCCGAGCACAAATGGTAGCTGTAGCAGCCTCCTCCAGCCCCTGCAGGCCAAGAAAGAAGAATCCCATCGGCTGCGGGAGGCTTATACTGCTGTCTCCTTTACCGATTGCCAGCTGCTTCGATTGCTCCAGACAATACTGCTGCTGCCGACGTCGCCACCACTACTTTTCCATACGGCACGGCTCTTTCTCCTTGCACACTGCACTGCATATCACTTCCTGTTCCGGGGCAGACGCGGGAAGAAGAAAAGGCCAGCCGCGGGTGCCACAGCTTCCTCTAAGAACGCTGCCGTTCCCATTGGGCTTGAATGTGCTGTTAACCCGGTGGCAACGGCAGCAGGGAAGGAAGAGCAGTGGGAGAGACCGGGAGCACGAGACACACTGGTTGAAAAGCGCTGCTCTAGACCAGCAGTAAGTAAACAAAGCTGTAGACCCCCATTCCATCCTTGCAAATCGGTTGGGGGCCACCCCACAAGTCTGCTTAGCAGAATACCTCACCTTAGTCACATATGTAGAACACAGACAGACCCTCACCAAATAAACAATAAAGAGATAATAAAGTATGAATGGAAACATGCAGACAAAAACTGAACTTGAAACCGCAACAAGTCAGACTCTGTATGGAATAGAAAAACAAATACCATTCTTCACTAAAGATCAAACAATAACATCAAGAAATATAAAACATCAATAATAATAGTAAAACCAAACTGATAAAAAGAATACATATTTCAAAACAACTGATGAAAAGAACATCCAATGATTACAAACATATACAATTGTATTTTTTAATTTCCCAAACATCGATAAAATATTTCAAAATAGCAGACATAGCAAACATAGAAACATAGAAATGACGGCAGAAGAAGACCAAACGGCCCATCCAGTCTGCCCAGCAAGCTTTGCACTCTTTTTTTTTTTTCTCATACTTATCTGTTACTCTTGGCTCTTAGCAACCCTTTGGTTCTATTTCCCTTCCACCCCCACCATTAATGCAAAGAGCAGTGTTGGAGCTGCATCTAAGTGTAATATCTAGCTTAATTAGTTAGGGGTAGTAACCGCCGCAATAAGCAAGCTACACCCTTGCCCATTTGTCTACCCAGACTATGCGACTCAGTCCCTGTTGGTTGTTGTCTGTATATAGATCCACTTTTCTTCATTCCCCCTGCCGTTGAAGCAGAGAGCTATGCTGGATATGCACGTAGTATCAGACTTTCTCCCCTGCCGTTGAAGCAGAGAGCTATGCTGGATATGCACGAAGTATCAGACTGTCTCCCCTGCCGTTGAAGCAGAGAGCTATGCTGGATATGCACGTAGTATCAGACTTTCTCCCCTGCCGTTGAAGCAGAGAGCTATGCTGGATATGCACATAGTATCAGACTTTCTTCCCTGCCGTTGAAGCAGAGAGCTATGCTGGATATGCACGAGTATCAGACTTTCTCCCCTGCTGTTGAAGCAGAGAGCTATGCTGGTTATGCATTGAAAGTGAAGTATCAGGCTTATTTGATTTGGGGTAGTAACTGCCGTAACAAGCAAGCTACTCCCCGCTTTTTGTGAATTCAAATCTTTTTCCACATTTCCTCTTGCCGTTGAAGCTTGGAGCAATGTTGGAGTTGCATTAACTGTGTGTATGTTTATTGAATAAGGGTATTATCTCCAGGTAGTAGCCATCATTCCCGCGAGCCACCTGCTCTTCATTCACGTCCTCTAGACTTTATGGATCCACAGTGTTTATCCCACGCCCCTTTGAAGTCCTTCACAGTTCTGGTCTTCACCACTTCCTCCGGAAGGGTATTCCAGGCATCCACCACCCTCTCCGTGAAGAAATACTTCCTGACATTAGTTCTGAGTCTTCCTCCCTGGAGCTTCAAATCGTGACCCCTGGTTCTGCTGATTTTTTTCCGACGGAAAAGGTTTGTCGTTGTCTTTGGATCATTAAAACCTTTCAAGTATCTGAAGGTCTGTATCATATCACCCCTACTCCTCCTTTCCTCCAGGGTGTACATATTTAGATTCTTCAATCTCTCCTCATAAGTCATTTGATGAAGACCATCCACCTTTTTGGTTGCCCTTCTCTGGATGCCTCCAACCTGTCTCTGTCCCTTCGGAGATACAGTCTCCAGAACTGAACACAGTACTCCAAGTGAGGCCTCACCAAGGACCTGTACAAGGGGATAATCACTTCCCTTTTCCCCCAATAATTAAAATTAAAGCTAGAATAAATCCCCTTCTCTCCCTATCTGGGAATTTTAGATTCCAGTCACCCTGACGTTGTCATGGATTAGTAAAGTGTAGAAGATATGCACAAACGTTCTTCTCTGTCTAACACAATGTTTATTCTCATACAAACTCCCTTATATTCTCTCTCTCTCTCTCTCTCTCAAGCTCACTAGATCACAAACTGTCTCTTGTACATGCTCACTGGTTCACATGTTCTCTCTCACAGACATGCTCACTGTGTCACACATTCACGCTCTTGTTCACACACATGCTCATTGGCTCAATCGCTCTCTTTTATACTCATACTCAGGCCCACTGGCTTAAATAGTCCTCTTGCTCAAACATATGCTCAATGGCTCACTAATTCTCTCTCGCTCACATACATGTTCTGGTAACCACAACAAGCCTGACTGTATTATGCAGTGCAACAATAGAAAACAGAAACATATTCACAAAACATCAAAAAATAAAATCAAGAGATATAAGACATCATTCATAATATTAAAACCATGATAGAATGAATATATTAAAGCAGCCATCAAACATAGGAGGCCCACTATTCAAAGCGCATTCAGTGATACTTAACCGGATAAGTTGGACTTATGTGGTTAAGTAGTGCCCACTTAATATGTGCTTACATTTAGTGGCTGCTGCTTAGCCACATAAGTCCCTTATATGGCTAAAAGGTTAGCTGCATAAGTTATGGGCAGGCAGTGAGTGGAGCAACATAGCTGCATAACTTATGCAACTAAGTAGCAATATTCTGTCTTAGACGCATAAGTTTACCAGCAGCGTTAGACGGTTTAACTGATACGGCTAAGTGCAGATATATATGCGTATATTCAGCGACAAGGCCATGCTACTGAATATACCATGTAATTTAGCCAGATAAGTTGTATCCGGCCAAGTAACTTAAATGGTCATCTTTCAATATTGGGCACCTAATGATTTAAAAAGTCACATTAATTTGTTCAAATATTTCCCAAACACTAATACAATATTTCAAAACAGCAGACACATTAAATAACACCCCAAAATTTTAAAATAATAAATAATTAAAAATCTCCAGTTCTCCACACCATTAAATCAATAAATACCTGGCATCTTTTGATTTCCCAGAAATTGTTGTGGATTTTTATCCTCTCTCTCTCTCTCTCTCTACTTCATACACATAGACACCCTCTTTCTCAATCACATGCAGGCTCTCACACACATGCATATTCTGTCTCTCATACACACATGCAGCTCTCTCTCTCTCATGGACACATGCAGGTACTCTCAAACAAACATGTAGGCATGCTCTCTCTCAAACACATGCAGGCACTCTGTCTCATGCACGTATTCAGGCTCTCTCTCTTTCATGCACACATGCAGGCTCACTCTCATGCACATATTCACATACACACATGCAGGCGCTCTCTCATGCACATATTCAGGCTCTCTCATGCCCACTTGCAAGCTCTCTCTCTCTCATACACACATACCTCTCAGGCACCCTCCTTTCTTCTGGGCCTTGGCCGAGCCCACTGCTTATTTGCTGCCTGAGGGGGAAGTGGGAGGAAGCAGCCCTACAACCACCAGGTGCTTCCAGTTGCCGAGCCTGTAGGACGTTCTTCGGGCTGAGACCTCCCTCAGACCATGCCGACACTTCCCTCAGGCCACAATGGGTTGGGCTCCGTCACGGCCTCGCTGCCACTTTCCTTGGGCCGCACAGCCTCGCCGACACCTCTGTCGTGACGTCACTTCTCTTGGGCTGCGATGGGTTGGGCTCCATCGTGGCCCCACCCATACCTCCCTCGGGCCATGTTGCAATCTCTCAGCAGGAGCTGAGGTTAACTATGTGACCAGAGCCCAGCAGGGGATGTCCGATCCCCTGATAGGCCAATCTGCCCCTGTTAATAATCACAATATAGAGAAGAAGTGTTCTTTTATGTGTGACTGCCACTAGAGGAAAGGTGTGGGCCTAGTTTTTTCTTGTTGGCTCCCTGACACTTCTAAAGTTGTCCCTTTCCTGTTCCTGTTACAAGAGGAATGTTAGGCTGGCAATGAAAGGATAATGGTGAGGTTGGGGGTGTATTCATTCTCTCTGTTTAGAAATGAAGTCCATCAGGGAGGAAGAGGGGAAGGAGGCGGAGCAGCTGCTAGGACCAGGAGCTCTCGCTGACTGTGTCCACCTGGTGCTGGCCTCACATTACTGCCAATCTACCTGTTATGACCCCACAGGAAAAAGCACTCAAAGGTATGGAGGGAGAGGAGGAAGAAAATAACCAGCTAGGAGTGGGGGAAGGAAAAGAACAAGAAGGTAAGGATGGAGAAGCAGTAAATATTGACAAGGAGTGAGATGGTAGGGAGAGAGGAAATTGAATAGTAAGGAGATAGTGGTTGAATGAACTTGAAGGGAGAGGGATGGGAGGGAAGTAACCTGAAAGGGAGGGAGATGGGAGTGGAGGAAGAGAGGCATCTGGACCTTGTGCACCTGGGTTTTCCCCTTTTTTAAAACCCTTGTTAGCTATTACAGTAGTAAGAGGTCAGTGATTATGAATGAGGTCCCGGCCCTCTCTGACTTTGCTGCAGTGTTAGAGAGATTGTTCTTTTGCTCCTTAGTCATGGGACTCCCACTCGCTGGTGCTGCAGCCTCCTCGGGGGTTGCATTGCCTGGGCTGGTGGCAGTTTTGCTGCCATATGCTTTCCCCCTGCCCATTACAGTCACTTATCCTTGCATCCTCAACTTCTCCAGCTTCCAATATTGGCAGAGTAATTTAGAAAAAACAGAAATGGCCTACGAATTGATAAATACTAGCTGATTTTGACATTAAATGTGACTGAATAAAGAAACCAAATGGACACCATGTCATCTATTTATGTTGTAGCGGGTCCATGATAAACACACTAAAGTTACTGATTTACGTTGTTTAATGTTCCAGAATAACACCTTGCCAGTGATTCCTATCTCTGTATCCAAGATTTTTATTGCCCAACCTGGCTTGGACACAGAACCAGCCTGAGAGCTGTGTTGTGCAACATAAAAAGCCAGCGTTGGCTGTCATTTTCTTATGCTGGTATGCATGACCTTTAGACCCCCAAATGCACTTCAAAACAATCTGGTTGTAATATTTGTTTAGCTGACCCAACGAAACAAGCTTTTATTTACTTCATGTCTGTATGGAAGAGTACAAAGATGCAGCACCATTTATTTGTCCTACTGATTCCTTCGGCCAGAGCACTCTGTGCAGATAAGAGACTCCGATAACTTAAACCTGTGTCTATAAAATTGCTTATGGGAGCCATATCAGCAGAATGTGAAAAAGGACCTGTACCACACCAACTAAAGCTGGAACTGCAACAGCAAGAATATATACAAGTACATTGCTAGCCTCTTTTTTTCATCCTTAACTGGCCAAATATATATATATATATTTATTTTTTTTTGTCATCAGTTTTTTGAAAAAATGAAAATGTTTAGTTGCACTGCTTTGTTTTATTTTGTTGGAGGGGGTTGTTTGATTTTTAGCTCTACTTAATTTTTGCCATTGGCGTGTATCCTCTCTTGTACTGGGCACCAAGTTAACAAAGCAGCTGTGGAGTCTGCTGCCTTCATACAGCTTGGCTTTTTCTGATCCTGGGGCAGATGTTCAGTATTATGTCATGCCCTCTCCCCCTTGACTTCTCAGTGGCTACTCTGGCACAGCGCTCTCTCCTTTGGCAATGATGGCACACAACTGGCTCCCCGGGTGGCAGCAGCTCTAGCAAAGCAGCTGCCTCGCTCTCCCTTCCAGCCCAGCAATCCCTCTCTTCCTCCCCCACCCCTTTCCCAGCATCCTCCTTTCTCTACCCTCCACTCCTCCTGCTCCCCCCTCTTCTTCCCCACTCCACTCCACTCCTTCCATTCCCCCTCTTTCTCACCCTTCACCTCTAGCCCTGCATCTCCTCCTTTCTATCCTCTCATCTTCTCGCCCCCACCCCACTCAGAGCCCACAGAGTAAGCCTGATATACCAAAACAGTACCAGCTCCCAGTACTCAGGCAGCAGCTACCCTTTAAGGGAAAGGTAATACTGCAAATATTCCACCGGGTTCTGAAACACCAGCACATCTCCTGCTGGGAACACAGAACAGGCTGGACTGCTACAGGTCCCTACAGAAAATCCACATACTAGATTAATACCTCTTCTTGGTGTTTTTGTTAGGCACTGAGTGCCAGAATTACTGAGGTAATTTTCAGAAGGATTTACAGGCTTAAAATAGGGTTTTACACATGTAAATGCACTTTACCCATGTAAGTGGGCTTTTGAAAATTGTTACAATATGTGCCATTGAATTACCCATAGGTTTTAAATGCATAAGTGGGTTTTTGAAAACTGGTATGACAGTATGTTACATTTACATGCGTAACTCCTTTGAAAATTGCATAGCAACATAGTAAGGACGGCAGAGAAGGACCAAATGGTCCATCCAGTCTGCCCGGCAATCTTCTTAAGGTATTAACTGCTGCTCTGTGCAGTTATCCCCAAGCTTTATGATAACCCAAAAAGAATTGCAGCTAGCAACATTTTTTTTACTGAAAATTCAGACAGTGCTGCTTGACGGGCTTTCCTTATGGACTTGGCCATAGACGCAGTCCTGTGCTTTTTCACTTATGTCCGTGTATCAGTGCCTCAGACCATAGAAGTCATGGGCCCTCTTGATTGTTGTCTGAATCCAATTCCCCTTTTTCCCCTGCAGTTGAAGCGGAGAACAATGTTACAGCTGCATTAAAAGCATCAAGACTTCTTGGTTAAGGGTTAGTGATCTCCATGCCTTGTGCTAAGGGCAGTAACTGCCTCACCAGCGAGCTACCCTCATGCACACGTTCTTCATTTTCTTTAGGACTTGGCCATAGAAGCAGTCCTGTATTTTTCCCCTTATGTCTGCATATCAGTGTCCTAGACCAAAGAAGTTGGGGCCCTTGGTTGTCATCTGAATCCAATTCCTCTTTTCCCCCCCTGTCATCTAAGCAGGTAGCAATGTTGCAGTTGCATTAAAAGCATCAAGGCACATTGGTTAAGGGTAATAATCTCCATGCCTTCTGCTGAGGGTAGTAACCGCCGCATCAGCGAGTTGCCCCCCCCCCCCCTGTACACTTTTTTTTCATTTCTGACCTTTAGAGATCCAAAGTTTTTAATCCCACGCCCCTTTGAATTCTTTGATCGTTTTTGTCTTCACCTCCTCCTCCAGAAGGTCATTCCAGGCATCCTCCACCCTTTCTGTGGGAGCAGCGTGGGACCAGGGACGCACTGGTGGAGCAGTGGCCGAAGAAAAGGAAGAGGCCTGGGGATGCTCGCAGAGCCCCAGCCAGCCAGTGGACAAAGAATGCAATAGCAGGCTGGAGCTGCTGCATATTGAGAGGAGAGAGAAAGGGAAATTAATGCTGGGTAAGTGTGTTTGTGAGTGTGTGTGTGTGTGGTGAGGGGGAGAGTAGAGGGAGAGAGAGAGAGATCGGGTACTGGGTGGATGTGAGGTAGAAAGAGACAAGCTGCTGCATGAGTGGAATGTGATAAGATTGTGTGCTGGGGTAGTGGGATGGTGAGAATCTCCTGGGAGGGTGGTGTGGTGGCAAGAGAGAGTGCAGACTGGGAGGGGAGAGAGAGTGTGTGTGTGCTGAACAAATGGCAGGTAGATGGAGAGTGTACAGAGCAGGTGGTGGGGTAGATGAAGCAAGAAGGTGCTGAGTGGGCGTGCATGGGAAGAGAGAGAGCGTGCTGAGCAGTTGACGGGGCAAAGAGATACCGTGCTGGGTGGATGAGAAAGGGCTGAGGATAGAAGGTGCATGCACTGTGGAAAGAAGGCAAAGAGATTGGGGGTCAAGCTGGCATGGAGTGGAGGGCAGGAAGGAGAATGCTGTGGGAGAGGAGAAGAAGATAGAAGAGACAGTGGGCAGGAAGAAAGAGAGGAGGATGCTGGGCATTATGGGCAGGAGGTTAAAAAAAAAACGGGGATGCTGGGCAGAGGGCAAGGGAAGAGATCGAGGGGGTGAGGTGCCAGAGCCAGTGCAACTGAAGAAGGAAACTCTGTGCTGGAGCCACTGTCTCTGGTAGAAGAGAATTACTGTGCTGGAGCTGTTGCCAGTAGGTAAATTGTTGAGAGAGGGAGGGAGCAAGACCGAAGGTTCACCTAAGATGCCTAATACCCTTGCACCAACCCTGTACCTCAGTCACACACACACACAGAACACAGACCCTCATCAAAATCAGAATAAGGGATCACAAATTAGAAATATGCAGGCAATAACTGAATTCTTTGTTCTGCTATCTGCTCTAACATAACCTCCCCTCTCTTCCTGTTCCCTGCAGACAGGTGGAGGAGGAGGAAACGAGGAGAGAGGTGGCTGGATTAGGCACACCAGGCTCACCCCATCCTTCTGTTCCTCTCTTGGGGGTGGGGGAGGGGTGCTGGAGCAGGAAGCAGAGGGTTGTTTTTTTGCTGCTTGAAATTTGGGGCACTGGCTGACAGAGTAATCAGGGCAGAGCTCTATGTGCTCATGCACCCGGGCCCTTGCTATGCCTATAGGTAAAAGCAGCCCTGCTGATGGCTGATGCCCCATCTTAGCCTGACATCTGGGGCAGCCTCTGCCTTCATCCCCCAGCCCCAGCACAGTGACACTGCTTTCATATATACAGAATTTATATATTTGAGGGGGTTTTTTGGATTCTTCCTCCCCTTCCTTTATCTTCCTAGTCTTTTCTACTCCTCACTCCGCAGATGACATGCAGCCCCCCCTTCCCACAGCAGCTAAGGAAACCTTTACCGACCCAAGGACTGGAGGTGCATCTCATCCAAGGTGTGCTCTCAGTGCTGCTCGTAGGCTAGCAGGAGCTGCCACAGCAATGGGCATCATATTCTCTCCCTCGCCCGGTCTGAGCGCACCACCTCTACAGTGTGCCAAGCTCTGAGCGGGCCTGAGGAATGAGGGATCCAGCCCTGGCGCCTCAGCGTGTGGGGCTGTTTTTCAGAATCACAAGGCCAGCCGGTTGCCATTAACTTAAGACAGCCTCCCTTCACATCAGTTCTCGCTTCCAACCTAGACACTTTTTTTGTCTGCTTCTAGATTGCAGTGGCACAGACCTAAAAAAAAAAAAAAAATGCTGGAAATGAGTCTGTTATAACCATTTCTTCTTACAGGAAAGCCAAAATAAAATGACTGCACAAGAGACTCTTCCTGTTTATACTCGGAAAAAAAATTAAGTACAAATAGAGCAGTTTGATTTGGTCTATATTTATTTAGAATGGGGAGACAAACACATCCCCAGACATGGCTTGCAAGTATCAAAGTCTGACAGACCAGCTAGTATTTTATTTTAATGTCCCATGACCCCAGATAAAACTGCAGTGCTCACCTTGAGGGACACCTATCGGCTGATTGTAGAGCAGACTTGGCTCACGCTCGGTACGAAGCTATTGCTTTATGGATGGTGGTTTGCTGCCCTGAAGCCAGACAAGTTATGGAAGGCAGAAGGGAGGCTGTTCGACATGAAGATTCAACTTTGGGTCCCCCCCCCTCCCCCCATAGTAATGCTATAGCAAAAACTATAGCAAGGAATTTCTGACTGGGCTGAATTGTGGAGGAGGAAAAAAAAAAGAAAGGGTGACTACATCAAAATAAATATAATAATTCAACACATATGGAATGTTTGTGTCCAAAAATGCTAAACATGCAAGTAGAAAAAAGCTCCCCAAAATATATGAAGCAAACCATATTATCAGGACAAAGTTAATATTGAACAAAAAAAACAGGAAGAAAATGATTAGAAGGAGCAGAATGGTCATAAAAATGTTTATATAGTACAAAATGCATAACATGTTCTGCCCATTAGATTAGCTGGGACATGCTGGTAAATAAATGAAAATAGTTTGCATGTGTTAGAGTCACAAAGTTATCTATCTTTTACATTTCAGGTACAAACTCCTAGGACATTAGCATACTGGTCTTAAGACTGACTTTCACAAAATGCCAAAGAAGAATTTCTAGGGGAGGTATTGACTGTGCAGAGCCTCAAAATTGAACAGCAGCCCATAAATAAGCCTGTATACCTTAGGACCCGGTTCAAGGAAAAAAAACAGCAACAGCCACGTAATAGTATGAAACTAAAACTATAATTGGCTATGAGAAGCTGTAACTGAGCTGCTGCTGACAGTTCTCCTGGGACTTCTTATGTATCCTGGTTATCCAGAATCTGCAAAGTCAACTCACCTGTGTTCTTCTGTAAAAAGGTGAGGGCAGGTTTACTTTATCTCTTTCATGTTACTTTTCTTTTTCATTCTTTTTCTCACTCTCTGTGAGGTCAATATTCAAAACCGGCTGTTTAAGTAACTTAGGGAGTCATTTTCTATAGCTTTCGCACGTGAAAAGTCCCTTTTCGCGTGTGATAGCTAGATCGGGGCGGAGTCGGGGCGGAGTCGTCACCAGAAGGGGAGGAATCGGGGTGGACGCAGTGAAGACAATGCTGACGGCGAAAAAGTAAGGCCCCTTATCGCCGCCAGTAATGCGCCCAATAGCACCACCTTTCACGGTGGCGCAATTGGTTTGAGAAAGCCAGCAGTTAGACTTATCCGGTTAAATAGCGCTTTGAATATATGACCTCCACATCTTTTGTCTCCATTAGCACCTCTTCTCTTCCTCCTCTCCACATCTTCCAACATCTGTCATCTGTCTTCCACTATCTCCTCATCTTTTCCCCATCTTCTCCCCAGTCCCTTTCCCCATTTCCAACCTCCATCATTCCCCTTTGTCTCTTACCCTCCCATCCCCCACCCTGTAGTTTCTAACCCTTATATCTCTTGAACACCAACAACTGTAGCATGTACCAACGTACCAGTAAGAATAACCCAAGACGTTAGGGAGAAACCTATAAAAAACAAATACAAAAGACTCCCGAAACACCTCACAGACTTTCTCTTAATGTTATTAAATGGACCTTTTTCATAACATTTATTTGAAAGTTTGTATGGTGTTTTGGCAGTCTTTTATATTAGGCATTTACTAACATAACAAGGGGCACGAGGATCCGGTGAGAGAGGCATGCTCACTGTCCCTGAAGCTGCTGCTTCCTCTTCCTTTCTGCACAGCATGAAGTATTGGAAGGAGAAAGGAAGGGGCAGCCATTGGTTCCATTCGTATGCCTCTCTTTCACCCTGTTCCATACAGCACACAGCCTATCTCCCACTTTCATCCTCCTGCCATCTATCTCTCTCTCTCCTCTACCATGCTTCCCCCTCCCTGCTCCCACAAAAAAAACCCAACAACTTGGAATGGAACTTATAGAGCCTCCTAGAACATCTATACCTTTAGAAACGGTGAATGCTTCAGATTACACAGGAGATGGAAGAACATGAGGAGGTGCCACTGGGACAGTAATTGTGCCTACGTGATGCGCTGCATGCTTGTCCGATATAGCGTTGCTTCTGCTGGTAGAGCTGATCTGGAAAACCCAGTGGCAGATCTGAAAAGCAGGATAGAAGACGAACAGCCTGAGAGTCTCTCGGAAGGCCTGTGGGAGGCTTGAACTGTGGAGAAAGTGTCCCTGACAATAACCTGCCATTGGCATTGGGAATAAATGTGAGGAGGCAGGAGCTCTGCTGAAGATCAGGCATCGGCCCCATTTGTTTCAGTTCCAGTACTGCTCCAGAGCATCTGAACGCTTTTCTGAGTTTATGAGGCACCCTGCTCAAGTACTGGTCTTGCCTGTGAGCAATGAGAGCGATTTTCAAAGGAATCTAGTCAACTGAGGTGAGTATTCTTGGGGGTGTGACTTGGATGGGAGAGAAACTACTCGTGTACATTGAATATTCAAATATACACATGTAGTTTCCCCTGCCTTATCCCATTTACACATACAACATGGGTAAAGTATGCCGATAACTTTTTTCTTTACCTGTTAGTGAAATTTCAAAGAAATGCTGCCTAGGAGGTTGTTCCCCTTTGAAAAGTTCCCCCAGTTACACTGGAACAAAAACACCAGCATACTTTTTTGCTAGACAACTTAGTGACTATTGTCTTCAGTATGACTGGAGCCAGCCCTTTAAGGTGTATATTATGTGATAGGATGGGATCTCTTCTGGCTTAGTTTCTCAGAGACTGAGCTTCACTGCTGTTGATCTGAGGTGCCAGTCTGGATTTCCCTTCAGTTTAGAAACTTTCATCTATGTTTCTGCTTGTCCATACTAGATATATTGCCTCTTATAAAAAGATCTGTTGGAACATTTGGAACCTCTAGGACTGTGGTGGGTGTTACGGGCGCGTCTGCCACGCCGCTGACGGGCCGAGGGTCTGGGCGCCCTCGGGTACATATCGTCGGTGCAAGGAGCACGGCCGTCTCTAAAGCAGGTGGAGTGAGCCCTTGGACCATGGCGAGAGCTAGGGAGGAGCCCCAGCTACACCGTGGGAGGTGAGCCGGTGCTGGCATGGTGAGCCAGGCGTGTACCGAAGCAGGGATTCAGGAGCGGAGTCTGACCCTCAGCCGGACCAGCACGCCCATGACAACCAGCAACGCAATGTTGGTTGATGAACGGTCCTCCGACTGTTCCATGCCCTTTCGGACCTGCCGCTGGGTAACGTCAAGGGGCGGCAGGCCGGACAGAGAACGAGGGCAGACAGAGTCCATAGTACACGAAGGACATCTTAGGCGTAGGCCAGTGCAGAGACAAGGACTGGTGCAGAGACATCAGAGGCAGGAACAAGGTAAGATGCATACAGGAGACTCAAGGGCGAGGTACGAGACTGGCAACATGGAGCACCCTACACAGCCCACCCACGGGGCTGGTCGAGGACCACTACAGAGGTTGCCTTCAATAAGGTAAGGCTTTCTCACAGATATAGGAACGAGGTGCATGGCGTGCATCACGAAGCGCCCTACACAGCCCGCCCACGGGGCTGGTCACGGACCACGACATGGCTTGCTGCAAGGCACCAGGACATCTTGAAGGTACAGGAACGAGGTGCTAGCATTCAGGAACAGGGTAAGGCAAGTAGCTGCAGTACAGGCAGTCTATAGCAGGGTTTGCTGCACACGGGCAGCCTGAAGCAGGGGATTGTGCACACCGGCAGCCTGAAGCAAGGTTCATTGCACACCGGCAGCCTGAAGCAGGATCATCTGGGAAACACAGGAACTGGATCAAACACAGGATCCGGAACAGACATCAGGTAACACATCAAGGCAAGGTCAGGAACAGACATCAAGGCAGGACAGGACAAGGCGCATCAAAGCAAGGCAGACCATGGAGGACCTGGATCGGGAGAGGTTACAGGCAACTGTAGAACCCAATCCAAAGGCAAGTTGCAAGTGAAATGAGAGTCCTTTTATACTGCAGGATATAGGCAACTCCCTGGGAGGAGTTTGCCAGGACCGCCCCTTGCTGGCCCTATAACTGGGGTAGAGAGCTGCGGGCCGGCCCCTAGGGAGAAGGGCGTCGCCAAACAGGAAGTCCAAACACAGCCATGCAAGCCACTTCCCCTTCTATAGTTATCCCTTTTCTCTCTTTTGCTTTAAGGGGGCGGGGCGGCCTTTGGAGCAGCAACAGGGGGGATCGTAACACTCTTGCTATGACAATAGACTCCCTTGTTGCAATAAGTGTCCAAGAGTGGTAATCCATGCTGCCTTCCAAGGAGTAAACAGAGCCATTTGGCACCCAGTGGGAAAGGCGGTAGTGTGAAACAGAGAAGACTGGTAGTAATAAGAATAATCACCTACTAGCTTTTCTTTCTAGCATTGCCAGACCTGTAGGGTAGTGCGAGTTGTCCAGGGTATGCATTTTACTGGCAGCCAAGACTGACAGAATTGCCAAGGCATTGCACCAATAGGCATATCTCCAATCATGGCTTATTCAAGAGATACCCATTGCTTTGGGTGGAGTTTTCACCCAAAATCCAATAATGCTCTAAGTTGTGATGCGGCAAAGTACCACGAAAGATTAGGTAGCCCCAGACCTCCAGTGATCCTTGGCTGGAAAAGAACCTGCAGAGCTACTCTGGTGGTCTATGCTTCCAGCTAAAATCAAATACTTTCTTCTGCCAATTTTTCAATATAGCGGAAGAAAGGGGGATAGAAAGAGAGGAAAAGAGGAATAAAAATATAGGGAGAACATTCATTTTCTCAACTGCTATGCATCCTTGTCAGGAAAATGAACCCCTAGCCCATTTGTGCATGTCCGTCTTTATATCTCTAAAGAGGGGGATATAGTTAATAGAAAATAACTGTGGGATTCGGGAGCTAATATTTATCCCCAAATACTTAATAGACGACTTAGCCCAGCAGAAAGGGAAACATTTCTTAATCAGGGAAACCTCGGAGGGATCTAAATTAATATTTAAGAGTTCTGATTTTTGAAAATTTACTTTGAACCCTGGGACTTTGCTGAAGGCTTTTAGTTCAGGCTCAACACCCTCGAGTGAGGAGCTTGGGTGCGTTAGAGTGAACATGATGTCATCAGCAAAAAGTGATATCGTAAAGTGAAGAGATCCCAGGCAAACCCCGAGTATAGTGGAAGCATGACAAATTCTAGATGTGAAGGGTTCCAGAAATAAAGCGAATAGTAAGGGCAAAAGGGGGCAACCTTGTCTGGTTCCTCTGTTAATAGAGAAAGCCTGCCTGCAACTGCCATTTACCTTCACCTTAGCTCAAGGGAAGTCGTATAATTTCTGTATCCATTGGAGAAATAAATGTTTGAACCCCATCTGCCGCAAAGTATGGAATAGAAAAGGCCAATGTACAAGGACAAAGGCCTTTTCCACATTTATAGACAATAATACTGAAGGCTGACATTCCTTAATGACCCATCATATCAGATCTATAATCTTCCGAACATTGTCGGCAGCCATATGCTGTGGTTTAAATCCTGCCTGATCAGAGTGGACTAAGGAAGGCAGAAATTTATTTAATTTTAAGGCTAAAATCCTAGCCAGTATTTTCAGATCTAAATTAATTAATGAGATGGGCCTATACGACCCACATAAAGAAGGGTCTCTACCTGGCTTGGCAATAATGGATATCCCTGCAACATTTGAGTGTTCAGAAATGTTTCCCCCCGTCGGAGATAAATAAAATAATTAATTAAGGGTACGGCTAAAATAGAGGAGAATTTTCGATAGTAAGCACTAGTAAATCCATCCAATCCTGGGGACTTACAAGGTTTGAGGGTTTTTATTACATGTATGACTTCAGCAACAATAATAGGAGCCTCTAGGGATTGCTGTTGCACGTCAGTAAGTATTGGTAAAGAGATGGACTGCAAATATTCTAAAATATCTGAGTCAGTTATAGATGTATCTGTACTATATAATGTGGAAGAGAAGTCAGTGAAGCAGGATTTAATTTTGTCAGCACCAGCGCTTATCCTCCCCTGCGCATATTTGATCTTAGTAACTAAGCTTTGTGCTATGCGACTTTTTAGCTGACGCGCCAATAGGCATCCTGACTTGTCAACCCCTTCATAATAGGTTTGTTTAGTCAAGTCTAAGAGATGCACTATGTGAGTGTCATCCAATTTACGTAATTTTGTTTTAGCTGCCAATAGTTTGTGATATATACGCTGGGATTGGGTGCACATGTGCTGCTGGGATAATGCTTCGATGGTGATTATAAGGTCAGATTGGGCTTTCTCTCTCTCACGTTTGCAAAACACTGCCTGGGATATAAGGAGTCCTCTAGCAACCATTTTGGAGCAGTCCCAGATAGTTCCTGGAGAGGTAGAGGGTTGGGAATTCATGTGAAAATAATTCTGCAAATAGTCTTGCAATTTAGTGACAAACACTTTGTCACTGAGTAATGAGTCATTTAAACGCCAGTTGCACGTCCCCCCTATTCTCATGGATGTTAAAAAATCTAGCCAAACAGGGGCATGGTTGCACCATGTAATGGGGCTGATGTCCGCTGAGCAAAGTCTGGGTACTAATATTCTATCAACAAGAAAAAAATCTATATGAGAGTAAGACGTGTGTGCAGCAGAATAAAAAGTACAAGAACGAGACGTAGGAAAATTATGTCTCCAGGCATCCACAAGGCACCAGTCTTCCATAAGTGAGTGCAAGCTATTCCTAGGCCCCGGAAGGTGAGAAGTATGGGAAGTAGAGCTATCAAGTTCAGGGCGAAGTGTGAGATTAACCTAGTTAAATTAAATGAAACAGATGCATAACATAACATAGCATAGCAGAATCACCGAGATTGAATATGGATGTTAATGTAAACGACGGTCATCTGTTTATCACAAGTATAGAATATTTGATCTTTTATATCTGTATCTGCTTATTAAGTTGTAATGTTCATTTGTGGAAATGCTGTTAATAAACAAATACAAAAAAAAAAAATCTCCTCCCAATATAATAAAACCCTCCCCTGTGAAGTGAGTAATTTACTAATCTGGAGCAGAAAGGCTTCTTGGTTCTGTTTGAGAGCATATGCAGATATGAGAGAAAAATATCCCTCCTCCCCCCAGATGAATCTTAATCAAAATATACTTACCCCCTGGATCTGAAATTTGAAATAAAAGCTCTAATACAAGTTGGGCCGATATGAGTATGCCCATACCTGCATATTTAGTGTGCTTCCCACTGGCAGCCAAATATTTGTGCGGGAATTCCTGAAAAGCCAGCAAGTGAGAAGAACAACTTTTATTAAATGTTGACATATTTAAAGTGGCGTAGCCACGGGTGGGCCTGAGTGGGCAGCTGCCCACCCAATTTAGACCCAGGCCCACCCAACTGGCACCGGAACTGCAAGGCTGTTACGGGATCCCATCCCCGCAACAGCGAACAGGAGGACCCATGCCTGGCGTGCCATCACGACACACATGGGGAAGTGCTGCTGTGGCCGTATGGCTGACCGATCTTCCTGTTTGGGGGGGGGGGGAAGCGGAAGCATCGCGCACAGCTTCTGTTTCCTCCCCCCAAAGCAGGAAGATCAGCTGGCCTCTCCTGCTGCCACCGGCCTCCTGCTATCTTCGGGCCGTACGGCCCACCAATCTTTCTGTTTGGAGCGGGGGGAGCGGAAGCGCAGTGCACAATTTCCACTTCCTCCCCCTCGCCCCCCCCAAACAGGAAGATCAGTCGGCCATGCGGCCCGAAGATAGCAGGAGGCCGGTGGCAGCAGGAGAGGCCAGCTGATCTTCTTGCTTTGGGGGGAGGAAGTGGAAGCTGTGCACGTGCTTGAATGTGTATGTGTGGGTGAGAATGGGAGCCTGAGTGTGTGTGTGGGTGAAAATTGGAGCCTGGGTGTGTGTGGGAGTGAGATTGGAATCTTGAATGTGTGTGTGTGGGGATGAGGTTGGAAACTTGAATATGTGGGTGAGAATGGGAGCTTGAATATGTGGGTGAGAATGGGAGCTTGAATGTGTGTATATATGGGTGAGAATGGGAGCCTGGGTGTGTGGGTGAGAATGGGAGTCTGGGTTTGTGTGTGTGGGTGAGAATGGAAGCTTAAATATGTGGGTAAGAATGGGTGTTTGAATATGTGTATGTGTGGGTGAGAATGGGACCTTAAATGTGTGCCTGTATTGGTGAGAATGGGAGCTTGAATATGTGTATGTGTGGGTGAAACTGGGAGCATGGGTTTGTGGGTGAGAATGAGAGTCTGGGTTTATGTGTGCGGGTGAGAATGGGTGCCTGGATGTGCATCTGTGTGTGCATAAGAATACAAGCCTGGGGAGGGGTGAGAAAGTGAGAGCTTGTATGTGTGTCTGCAGAGAATGTGAGCTTGTGTGTTTGTGTGGGGAGAGCATATGAGAGTGAGAGCGTGAGTGTGCGAGGGGGAGTCTGTGAGAGAAAGCATGTATGTGTGTATGTGTGTGGAAGGGAAAACGACAGTAATAGAAGAAAGACTCTGAAAAGGATTTAGGAAATGAGCAACAAGGGAAAAAATGGGAAAAAGAGACCAGGACCAACTGATTAGAAAAATACAAAGATCAGACAACAAAGGGAAAAAAAATTATTTTGAGATGTTAGCAATTTAAATATAAGCAACACAACCGCTCTCTCAAAATTTATGGACAGGTAGTAGTGTATAAAATCATAATAATAAGAAGGTTAAAGTACCACAAATCACCGTGAATTACGTTTTTTTGTATCATTAAGTAGACCTCATACATAGGCGTAGATGTGAATGCTATTCAGCATAACGTTTTATACCAGTAGTATAATCATGGGTCAGAAAAGAATTTTATATGCTTAGTGAGTCCAAAGTGAAAAAAATTCAAAGTTGATGTAGCATGACATTTCTCATTGTATTCATTGTTGCAGAATTTCTTAACGCATCATAGTATTGACAACATTCAATTTCTTAAGATAATGTAGCTACTTAGCTTTTTTTGCTTGTGAAGAAATGCCTGAGAGTTAAAGATATTACAAGGCTCGAGGTGTACTAGCCCGACACTGACCGTGTTTCTGCTTCTGCCTTCATCAAGGGGCCGAATGTATGTAAGATGATTTTCGCGGCATTTTCACCAACATGGAAGTAATGCGTTTCCTCACATTCCTACATTATCTTAAGAAATTGAATGTTGTCATTACTATGATGCGTTAAGAAATTCTGCAACAATGAATACAATGAGAAATGTCATGCTACATCAACTTTGAATTCTTTTCACTTTGGATTCATTAAGTATATAAAATTCATTTCTGATCCATGATTATACTACTGGTGTAAAAAGTTATGCTGAATAGCATTCACATCTACGCCTATGTATGAGGTCTGCTTAATGATACAAAAAATGTAATTCACGGTGATTTGTTTTATTGATAATCTGTGGTACTTTAGCCTTATTATTACGAGCAATTTAACTATGTCATTTTTGGGAATGTGCATTTCTTATATTTTTGTATTTTGCTCTTTCTTAAGTATTCCACTGTTCAGAAATTTTAGTTTCTCAGGCTTTCTATTTTGGTTTTATCTGCATGTTTCTATTTCTAATTTCTAATCTCTTATTTCTATATTAGGTAAGGGTCGGTCTCAGTTTTGCCTGTTTGTGACAGAAATGCAGTATTTCTAGCATATAGTTTCTCTGTAGTAGTAGTCCAGCTTGTTCTGTTATTCCAGTAGGTGATGTATTAATGTTCTAGGGCCTGGTGTAGTATTTGCATTGCTGCTTTTTCATAAGGTTGCTGTTATTTGAATCCTGAGAGTCAGTGCTGTGACTGTATGGCAAGGTTTTAGATGCCTCTTTCTTTGCAAGAGTTTGTGTTACTTCACAAAATAGCAGTGGAGGGTTATTTTTTGCTGAGGTGACACCAGAATTTGAAATTTGTTTTTCATATTAGTTGTAATGTGAATTGCCCTAGCTCTGTGCTGAATCTGTTCTGATGATTAATTATATTTTATTGTATTTATGAAGATTTCTGGTTTTCTGCAAAGGTGGTTCATGAAAGAATACATTCATTTTTGTTTTATTACATGATTGGATCTGATTGTTTCTATACTTGTGCATTTATAAACTGCAATAAATATAAAATAAATTCTGATTAATAAGGAATTTTTAATGCTTGAAATAATTGAAGTAAATTATTTTAAAGTTTCATACATGATGCATAATGGCTGTTGCAAATTACTTAGAAAGCCATTCTAGGGTGCAGTATATGACAATATTTATCAGTAAGAAAACAACTAGTAGTCATGCATGCCTACAGCCCACCCATGTTAACCTTGGGCCCACCCAAAAAATCAATTCTGGCTACACCACTGATTTATGCATGCAAAGAATTATCTATACATTTTAAAAAATGACATATTACACTATGTGATACATAATTTAGAAAGAAAGAAAATGTAATTTAACATAAATATAATTTATCTATAAAAAAGTGTTCCTCTCCTCTTCTTTTCTTCCTTAACTCCTCTTCCAATTATCACTTAGTGCTGAAGGCTCCTGAGCTCACTGTGGCAATCGGTTTGGTTGGTGACTCAGCCCTTACCTTCTTCAAGATATGTTGACGTAACCTTCAATGAACAAGTTGTAGGTGATGCCATTTTATTGGACTAATGCTATACATCTTTGACTAGCTTTTGAGAACCATAGTCCTTTCATCAGGTTAACAAAGAGGCAATGCAGTTACATTCGGTTTAAATTAAGGAAGTTCAGTGGGAAGCCTTCACCTTGTGGCTAGGTACATGTAATGATTCTCTGGGAAATTTTGGTATCTTACTCTGGGAATCAAAGATCATTGTGAATTGAAGAAGAAGAATATTACTGGCATGTAGCATATGGATGTGGTAAAAAGGAATTAGAGTAGGGTGACAGATTAATCTAGGGATTATATAATGAACAGGAACATTAAGTAATGCGAATTACACAAGCATTAAAATATGGCTTAAAAATATTTACAGAGTCTGTCTGCAGACAGACTGAAGCCTTGTGGTACAGTCAGTGATGGTGAAATGCTAATAATCTGTTTCGTACAGAACCTCATTTGCTGCAGATATTATGACACACTGGGCAGGTGCAAACAATTTAACAATTAAGTACTGGCTTGAATTGTTTGCTAGCACTTATAATGATTATACAATGTCTCTTCACTCCTGAGCAGTCTATACCTGAGAATGTGCAGTGAATGCAGTCAAAAGCTGATGTATTAAAGTGGCAAATACCTAAACCAAAAGAACCTATTCCCAGTAAAGAAGGTGCTGAAAATCAAATGCACAAACACAGAAAAAGCAAAGGACATTGTGCTAAATCCTAGATAGTAGATATAGCAGTCCAAACTACATCACCCACATAAGAACAAATGAATTAAGCCAACTAGAAAAATGCCTCAAAGAAACAAGACTTAGGGGTAGATTCTTATTTCTTTATTTACAATTTATATTAATCAATCACTACTACAGCTAAGCTTGCAGTGATGTTCAATTATATCACATTACAATCTATTAACATCAATATATATATAAACATAGCATAAAATTAACATTGTACAAGACCAAAATCAAAACATAATAAATGTAACCCATTCAATAGGTCTTAAACACCTTAGGTTTTTGAAGAGTTGCTAAGTGGCCAAGTTAATCAGTTAATTTTAATTAGTTAACTTTATCCAGATATTCAGCAGCAGTAACTGGTTAAAGTTGCAGCTGAATATCAGATTAAGGCCTATATTTTCTAAAACACCGCAGTGTCGTGAATCGTGCGGTGCAAGGGGTGGGCTGGCTTTCGCACCCAATAGCGCCATCATAAAAGGTGGTGCTATTGGGCACGAAATGGGCAGGCAAAAGGCTCCTTACCTTTTCGCTGTCCACGCTGTCTTCGTGGCGTCCGCCCTGACTCCTCCTCTTCCGGGGCAGACGCCACCCCGACTCCGCCCCTTTTTAGCTATCGCACGTGAAAAGGGACTTTTCACGTGTAAAACGTCCTTTTCGCATGCACTAGCTTTAGAAAATGACCCCCTAAGTCTAACTGCACAAAGCTGTACAAAACTTGTGTGGCTCGATTTAGGAAAGTCATTTATTCAGCTGCACTTGGGTAGACAAATTTAGCTGTTTAGTGAACAATATTGAGCTAACCATCTATGGCTTGGATTTATCAAAATGCACTAAATTTTGCCTGTGATAGAAAAAGGGGTGTGTTAATAGGCAGTTTATCACAATTTGCACTAATACCTATGTGAAGAGCATGCTCTCTCTCCCCCTTGAATCCTTCCAATGCTAAACGTCCCATTGCTCATTGTGGTTTTCTCCCTTAACTCTCTCCCTTTTCCCCCCTATCGGCTCGTTTCCCCGAGGCTTAGGCCTTGTTCCCATTCTTATTATTATTAAAGTTACTCATTTTAATATTATGTTATATCTACCACATTATATGATAGTGTATTCTCTTATGTTGCTAAAGTTTTGCACATATCTGTTTTATTTTCCCCGCACGTTCTTGGTTCCTATGTTTCATTGTATACGCCTTCCGGCGACAGTTTTCAGTTCCATGTAAATCGGTGCGATATGTATCCTGTACAGTAGCATCGGTATAGAAAAGTTAAAAATAAATAAAATAAATAAATAGTGATAATGTTTTTGCCAGAATGTGGTATTTTCTACATACAACCACTGGGGGGACCATGTTTACTATCAGGGCCATTGAAGGGGGGGGGGAGGGGGGAGAGGAAGAGAGAGAGGGGGAGAGAGAGGCGGAGAGAGAGAGAGAGACTAGCCATAATGCCCTCACCCTAGATAGGTATTTATACCTCTATGAGAGGCCCACCTAGTAACTCGAGGTGAAGTTTAGGTATTAGTGTAGGGGTTAGGGGCCACTTTGACATTCAAAATGAGACATATGAACAGCACAGTGCTCTCTTGTGAAGATTTGATGACCTTCGGAATGAAGAAACTCACTCAAAGATGAGATTTGTGCAATGTTCTCTCAACCTAGCTTGATGTTACCCAGGTAGAGAGTCCATCAAGCTAGGTTGAGAGAACATTGCACAAATCTCATCTTTGAGTGAGTTTCCTCACTTCGAAAGTCCTCAAATCTTCACAAATAATTGCCTATATAAAGATGGCCCTATCAGACAAACAGAGAAGGGGAGAGGTACTTGGTGTTGCAGGTTCAGAGCTGAGGAAGGGTGGCGGACACCACCTTTAGAGAGGCACAGGAGGACAAGATGGGCAAGAGCTAGATTTGGGCAATCCAGTGAGGCTAGAGTAAGGGATGATGTGCAGGCAGGGCTGAAGCTCAGAAACAGAGTGCAGGCTGGGCTGGAGCTCAGGAATGGACTAAAGCTGCGTCTCCACGCAGTGAATTGGAACATAGGAACCAACTGGAGCTGCGTAGAGGTAAGAGTGAACTGGAACACAAGAACAGACTGGAACTATGTGGAGGTAAGAGTGAACTGGAACACAGGAATAGAGTGCAGGTAAGCAGGGAGCTCAGGAACACTGGAACAGAGACTAGGGCATGGACAGACTAAGGATAGGACTGGACAAGACAAGGACAATACATAACATGGAAAAGGAAAGCCCCAAGGGGCAAGACAGAAAGAGGCCTAAAGTCTGAAAAAGACCTAGGGAGGCCTCAGAGCTAGGTCAGTGTTCGGAAAGCAAAGAGGGGCCTAGTGTCAGGAAGAGACTTAGAGAGGCCTCAGGGCTAGGCCAGAGTTCAGGAAGCAGAGAGAGGCTTAGTATCAGGAAGAGACCTAGGGAGGCCCCAGGGCTGGGCCAGAGTTCAGGAAGCAAACATCAAGGTTGGCCCAAACATGGAAGGGTCAGAAGGCACAGAGGCCACAAGGGAAGGACCAGGAAAGCATAGGACAGAAAGCCCAAAGGCCACAAGACAAGACTAGGCAAAGGAGAAATAAGAAAGCCCAGAGCCCATGCAGTGAAAGCAGGAAAGGCCTTAGAAGGTCACAAGGCAGAAGTGGCTAGAGCAAGGAACTGAGTAGAACATGATGCCGAAGCATTGAGGCAGAGGCTAGAATGGATTAAATAGGACTAGGGTCTGGGTGTGGGGCAGGCAGGCAAGAGAAGCTTAGCCAGCCGGGGAGGGAACTTGGTGGCACAAAGGCTGTATAAAGAAAGCAGAAATGTGCTGGAGGATGCTGTTCAGAGCCGTGCTCACTGGAGCCCTCTAGTGGAGGGGAGGCCGCACAGTGACCGGAAGCGTAACACATGGATGTAGTCATGAGATGAGACTTAAATTGCAGCCTCCAGCTTGCTGCTGGAAACAAAGGATACATGCGGTTTCTGGTAGCTGGATGTTTTCTCTTAATTAATTACCCTGGAGAAAACTCTTATCTAATAGTACTGAATAGATAGCCATTTATAATTTTTAGAAAGAGCAAGTAAAATAATTTTTAGATATTTCCTGATTTTGTTTTATTTCAAGCTAGGTAAACAGCATTGAAATAGTGCCTGCATATTGTTAATGTTAGGCCAATTTAGATTTGAAAGGATTTTCTGAAGATTTGTTGCAAGTTTGTTCAGAACAGAGAGGGAATTTTCATTTTTTGTGAGGATTTTTAAAAATATTATCTCTGTGAAGCACATCTGATCATCTGGATAGACATGGAGCAGTGGAAATCATCTGGACACCCCCCAATCATCCTGCAACAGGACTACAGATAAATTCACTAAGTATTCAACAATCATGTGAGATTGAACTAATAACTCATGCTACTATTCTGGCCATAATTTAGATGGGAATTTTGAGAACTCTTTTTTTTTTTAATTTGCTTGAATTGAAAAAGGAGATCTAGAAATGAGTTAGTGGGTTTTCTGTTATAAACCAGAAAAAGCTAATTTTTCTATTTTTCCAAATCTAACAAATTCTTCCTTTACTATAATGGCCGGCCTGCTGCTCCATGCCGATCCAAGCGGCAGGTCCGTAAGGGCTCGGAACGGTCGGAGGACCGTTCACCTACCAACATCATCTTGTTGTTGGCGCTGGGAGCTTGCAGGCCCGGCAGAGGGTAAGTCCGTGTCTCTGCCATCCTGGAACATGTCGGTGCAGGACCACTGTCCATGGTCCTGCACAGCTTCCTGCTTCCTCTAGGCGCACGGCCGTGCATCTCTTCTACATTTAAAGGGCCCATGGCCAGATATGCCCTGGGCCCCACCTTTGTGACTGTTTCCTGCTTCAGCCCTATAAAAGGGCTGTTCTTGCATTTCCTCACTGCCTTGCATCGGAGTGTCTTCAGCCCTGGAGGCTCCTGCCTGCCAGCGCTCTGACAGGTCCTTTGTCTCTAAGGACCTGTCAGAGCTCCTCGTCTAGTCGTCTCGTCTCGTCATGTCTTCATTGCCTGAGGTCCCTGTCCAGGTGTCCTGGTGTCTCGTCATTGATGTCCGCTTCCTGATGTTCCAGGTCCCTTGATGTTCTTCGCCTGAGCTCTGGAGCCTTCTGTTCTGCTGGCCGTGGATCTCCAGGTGACACTTCTCCGTCTTGGGAAATGCCGGCAGTGTACTGGTGTCCTGTGTTCCTGAGCCGTCCTGTGCTGCCAGTTTTTGTGGTGCTTCGGATGACAGCAGCGGCTCCAGCTGCTGCAGGAGGCCCCGAGGGCAGCTCCAGCCGCCAGCTGGACTCGGGGATGCAGCCTCCAGCCCCTGGGAAGGCAGGACGTCGGTGGCGGCTCAGTGCCGTGTTGATGGCAGGCAGAAGGCCGCAGTGAAAAGCAGGGCAGGATGGGCGGCCTCCGGTCCGTGAAGGTAACTGAGTCCGTGGCTCCAGCCACGCGGGAAGGCCCGACTTCGGCGGCTCCGTGCCGGGTCGGGCAGGCAGCAAGCAGCCACGGTTAGGAGCCTGCTCGCGGGTCCCCCCCACGAGCAGGGTTCATAACAAATGCCATGTGCTTCTGCCTCCTATAGAGTATAAGAATCTAAATGTGTTATGTAAATATGCATATATTGATTTTGCTTATATTACTTGCAATAGTATTTTTTCTGCTGCAGTCTCTCCTCCCTATCTGTGGGAGAACAGTTATTTATGTGAGCATGTTACTCATGTCTATTCTTAATCACACAGGTGAGAAATGGAGTTATTTATGTGGCCCCTCCCTTAGGTGAGGGTTTATATTATTGTCCCTCATCCCTCCTGCCTATACCCACACATACATCCATCCTTCCACAGCTCCTCTTTTGCATAAACCCTTATTCCATAGTAACCTTATCACACACTCCCATCTCCCCAGCATTGACTCACAACCCCAACTCCCTTAGTGACACACTCCCCCAAGTTCTTCCATCACAAATTCCATTTCCCAGCCTTTTTCCCATTGCCCTTCCATCCTAATTACAAATCCATCCCCTTAACCCTATCACACCTCTATCTCCTCTTTCCCTTATCCCCAACTCTAGGCTTTCCTCTTTCACATACCCCATTCCCCTTTTGTCCCACCCCCAGCCTCTCCCTTTTTTGCAAACTCCCATCCCTATCCTCCTTTTCTCTTATCCCCTTCAGGACCTCCCTGTTTTATAGAATCACACCTCCTCTATCATTTCTTTTCCTTATTACCACCATCTTCAGCCTTTCTAATACTCTCCCTGGCACTGTTTACTACAAAGGGGAGGAGGAGAAGAGTGTCAGAACATCAGGTTACAACCTCCTCCTCTGCCAGTTGGGCCCGACTATTGCTTTCAACCATGTGGCTGTGCAGTGTTCTGTGGTTGAAAGAAGCAGTCAGACCTGGTTGGAGAGGGAGAAGGATGCAGCCTGATATCCTGCCGCTCACCTCCTCCTCCTGCCACATGATGGATGAGAGGGAGGGGGTGTGGACCAGGAAGGGGTTTAGTATGGGCATCCCAATCAAACTAGGCTGGACCAGGGAGCCGGAACTTGTGGAATTTTGCAGAGAACTTTTCCCTCAAGGGGAGAGGCCCATGGCCAGGAGTAGAAGAAGAAGGGTTTCCTCCTCCTGAGAAGAAAGCCAGAGAATGGAGATGAGGGAAGAGGCCCATGGATGAAGATGTTGGATAAAAGAGGTGATTCATTCTCATGAGGAAATTGCCAAGAGCTATGAGGACGGGGTCATTCCAAAACGAGGAGTGTCCCCAAGGAAGCTTGAGTGTGGAGGAGTCCAGGGAGACCTGTATATTGCAGGAAGGTTGGAATAACTGAGGAGAGGTGAGAGTGCTAAAGGAGGGGTAATTGAGTGACTCACTGACTCACTCCTCCCTTCCTGAGATTGAGCTTGCTTTCACCTTTAGTCACAAAGACAAGAATGACTAAAGATAATAATCAAAACTTGAAAATGTATCCAATGAGAGAATAAATGACGTGAAAAAATTATCTTATCATTTGAATTCCCCGTACTCCTTGCCTTATGTACTAGATCAGTTATTAATATGTAATAGAAAATTCATTAGATAGATATTAATGCTTGAATAGGAATACTGCCTCTGTAACCAATCATTGTTTGTTGAGTTATATGAATGTCACTTTGTAAACTGTTCTGATCTATACATGGAATGACGGCATATAAAATGTCTAAATAAATAAAATAGGTCGACATTCTGCTGAGGTGAGATTTTTTTATTGACTGAGCAAGCGGCTAGAGGAGCCAGACTCCCAGATAGGGATAGAGAAAGCAGGACTGTCTGGAAGGGAAAAGGACACATGACCATCTGATCCTAGTTGTCTACCAATCTATTCGATTTTTTTGAAGGTATTAATAAACATGTGGCTAAGGGAGAATTGTTCAATATAGTGTATTTGGATTTTCAGATTTGACAAACTGTCTCATGAGAGACCCCTCAAGAAACTGAAAAGTAATGGGATAGGAGGCAATGCCTTATTGTGGATTGGTATTTGGCTAAAAGATAGGAAACAAAAAGAGGAGGACTGAATGGTCAGTTTTCCAAGTGGAGAAAGATAAATAATGGAGGATCCCAGAGATCTGTACTGGGACCAGTGCTAGTTAACATATCCATAAATGATCAGGAAATGGGAGCAATGGGTGAGGCAATCAAATTTGCAGATGACTCAAAATTATTGTTAAAACATGAGTGGATTGTGAGGAACTGCAGGAGCGCCTTGCGAGACTGGGGGACTAGGCATCTAAATGGTATATGAAATGTAATGTACAGAGTGCAATGTGATGCACAAAGGGAAAATTAATTGCAGTTATAGTTGCACAATGCTAGGTTCCTTATTAGACCTTGGTCTGACTCAGCATGGCTCATCTTATGCTCTTATGGAAGACTAGTCAGTATACTAGGCAGTATACTGTTGAAATGTACAATACTGTTTGCTGCTTTCAGTGAAAAATCCCATTTGGGAAGGCTGTAAGATAGAGTAAAATAAATATATAAAGTAAAATAAAAAATAAAACATGCATCTAAGTAACATAAATAAGAAGTATTTGCTCATATGTGCATTGTTCATACAGTGGCCAGTGGTTTCAAAAGTTTACATTCCCTTGAACATTTTTTTCATTTTGTTGTCAGTGCAACTGCATGCACTTAAAAGAATAGTTTTTTTCACTTAGCAACATTTCAGAGCTAAAAATGTTTTACTGGAGGATAAAATATATACAGCACATATTTAAAAAACAAAACTGAAATTCAACAATTGTATGTCTCCATTCCCCTGAGCCAATATTTAATGGAAGAATCTTTTGCAACTATTTTAGCTATGAATCTGTTGGAATATGTTTCTACCAACTTTGCACACCAACATTTGTCAATATTAGACTTTTTATTTTTACAAAAATAATCAAGCTCTATCAAGTTCCTTGGAGAGCATTGATGGATAGCAATCTTCAAGTCATGCCATAGGTTTTCAATTGGATTGAGGTCAGGGCTCTGAGTAGCTTTGGCTGTGTGGCTTGGGTCATTGTCATGCTAAAAGGTAAACTTCCATTCCAGTTTCAGCTTTCTTGCAAAAGACAGCAGGTTTTCCTCATGGATTTTTCTGTACTTTCTCCATTCATTGTCCCATCTATCCTGACAATTTCCACAGTCCTGCTGATAAAAAAACATCCTCATAACATGCTGCTACACCATCATGCTTCACAATAAGGATAATGTTCTCTATGTGATGTGCTCTATTGGGTTGGCATCAAATACAATACTTTGTATTCAGACAAAAATTTCTATTTTACTTTCATCAGACCACAAAACCATTTGCCACATGGATACAGTATCCCCTGAATGTTCCTTTGCATACTTCAAATGTGGTTTAAAGTTTGTTGTTTTTTTGTTTGTTTGTTTTGTAAAGGCTTCCTTCTTGCCATCCTAGCATATTTGTGGAGTGCTTGGGATATTGATAGCAAGGGCCATGCACAAAGGGGCATGGTTCTTACCCTACCAAGTTGTGTCTCTTTGTGAGCCTTGGCAACGTGAGGCCTAGAGTTGAGCAGGTAAGTTACTTTTATGGATGTGAATTAAC
Source organism: Rhinatrema bivittatum (assembly GCF_901001135.1). Classification (NCBI taxonomy): domain Eukaryota; kingdom Metazoa; phylum Chordata; class Amphibia; order Gymnophiona; family Rhinatrematidae; genus Rhinatrema; species Rhinatrema bivittatum. Next base: position 532,092,983 of record NC_042615.1, on the reverse strand, counting down.
ATGCATTGGACTGAAAATGATTTAAATCAAATCAAAGTAGTTTAGAGAAGACAAAGGGATTAAAGACTTAGACGTACTCATCAAGATTTTTATACCCAATACATCAACATGATTTCATGATTGTTTAATAGGTTTGATAAACATCCAGTCTATGCTAAATAAGATTCTTATCATTGTTGACTTAATTAGAGATTATTATGTCCAAATTTTGATTATTACTGACACAAGGGTCATGCAGGGAGACACATTTAGTCTTACGCAATTTTCTCCAGATGGTTTTACCTATGTATACAATTCTTGCTCAAAGAAAAAGAATGAGAGAGTAACAGTATTGTATAATAACTGTTTCAAAGTACTATTGGCTGATATGGGGAACCCCAACATCTCTGAAATTTGAGGGTTTACTTTTTTAGGCAGTTTGAGATTTACCTTACTTGGAGTTTATTGCCCTCCTAATCATGACACTGAAGCTCTGGATGAGTTATCAACTGAGATTTCAGGGCGATGTTTATCAACCTATCCCATCATTTGGTTATAGTTATTCCCAAAATTTGAAAAATGTTGATTTGAAATCATTGTCTCAGGTTATTGAAGATGCTTTAATGGAGCAAGACTGGGAAGTTCTCTTTAGGGATCAGATTACAATAACCTGGAATGATGCTTTGAGTGGAATATTAGAATAAGCAGCACCTACCAAATAAAACATCCATGGGAATGCTCTGTGGTTTCATGAAGAACTGTGTGTTTTAAGTACTAGTTTCCAGCAGCTTGAATGTGTCTTTCAGAAAAGACAGAGTCCATAATAACTAGAGAAATGTTGAGCTTAAAGGCTTCATTATATTGAAGCAGTTAAACTGGCCAAGCCTGATTATCTTTCTAGAAGGCTCACATCAACTGAAAATTGGCCTCAAAAAAATATTTCAAATCTTAAAAAGTCTTGCCAACTTCCATTCCCAACTACTGAAATTAATGGTTTATTATTTTCTGAGAGTTTCACAAATTTCTTTTCCAGATAAAACTGTTAACATGCAAAAAGAATCAAGTTGATTCTGTAGAAATGATTTAACAGGATCAGGAATTCAGGGAGAAAACAAGGCCAAGTCGGGCTTAAATGCTGCTGTTCCTTGTGAACTTGTTGACTTCAAGGTAATGACTTTGTTTAGCCCCCTCCTCTCAATACTTTTGAGAAGAGAGGAAAATTTTGTGGTCGGTTGAAGAGGATTGGTAAGTATTGCTAGCTGGGAAATATTAGAACTTAAGTTTGGTGAGAGGTGAAATTGTGGGGAAAACAAACTGCAAGTATGTTGCAGTACCTTGACTAAGAGCCAGGAAAAGTAATTTCTTTTAGTGTGTGTGTGTGTGTGTGTGTGTGTGTGTGCCTTTTGTTTAAAAAAGAAAACCAGAGAGCCCAGTAAGTTTTTTTCTAGTGTCTGTGTTTGTACCTTTTGATTAAAAATGAAGACCAGGGAGTTAGGTAAGTTCTTTTCCAGTGTCTCCTGTGGGAGCACTGAAAGGAGAAAATCATCTTGCTAATGTCTGTGCTCGACCTGCGCCCAGGCCTGCTCACCTCATCCCAGCTCCAACGGGTCCCGGGCCGCCTCTCCCACTGCTGCTGCTAGCTCGGCTCGACCGCGGCATCCCGCGGTGGCGACCGTCGGGCCTTCCAGCTCCTACCAGACTTCTCGGCAGGGCTCAGCGTCCTCCGTGGCATCGGCCCCGCCCTTAGGCGCGTGCACAAGAACCGTCTGATCTCTCAAAGGGCCATGGGCGGGTCCCAGCTCCGCAGCACACCCTGATGGGAATACTTAAGGAAGTGGTCAGAAACCACTTCCTTGCCTTGGCAATCGGGTCATACACTCTGGTGTCTCTAGTTTGCCTTCCAGTGTCTCCTGTGTCTCCTGTTCCAGCATCTCCTGTGTCTCCTGTTCCAGCATCTCCTGTTCCAGTGTCTCCTGTGTCTCCTGTTCCTTCATCTCTCCATCTCTGGTAGTACCCTTCGGACTGATCTCACAGTACTGACCATTGCTTGTTCTCTGACTACTCCTGATCACTGCCTGGAACCGACCTCTGCCTGACCCGACTACTTCCGGATTGACTACAGGTACTGACCCCTGCTTCACTGACCATTCCGGACTGATACTCTGGCCTTGATCCTCGCTATACACTCGGACTCTCTGTTCTGGCCTCCTGTGACCTTTGGACCTTCTGCTCTGAACATCGACTGCTTACCCTTGTTCGTGGTGGGCATGCCCCTGTGCTTCCTCTCTAGGAGATCCTGCGAGGCCCACCTAAGACCAGGCGGCCTGGGTAACCAAGGGCTCAACCTGAGGGAACCCCGGGTTGCTATTGGTGAAGCTCCAGCTAGCCTCTGTCTCCTCCTGTGCTCCGCCTCCTGGTGGCAGGCGCTCTCTGGGTCCGACCGGAGGGCCGTACCAATCCTGCACCAGGCCAAGGGTCCACCTCTAGCGCAACAGTTAATGGCTAAATAGGATCAGTGAGTATTGCTTTGGGAAATTTTAGGAGTTAAAAAGTTTGGGGGGAGATGTGAAATAGTGGGGTGTATTATTTAGTGTGTATGTGCCTATAATAAAAACCAAGTTTAAGGTATGTAATTCTAGTTTCTATCTTTCCCTCCCTCCCACCCACCCGCAGCTCATCCTTTGATTTATAGGCAAGAGACACTTTCACATTAAAAATTAAATTAGGCTTCTATCTAAAATACAGGATTACCTCAGCCCTTATCAAGAGTCTAATTATCACCTTGCAGGTCACTAGAAACATAGAAACATAGAAATGACGGCAGAAGAAGACCAAACGGACCATCCAGTCTGCCCAGCAAGCTATGTACTTTTTTTTTTTTTTTCACATACTTGTTACTCTTAGGGGCGGATTTTAAGAGCCCTGCTCGCCTAAATCTGCCCAAAACCGGGCGGATTTAGGCGAGCAGGGCCCTGCGCGCCGGGAAGCCTATTTTACATAGGCCTACCGGCACGCGCAGAGCCCCGGGACTCGCGTAAGTCCCGGGGTTCTCCGAGGGGGGCGTGTCGGGGGCGGGTCCCGGTCGTCACGGCGTTTTCGGGGCGTGTCGGCAGCGTTTTGGGGGCGGGTACGGGGGCGTGGCTACGGCCCGTGGTGGTCCGGGGGCGTGGCCGCGCCCTCCGTACCCGCCCCCAGGTCGCGGCCCGGCGCGCAGGAGGCCTGCTGGCGCGCGGGGATTTACGCCTCCCTCCGGGAGGCGTAAATCCCCCAACAAAGGTAAGGGGGGGTGTAGACAGGGCCGGGCGGGTGGGTTAGGTAGAGGAAGGGAGGGGAAGGTGAGGGGAGGGCGTTAGAGGATTCCCTCCGAGGCCGCTCCGATTTCGGAGCGGCCTTGGAGGGAACGGGGGTAGGCTGTGCGGCTCGGCGCGCGCCGGCTATACAAAATCCATAGCCTTGCGCGCGCCGATCCAGGTTTTTAGCAGATACGCGCAGCTCCGCGCGTATCTACTAAAATCCAGCGTACTTTTGTTTGCGCCTGGAGCGCAAACAAAAGTAGGCTATTCGCGCTCCTTTTAAAATCCGCCCCTTAGCTTTTAGTACCTTTTAGTTCTATTTCCCTTCCAAACCACCATTAATGCAGAGAGCATTGCTGGAACTGCATCCAAGTGAATATCTAGCTTAATTAGGGGTAGTAACCACCGCAATAAGCAAGCTACACCCATGCCTCTGTCCACCCAGACTATGCAATTCGGACCTTGTTGGTTGTTGTTCATATACAGATCCTCTTTTCTACATTCCCCTGCCGTTGTATCAGAGAGCTATGCGTTGAAAGAGAAGTGTTAGACTTTCTCCCCTGCCGTTGAAGCAGAGTGCTATGCTGGATATGTATTGAAAGCAAATTATCGGCTTATTTGGTTTTGGGGAAGTAACTGGCGTTACAAGCAAGCTACATCTCACTTTTTTGTGAATGCAAAACCTTTTTTTCTTTTTTTTCTTCAACATTTCCTCTTGCTGTTGAAGCCCAGAGCAATGCTGGAGTCTCACCAACCGTGGGCATGTACATCGAACAAGGGCATTATCTCCAGGTAGTAGCCCTCATTCTCGCAAGCCACATTAACAATCAACAAATATTGAACAAGCCTAATAATTGGCAATACCTATAGCCTATGTCCTAACTGGTAAATTTACATACTCACCCACCCCTCTGTTTATTTATTTTTTTTGGAGACGGCAGCCCTCCATCCTTCCGCTCCGTGAAGGTGGTATACCATTAGCATCCCGCTCCGTGAATGCCACTCCAGCCTTCCGCTCCGTGAAGGTGGAACACCGACCACTGGCCACTGGCATCCCGCTCCATGAATGCTTCTGTGGCTACTGCCGCTCCGTGCAGTGTTCTGCCGCCTCCTCCCACCCCTGGCCTTGCGGGCCAGGTTATTGCTTATGCCAGGCCTTCATTGGGCCACCCCCCATGCTTAGAATATATCCATCCCCACGCTTTCCCCCTATGCAAAGTCCTTGGTGCTCCGCTCCTCCCCTTCCCCCGACACCAAAACTTCCCTCCTATGCAGCGACAAATCTCCTTATGCACCGGTGAGGACCCTGCGTCCGCTACTTTTCGTGACTGTGACAACTCCCCCCCCCCACAACAAGTCCTATAATTTGGACTTCAAGGGCTGCTGCTTCTCCCTTTTGCTGCAACAGGTCTAAGGCGATCTCTAGCTCAGCCTTTCTGCGCACTTCGGCGGCGGCTGTGGCAGCAGCGGCTTACTGTTGTTCTTCTATTCTGAGCCCTTCTATCTTGAGGGCTGCTGCTTGTTCGGCATAGTGTATGCGAGCCACCCCCTCTTCATTCACGTCCTCTAGACTTGATGGATCCACAGTGTTTATCCCACGCCCCTTTGAAGTCCTTCACAGTTCTGGTCTTCACCACTTCCTCCGGAAGGGCATTCCAGGCATCCACCACTCTCTCCGTGAAGAAATACTTCCTGACATTGGTTCTTAGTCTTCCTCCCTGGAGCCTCAGCTCGTGACCTCTGGTTCTGCTGATATTTTTCTGACGGAAAAGGTTTGTCGTTGTCTTTGGATCATTAAAACCTTTCAAGTATCTGAAAGTCTGAATCATATCACCCCTGCTCCTCCTTTCTTCCAGGGTGTACATATTTAGATTCTTCAATCTCTCCTCGTATGTCATTCGATGAAGACCCTCCACCTTTCTGGTCGCCCTTCTCTGTACCGCTTCCATCTTGTCTCTGTCTCTTTGTAGATACGGTCTCCAGAACTGAACACAGTACTCCAGGTGAGACCTCACCAAGGACCTGTACAAGGGGATAATCACTTCCCTTTTCTTACTCGATATTCCTCTCTCTATGCAGCCCAGCATTCTTCTGGCTTTTGCTATCGCCTTGTCACATTGTTTCACAGACTTCATATCATTAGACACTATCAGATTAATAGGGAATACATCAATACATTTAAAGGATTCTAATTTACACATTCCTATTTCTTTAGCATCCTTATCTTAACTAAGAAATCAATAAAATTAAGATGAAGGCAGCAGTCTAGCAGCAAAAGGGTGTATTCCTGTCTTTTGCATCGAGTGCCACATTTATGATTTTTTACCCATTGGTGAGAAATTGTATGTGTGCACTTGGTGCAAAGAGCTCCTGGCTCTCAGAGAACAAGTCCAATCTCTGGAGGCTAGACTGGCAGACCTAGAGGAGCTGAAGTACATAGAGGAGACCTTCAAGGACAGAATAGCCAAGTCCCAACTCCAGTCTGGAACCCCTGGTGCTGCCTTTGAGGAGGAAGATCACCTTGTCAGAGAGCATCACCATAGTGTATCAGGAAGTGGTCCTGTAGCAAGGGCCTGTTCTCCAGTTGATGCACTGTCCTCTTGCATCAATGATGAGTGTCCCAGGCCTACTGCCCAGGAGGGAAAGTTAGGTCGGCCGTCATAGCTGGTGATTCTGTTATTAGGAATGTAGATAGCTGGGTGGCTGGTGGACGTGAGGATTGCCTGATAACTTGCCCGCCTGGTGTGAAGGTGGTAGAGCTCATGCATCACCTAGATAGGATGTTAGACAGTGCTGGGGAGGAGCTGGCTGTCATGGAACATGTATGTGGGCTCCAACAATATAGAAAGGTGTAGGAGGGAACCAAATTTAGGCTATTAGGTAGAAAGCTGAAATCCAGAACTTCCAGGGTAGCATTCTCTGAAATGCTCCCTGTTCCACGTGAGGGTCCCCAGAGGCACACAGAGCTCCAGATTCTTAATGCATGGATGCAACAATGGTGCATGGAAGATGGATTCATTTTTTTAAGAAACTTGACAATCTTTTGGGGAAGGCAGAGACTTTTACGAAATGTTGGGCTCCACCTTAATCAGAGTGGAACCAGGCTACTGGCACTAACCTTTAAAAAACTGATAGAGCAGCTCTTAAACTAGAACAAGGGGAAAAGCCAAGAGTTAATCAGCAGTGGATGGTTTGTAGGGAAGTATATTTGGAGGATATTATCAAATGGGAGAGTTAGATGACCAAGGGGTTAAAGGGGAACATAGGGAAGATAAGGCCATCACTGAAAGACTAAATGAATTCTTTATTTCAGTGTTCAAAAATGAAGATGTTGGGGAGATACCTGTTTCAGAGACAGTTTTCAAAGGTGATGATTCAGATGAATTGAACCAAATCATGGTGAACCCGGACGATGTAGTAGTCCAGACTGACAAACTGAAGGGTAGCAAATCACCTGGACCAGATGGTATACACCCCAGGGTTCTGAAAGAACTAAAAACTATCTATTGTACCTGAAGACTGGAAGGTGGCCAATGTAACCCCAATATTTAAAAAGGGCTACAGGATGATCCAGGAAACTATAGACTGTTGAGCCTGACTTCAGTGCTGGGAAAAATCATGAAAACTATTCTAAAGAATAAAAATACAGAACATATAGATATGGTGAATGGGATACAGCCAGCATGGATTTACCCAAAGGAAGTCTTGCCTCACAAATCTGCTACATTTTTTTAAAGGGGTGAATAAACATGGATAAAGGTGAACTGGTAGATATGGTGTATTTGGATTTTCAGAAGGCGTTTGACAAAATCTCACAGAAGAGGCTTCTAAGAAAACAAAAAAGCCACGAGATAGGAGGCAATGTCCTTTTGTGGATTTCAAACTGGTTAAAAGACAGGAAAAGAGAATAGGATTAAATGGTCAGTTTTATCAGTGGAGAAAGGTAAATAGTGGAGTGACTCAGGGATCTGTACTTGGACCAGTGCTTTTTAATATATTTATAAATGATCTGGAAAAGGGAACGATGAGTGAGGTGATTAAATTTGCAGATGACACAAAATTATTCAGAGTAGTTAAATCACAAGCAGATTGTGATAAATTGCAGGAGGACCTTATTAGACTAGAAGATTGGGCATCCAAATTGCAGATGAAGTTTAACATGGACAAGTGCAAGGTGATGCATATAGGGAAAAATAACCCATGTTGTAGTTATATGATTTTAAGTTTCATTTAGGAGTTACCGTCCAGAAAGAGATCTAGGAGATTGCTGTGTTTGTGGTATTGTGGACCCTTGGTCACTGTGGAGATGACTCCGCCCATGGGGAGGAACCCTGTGGGGAACCACAGTGATAGGCTGAACTTAGATAGCAAACACAGAATGAATGGAACGTTTATTGTACTGCTGTAGTGTTATGGTTAAGCGGTGTTTGGGTGGATTCTTGGGTACTGTGGCAGATTACCACGCCCACGTGGAGGAGCTCCGTGAGGCGCCTCAGTACTGGGCTAAACGCAGATGCACAAACACAGAGTTTGGTTCTTTTATTAAACAGCTTGTAGTGTACCACCAGAGGTGGCAATAGTGAGGTAGCCTGGAAGTAGCCGTCTCAGGACCCTCGGAAGAGGGGACCCTTCTTACCCCGTTATTATAGGGGAATTCTGGTGCAGGTTTCCCAGCAAGGTAGCACTGTGGATGAGATAGACTGACGGTTAGATTTCTCACTAGTTGGTATGCGATTCCACCAGGTTGAAGAAGTTAGGTAGCGGCACCGAGGCAGGGAGAGCAGGCCCTCGAGGAGCGAGAACCTGATCCCTGTAAGGCACCTGAAATAAAGCAGAGGGCCCCGAGGAGCGGGTACCCTGGTTAGCAATACCCCGAAGGGCAGAAAGAGAGCTTCCAGTGGCAGCACGGAAGCAGCAGAGTAGCTTAGAACCGGCTGAAACCAATCCTTTGCTAACTTAACGAGCTAGCAACAAAGCACAGGCTATATACCCGGATGGTGTGACGTCAGTGGAGAGGAACGCCCCCAAGGTTCGTGCCATTGCTGGAATAAAGATGTGGGTGGCATGCATGCGCACACCCTAGTAGGCCCTTGGGAGGAGCATGGCAGGAGGCAGCACCATAGCCATTCCGGGGACGCCGGAGAGGTCGGCTTGTAGACGCGGCGGCAGCCATTTTCCCTAGGGATGCGGGAGGAGCTGTGAACAAGGTGAGACAAACAGGGTGAAGCCATCTAGCACCGACGGACGCAACATGTAGATAGATGGTTTGAAGCAGGAAGGTAAGGCACTGAGGTCTGCGAGATGCCAATACTTTCAACAGTCTCAGATGTAGAATCTCACCCAGATGTTCAAGAGAGGTGGGGACCCGCGGTGTGGGCAATGCCGAGCCTGGTGGGTGGAGTTAGAGCACTGGATCATAGAGGTACTCACAGGAGTGTAGGCGTCTTCCTGGTAGTGAGATGGTGAGACCGAAGGTCCATGGTACAGGATACATAGACTGGTAGGCCCTCGAGGAGCGAATACCTGATAGTCCGGAGATCCTGAAAAGAATAAGAGAGAGAGACCCCTGAGGAGCGGGTGTCTTGAGCTTCTAAAGGAGCGAGGCCCTTGGAGTGAAGAGTGGCATCTAAGCGTGCAGCTTAGAGCGATCAGTGTAGCTTAAACCGAAGTACTTGCTGTTGTGACCATTGCTGCCCGATGTCTCCACTCCACCCTCCTCACCTCCTTGGCGACTCCCTCTTGCTCAAGTTGAAGGTTGGCTCCCTCGGAGTCATTCTGCTGTCTTCTTCCGGTGTCTCCAGAGCGGCTCGACGCTGCAATCCGCCATGTTTCACAAGGGCCTAAGGGTGCGATCGACGGATGCAACAGTACCCCCCTTCAAAGGGCCCCCTCCAAGACCTCTTCCAGGTGGTCTGGGTTTTCGTGGGTGTGCCAGGTGGAATTGACGTACCAACTCTTTATCTGTAATCTTGGCCAGTGATTCCCAGGAGTTCTCTTCTGGGCCATAATTCTCCCATGAGATGAGATATTCCCATGTCTTGCTTCTTTACGTACATCAAGGATGTCGTCCATGGCATATTCAATGTCATCCTCTGTATCCAGACTGGTAGGTTCTGGGGTTTTCCTGGAGAATTTGGAGAGCATCACTGGCTTTAATAGAGATACATGAAATGCATTATGTATCTTCATTGACGGAGGCAGTTTTAGACTGTACGTCAGATTCCCTAATCGCCAAAGGATGGCAAAGGGTCCCACCTAGCGAGGTGCAAATCTTGCAGAAGGAAGCTTAAGTCGAAGGTACTTGGTGCTTAACCAGACTTTGTCTCTGGGCTAAAACTGTGGTGCCTTTTGATGATGAGTGCCATAGGTTCTTTTTGCCTTTTGTCCTGCTTTGAGGAGAAGCTCCTTTGTTTGTCTCCATAGTTGGGATAATTCTGCTGCAGTAGACTGGGCAGCAGGAGAGGTCACTGTCAATGGAATTGGCAGAGGAGGTAATGGGTGTCTTCCGTAGACAAGCTGGAAGGGGGAAGACCCCGTTGCGGTAGCAGGATGCGAATTAATGGCAAATTCTGCCCAAGGCGGTAATTCAGCCCAGTCATTCTGTCTAGAATTGACATAGGATCGCAGAAATTGTTTCAGCGTTCTATTCATCCTCTCAGTCTGACCGTTAGACTGAGGATGGTAGGCAGAGGTTAAATCCAAGGCGATGTCAAATTTTTGACATAATGCTCTCCAAAACTTTGCAGTAAATTGTACTCCTCTGTCAGATAGGATATGCTTAGAACATAAGAACATAAGAAAATGCCATACTGGGTCAGACCAAGGGTCCATCAAGCCCAGCATCCTGTTTCCAACAGTAGCCAATCCAGGCCATATGAACCTGGCAAGTACCCAAAAACTAAGTCTATTCCATGTTAGGCGGAAGATGTGTTTAACAGTCTCAGATGTAGGCGTCTTCCTGGTAGTGAGATGGTGGGACCGAAGGTCCATGGTACAGGATACATAGTCTGATAGGCCCTCGAGGAGCGAGTACCTGATAGTCCGGAGATCCTGAAAAGAATAAGAGAGAGAGACCCCCGAGGAGCGATTGTCTCAGTTAGTAGAGGCCCCAAAGGGTGATGGAAGCGAGAGACTCCTGAGGAGTGGGTGTTTTGAGCTTCTAAAGGAGTGAGACCCTTGGAGTGAAGAGTGGCATCTAAGCATGCAGCTTAGAGCGGTCAGAGTAGCTTAAACCGAAGTCCTTGCTAACTCAAAGGTGGTAGCGAAGCAGAGGCTTTAAATACCCAGAGGTATTGACGTCATGCGGTGGGGACGCCCCCGAGGTTCCCGTCATGATGTGTATTTGAGCGTAGGAGATGTGCACGCGCGTGCCTTAGGAGGCCAACGGAGTGAGCATGGTGGACTGGAACGCCCTTGCTAAGCTGGAGACGCCAAGGCCCTCAGCACTCGGCACCAGATGTAGCCATCTTGCCCAAGGAGGAGGAAAAGGGAAGAAAAGAAGTAAGGCAGAGACGTCGCAGTCGTCTGCAACCGATGGACGCAACAGAGATATAGTGGACAATGCATTGAAATCGTCAGCTCAGTGTGCTGTGGCAGTCAAAAAAGCAAACAGAAATTATTAGGAAAGGAATGGTGAATAAAACGGAGAATGTCATAATGCCTCTCTATTGCTCGATGGTAAGACCACACCTTGAGAACTGTTTTCAGTTCTGGTCACTGCATATCAAAAAAGACATAGATGCACTGGAGAAGGTGCAGAGAAGGGTGACCAAATTGATACAGGGGATAGAACAGTGCACCTATGAAAAAAGGCTAAAGAGGTTAGGGGCTGTTGAGCTTAGAGAAGAGAAAGCTGAGGAGGGATATGATGGAGGTCTAATAAATCATAAGAGGGATAGAATGGATTAATGTGAATTGTTTTTTTTATTCTTTCAGATAATAGAAGGACTAGGGGGCACTCCATGAAGTTAGCAAGTAACACATTTAAAACAAATTGGAGAAAAATCGTTTTTATTTAATGCACAATTAAGCTCTGGAAATTGTTGCTGGAGAATGTGGTTTAAAAGTATAAAAAAGGTTTGGACAAGTTCCTGGAGAAGTCCATAAATTGCTATTAGTCAAGTTGACTTAGGGAATAGTTACTTCTTATTACTGGCATTAGTAGCATGAGATCCACTTCATGTTTGGGTACTTGTATGGTACTTGTATGTTGGATTGTCCACTGTTGGAAATAGAATGCTGGGCTTGATGGACCATCGATCTGACCTAGAATGGCATCTTCTTTTTTTTTTTTTTTTTTTAATTTTTTATTTATCAATTTTGCATAATACACAAAGAATAAACTTTGTTTGATAACATTTCCATAGGTACATGTATTCAAAATAAGAAGAAATGAAATTTGCAAAGATCACGAGTCTAATTACATCATAGATATAATCCTTCTCATAAACTGTATCCCATCGGATTTATATAAGTAAACATGAGAGAATGGGGGCGTATTTACTAGAATTGAGAAGATTGAAAATAATACATCACAAGAAAAGAAAAACAAGATGGCGCAAAATCTGCACAATCATTAATTTTTACCCAATAGTGAGAGGCGGTTGGCTTTTACTAACCAGGAATTCTCACAAATGGTCCGGGTTAAAAAATACATAAACATTATTAGAGGTTTTAACTACACATCTACACGGATATCGAAGATGAAAACTCGCTCCCAGTGCCAACACTTCCGCTCTCATCGATAGGAAAACTTTTCGTCGCAATTGAGTAGGCCGAGATAAATCAGGAAACATGCGGATCAGCTGACCTAAGTATAATTCTTTCATATTCTTGAAATAAGCTTTTTATATGTATATACTGTTATAATATTATTTTATTTTATATATATTAGTAAAGCCTATTCTTAACATTTAACATTCAATGTTACTTTCCCCTCCTTATATTCCCCCTCTTACCCCCCCCTCAACTGTTCTTTTGTTAATTTGTTATAAATTGTTGATATAACTCTGTTCGATGTAAAACGCCTCCCCAGGCGTCTGTTTGCGTTACAATGTGAACCGATGTGATATCCCTGATGAATGTCGGTCTATAAAAATTTTAAATAAATAAATAAATAAATAAAATTATAAAGCTAAAGTCCTGTTCCGAATATAATGAGATAAACAATACAGCTCTCTCTGTTATCTCTATTTCAGAATTTTCCAAATACTGAGTAAGGTTAGATAAATCAGGCCTATTCCCCTCCCTTAAAGAAACATTACAAGCTCTTTGAGATAAAAAGCTGATTTTTTTTAACAGGAGGTATCTGATCAATTGGGATTTTTAAGGCCTCTTGAAGGTATTTCTTAAAAGTCACAGTAGGTATTTCACCCAGAACTTTAGGAAAGTTCAGAAGTCTAATATTCAAGTGTCTAAGAAAATTCTCATAAGAACATAAGAACATAAGAAAATGCCATACTGGGTCAGACCAAGGGTCCATCAAGCCCAGCATCCTGTTTCCAACAGTGGCCAATCCAGGCCATAAGAACCTGGCAAGTACTGTCTGTACCCAAAAACTAAGTCCATTCCATGTAACCATTGCTAATGGCAGTGGCTATTCTCTAAGTGAACTTAATAGCAGGTAATGGACTTCTCCTCCAAGAACTTATCCAATCCTTTTTTAAACACAGCTATACTAACTGCACTAACCACATTAGCTGGCAACAAATTCCAGAGTTTAATTGTGCGTTGAGTAAAAAAGAACTTTCTCCGATTAGTTTTAAATGTGCCCCATGCTAACTTCATGGAGTGCCCCCTAGTCTTTCTACTATCCGAAAGAGTAAATAACCAATTCACATCTACCCGTTCTAGACCTCTCATGATTTTAAACACCTCTATCATATCCCCCCTCAGTCGTCTCTTCTCCAAGCTGAAAAGTCCTAACCTTTTTAGTCTTTCTTCATAGGGGAGTTGTTCCATTCCCCTTATCATTTTGGTAGCCCTTCTATGTACCTTCTCCATCGCATCTATATCTTTTTTGAGATGCGGCGACCAGAATTGTACACAGTATTCAAGGTGCGGTCTCACCATGGAGCGATACAGAGGCATTATGACATTTTCCGTTTTATTCACCATTCCTTTTCTAATAATTCCCAACATTCTGTTTGCTTTTTTGACTGCCGCAGCACACTGCACCGACGATTTCAGTGTGTTATCCACTATGACACCTAGATCTCTTTCTTGGGTTGTAGCACCTAATATGGAACCCAACATTGTGTAATTATAGCACGGGTTATTTTTCCCTATATGCATCACCTTGCACTTATCCACATTAAATTTCATCTGCCATTTGGATGCCCAATTTTCCAGTCTCACAAGGTCTTCTTGCAATTTATCACAATCTGCTTGTGATTTAACTACTCTGAACAATTTTGTGTCATCTGCAAATTTGATTATCTCACTCGTTGTATTTCTTTCCAGATCATTTATAAATATATTGAACAGTAAGGGTCCCAATACAGATCCCTGAGGCACTCCACTGTCCACTCCCTTCCACTGAGAAAATTGCCCATTTAATCCTACTCTCTGTTTCCTGTCTTTTAGCCAGTTTGCAATCCACGAAAGGACATTGCCACCTATCCCATGACTTTTTACTTTTCCTAGAAGCCTCTCATGAGGAACTTTGTCAAACGCCTTCTGAAAATCCAAGTATACTATATCTACCGGTTCACCCTTATCCACATGTTTATTAACTCCTTCAAAAAATTGAAGCAGATTTGTGAGGCAAGACTTGCCCTGGGTAAAGCCATGCTGACTTTGTTCCATTAAACCATGTCTTTCTATATGTTCTGTGATTTTGATGTTTAGAACACTTTCCATTATTTTTCCTGGCACTGAAGTCAGGCTAACCGGTCTGTAGTTTCCCGGATCGCCCCTTGAGCCCTTTTTAAATATTGGGGTTACATTTGCTATCCTCCAGTCTTCAGGTACAATGGATGATTTTAATGATGTTGCAAATTTTTACTAATAGGTCTGAAATTTCATTTTTTAGTTCCTTCAGAACTCTGGGGTGTATACCATCCGGTCCAGGTGATTTACTACTCTTCAGTTTGTCAATCAGGCCTACCACATCTTCTAGGTTCACCGTGATTTGATTCAGTCCATCTGAATCATTACCCATGAAAACCTTCTCTATTACGGGTACCTCCCCAACATCCTCTTCAGTAAACACCGAAGCAAAGAAATAATTTAATCTTTCCGCGATGGCCTTATCTTCTCTAAGTGCCCCTTTAACCCCTCGATCATCTAACGGTCCAACTGACTCCCTCACAGGCTTTCTGCTTCGGATATATTTAAAAAAGTTTTTACTGTGAGTTTTTGCCTCTACAGCCAACTTCTTTTCAAATTCTCTCTTAGCCTGTCTTATCAATGTCTTACATTTAACTTGCCAATGTTTATGCTTTATCCTATTTTCTTCTGTTGGATCCTTCTTCCAATTTTTGAATGAAGACCTTTTGGCTAAAATAGCTTCTTTCACCTCTCTTTTTAACCATGCCGGTAATTGTTTTGCCTTCTTTCCACCTTTCTTAATGTGTGGAATACATCTGGACTGTGCTTCTAGAATGGTATTTTTTAACAATGACCACGCCTCTTGGACATTTTTTACTTTTGTAGCTGCTCCTTTCAGTTTTTTTCTAACAATTTTTCTCATTTTATCAAAGTTTCCCTTTTGAAAGTTTAGCACGAGAGCCTTGGATTTGCACACTGTTCCTTTTCCAGTCATTAAATCAAATTTGATCATATTATGATCACTATTGCCAAGCGGCCCCACCACCGTTACCTCTCTCACCAAGTCCTGTGCTCCACTGAGAATTAGATCTAAAATTGCTCCCTCTCTCGTCGGTTCCTGAACCAATTGTTCCATAAAGCTATCATTTATTCCATCCAGGAACGTTATCTCTCTAGCGTGACCCGATGATACATTTACCCAGTCTATATTCTCGACTGCTTCTAATCGTCTTGAAGAAGCCAAAGAGTCCCGCACTAGGCCTGTGGATGTGTCTTGTAACTTTTTCACTTCTATTTTTAGCTTCTCAGTCACATGCACTTGTTCTTGTTGCGCCAGTAAACTGTCTTTAGACACCAAATCTAGTTTCTTTCCCAAACTTGCAATTTGAGAGGTTTGTTCCTTAATCAGTTTTGCCATACCTGCCATCATTCCCCATAGGGAATCCATCGAGACAACCTCTGGTTTGATAAATTCCTCTACTTCCAGATCGTTCAATCCAAATTGCTTAGCTGAGTCTCGTTCCTCTCCAGCCAGGGAGATCTCCCCTCCAACCGCTCCTCTCTCTGTTGGATCCGGGGCACTCAGCAGCACGGTACTTGGTAGTTGCTCCGCTTCACTGCCACTCCTCCCTGCCAGCACAAACGCTTCGACGAGACTTCCCTCCATCGATGTTAGTGCAGGGGCGACAGTAGGGATGTGCAGAGCAAAATTTTATGTTCATATTTTTTATGTCCGAAAGGGGGTCCCACTTGCGGCCAATATGGACATAAAAAAAATCCAATGAGTTGGGTATATGTACATATGTGCAAAAAAAAATTTTAAACCCCCTCACCCTCCTTAATCCCCCCCCCAGACTTACCACACTCCCTGGTGATCGAGCGAGGAGTGAGGACGTCATTTCTGCAATCCTTGGCGAGAAGCATGTGACGTCGGTGGCACGTCGAGTGACGCGGCGTCACGTGATTCCCGGCAAGTTCGCGCCGGACGGCTCGTTCGGCCCAAAAAGAACTTTTGGCCAGCTTGGGGGGGCCTCCTGACCCCCCCAAGCTGGCCAAAAGTTCTTTTTGGGCCGAACGAGCCGTCCGGCGCGAACGAGCCGGGAATCACGTGACGCCGACGTCACGTGATTCCCGGCAAGTTCGCGCCGGACGGCTCGTTCGGCCCAAAAAGAACTTTTGGCCAGCTTGGGGGGCCTCCTGACCCCCTCAAGCTGGCCAAAAGTTCTTTTTGGGCCGAACGAGCCGTCCGGCGCGAACTTGCCGGGAATCACGTGACGTCGCGTCTGAGTGACGCGGCGCCACGTGATTCCCGGCGAGTTCGCGCCGGACGGCTCGTTCGGCCCAAAAAGAACTTTTGGCCAGCTTGGGGGGGTCAGGAGGCCCCCCCAAGCTGGCCAAAAGTTCTTTTTGGGCCGAACGAGCCGTCCGGCGCGAACGAGCCGGGAATCACGTGACGCCGGCGTCACTCGACGTGCCGCCGACGTCACATGCTTCTCGCCAAGGATTGCAGAAATGGCGTCCTCACTCCTCGCTCCATCACCAGGGAGTTGTGGTAAGTCGGGGGGGGGGGGATTAAGGAGGGTGAGGGGGTTTTATATTTTTATTTTGGCTCAACAATCGCGATTTCCCACATATCGAACATATCTATGTCGATATGTGGGAAATCGATCGTTTATGTCGAATCAATTTTTTAAGTAAAAAAAAAATATGAGTTGCGTTTTACTAATGCGGTCAATCCGAATGCACACCCCTAGGCGACAGGCTTCGGCGAGGATGCAATTAGAGGTTGTTTTGGGTTCGGCGGGCTTAAGGTGATTTCCCCGGGCGAAATCGTGGCTTCTCTCCCCGAACCGCCAATGGGGCTCTCCGTCGGTTTGGGTTGTGCAGAGACGGCGTACTGAGTTATCAATCGCTGCTCCACCACAATATCTGGGTCCGCTGGGAATACCCTGATCTTAGCCTTGCGTTTATGCGGCATAATAGTGGTTGAAAACCACTTAATCAGTGGAAAATATTTACTTTTTAGTAGAAACGGCAAGCGGGAGCAGGACAGAGACGCCGTCTAAATCGCCATCTTGGAAACGCCCCAAATTATCTGAGAGAATGGCATCTTCTTATGTTCTTATGTGTCCTATTGATTCATTTCCTTCTACATTTTTTAGTGAAGAAGGGGTTGGGACTTTGGCTGTTTCTTCTGAAGTTAGTGAATGCTACTTTAACTTAGACGCATACTCTATTCTGAAACAGGCGCTTCTCCATTCTATTCTTTTAAAAAAGACTAAATCTGATTACCATGTACTAATTACAGACCAGTTTTCAATTTATCCTTTTTAAGCAAAATCTTAGAAAAAGTTGGATTCCAACAATTACTGATACATATGAATAAAGTTGAGGATCTATATTCCTGCCAGTCAGGATTTAGACAAGGATATAGTGCAGACACTTTACTATTAGCATTAGTTGACACTTTGAAAATGCATGTTGATACAGGCCAAGATTCTCTAGTAGTAATGCTGTACTTAGCAGCTTTTGATTCTGTTGATTACATGCTCTTGTTAATTCAATTATTAGATATAGGGGTACAAGGACTTGTATTACAATGACTGTGATTACCGTATATTCGATGGTGCAAATTCATCAAATGGTTTGTGGTTCTAAATACTCCAGACCTAGACCTTTGACTTGCAGAGTACCCCAAGGTTGGATTCTTTCTCCTCTCCTATTTAATTTGCTCCATTGGCATCTCTAATTCAATGTTTTGGAATCAAATGTTTTTTCTACACAGATGACATTCAGCTGGTGGTTCACATGGCATTAGACCAGTCTGAAGCCATTAGTAGCCTAAATAGATGTCTAAGTGCAATAGCTATTCAGCTTTTGGAGTACAAATTAAAGGTTAATCCAGATAAGTCTGAGCTATTATGGATAAACAGACTAAACTGAACTTTATTTACCTCTCCTAACATTCAAGAATTAGACATTTGTAACAGTGAAATAGTTTGTAGTCAGTTAGATACTAAACTGCCAATGCAGAAACAAATTTCATCAGTAGTTTCTGCGTCATTTGCACATTTACGATTCAAAAACTTTGAAACATCTTAAAGATTAAAGACATTAAAATAACTACATCCTAAAGGGGGCATTTTAAAAGCCCTACATGTGGCAAATCCGTGAGATTCACGTGTGACTGGGATGCGAGCAGGCTATGCAGATTTTAAGAGGCCTGCAACCATGCGCGTATCTCCTGGTACACGGATAAAAAAAGGTTCGGCGAAAAAGGAACTGCACCCATAAAGTCAGTTACATGCTCTAGTGCATGCACTGGGATCCCACAACCGCATAACTTGCTTCTGCTATGGAGAGCATGTAAGTAGTTAAATTTAAAAAAGGGGTAGTCAGTGGGGTTTTAGGAGTCAGGGTTAGTAGGGGTAAAAGGGAGGCAAGTAAGGTAGGGCGTTTAGGAAGTCTGCTTCTTTACTGGGGCGAACTGGGAGGGAACTAGGAAATAGGCCTATTGAGTCGCCGTGTGTACCTACTAAAATTCCACCCCTTAACACGCTCGAGACGGGATTCCCACGCACATGCGCGCGTCAATATAAAATCGTGCGCACATGTGCACATGGGTAGCCAATTTTATAACTTTCCTCCTTTGAGTTTTTTGTAAACCGGCATGATGTGTTTCACGAATGTCGGTAAATAAAAGTTAATAAATAAATAAATAAATAAATAACATGCAGGTTATAAAATTGGCGTGTCCATTTGTGCATGCCGGCAAATGTGAGCACATGTGTGCCTGCGCACAACTCTTAAAATCTACCTTTAAATTTATGCTATAATTTTAAATAGATTAGATTAGTGTAATACCATTTATCAGGGTTTACCTGGAGTTGCTTTTAAGCATTTACAAACAATAGGTTAGTAATGAGTCTCAGGAGTCAAAACCATAGAACTCATGTTACGATTTCGTCTGCCAAGCAGCCTTATCGTACTCTGATGCAGATTATTATGATGCTTCGCTACCTGCAGAGGCTTCCATTGAGCTCTATGCAGAGCTATCCGAGCCATCTCCTCAATGACCTCCTGAATCAGCCTGTCCTGCAGCCTCTGCTTCACCAGGAGTCCTCCACAAGCTTGGCCTTTAATCTTGCCAAGCTCCTCCTCAATGCTCACATCACATCCAAGCTCCTGCCCTTTGTAACCCAGCCCTGTTATTGTATCTTTGCTTCATCATGGAGTCACCCTTGGCTCTTTGACCTGGCTGCTGTTCCTTGCCTTGCCTTGTGGCCTCTGGGCCTTTTTGCTCCTTGCCTTGCCTTGTGATCTCCAAGCATTCTTGCTCCTTGCCTTGTGGGCTATCCAGGCCTTATCCTGCCTTGCAGCCTCCAGGTCTTCTTGCCTTCTGCTCCTTGCCCTGTGGCCCTCAGACTTTCTGCTGCCTTGCACCTTGCCCTGTGGCCTTCGGGCCTGCTCTCACTTCTTATCTTGCTTTGTGGCCTACCCTAGGCCTTGCCTTTCCCTGTGGTCTTCGGGCTTGACCTTACCTTGTTTCTTGCCCTGTGTCTTCTCTAGACCTCTCCTTGCTTACTGGCCTCTGGGCCTTCTGTGTTACTGCCTTTGGGGCTTATGCTCTTTGTTCTGTCTTGCCTTGTCTAGTCCTTGTCCAGTCCTGCCCTGCCCAGTCCTATGTATTGTCTGGCTCCAGTCTATATCAAGTTCTAATCCCTGCCTTGCTTATATGTCTCCCTGGCTGTGCTCATTATCTTGCCTTGTTTTTGTTTATCACAGTTCCAGTTCTTGCATCGCATTCAGCTCCTGTATCAAGCCTTGCCTTGCCCAGCTCCTGTATGAACCCAGCCTGTTCAGCCATGTTCCAGTCTGACCAACCTGTCCAGCCTTGCTCCAGTCTGTATAGACTCACCATGATGAACAGCCACCGCAAAGACCTACTGAGCTCCAGGAAAAAAGGTCTCAACTTGAGGGAAGGGGGCTAGCTAGACAGAAGAGCGGTCCCTAGTCCTGTCCCACATCCAGCCTTGCAGTCCTGTACCACTCCTCAGTCGATGTACCCTGAGTCCTGAAACCCTGACACCCCAGGTTTGTATGAATTACCCAGACTTCTAGTCTCTCCTTATATACCATTATACTTTTATCCATTGTTTAGAAATGTTTATATGTATGGGTTTGGTCTCTTTGACTAATTTATTCATTCCCTTTGTTCCCACAAAGTATCTTAATATCTACTATCTGAGAACTTCTTAGGATTTCAGTTCCATCCCAGGCTAGATTTAGTAGCCACTCGTAGTTCAGCAGTTATCTGTGTGGCTTCGACCTTGTGGGACAAGTTTTCTTTAGAAATATGTCAGACAGGGAACTATGTAACAGTTTGCAAATTGTTCATCGTTTGATTAATTGCAAAAGCTTTTGGGGATGGAATATCAGACACTAAGAATGAATTGCTAGAAGTGTAAATGACTATGAGGATAAACAGCATTTTTAGACATGATAGAAGTGGGTTGAGAGATTACTAGTACATTGCTTTAGCTTGAAGATGACTTAATTTTGTATCTTATAAGGTAGAAGATGTGGTGAGGTTGTTTTACTAAGTAAAATGTATTTTAATAATGGGCAGAATATTTGGACATTATCCATGAGAGATTATTATTGTATGTTTGTTTTTAAATATCATTGGATTAGCATTTTATTCTGTTATGTATCCCTCTCTTGTTTTTGGGCCACTTAATCGAGAGGCTACAGCAAAGTCCCAGGGCCAAGGTTTCTTTCCTGGATCTCTTGCTTGCTCCGTATGGATCAGCCTTTAGCCCTGTGTGCCGAGGTTCACCAGTGAGGGAAAGGTACACACCTCTGGAGTCCTTGCTGCAGTAGTGGGATCTGTGTTACAGTCATTTGCTTTCACCCTGATCACAATTACTGGTCAGCTTGTACTCACAGAGAGAGAGAGGAGTCCTCTTGATGAAACCAGCCCCAAAACATGGGCAAGGAGTCAGCTGTGGTGTCCAACTCAAAGTCTGAAAAACAAAATCCACACTAATGTAGCAAAACATCTTAAGCAGCAGCACAAAAATAATCACTCCAAAGGCCACAGTCTCTTTATCCATTGTGCATGTCCATTGTACCCTCCTCTGAATCAGTGTCCAGGCAAAAACCCTCTCCCTGAGAAGGGTGGGAAAATTCTCTTCTACCTCTAGCATGTGCTAGAAGGGAACAAAAATCCTTCTCATCAGCTTCTTTCAAAACAGCAGTTTCCAGCAGTTTCAATCCACTGTTGACTGGTCGTGGGAATGCAACCACCATCAACCTGCAGCCCTTCCAAAATGGGGAGAAAACTGGTCAAAACTGTATAAAAATCTCTCAAAAAACATGTGAATAGCACTTCATAGGTGAGCAGTGAGACCTACCAAAAACCTCCTCCCACAAAAATCTCCTCTCCTCTCCAACCTAGAAGGGTCTCCCAACCCTCTCAGTTTCTACAATCTCACCCTTCCTCTGAATCTGAGCATACTCACCTAAGAACATTTAAAAGTGAATTTTAAAAGTTGGCACGTATCAATTAGTGGATGCACGTACAAGCTGGGCCTATGTGTGGCGACCGAATTTTCAAAGCCCCTAGCATATCCAGCATAGCTCCCTGCTTCAACGGCAGGGGAGAAGATAAACAACCAATAAGGGCTGTATAACATAATCTGGGTAAAAACAAATAAGCATGGGTGTAGCTTGCTTATTGCGGCGGTTACTACCCCTACTACCTCTAACTAATCAAGCTAGATATTTCACTTGGATGCAGCTCCATCACCGCTCTCTACATTAATGGTGGGGGTGGAAGGGAAATAGAACCAAGAGCTAAGAGAAACAGATAAGTATGAGAGAAAAAATGAGGGAAGCTTGCTGGGCAGACTGGATGGGTCATTTGGTCTTCTTCTGCTGTCATTTCTATGTTTCTATGTTTCTATGTTTCTATGCGCGCATCTCCCGCTGCACGCACATCTCGCCTGGATTAAAAAAGGGGCATGGTCTGAACATGGTACTGCCATGGTATGGGTGTTTCGGGACATAGCCAGAGATGTGCGTGTAAGTACTTAATGCGCCCAGGTGCACATCCAGGTCCAGTGCTGCGAAACCTTAACCTCTATCATAGAATAGGTGCAAGTTTAAAAAAACAATCCAGCCATCTCTGAGGGGTTTAAAGGGTATGGGGTAACTGGGGAGAGTACAAGTTATTAAACCAAGGGGGTTTGAAGGAGCTAACTCAAAACTGATGAAACTGATGGACAAACTGGTGAAACAGGTCATGGCGTGGACGTTCACCCATTATAAAATTATGTGGCAGAAACCTGATATGCGCGGCTGGGAGCACACAAATTCAAAATTGGACACACATGTGCGCGTGCCCAGGCTATTTTATAACGTGCATGCAAGTTGTAAAATCGTCGCGTCCCTGGGTGTGGCGCCCCTTTGAAAGTTACCATCACAGGGAGCAAGACGCATCCCAAAAAGGGACATGGGGAATACCCATAGGGAGGGATGAAAAATGCAAAAATCCTCCCAAAGCTGGTCAGAGAGAAAAATCTATCTAGATAAATGAGCCCTGACCGACGTGCCGCAAATGCGCAGTAGAGAGCAGCTCTACCGCGCATGTGAGCACATCGGCCAGAGCAGAGCGTGCCCCCCCCCCCCCAAAAAAAATGGCGGCAGCGGCGACAGCGGCAGGAGCGGCGGCGGCGCACGCGAGGGAGGGAGGGAGGAGCAGTAGCGGTGGCGACGCACGCGCGCACGAGGGAGGGAGGGACACCTCCCTGTCTGCCGGTTGTGGATGAGCTGAAAGGGGAGGGAGGAAAGAGTGAGGAGAGAGTGAGCTGAGGGGAGGGGGGAGAGAGTGAGCTGAGGGGATGGGGGAGGGAGGAGAGGGAGAATAGAGGGGAAGGTGGGAGGGAGGAGAGAGTGAGGGGAGGGGAGGGGAGGGAGGAGAGAGTGAGGGGAGGAGAGGGAGGAGAGAGTGAGAGGAGGGGAGGGAGGAGAGTGAGAATAGAGGGGGGAGGTGGGAGAGAGGAGAGAGTGAGGGGAGGAGAGGGAGGAGAGAGTGAGAGGAGGGGAGGGAGGAGAGTGAGAATAGAGGGGGGAGGTGGGAGGGAGGAGAGAGTGAGGGGAGGTGGGAGGGAGGAGAGGGGGAGGGGAGGGAGGAGAGTGAGAATAGAGGGGGAGGTGGGAGGGAGGAGAGAGTGAGGGGAGGTGGGAGGGAGGAGAGGGAGAATAGAGGGGGAGGTGGGAGGAAGGAGAGAGTGAGGGGAGGTGGGAGGGAGGAGAGGGAGAATAGAGGGGGGAGGTGGGAGGAGGAGAGAGTGAGGGGAGGGGGGAGGAGAGAGTGAGGAGAGGGAGAATTGAGGGGCAGGTGAGAGGGAGGAGAGAGTGAGGTGAGGGGAGGAGAGGGAGAATAGAGGGGGGAGGTGGGGAGGAGAGAGTGAGGTGGGGGGAGCAAGTGGGAAGGAAATAGACCGAAATTTTTTTTTTAAATGTAGCCCGTTGTTACGGGCTTAACGGCTAGTATTTAATAAAGAGGTGAAGCCCCCCCTTTACATGTATTCATTTAATAACTGAACTTGATGGGGACCTATAATCCATAAACTAATCCACGATGATAAAGCCGACTGGCTTAACACAGCACTGCGCGTGCACGTACCACAAAGAAACCCGAGATCTGCAAACAAAGCTCTACTAACTGTCCCCTCTGTCAAATCAGCACATCTCACGCAAGTAAGGGAAAGAGCACTGTCACTGGCTGGTCCCGTACTCTGGAACACCATGCCACTTGAAATAAGACTACAGACAAATCTGAAATTATTCAAAACTAATCTGAAAACCTGGCTTTTTAAACAAGCATTTTATAAAGATAAAGAAAAGGAGAAAAATAGTTGAGCGATAAGGATGCACCAAGCTAGAAGTTTTTAGTAACCTACATAATCATATTAATGTTAAAATTAAACTGCCTAATTTGTTCCTAACAATCAGGTTTAACTTACACACCTAGTTTATTATTTTAAATTGTTACCGTACTATGATGGCACACGAGTAATTTGTAATCTATACCACCCATATTTCTCTTTATCGTGCCCTTCTGTAAACCGTTGTGATGGTATTTAACTTAACAACGGTATAGAAAATTTTTTAAATAAATAAAATAAAATAAATAAATTGCATAGAGTTTTTATATTAGGTGGTATATCAAGTTGAATACATAAATAAATTGTAGTGACATGTAAACAGCTGACCTGTCTTGGCAAATGGCTTTTTCCTAAGTTACCATTGGCCTCTTGGTTGCCTCCATAGAAGCCAACTTATGGGGGTGCTGCACTCAACCCAAATTACAGTGCCCCTAGCAAAAAGAAGAAACAAAACATTGTGGGTCATGAGAGTGACTGACCAACCTGAATTTAAATGTCCAGAGAAGAACAGGTAATGCAGACATGGGAAAGACCCATGTGGCCAAAACAAAAGCAAGGGAAGCACTCAAAGCCCCTCTACTCATTGTTCTCCCCAACCAACCCCACCAGCCTCTTCTCCCACCCCACCAGCCCACTTAAACCACAGTTTCCCCCCACCTTCATCTGTCCCCTCTACTCTCCCCCCCACACTTTTCTCTCCCATTCTCCTAATCCCTTCTTTCCCCCCTCTCCTTACTCCTGCAATGTTTTAATTCTTCTCCTCTTGCAAAGGCATACTTTGACTTTTATATTGGAGGCAGGGACTTTAATACCCCTCTGCCTGCTCCACTCCCTACATCCCCTCAGCCTGCTCTGCTCCCCATGTCCACTTGACCGTTCTTTACTGTTTCCCACCACTCATCCCTCTTCAGCAAGTTAAACTTCCCTTCATTGGTAGGCTCAGCTGACCTCTCTATTTATGATTCCCTTTTCTCTGTGGGCTTGGGTCGCTTCTGTGTTCTGCTCTGCCTGTGGCCAGGCAAATCTCTTTTTAATGAAATTGATCTCCCAGAACTTACAGATTCCAAGTCAGAACCAATCCCATGCATACCCTGCGCCCTGGTACCTCAGCAGTCAGCATCTCCCCAGCTCCAGGGCCACAGCTGCATGTGGTACATCCCGCACTCAGCTTGAAAGCCCCAAAGATACCTGTTGTCTCCTGCAGGGTATAACAGGGGAATGTATTTTTTATTTTTGTGAACAAAAGGAACAGTATTCTCCTCCATTTATGTCAAATAGGATTAGATTGGTGCCATTTCTTTATCCTTTGTTGTGACCTTGGCCGAAAAATCATTAAATTATCAGCAACTTATCACCATCACATTGAAATTCACCCCGTTGCTTGAAGGCGCACTTTATTTTTATTTTATCATTGTAATCAAGTATTTTGGTCATTATAGGTCTCGGCCTATTACCGCTCGAGCTGTGGGCCCCCATACGATGCACTCACTTGAACCGCATGGCCACATAGGCTTTTTCTGCAGATCCCAGGCCATTTAGAAAATGAGTTTGAAACCAGTTCATGGGATGAGAATCAGGCAAATTTCTGGCCACACTGAGTAATTTAATATTATTTTGGCAGCTGCAATTCTCAAGATCCTCTAGCTTCTCATACGCCACTTTCACCTCCCACTTGAGAGTGATAAGTTGAGACTCAAGTGTTTTTACCTTCATGGAGGTTTCAAAGGTGCCAGCTTCAATTTCTGAGAAATGGCGAGCAAACTCTGTAAATTTCACATTCATTGCCACTATCAATATGCTAATTTTTTCCAACCGCACATCAACTGTTGAGATCACCTCAGTAGATATTTCCCAAATAATTTCAGCTGTCTTATACCCTGGTGAATCTGCGGCCTCCTCCGTCATCTTGGGATCCGCCATTTTTGCCTTCTTCTTCTTCTCATTCTTAGTAAGTTTTGCAGCCATTACCTTTCTATTGAACTTTTACAAGCACAAGGAAAGGCACCACAATCTTGCCTGCAGTAGATTTGAATAAGAAGTAGTGTGGCTGGGAAAATAAAGAGCACAGAGGGTGGCATCTGGAGCTAATCTAACATGTATCTGAGCAGCTCGTAGCATCATGTGATCCTTTCATGACATTTTTTAAATGAAATGAGAAAAAGAGCAACAAAATTTTGTTGGTTTACTTCTATTTCATTTTAAAATATATGAAAAGAAAACTTCCTCAGAGGAAGACTGGAGACTTCCTGGAGGCCTCCCAGTGCCTCCCGAAGGCCTTCTGGGGCTGACAAAGAGCTGACCCCGGGCCCCACCAACTGGGACTTCCCATATCTTTCCCATCCAAAAGGTACTGGATGACTGAAACCACCCTGGCCCCCACTTACCCGATCTGTGGGGGTCCAGATGGGCAGAAGGTATATTCTCTTATCTCTTGCCCTGATGTCATCCACATTTTATTTATTTATTTGTTGATTTTTATATACTGACATTCGTCGGAACATCATGCCGGTTTACATTGTAACAAATTAACAAGAGAGTGAAATACAATAAACAGGGAAGGGGAAGGGGGAGCAGCAATGAAGGAGGAGAGAGAAGACAGCAAGTAGGAAGGATAGAGAAAGAGAGATTTTAAAGGAACATTCGAAATATAAATTAACAATAAACAATATATGTACAGGTGAATATTTGAAAAAAATATAAATTAACAATAGACAATATATGTACAGGTGGGCTGGTAGGTACCAGACCACTGATGGCAGTGAAAGGGAGGGAGGGAGGAAGGGACAGGGTAGAATAAGCTTAGAGTGGAGGAGGGGAACTTATAACACAGTATTTAGGAATCTTTGCTTGGGGGGAAGAAACACTGTATTTTGGAGTCTTTGCTAGAGGGAAGAAAAGGGGAGAAAGAGGAGAGGCAGATAGGAGGAGGGGAGAGTGAGTGGCTAAGGGGTTAGAGTGCAAGCTAAGTTTGGTCAACATCTGGATACGCTAATGTGAAGAGCCAGGTTTTGAGCCCTTTTTTAAATTTAGAAAGGTTAGGTTTTAGGCGGAGGGCCGTTAAGGGTGTTCCATAGGGAAGGGCCGGCAATGGAGAAACCCCTTTCTCTGGTTGAGGTGTGGTGAGCAGTTTTTAGGGAGGGGGTGTATAGAGTTCCAGCAAGGTTGGATCTGGAGGGGCGGGTTGATGATCGGAAAAGTGGTGCATTCTCGAGCCAAGTGTGATTTTGATTGTGCAATAGATTGTGGAGAATGGTGAGTGTTTTGTATTTTATGCGGGAGGCTATAGGTAACCAGTGGGGGTCTTTTAGGATAGGGGTAATGTGATCAGATTTACGTGTGTTTGTGAGAATTCTGGCCATGGCATTCTGTAATAGTTGGAGGGGTTTGATAGTAGTAGGAATTGCAATAGTCCAGTTTAGTTAAGATAGTTGCCTGTAGGACTGTGCGGAGGTCTTGGGTATATAGCAGGGGTTTAAGTTTCTTTAGGATGTGCAATCTGAAAAAGCCTGTTTTTATGGTATTGTGGATGTGAGATTTGAAATTTAAATGTTGGTCAAGATAGACACCGAGATCTCTCACATTGCAGCTGAATGCATCGGGAGAAGGGTTGGTGTTGCTTAAGGCAGGGAGCAAGCGAGCTGGGGGATTGGAGATTGTGAGGAGCTCCGTTTTAGTTACATTTAAAGCGAGATGTAGGTTTGAGAGGAGAGTGTTGATTGAAGTAAGGCAGGAATCCCAAAATTGTAATGTTTTGGGGAAGGATTCTTGAAGCGGGATGAGAATTTGAATGTCGACAGCGTACATGAAGAACTTTAAGCCAAGATCAGAGAGGAGAGAGGAGATAGCAGAGGGGAAGGAGATAGATATTGAAGAGCGTAGAAGAGAGGGTGGAACCCTGTGGGACGCTCTGTGTGAGGGGAATGTGGGATGATTCGCAGTTGACTATTTTTACGGTGTAATTTCTGTTGAGATAGGACGAGAACCATTGCAACGCAGAACCAGTGACACCGATTTCAGCAAGGCGGGTGAGGAGTATGGTATGATTGACGGTATCAAAGGCAGCAGATATGTCAAGTAGGGCCAGTATGTATGATTGACCGTGGTCCAATCCCTTGAGTATAGTGTCAGAAAGGGTAAGAAGGAGGCTTTCAGTGTTATGGGCTTTACGAAAACCAAATTGAGCCGGGTGAAGGGTGTTGTGCTCTTCAAGGAATTCGGTTTTCTCCATTATTTTTGCTATGAAAGGCAAGTTAGAAATAGGGCGATAATTCGCTGGGATACTGGGGTCAAGGTTAGGTTTTTTTAGGAGGGGTTTGACTACTGCATGTTTAAGGGGGTCGGGTACTTTGCCATGTGAGAGGGAGCAGTTTATTATGTCAGCCAGGAGTTTTGAAATGGTGGCAGGGATGGAAAGAAGAGTCTTAGTGGGGATTGTATCTGATGAATGAGTGGCGGGTTTAGCCTTTTGGAGGATTCGTTCAATCTGTTTGGGAGAGGCGAGTTCAAGGGACTCAAGGTTAGCGCTTGAATTTTTGGGAAGGGGGTTGACAGGGGAGGGATTAACAGGGAAACATTGGAGGACATTAGTGATTTTGTTTCCAAAAAAATATGGCAAGTTCCTCACATTTAGTGCTGGCATTTTCTTCAGTGGATGGAGGGGGGGAGGGGGTGGTTAGTTCAGTGACATAAGAAAAGAGAGCATTGGAATTGAAATGGTAGTCATGTATTTTAGTGGAATGGTGGTCTCGTTTTGCTTTTAGGGTAGATTGTCTGAATGAGTGAAGAGAAGATTTATAGGCAGCTGCGTGAGCTGGGGATGGAGTCTTTCGCCAGGTTCTTTCTTTATTTCTCAATTCATTTTTTAGCTTTTTTAATTCAGTAGTGTACCAAGGGTTTTTTACTGACTTGTTGTGGGAAATTTTCTTTTTTACTATAGGGCAGACTTCATTGGCTATGGTGGTGGTGAGATTGTTCCAAGAAGATAGTGAAATATCAGGGTTAGTAAGGTCAATGCTCGGTGATTTTTCTTCGAATGCTGTAATGAGAGTATCAATAGAGCAGGGTTTACGGTAGGAGATGGTGCTATAGGGGAGGGTAGGTTGAGGGGTAGGGGTGTTTATGGTGAGGAGAGCATTTATAAGGGAGTGGTCGGACCATAGGACCGGGATTGTGGAAGGGGTATGGTGAGATTGAATGTTAACATTAAAATATAAGATCAAGAGTATGACCTGCTTTGTGTGTGGGGGTTGTGATCAGTTGTCTGAAGCCTATAGCTTGAAGGGTATTTAGGAAGAGTTCACAAGATGGGGAGAGAGGGAGGGCATCTACGTGGAGGTTGAAATCTCCTAGAATTATGGCAGGGGTGTCAATAGTGATGTTGTCTGATAAAAATTCGATGAGGGGGGAGGGATCCGGATCAAGCTGCCCTGAGGGGGGCGTATATGAGGCAAACTTGTAGTTCTTTGGCTTTGAAGAGGCCAATTTCAAGTTTATGGGGAGCAGTGATCTTTTGAGGTTTCAGATTGAGATGTTTTTTTGTAGCGAGGATGACCATTTGGTCTTCTTCTGCCAACAATAATATGTTACTATGTATGTTAAGATGCCTAGATCTTTTTCCTGTGTGGTAACTCTTAATATGAAATCTAACATTATATAGCTTGGGTTACAAATACTTTATCCTATGGGCATCACCTTGCACTTGTCCACATTTAATTTCTTCTGCCATTTGGATGCCTAGTCTTCCAGTCTCACAAGGTCCTGATGCAATTTATCACAATCTGCTTGTGATTAAACAACTCTGAATAATTTTGTGTCATCTGCAAATTTGATCAGCTTGCTCATTGTTCCCTTTTCCATATCATTTATAAAAATATTAAAAAGCACCAGTCCAAGTACAGATTCCAGAGGCATTCCACTGTTTAACAATGGAACAGTGCTATACCGGGGTACAAATTATATCGCAATCACAGAGAGGAGCACCCGGGAGGCGGTGTAGCGCTTTATGTCCGGGATGGCATAGAGTCCAACAGGATAAACATCTTGCATGAGACTAAATGCACAATCAAATCTTTATGGGTAGAAATCCCTTGTGTGTTGGGGAAGACTATAGTGATAGGAGTATACTACCATCCACCTGGTCAAGATGGTGAGACGAACAGTGAAATGCTAAGAGAAATTAGGGAAGCTAACCAAATTGGTAGTGCAGTAATAATGGGAGATTTCAATTACCAGAGAACACTGGTGCAATCTGAAACTTATAGCCACCAAAGGTTTCAAATAGAGACTTTTTTATTATTCCAAACGGATTGAATGTGACAGGAAACTTGAAATGGCAACTCCGTGAATCATAACAACAACTTTTAACAGTCCCCCGACACGGTCCCGTGTTTCGCTAGGCTGCATCGGGAGGGACCAAAGACATGATTATATCTGTAACAGCGTTACCCGAAGCGCTCCGGGTGACGCTGTACCTTCTCCATCGCTGTACCTTCTCCATCGCAATTATATCTTTTTTGAGATGCAGTGACCAGAATTGTACACAGTATTCAAGTTGTGGTCTCACCATGGAGCGATACAGAGGCATTATGACATTTTCCGTTTTATTCACCATTCCCTTTCTAATAATTCCCAACATTCTGTTTGCTTTTTTGACTGCCGCAGCACACTGTACCGACAATTTCAATGTGTTATCCACTATGACACCTAGATCTCTTTCTTGGGTTGTAGCAAATAATATGGAACCCAACATTGTGTAATTATAGCATGGGTTATTTTTCCCTATATGCATCACCTTGCACTTATCCACATTAAATTTCATCTGCCATTTGGATGCCCAATTTTTCAGTCTCACAAGGTCTTCCTGCAATTTATCACAATCTGCTTGTGATTTAACTACTCTGAACAATTTTTGTCTCTCACAAGGTCTTCCTGCAATTTATCACAATCTGCTTGTGATTTAACTACTCTGAACAATTTGTGTCATCTGCAAATCTGATTATCTCACTCGTCGTATTTCTTTCCAGATCATTTATAAATATATTGAAAAGTAAGGGTCCCAATACAGATCCCTGAGGCACTCCACTGTCCACTCCCTTCCATTGAGAAAATTGCCCATTTAATCCTACTCTCTGTTTCCTATCTTTTAGCCAGTTTGCAATCCACGAAAGGACATTGCCACCTATCCCATGACTTTTTACTTTTCCTAGAAGCCTCTCATGAGGAACTGTGTCAAACGCCTTCTGAAAATCCAAGTATACTATATCTACCGGTTCACCTTTATCCACATGTTTATTAACTCCTTCAAAAAAGTCAAGCAGATTTGTGAGGCAAGACTTGCCCTGGGTAAAGCCATGCTGACTTTGTTCCATTAAACCATGTGATTTTGATGTTTAGAACACTTTCCACTATTTTTCCTGGCACTGAAGTCAGGCTAACCGGTCTGTAGTTTCCCGGATCGCCCCTGGAGCCCTTTTTAAATATTGGGGTTACATTTGCTATCTTCCAGTCTTCAGGTACAATGGATGATTTTAATGATAAGTTACAAATATTTACTATATTTACTAAAGGGTCTGAAATTTCATTTTTTAGTTCCTTCAGAACTCTGGGGTATATACCATCCGGTCCAGGTGATTTACTACTCTTCAGTTTGTCAATCAGGCCTACCACATCTTCCAGGTTCACCGTGATTTGGTTCAGTCCATCTGAATCATTACCCATGAAAACCTTCTCCATTACAGGTACCTCCCCAACATCCTCTTCAGTAAACACTGAAGCAAAGAAATCATTTAATCTTTCCGCGATGGCCTTATCTTCTCTAAGTGCCCCTTTAACCCCTCGATCATCTAACGGTCCAACTGACTCCCTCACAGGCTTTCTGCTTCGGATATATTTTAAAAAGTTTTTGCCTCTACAGCCAACTTCTTTTCAAATTCTCTCTTAGCCTGTCTTATCAATGTCTTACATTTAACTTGCCAATGTTTCTGCTTTATCCTCTTTTCTTCTGTTGGATCCTTCTTCCAATTTTTGAATGAAGATCTTTTGGCTAAAATAGCTTCTTTCACCTCCCCTTTTAACCATGCCGGTAATCATTTTGCCTTCTTTCCACCTTTCTTAATGTGTGGAATACATCTGGACTGTGCTTCTAGAATGGTATTTTTTAACAATGACCACGCCTCTTGGACATTTTTTACTTTTGTAGCTGCTCCTTTCAGTTTTTTTCTAACAATTTTTCTCATTTTATCAAAGTTTCCCTTTTGAAAGTTTAGCACAAGAGCCTTGGATTTGCACACTGTTTCTTTTCCAGTCATTAAATCAAATTTGATCATATTATGATCACTATTGCCAAGCGGCCCCACCACCGTTACCTCTCTCACCAAGTCCTGTGCTCCACTGAGAATTAGATCTAAAATTGCTCCCTCTCTCGTCGGTTCCTGAACCAATTGCTCCATAAAGCTATCATTTATTCCATCCAGGAACATTATCTCTCTAGCGTGACCCGATGATACATTTACCCAGTCTATATTGGGGTAATTGAAGTCTCCCATTATTACTGCACTACCAATTTGGTTAGCTTCCCTAAGTTCTCTTAGCATTTCACTGTCTGTCTCACCATCTTGACCAGCTGGATAGTAGTATACCCTATCACTATAGTCTTCCCCGACACACAAGGGATTTCTACCCATAAAGATTCAATTTTGTATTTAGTCTCATGCAGGATGTTTATCCTGTTGGAATCTATGCCATCCCGGACATAAAGTGCCACACCTCCTCCCGAGTGCTCCTCTCTGTCATTGCGATATAATTTGTACCCCGGTATAGCACTGTCCAATTGGTTATCCTCTTTCCACCATGTCTCTGAGATGCCAATTAAGTCTATGTCATCATTTGCTGCTATACATTCTAATTCTCCCATCTTACTTCTTAGACTTCTGGCATTAGCATACAAACATTTCAAAGTTTGTTTTTTGTTTCTATTTCCATTCTGCTTTTTAATTGATAGGGATAAGTTAGAATTTTTTTAGCTCAGGTGAGTTTTTAGTTACAGGCACTTGGACTACTTTTCTAATTATTGGAACCTCACTGTTGGGATGCCCTAATTCTAATGCATCATTAGTATCCTTTAAAGATACCTCTCGCCGAACCATGCACTGCTGAGCGACTGTCGGCTTTCCCCTTTGTTCTAGTTTAAAAGTTGCTCTATCTCCTTTTTAAAGGTTAGCGCCAGCAGTCTGGTTCCACCCTGGTTAAGGTGGAGCCCATCCCTTCGGAAGAGACTCCCCCTTCCCCAAAAGGTTCCCCAGTTCCTAACAAAATTCCTTGCACCATCGTCTCATCCACGCATTGAGACTCCGGAGCTCTGCCTGCCTCTGGTGACCTGTGCGTGGAACAGGGAGCATTTCAGAGAATTATTAAATGCTTTGGTAACCCCATATATTGCCCCCAAATCCATATTTCTGCAGCACCCAACACACGCAGCCCCTATGATTACCTTCCTGGTATTAAATGCTGCTTGCCTACCTTGGACAAATCCTGTTTATCTTCAATCAGCTTGTGTAGCATATTATTTAATTTTTGTGCTAATATGTTGTTACGCGTGTAACTCCTTAGAAAATTCACTCCTAAGATTTAAAAAAATTCAACTCTGAACCTATTGGGACCCCAGAGTCTTAGTTAACAGCAAGCTCAAGATAAACATGGAGATCTCTTCATGTGTTATTGGTGTACTTAAGCTACACTGCCTTCCAACACTGAGTACGGCTAATTCCATATTAGGGAAGAACTTATCTGATCAACATTTGGTATGCATTCTCTATAGCACCTGGCATAAAATTATTTGAATATTTTACTAATTCCCTTGGTCTCATGCATTAACACACCTTTGTCATTTTTCATGCCAGTAATACAATTTAATTTCTTAATGTTGGGAACTAATCCTGCCAGAAGTTTACCTGGCTTATTGCCAAATTTATATAGTTTGTACTTTTGATAATGGACAGATGCCAGTGCCTTCCTGTAGAGCAAAACATTTAAAGTCATTTTGCTGGAATCCAAAATCTTTTTATTTCCCTCCAAACTACATTTTGTGTGCTTTTCATAGTCTTTTGGACTGCTTTAATCAAGTTTAATAATTCTCTTGTGCTTTGTTTTTCTGTGCCACATATGAAATTATGCCACCGCTTAACACAGCCTTTCCTGTTTGCCAACCTAAGATTGGGTCAATGCCTGGAACATAATTATTAGTTTCATAGTCAGTCCAACATTTCTACAAGTATTTCTTAAACTTCTGATTATTGTATGTGTATGGTTTCAGTCTCCAACTAAATGGACCACAAACTGTGGCAACATATCTGAATGGGTGAGCAATCTGAGACAACACCAGAGAGTTGTCCCATTGGTGGGTCCTTCTCCTGGCCTTTAGGCAAGTCTTCCACCTGCTGGGTCCTGCAGCCACACCAAATGCCCATGCCCCTTTGTGAGCTGTTTGGTGCACATCAGGGTGGCTTTTAGGCATTTCCCTTCAGCTGAAGTTTTGACATGGTCTGTTGTGATTTTTTATCTTCTCGATTTGCTGTAGTTATTGTACTTTGCATCTGTATAGTGACATTCCATTTGCCTTGGCACTGTTTATTATTTACCCTTTGGGGACAATGTGTCTAGGACTGTAATTATTGATTTATTTGTTTTTATTCCACTTTTCAGTGCCTCACATATTATATTTAGGTACTGTAGTTATTTCTCTCACTCACAATCTAACTTTCTGCCTAAGGCACCAGAGGGTAAAGGGCCTTGTTCAAGGTCACAAGGAGTAGCAATGGGATTTGAACCCTGGTCTCCCTCGTTCAGGGCCGGCTACTCTAGCCACTAGCTATTCCTCCCAGCTATAACTTTCTTCAAGAACAAACTTCAAATAGACATTGGGCCAGATTTTCAAAAGCATTTACTCAAGCAAAACTGGTTTTTGCTCGAGTAAATACACTTTACTCAAGTAAGTGGGCTTTTCAAAATTGCTACAATATATGCCATTGAATTGTCCATAGGATTTACTCAAGTAAGTGCACTTTACTCGAGTAAATAGCTTTTGAAAATTGCTACGATAGTATGTCACATTTACATGCGTAACTCCTTTGAAAATTACCCCCTTAGGGTTTTAGATTACCCTCCCCTTGCTCCTTTTTTCAAAATCTTCATTTTTAGGAAATTCAAAGCTCCACATTGGATATGTCAATGTGTGCTCTGTAAAAATAAAGACCCTATTATATTTAATCTTTTATTTTTGGATCTGGGCCTTGATCGTTTGTGCATTACTGAATCCTGGCATGTTGATGCAGATGAATGAACTTTATCTGCCTCAATTCATTTATGATTGTCTGCCCATATCCAACTGATGGCGTGAAGGGATTTGCGCTTATTTACAGATCATATCTTTCTTTCACTCACTATACCTTCTTGTTTGAATTCAGCTGTGAGAGTCTGGTTATGTGATCTGTAGGTTGGTCACTTTGTCTTTTATATTGTTCCCTTGGCTCAGGTGAGATTGGCCTTCCATTACTTGTTGAGACCCTTACTGCATTTTATCTCTGCTTGGAAAATGTAATCATTGTAGATGACTTTAATATCCATGTGGACATTGTATGGGCAAATTTCCAATTCTTGTCTCTTATTTAGGAGTATCACAAATGATTAACCTCCCCACTCATATAGCTGGACATACACTCAATCTGATTTTCATCCAGACTTCTGGATATCATGTGATCATATCCAGGATCAAAGTCTGAAGGAAGTACCTTAGATCGATCACTTTATGATGTAGTTCAGTATGGTTACTGTCCTTCCATAACAAATGCCTCATGGTCTAGCAGAACCTTGATCGTATAAGGGAGTTATTGATGCAACAGAATTTGAGACCCTTTGCTTGCGGGCTCATCTGTCAGTTGAAGATGGAGATATGGTTTCATTAGTTAAGACTTTTAATACTACATTAATCCAGACTCTGGAACAAGTTGCTCCTCTAAAGTTGGCCAGATCATAGGAATGACCCTCATGGGTTCCATGATTCTCAAGTGAGTGCCTGGTCATCAAGAGGAAGGAACAGCATGCTGAATACCGATGGTGCAAAAACCATGTTGACAAATCTAGAGAGATTTAAAAGACTGCTTTAAAGCAATATAAGAAATCACTTACCATGATTAAAATAACTTTTTTCAGAGTTAGGCTCTACAATTCTTTGAACCATCCATGGGAACCTTTTGGTGTAGACAAGCAATTACTTGAAAAACCTTCCATGGTAAGGTTCTCCTGTCCAATTGTCTGTGATATCTTGACCGATTTCTTTACCACCAAACTGACCTGCTTCAAGCAATCTTTACCTCTGAATCTATTGTCTCCTCTCATTTTATTTATGAAGACCATTTCGATCCTTGTGGACCTTTCATAAAATGATTGATTCTGATGTAATGGAAATATTATCATCTTTGAAGTCACTAACATCCCTTTGGATCAATGCCATTTGAATTATTTGTAGCCTGAAAGAAACTTTTGCTGAGCCAGTGGCTAGTATCATTAATGACTCTTTACCAGAAGGCATAGTTCCAGCAACATAAAAGAAAGTGGTTATGTACTCTGTTCTTAAAAACAACTTCATTTGACATCTGATCCAGAAAATAATCATCCAATATCCAATTTAACAAAGATTGTTGAGAAGTGTGTTTTATATTAGCTACAGAAATTTTTTTATGAGTTTGATGTTATTGATTTTCATTAGTGTGGCTTTAGGTCAGGACACAGTTATGAGATATTGTTAGTCTCATTGGTCAATTTTCTTCTCTGTGAACTAGATAAACGTGGATCAGGAATACTTATTTTACTCTCTGCATCAACTTCATTCGATACTCTTTGTCATAATTTGTTCCTGGACTGGTCTGAATCAATTGAAGTGGAAGGTGTTATCCTACATCAGTTTAATTCTTTTCTACCTGACTGACTCAACAGGTGAGATCAAGTGACAATTTCTTCAACTAAGAATTGTTGATCTCAGGAATTTGCCAGAGTTCTGCTTATCAGCAGCCTTATTTAATAACTACTTGTATCCCCTGCAAATGTTCATAACCTCATTTGGCATATATACTAGAAGATCTATGCTAATGATACCCAGTTCTGTTTTCCAGTTGTGCCTTCTCTTCAAGTTACTTTGACTCTATTGACAACGTGCATTTGCGAGATTGAGATCTGTATGTTTGATAAAAAGTTACTTCTCAATGTCAAACATTGGGAATTGTTTTGGGTAAATTGTTTACACATTAACAAACATGTATTATCCATTTTTATCTGTGGTCTGCCATCTTGGTGTTATTAGTGATTCTTCCCTCACATTTAAAGCTCAAATCATAGCTTTATTGAAATTTACATTTTATAAATTACATCTGGTAAGGGATCTCAACTATATCCTTCCTGAGTTTGACTTTTGCACCCTAGTACAAGGTTCTAGGGTGCTTTAGATTACTGTTACATGGTTTCAGGATGATGCAGTAATATCATGCGCTAAGGCTAGCGCATCGGTTAACCTGTGCTTGGATGTGTATTTTGGACATGCAAAATGAGTGCCCTGTGCAATAAAAGTATTAGCGCGTCCATAATGTGTGTATAAACCATCGCATCCCAAATAGCTATTACTATGACTCCATTAGCTATTATCCCCCAATGCAGTAACATGCGTCCAAAACTTGTGCATCCATAAGGAGTTTTTTAATGCTTGAAATTTTGCGCCAGCCTTGTCCCTGGCGTTATTGTACTAGCTCTAGCGATAGCTGATGGTTCATGAAGGCTTCCCTGCATTTAAGCCATGGAATCCCTGCACTTCTTTCTACTGCTGACTTTTCTCTTGCATGTGCAAATCAGACAATGGAGGGTGATTGTTCATGCAAACAATAATGATCGAAGGTGATGCATATAGGGAAAAATAACCCATGCTATAGTTACACAATGTTAGCTTCCATATTAGGTGCTACAACCCAAGAAAGAGATCTAGGCGTCATAGTGGATAACACATTGAAATCATTGGTTTAGTGTGCTGCGGCAGCCAAAAAGGCAAACAGAATGTTGGGAATTATTAGGAAGGGAATGGTGAATAAAACGGAAAATGTCATAATGCCTCTGTATCGCTCCATGGTGAGACCGCACCTTGAATACTGTGTACAATTCTGGTCGCCGCATCTCAAAAAAGATATAATTGCGATGGAGATGGTACAGAGAAGGGTGACCAAAATGATAAGGGGAATGGAACAACTCCCCTATGAGGAAAGACTAAAGAGGTTAGGACTTTTCAGCTTGGAGAAGAGACGGTTGAGGGGGGATATGATAGAGGTGTTTAAAATCATGAGAGGTCTAGAACGGGTAGATGTGAATCGGTTATTTACTCTTTCAGATAATAGAAAGACTAGGGGGCACTCCATGAAGTTAGCATGTGGCACATTTAAAACTAATCGGAGAAAGTGCTTCTTCACTCAGGGGGTAATTTTCAAAGGAGTTACGCGCATAAATGTAACTACTATTGTAGCAATTTTCAAAAGCCATTTACTCACGTAAAGTGCACTTATGCAAATAAATCCTATGGACGATTCAATGGCATATATTGTAGCAATTTTCAAAAGCCCACTTACTCGAGTAAAGTGCATTTACATGCGTAAAACCCAGATTTACGCATGTAAATGCTTTTTAAAATCCGCCCCTCAATGCACAATTAAACTCTGGAATTTGTTGCCAGAGGACGTGGTTAGTGCAGTTAGTATAGCTGTGTTTAAAAAAGGATTGGATAAGTTCTTGGAGGAGAAGTCCATTACCTGCTATTAAGTTCACTTAGAGAATAGCCACTGCCATTAGCAACGGTAACATGGAATAGACTTGGTTTTTGGGTACTTGCCAGGTTCTTATGGCCTGGATTGGCCACTGTTGGAAACAGGATGCTGGGCTTGATGGACCCTTGGTCTGACCCAGTATGGCACGTTCTTTTGTTCTTATGAAGACAAGAT
The DNA here is from genome assembly GCF_901001135.1 of Rhinatrema bivittatum. Classification (NCBI taxonomy): domain Eukaryota; kingdom Metazoa; phylum Chordata; class Amphibia; order Gymnophiona; family Rhinatrematidae; genus Rhinatrema; species Rhinatrema bivittatum. The sequence continues at coordinate 532,053,965 of NC_042615.1, read as the reverse complement.
GGCCATGCCAATTATACAGTTGCACAGGCACAGGTTAGCAAAATAAATTGGAGACATTTTTTTTCACTCAATGCATAATTAACATCTGAAATTCAGGACGTCACTGGCTTCCCTGCCTGTCGGGCCTGCCTCTATGCGCATGTGCGTGGCTCTGGCCGCAAATTAAAGGGCCAGCGGTGGGAATTGTCCCGCGGGCCCTGCCGGATGACATCACCACTTCTGGCCTATTTAGGCCTGCTTCTACTGCAGCTCCCTAACTTGGCAACGAGTCTCCTGCTTTGTAAGTGGTGCTTCCAGTGTCTCTTCGCCCCAGCTCCTGCCTGCCATTCCAGTTTTCGCTCTTGATCCTGCCTTCAGCTCCAACTCCCTTCTTCCACTCCTGTTCCTGCTTCAGACTCCTTGCTCTTCGCCCTTCTCCCTTTGGATGGACCTTTTGGCTTTGACTCAGATCGGACCTCATGCTGTTTGCTCGCTGCCTGCCCAGGACTTTGAATCGGACCTCACGCTGTTGCTCGCTGCCTGCTCAGGACTTCGGATCGGACATCAGGCTGTTGCTCGCTGCCTGCCCAGGACTTCGGATCGGACCTCATGCTGTTGCTCGTTGCCAGCCCAGGACTTTGGATCAGACTTCTTCCTTCCAGGCCATGCCACTCCTGGGATCCTGCTTCTGATACTTTGTCTGAACTTCCACACAGGGGCCCACCTAAGTCCAGCCAGTCCTGGCACCCAAGGGCTCAACCTGCAGGGAAAAGGATTGGTAGTGGTGAAGCTCCAGCCGGCCCCTGTCTTCTTCCAGCCTCGCCTCCTGACGTTGGGGACCTGTGGTAGACCGTCCTCCCAGGTTGCATCAACCCCAACTCAGGCCAGGGGTCCATATTCCTCGTCAAGGCCCTAACAACCTCCTTGGATTGCCTGAGACAGAAGTGATGAGAAGATATCCTTTCAGCTCTCAGGATATTTTAACCCTTTATGAGGACCTGCAGAATGACATTGCCCCCCCCCCCCCCTCACCTCTCGCATCCATGCCTTCCCTGGGTTGGTGAAACTGATGTGCGCTTTACATTTTTTTGCATTCTCGCAGCACTTGGGCCAAGTCTTGAGGGCAATAATGAAGCGCATGGGGCAGTACATCTGCTATCCACAGGACCCTGTACAAATCCAGGAGATCTGGCATGGGTTCTACGAAATAGCTGGGATGCCCAATGTGTTGGGCGCAATAGACTGCACTCATATCACACTGACCCTGAAGTCAGGACAGGAGAGTGCATTCCACAACCGCAAGCACTTCCATTCCATGAATGTGCAGGTTGTGTGTGATACACATCTTCGAATACTGAACGTGGTGTCAAGATTTTCTGGGAGCTGCCATTATTCTTCATCCTTGCCCATTTGATGCTTGGAACTGATTTCCCCAAGGGGAAATATGGTGATGGCTGGCTGCTTGGTAAGTAACAGTTGGGGCTATGGATATGGGAAGGGGTGATAGACAGATAGGTGGGATGGAGGGAAGCAGAGCCCAGTACAAGATCATTGTCTAACCTAAAAAAAACGATGTATATCATTTAGTACTGATTAATTATGAAAGTATTTTGCTATGGGAGTGGTGTCGCGTCTTTGTTTATGATGGGATATTGGTTACCCTTTTTTATAGGTGATGAAGATTACGGCTTATTCCTCTCCTGGCCTCATGCACTGCAGCCGAAAGACAGTACAACGAGGCACATACCAGCACGAGGTCTGTCATTAAGTGGACATTCGGCGTGATGAAAAGCTGATTTGGATGCTTGGACCGGTCTGGTGCTGCCCAGCACTACAATGCTGAAAAGGTTGCATGCATTGTTATGGCCTGCTGCATGCTACATAACATTGCATTGCACTTCGGGCTGGAAGGGGAGGTTGCTGATAACTTGCTGCCAGATCCATCGCTACAACAAGCAGCAGAGGTGGAGACAACAGTTTATTTATTTATTAATTTTTCTATATCGATGTTGGTATATACCTTCACACCGGTTTACAATTCGAGTGCAAGGCTTTGAAGTTTGCCGAAGGATCATTGCTGATAGGGATGTGAATCGTTTTAGGACGATTAAAATTATCGTCCGATAATTTTAATATCGTCTTAAACCGTTATGGAACACAATACAATACAGATTCTAATGATTTATCGTTATAAATCGTTAGAATCGTGAGCCGGCACACTAAAACCCCCTAAAACCCACCCCCGACCCTTTAAATTAAATCCCCCACCCTCCCGAACCCCCCCCAATAACTTAAATAACCTGCGGGTCCAGCGGCGGTCCGGAACGGCAGCGGTCCGGAACGGGCTCCTGCTCCTGAATCTTGTCGTCTTCAGCCGGCGCCATTTTCCAAAATGGCGCCGAAAAATGGCGGCGGCCATAGACGAAAAAGATTGGACGGCAGGAGGTCCTTCCGGACCCCCGCTGGACTTTTGGCAAGTCTCGTGGGGGTCAGGAGGCCCCCCACAAGCTGGCCAAAAGTTCCTGGAGGTCCAGCGGGGGTCAGGGAGCGATTTCCCGCCGCGAATCGTTTTCGTACGGAAAATGGCGCCGGCAGGAGATCGACTGCAGGAGGTCGTTCAGCGAGGCGCCGGAACCCTCGCTGAACGACCTCCTGCAGTCGATCTCCTGCCGGCGCCATTTTCCGTACGAAAACGATTCGCGGCGGGAAATCGCTCCCTGACCCCCGCTGGACCTCCAGGAACTTTTGGCCAGCTTGTGGGGGGCCTCCTGACCCCCACGAGACTTGTCAAAAGTCCAGCGGGGGTCCGGAAGGACCTCCTGCCGTCCAATCTTTTTCGTCTATGGCCGCCGCCATTTTTCGGCGCCATTTTGGAAAATGGCGCCGGCTGAAGACGACAAGATTCAGGAGCAGGAGCCCGTTCCGGACCGCTGCCGTTCCGGACCGCCGCTGGACCCGCAGGTTATTTAAGTTATTTGGGGGGGGTTCGGGAGGGTGGGGGATTTAATTTAAAGGGTCGGGGTGGGTTTTAGGGGGTTTTAATGTGCCGGTTTTTCGATTTTTTCGATTTTTAACGACCCGCAGGTTATTTAAGTTATTTGGGGGGGGGGTTCGGGAGGGTGGGGGATTTAATTTAAAGGGTCGGGGGTGGGTTTTAGGGGGTTTTAATGTGCCGGTTTTTCGATTTTTTTGATTTTTCGATTTTTAACGATTTTTAACGATTTTTCACGATATTTTACCCCCCCAAACGGCAACAATACGATTCCCTCCCCCTCCCAGCCGAAATCGATCGTTAAGACGATCGAGGACACGATTCACATCCCTAATTGCTGATAATTTCTTGTAAAAGATCTTACCAATGATATCAATAACCCCTCTTCTTTTCTCGCAGATATTGATGTTGTCTGGAATAAAAAAAACTGCTATTATGCAATCTATTTGTTTTCTATTTTATTTCAGGAGTTTCAATTGGTGACCGATAGAGGGATGGACCTGGCGCCCCAAAATTATTTGTTTTCTTGCATTTTTAAAAATGTTTTAAATAAATTACTTTTATTTCTTTAACGGAGTCTGCCTTGTGGATTAAGGTATCTGTGATCCCTATGTCCTTAACATCCTTGCAGGCATGGGCATCTCTTGCAGAAGCTCCCACCAACTCCCGTCACTGGCATGCGTCCCCTCGCCCTCTTGCCAAATCCCATCAATGGCATGAGTCCCTTGTCCTCTCAAAAACTGCCATCACTGGTGTGCATCCCCTCGCTCGATCACCAACTTCCATCACTGCCATACATCCCCTCGCCCTCTCACCAATTCCCATCACTGGAGTGCATTGGGTGGGATTCAGATAAAGCCACAAGGGAGCACCACAAACGCACATAACGGATACCCAGGTTCTGCGCCTTTTATAGATGTCCTGGACTTGTGTGTCCATTAAGCGCCCTTGTGAAGCTCCTTTCGCAGCACTCACCCAAAAAGGAGCCTAACCCCAAAGTCTGGTCATTAGAGGCTATTACTGCCTTCCAAGGATTGAAGGATGCCTTTCTTCAAAAGCCCTGCCTCCATCATCCAGACTCCACTCACCCCTTTATTGTCGAAGTAGATGCTTCCACCTTGGGGAAGCACTTCCACCTTGAGTCAGCACTCAGAGAAGGGGGGTTTTCCCTCCGTATGCCTTTTCACAAAAATGTTCCCCCCACAAAGCGTAACTATGTGATCGACAACAGAGAACTACTGGCCATTAAACTTGCTCTTGAGGAAAAGCATCAATGGCTCGAAGGAGCTCAACATCGCATTACCATTTACACTGATCTAAAAAATCTAGAACATTTCCATCTTGCACAATGGTTGAATGCTCATCAGGCCCACTGGTCTTTGTTTTTTGCATGCTTCAACTATAAGCTCAGGTATCAACCAGACAGCAAGAACATTAGAGCAGATGCCCTTTCTCGGTCCTTCCTGGCAGAAGACACTCTGGAACTTCCCAAAAGTATTATTAACCCAGCCCGGATTCTCCTGGCCACCACCATGACTGTCCCTCCAGGAAAGACAGTTGTCCCATGCAACTCATAGAAAAGATACTAAGATGATCCCACGATTCCCATGTCGCAGGTCACCCTGGTTGGGCCTGAACTCTTGCTATGATCCGGCAGTACTACTGGTGGCCCCAGATGCAAAGAGATATCCGAGCCTATGTGGACTCCTCTTCCACCTGTGCTCAGCAGAAACCCTTGTCGGGACGATCCTGGGGGCTGTTACAGCTGTTGCCAGCCCCCAGGGAACACTGGACTCACTTCTCCACTGACTTTATAGTGGACCTCCCTATCTCTAATGGCTGCACAATTATTTGGGTCATAGTTGACCGTTTCTCAAAAATGGCTCATTTAATTCCACTTCCTGGACTCTCTGTGGCCCTGGAGCTGGCTCACCTATTCACGCACCACATCTTCTGCCTGCATGGCCTGCCCAGACACATTGTCTCTGACCAAGGAGTCCAATTCATGGTCAAGTATTGGATTCTCTCTGTAAAAAATGTAACATTTCTTTAGATTACCCAATGGCATACCACCCCTGAGCAAATTGACAGCACGAGTGGACCAATTGCAACCTGAAGAGTTTCCTTAGAACTTATGTGACCCACTGTCAAGACAACTGGGCAACCCTCCTACCATGGGCAGAGTTTTCCCACAACTCCCACATCTGCAATACCACCTGCTCATCACCCTTCCAAATTGTAGATAGAAGGCAACCTTCACCCCCGATGCCCGACCAGGGTGACCATGCTGAACGGCCGTTCCCTTACCCATGGCCCAACTGACTGTCCAGGAATTTCAAGAACTCTGGGTATGCACCAATGACATGCTCCAAAGAGTGGCTGAAAGGGCAAAGAAGGATATGGACAGGCATCGCAGACCAGCACCACAGTTCAAGCCTGGGAACAAAATCTGGCTCAGAACCTGACACAGCCATCTCTGGATGCCCTCCATGCAGCTTGCACCTAGATACATCAGGCCATTCCTGATCCAGTAACTTACCAAGTACGCTTACCTGCTACTCTCGGAATCCATGACGTTTTCCATGTTTCACAATTAAAACCTCTACTCCTCACTTGGCCCTCCAGGAAACTACCTGAGCTTCAAAAGGTATCCTCAGAAGATGATATTGCCTATCAAGTAAAAGAGATTCTGGACATCAGACGACGAGCCAAGAGATGGGAGTCATTTATAACATGGGAAGGATACGGCCTGGAAGAAAATTCATGGCAAGCTGCCTCTAATATTCTGGAAAAGAACCTTTTGAGAGAATTTCATGCCTTGCACTCCAAATAACCTAGACCCTCAGGGAGGAGGTTTATGGGAAAGGGTACTGATGCACTCAGCAGTAGGGGTGTGCATTCGTTTTCGACGTATTGTGAATCCACAACGTATATGCCATATTCGTTGTATTTGTGGGGGTTCTGAAACATATGGCGAACCCCCACGAATACAACGGATCACCAACGAATAGGTCCCCCACCCTCCTGACCCCCCAAGACTTGCCAAATGTACCTGGTGGTCCAGCGGGGTTCCTGGAGAAATCTCCTGCACTTGGGCTGTTGGCTGCCAGTATTTAAAATGGCGCCGATAGCCCCTCTGACATAGTAAGGGCAAAGGCTATCGGCGGTGTGATCCTGAGTTCCTGTATCCTGTTTCTGGTTCCATTTGGCAGTCTGGTTTGTGCTGACTTCTTGCCTTCATGCTCAGCCTCCTAGTCTGTCTTCAGCATTCCGTCCTACTCCCGTGGTCCCATGGTCTTCTTGGATTGGACTTTTGGCTTTTGACCTTAGAATTTCTGGCTTAGACTTCGGATTGGACTTCTGGCTTTACCCTGGATTGGACCTTGATGCTGCCTGATCTCTGACTGCCTCTGACAACTGCCTGAACCACGACTCTGAGTAAACTCATCCTGCCTCTGATTACAGCCTGTACCTGTTCCTCTATGCCCACTGCCTGCTCTGCTGCTGCCTGACACAAACTCTAGTGATGTGCACTGATTTCTTTTTTTTGTGTTGTTTTAATTTCGTTTCAGGTCATTATCTGTTAAATTTTGTTTTTAAAATTGTTTGGGAGGTATTTATTTCGGGTTTCCCTAAATTCAGAGTTAGTGCACACTAACTAGTTTTCCTAATTTCGGGCTTAGTGCGCACTAAAACATATACAAAAAAACATTTATACACATGGCTCTTATTCATGGGGGGACAGTGTTACACAGGAGATGTTGCAGGTCTGCCCAGTGACGAAAACAGAGTCTGTTAGGGATGTGCACTTGTTTTCAACAAAATAGACAATGGCAACGAAATTGCCAATTGTTCTGCATTCCCATTGGCTATCTCCTTAGTTACTTGTTTGTGCATATTTGAACACATCTAGTTAGTGCGCACCAAAGTCCCGTTAGTGCGCTCTAACTAGTTTTCCTAATTTCGGGCTTAGTGCTCCTCAAGCCACATTCCGTTAAAATTACATCTCCCATCAGGTGTTGCTCCAGAACAACACCTGCTCTTCTCTGGTTTCTAGAGCACCCTCTGGTGGTCAGCTGTCCAACCTTCATGAAAGGGATGTATGCTTCCTGACATGCCACAAGAAGCTTTGTGTTTTCAAGGACTTTCAGTTAATTTGTCAGAGGTAGATGTAGAAAAGACAGTCTATTTATAGTCTGAATGCCTGCTAGTGCTTAACAGGTACTTTATCCTTTCCTCCAATACATCCTGCTAGAGGTGCAGACTTCTCACTGGGTTTAGTTCCAATTCTGGGCAACAGGGCCCAGCAGGGGCACCTCAAGGCAATCTGCTGCCTGAAGCAAGGGATGAGCTGCTACCCCCTTCTGCCCCCTCCCCTCCCCCCATACACACACACACCCACACCCTCTCATTCACAGGCACTCACTCTCACAGGGTCAATCTATCGCTCTCTCACAGACATTTCAGACCTCTTCTTCAGTGGCTGGCTGCAGAGCTGGGTCTCTTCTTCTGCCGCCAGCTCTGGGAAAAAGCCGACTGCATGGCAGGGTCTCATTTTCTGCCACCGGCTCCGGGGAAATGCTGGCGCACAGCAGGGCCTCTTATTCTGGCAGGAGCTCTTCTTCTTCTGGCACCGGCTCCAGGAAAGGCCGGTGGCACCGCAGGGTCTCTTCTTCTGCTGCCAGCTCCAGGAAAGGCCGGTAGCACCGCAGGGCCTTGCTTTTGTTGGCGGGGAGTAGGAACCTCGCCAGCACATTACTTTTCTGTGTCGCTACGAGACTGTGGCAATGGCACCCCTCCCCCTGTTAACACCCAGAGCGGATCGCTCCCTTCGCCCCACCTTAGTACGCCTCTGAGATGGAGACAACCCCGGCTGCGCGGGGGGGGGGGGGGGGGGGAGGAATTCTGCTATTGTTTTGGCGGCAGGGTGAGGCAGCCACTAGAAGGATGTGGGAGCAGTTTTTGTCACTTCCAAAGTTTGCTGCTTGAAGTGGCTGCCTCATTATAGAACCTGCCCTGGGGCCCAGGGTACAGTAGATACCTTTTTGTTTGGTGCAGTTAAAAGTCAGTGTCCAGCACACATATAGGGATCTTCGTTTTCAGTTTTTATTTTATTTTGCCTGGGAATTTCAATGTTAGAACAAAAAAGAAATCTGTGAAAACATGACTTTTCCACTGATTTTCTTCTACACATGTGGTTAGGGTCCAACAGTGTATTATTGTCTATCTACCATGATAAAACACAGAGATTGTTACTCTACTGTTAGTGCAGCATGGTTCAGTGCTAGGAAAAATCGTGTAAACTGTTATAAAGAATAAAATCGCAAAACATTTAGAGGGTCATTTATCAAAGTGCTATATGGCGTTTTCGCATGCGAAAAGCAACTTTTAACGCATGCGAAAACGCCTTTAACGCATGTGAAAACACCATAACGCATAGTGCGAGGCAAATTAGGAAAAGGGGAGGAGTTTGGGGCGGGATTTCTGGCACAGCTTTAACGTGGATTTTAACTACACCTTTTTCATTTGCGTTAAGCCATGCGATATGGCTTTATCGCACTTTGCGATGTTTTCGCAAATAGCGTTTTCAGTATTTTAAGCTGCTGGGAGAGAGAGAGAGAAAAAGAGAGAGAGAGAGACTAGCTATAAGGCCCTCATACTAGGTAAGTATTTAAACCTCTATAAGAGGCCCACCCAGCTACTCTAGGTGAGGTTTAGATATTAGTGTAGGGGTTAGGGGCCACTTTGACATGCAGAGTGCGACGTACGAATAGAACAGTGCACTCTTGTGAAGATTTGATGACCTTCGGAGTGAGGAAACTCAGCCAAAGATGAGATTTGTGCAATGTTCTCTCAACCTAGCTTGATGTTACCCAGGTAGAGAGTCCATTAATAATTGACCAATATTTTTAAGACCAGCTGCCTCCCATTTGTGAAAAATAGTCTGATCTAACCCAGGCAGAAAATAACCATTCCCCCGGAGTGGCAAAAAAAAATCAAAACTTTAGGGGAACGCCCATACTTAACCCACACCCAAGTCCAAGCTTGAAGAACTGCGAAAAACAACTGGTCCAGTCTGAGCCCAAAGGTTAGAACTCGCTTTCCTCCATGCAAAAGATATGACACCTCTAAAGGTTTCACTAACCCCTCCATCTAACACAACATCTGTAACAGTGCTCCTCCCACCAAGCCAATTCCAAACCACCCGAAGAAGACATGCCACATTATAAACCCACAGATTTGGCATTCTAAGACCACCTTCCTGGATTCCAAGCTGTAATTGAGCCAGATTCATACATGCTCGTTTCTTATTCCAAATAAAGTGAGAAATTAAGGTATTCTAGAATAGGACATCTTTCTTTAAAAGCCAGATCGGCAGCATCTGCAGTACATATAACCACTTTGGTAGAATAACCATCTTAACCAACTGAACCCTGCCAAACCACAACAATGATAGGAACCACCAGCTGCTAACAGACGTTTGATATTATCCATTAAGGGGGTAATACGGAGCTGGTAAAGCCTAGAAAGATCTCTGGGAATCCTCTGCCCTAAATAAATTAGCGCATCCTCTGCCCAACCTAAAGGAAATTCCCCTTGCCAGGTAAGACATAGATCACCAGAGAAGTCCAACACTAACAATTTATTTCTATTGATTTTCAGCTCAGAGACTACAGCAAAATCCTGCAACAAAAACATGAATTGCGATAAAGATTTTAGGGGATCTCACACTGTCACTAAAAGATCATCAGCAAACAGTGCCAATTTTACCTTCTGTCCGCCACACATAATACCTTTAATGAGAGGTTCCTGACTGTTGCGTCCATAGGTCTTCGACGGCTTCGCCCCGCCTACCTCTCTCTACTTGCGGCTCCTCCCGCTCACCTTGGACTGATGGCTGCCGTGGCGTCTGCTTACCGACCTCTCCGGCGTCCCCGAACCGGCTTTGGTGCTGCCTCCCGCCGTTCTCCTTCAAGGTACCTCTAGGGCGTGCATGTGCACGCCGCCCTCATCTTTATTTCCACGTTGGCGCGAACCTCAGGGGTGTCCCCCTGTTCTGATGTTACAACTCTAGGGTATATCTGCCTACTACATTTGCTAGCTTGTTGAGTTATCAACGGAATTCGTACGGGTTGGATTCGCTCTCCATTCCTAAGCTACTCTGCCACTCCAGCTCTCACTGGAACTCTTAATACTCTTCGGGGCCACTAACAGAGTACCCGTTCCTCGGGGGCCTCTCTGCTTCTTTCAGGTGCTATCAGGAAACTGGTACTCGCTCCTCGAGGGCCCATGTTCCCTGTGTCGCTGCCTGCAACTTCTACCTTTTACTTGGAAGAACTAACTACAGTCACCATCTGTGAGTACGGAAAACATCTCTCTCTATAGTACTGCTTTGCTGGAATCAGGTACTCGCTCCTTGAGGGCCTGCTCTCTGCTCCAGTGCCAGATTTCTCATCTAGTGGAATCTCTGCTACTGCTAGTGAGTACAACGCTACTGAGTCTCTCTGCTCTAAGGGATCAGGTACTCGTTCCTCGAGGGCCTGCTCTCCCTGTCTCGGAGCTCTCCTATTCTACTTGGGACTCTTAATGCTAATTCTATTGTGTGCTCATAACTCTCAGTCTCTTTCCACTACAGCACTGCTTACAGAGGATCCGCTGTTCCTGTGTTCTGTGAGAGACGTGCCCAGCCGGGATCTACAACTACTACTCACCACTGCCACCTCTGGTGGTTCCATATACTGTTTAATAAAAGATTCAAATCTGTGTTTGTCTGTCCGGAGTTTAGCCTGACACTGTGGTCCCTCATGGGACTGCCCCCGTGGGCGTGGTCAGCTGCCACAGTGTCCAAGGATCCACCCAAACACTAATAACCATAACACTGACACAGCTGATAAGCTAGGGGCTCCATACATAAAATAAACAAGAATGGGGAGAGGGGACATCCTTGATGAGTACCGCGTTCCAAAGGAAAATAAGTAGACAGCACCCCATTGGCCATAACCGCAGCTCTCAGTGTAAAATATAAAATATGCAACATATCCAAAAAGGCATTCAGAAAGCTATATTCTGCCAGAACAGTAAAAAGAAATGACCAAGATAATATGATCAAAAGCCTTTTCAATGTCAAAGCTGATTAAAATAGGTTTGGGCATCATCTGCCTACTACTAACTATACTGGCCAGCATACGTCGAACATAGTCTGTAAGGCAGCTAATAAGCAGAAGTAGCCAGAAGCTAGAAATAAGCTAGGAGCAGTGTATACCTAAGTAAAAAGATTGAAAAGTTCAGCACTCACCTTGGAAAGGTGTTAAGGTAGTGTGATTTGGTTTGATTAGGTACCAACATTTGTTAATCAAGAGAGCAGTGAGTCACTCTGGCTGACTAACTGAAGTTAGACTGTTTGTATTTCCTAACTCTCCCACCCCTCGCTCATCCTTTAATATATAGGCAGGTGCCACTTAAAAAAAAACAACAAAACACCTTATTGAGAGTTTGATCATTCCCCTCTAGGCCAATACCAGACATTTAGGGGTAGATTGTTAAAAACAGTGCGATCGCGTACTTTTGTTTGCGCAGCAGGCGCAAACAAAAGTAAGCTGGATTTTATAAGATACACGCAAAGCCGCGCGTATCCTCTAAAATCCTGGATCGGCACGCGCAAGGCTGCCGATTTTGGGCAGCTGGCGCGCGCCGAGCCGTGCAGCCTGCCTCCGTTCCCTCCGAGGCTGCTCCGAAATCGGAGCAGCCTCGGAGGGAACTTCCTTTCGCCCTCCCCTCACCTTCCCCTCCCTAACCCACTCCCCCGCCCCTATCTAAACCCCCCCCCCTTACCTTTGTTCCTAGATTTACGCCTGCGAGAAGCAGACTGCTGGTGCGCCGTCCTCCGACCCAGGGGCTGGTCCGGAGGCCTGGGCCACGCCCCCGGTCCCGCCCCCGAAACACCGCGTCCCGCCCCTGAAACGCAGCATCGTCGGGTCCCGCCCCCGACACGCCCCCGACACGCCCCCTTCGACAAACCCCGGGACCTACGCGCGTCCCGGGGCTCTGCGTGCACCGGCGCGCAAGGCCCTGCTCGCGTAAATCCGGGTGGATTTACGCGAGCAGGGCTTTTAAAATACGCCCGATAGTGAATTCACTAATACATTTAAAGGATGTTAATTAGACACATTCCTACTCCCATTGCAACCTAAACCTTAACTAGGAACTGAACAAATCTGAGATGAAGGCAGCAGTCCAGCAGCAAGAGGGGGGCTTCCCAGTCTTTTGCATAGAGTGTCACATGTATGATTTTTTACCCACCGGTGAGAAATTGTACATGTGCATGCGATGCAAAGAGCTCCCGTCTCTCAGAGAACGAGTCCGATCTCTGGAGGCTAGAGTGGCAGACCTGGAGGAGCTGAGGCAGACAGAGAGGTATATAGATGAGACCTTCAGGGACATAGTAGCCAAGTCCCAACTTCAGACTGGCAGCCCTGGTGCTGCCTTGGAGGAAGAAGGTCTCATGATTGGAGAGCATCAATCTGGTGCAGCAGGAAAGGATCCTGTAGCAAGGACCTGCTCTCCAGGTGGTGCATTGTCCTTTCGCACCAAGGATGTGTCTCCAAGGCCTACTACCCAGGAGGGAATGGTTAGGGTGGCCATCATAGTTGGTGATTCGATTATTAGGAATGTAGACAGCTGGGTGGCTGGTGGGCATGAGGATCGCCTGGTAACATACCTACCTGGTGTGAAGGTGGCGGACCTCACGCGTCACCTAGATAGGATTTTAGACAGTGCTGGGGAGGAGCTGGCTGTCATGGTACATGTGGGCACCAACGACATAGGAAAATGTGGGAGGGAGGTTCTGGAACCAAAATTAGGCTCTTAGGTAGAAAGCTTAAATCCAGAACCTCCAGGGTAGCATTCTCTGAAATGCTCCCTGTTCCACGTGCAGGTGCCCAGAGGCAGGCAGACCTCCGGAATCTCAATGCGTGGATGAGATGATGGTGCAAGGAAGAGGGACTCAGTTTTGTAAGGAACTGGGGAACCTTATGGGGACGTGGGAGTCTCTTACGAAGGGATGGGCTCCATCTTAACCAGGGTGGAACCAGACTGCTGGCGCTAACCTTTAAAAAGGAGATAGAGCAGCTTTTAAACTAGAACAAAGGGGAAAGCTGACAGTCGTTCAGCAGCGCATGGTTCGGAGGGAGGTATCTTTAAACGATACTAATGATGCATTAGAATTAGGGCATCCTGACAGTGAGGTTCCAATAATAAGAAAAGTAGTCCAAGTGCCTGTAACTAAAAAGTCACCTGAGCTCAAAAATTCTAACTTATCCCTATCAATTAAAAAGCAGAAGGAAAATACAAACAAAAAACAAACTTTGAAATGTTTGTATGCTAATGCCAGAAGTCTAAGAAGTAAGATGGGAGAATTAGAATGTTTAGCAGTGAATGATGACATAGACTTAATTGGCATCTCAGAGACATGGTGGAAAGAGGATAACCAATGGGACAGTGTTATACCGGGGTACAAATTATATCGCAATGATAGAGAGGAGCACCTGGGAGGCGGTGTGGCGCATTTTGTCCAGGATAAACATCCTGCATGAGACTAAATGCACAATCGAATCTTTATGGGTAGAAATCCCATGTGTGTTGGGGAATGTTGCGCCCTTGCCTGCGGTACCCACGGACAGGGCCTTACCTCCGTGGCTGGGGCCGCTTCTTCGCAGTCCGGACCACTGCTGCCTTCGCAGCTGGAGCCGCAGATGACCAGGCCTCATGCGGCAAATGCCGCCACCGACCGCTGCTTCTTCTGCGGCTAGGAGGCCACCCCAGACGTCCCTCTTCGTGGCCTGGAGGCCGCCGCAGACTCCACCGCCGAATGGACCTTCCACGCAGCCTGGAGGCCGCCTTCGACGTCATCTCCATGTGGCTGGAACGCTGCCGACATGGCCTGCCCCTTCCTGCATTGCAAGGCCACTGTCTACAGTTCTGCAGCCTGCTTCTAGCCTTCCCATAGATGCGCGGCCATGCCTCTTCAGTTCTTTTAAAGGGCCAGTGGCAGGAAGTGGACACAGCCCCACCAAAGCCCCAGTCTCCACCTATTTCCTGGATTGGCCCTATATAAAGGCCCTGATCCATTTCACCAGCATCTTCACATCTATCCAGAAGCTCCTGAAGATGTCTCTTCAGTCCTGATGTTATTCCAGCCCAGATGTCCGTGAGTCCAGATTCTGATTTTGGTTCCAAGTCCAGATGTCCATGAGTCCAGATTCCAATCCTGGTTCCAAGTCCAGTTGTCCGTGAGACCAGATCCTGATGCTGTTCCAAGTCCGGATATCTGTGAGTCCAGATCCTGACGTTGTTCCAAATCCGGATGTCTGTGAGTCCAGATCCTGTTGCTGTTCTAAGTCCGGATGTCCATGAGTCTAGATCCTGGTCCATGTTCCAAGATGTTCCATATTCCAAGATGTCCCATGATCCAAGATGTCCCATGTTCCAAGATTTTCCATGATCTAAGATGTTCCTAGTTCCAAGATGTTCCTAGTTCAGTGATGTTCCTTGTTCTCTTCCTGATGTTGTCCCGGTCCTGATGCTCCAGGTCCTGAAGAACCCATTCCTCCAGAGAGTCCTTGTTTTTAAAGTCAGAGGTTCAGTCCTCAAATGCTAAGTGCCAAGTTTTATCTCCTTGTATCCAGTCCCGACTCTGGAGGCCCCAAGGGGTTGTTTTGCTCCTGTGCTATGAGACTTCCTGAGCTCGCCCCACTCCTCTCGTGGTCCGCAACTAGCCTCCTGGCTGTGTAGGGTGCATAGGGGACAGTGTGGTCCGTGACCAGCCCCATGTGCTGGTCAGGGTGCCTGAGGGTCTTGCTCATTCCTGCCTGTGTCCTTGTTCCATGTTCTTCGTCTAAGTCTTCAGTGTGGTGCACAACTAGCCCTTCGTGCTGTGTAGGGCGCCTGAGGGTCTTGCTCATCCCTCCTTGTCTCTTCAGTTCCAAGCCTTCATCTCCTTGTCTCTTCAGTTCCAAGCCTTCGTCTCCAAGTCTAAGCCCAAATCTATGCCCCAAGTCTACGTGTTCCAAGTCCACGACATACTCCTCAAGAGTCCCAAGCTCCACGTCATACTCCTCAAGAGTCCCAAGCTCCACATCATACTCCTCAGTCTCAAGTTCCAAGCTCCTAGTCCTTGCCCGGGACTTGTCTTAGTCTTGTCTTCCTAGATCCGTCCAGCTGTGTTCCAGTATCACCCATTCCCGCACACACCTCAGCAAGGGTGTGACTCATGTCCCGACCTGAGCTGCTCTGTGGCCCAAGGGCTAAGTGATGCAAGCCGATGAGCTAAGTGATGCAAGCCGAGCCCGCGCCATCGGCCCCTGAAGGCTGCGCTCGCTACAGGGAAGATTATAGTGATAAGAGTATACTACCATCCACCTGGTAAAGATGGTGAGACGGACAGTGAAATGCTAAGAGAATTTAGGGCAGCTAACCAAATTGTTAGTGTGGTAATAATGGGAGCGTTCAATTACCAACAACTTAATCAAGGGGAGTCAGTGGTTAACCACAAATTTTAATTACCCCAAAATTGACTGGGTAAATGTATCATCGGGCCATGCTAGAGAGATAAAGTTCCTGGATGGAATAAATGACAGCTTTATGGAGCAATTGGTTCAGGAACTGACAAGAGAGGGAGCAATTTTATATCTAATTCTCAGTGGAGCACAGGATTTGGTGAGAGAGGTAACAGTGGTGGGGCTACTTGGCAATAGTGATCATAATATGATCAAATTTGAATTAATGACTGGAAGGGGGACAGTAAGCAAATCCAAGGCTCTCTTGCTAAACTTTCAAAAGGGAAACTTTGATAAAATGAGAAAAATAGTTAGAAAAAAACAAAGGAGCAGCTACAAAGGTAAAACGTGTGCAAGAGGCGTGTCATTGTTAAAAAATACCATCCTAGAAGCATAGTCAGATGTATTCCACACATTAAGAAAGGTGGAAAGAAGGCAAAATGATCACCGGCATGGTTAAAAGAGGAGGTGAAAGAAGCTATTTTAGCCAAAAGATCTTTATTCAAAATTGGAAGAAGGATCCAACAGAAAAAAATAGGGTAATGCATAAGCGTTGGCAAGTTAAATGTAAGACATTGATAAGACAGGCAAAGAGAGAATTTGAAAAGAAGCTGGTCTTAGAGGCAAAAACTCTTTTTAAAATATATCCAAAGCAGAAAGCCTGTGAGGGAGTCAGTTGGAATGTTAGATGATCGAGGGGTTAAAGGGGCAATTAGAGAAGATAAGGCCATCGCAGAAAGATGAAATGATTTCTTTGCTTCAGTGTTTACTGAAGAGGATGTTGGGGCGATACCCGTATCGGAGAAGGTTTTCATGGGTAATGATTCAGATGGACTGAACCAAATCATGGTGAACCTAGAAGATGTGGTAGGCCTGACTGACAAACTGAAGAGTAGTAAATCACCTGGACCGGATGGTATACACCCCAGGGTTCTGAGGAACTAAAAAATGAAATTTCAGACCTAATGGTACAAATTTCTAACCTATCATTAAAATCATCCATTGTACCTGAAGACTGGAGGGTTGCTAATGTAACCCCAATATTTAAAAAGGGCTCCAGGGCGATCCGGGAAACTACAGACTGGTTAACCTGACTTCAGTGCCAGGAAAAATAGTGGAAAGTGTTCTAAATATCAAAATCACAGAACATATAGAAAGACATGGTTTAATGGAACAAAGTCAGTATGGCTTTACCCAAGGCAAGTCTTGCCTCACAAATCTGCTTCACTTTTTTGAAGGAGTTAATAAACATGTAGATAAAGGTGAATGGGTAGATGTAGTATATTTGAATTTTCAGAAGGTGTTTGACAAAGTTCTTCATGAGAGATTTCTAGGAAAAGTAAAAAGTCATGGGTTAGGTGGCAATGTCCTTTCGTGGATTACAAACTGGCTAAAAGACGGAAACAGAGTAGGATTAAATGGACAATTTTCTCAGTGGAAGGGAGTGGCGAGTGGAGTGCCTCAGGGATCTGTATTGGGACCTGTGCTTTTCAATATGTTTATAAATGATCTGGAAAGAAATACGACAAGTGAGGTAATCAAATTTGCAGATGATACAAAATCATTCAGAGTAGTTAAATCACAAGCAGATTGTGATAAATTGCAGGAAGACCATGTGAGACTGGAAAATTGGGCATCCAAATGGCAGATGAAATTTAATGTGGATAAGTGCAAGGTGATGCATATAGGGAAAAATAACCCATGCTATAGTTGCACAATGTTAGGTTCCATATTATTTATGTATTTATTTATTTATTGAGTTTTATATACTGTCATTCGGTTTCGCCATCACAACGGTTTACAAGTTTCAATATAATTAGCAATTCTTAAAACGTGGTAAAAACATTGGAATAAAAGTCAAATAACAGTTACAGTTAAGATCATACAATTATCAAAGAGTATAATAGGAACCCAGTAAAGGTAGAATATAACATTAATCGTGTCTAAGAGAACTAGAGGTGGTGAGGCTCAGTGAGAAAGGTGTGAGGGGAGGATGATATAGAGGTGTTTTTGTGTTTCTTGATAGGCTTTGGTAAACAACCAGGTTTTCTGTTCTTTCTTAAATGTTTTCAAGCTGGATTGTAGTCTTAATTCGGTTGGTAGGGAGTTCCAGAGTTTGGGGCTGGTGAGAGAGATTGCGCGTTCGCAGACTGAGATGAGTTGTGTGGACTGCACAGCTGGAATTGTAAGGAGGCCTTTGTTGGCTGAGTGAAGTTTTCGGTGTGGTGCATGGAGTCTGATAGCAGCGCCTAACCAGTCAGTTCATTCCTCATGTATTAATTTGTGTAAAATGGTCAGTATTTTGTAATCTATTCAGAATTTTATTGGAAGCCAATGTAGGGATGTAAGAACATTGTAGTTATATGTTCGCATTTTTTTGTATCTGTTAGGATTCTGGCTACCGTATTTTGTAGGATTTGAAGGGGAAGAGTACTGGAGAGTGGTAATCCAAATAATAGGGAATTGCAATAGTCCAGATTGGAGAAAATGAGCAGTTGAAGCACTGTTCTGAAATTCTCAGGGGTTAAAAATGGTTTTAAACATTTCAGAGTTAGTAGTTTGTGATATCCTTCCCTTATTTTTGATGCGATATGGTTTTTGAAGGATAATTCACTGTTAATGATGACTCCTAAGTTGCGTGCATGTGTGACCGAGGTAATTGCCACTGTTTGATTCTCTAGTTTAAGGGGTGGAGGGGGTGATGTCAAAACATCCATGTATGTCATCTATTCATTTTTCCTTTTTTATATGTATGTTTTAATCTTATATTTAATTTGTTTTTTGATTGTAGTAGCTCCTGAAGCAGCTCTTGACAAAGAGCAAAACTCAGCTAGAGTCGGATATATTTCAATAAAGGTTTATTTTATATACAACGATCTCCACTTCTTTTACTGCTATTTGGCGCTCTCTCTCTCTCATACACACATGCAGGCTCTCTCTCTTTCATGCACACATGCAGGTACTCTCATACAAACATGTAGGTGCGCTCTCTCTCATACACCTGCAGGTGCTCACTCTGATGCATGTATTCAGGCTGTCTCTCTTTCATGCACACATAGGAACATAAGAAATTGCCATGCTGGGTCAGACCAAGGGTCCATCAAGCCCAGCATCCCGTTTCCAACAGAGGCCAAACCAGGCCACAAGAACCTGGCAATTACCCAAACACTAAGAAGATCCCATGCTACGGATGCAATAGCAGTGGCTATTTCCTAAGTAAAGTTGATTAATAGCCGTTAATGGACTTCTCCTCCAAGAACTTATCCAAACCTTTTTTGAACCCAGCTACACTATCTGCACTAACCACATCCTCTGGCAACAAATTCCAGAGCTTTATTGTGCGCTGAGTGAAAAAGAATTTTCTCTGATTAGTCTTAAATGTGCTACTTGCTAACTTCATGGAATGCCCTCTAGCCCTTCTATTATTTGAAAGTGTAAATAACAGAGTCACATCTACTCGTTCAAGACCTTTCATGATCTTAAAAATCTCTATTATATCCCCCCTCAGCCATCTCTTCTCCAAGTTGAACAGCCCTAACCTCTTCAGCCTTTCCTCATAGGGAAGCTGTTCCATCCCCTTTATCATTTTGGTTGCCCTTCTCTGTACCTTCTCCATCGCAATTATATCTTTTTTGAGATGCAGCGACCAGAATTGTACACAGTATTCAAGGAACGCTATAGAGGCATTATTACATTTTCCGTTTTATTAACCATTCCCTTCCTAATAATTCCTAACATTCTGTTTACTTTTTTGACTGCTGCAGCACACTGAGCCGACGATATTAAAGTATAATCCACTATGATGCCTAGATCTTTTTCCTGGTTGGTAGCTCCCAACACGGAACCCAACATCGTGTAACTACAACAAGGGTTATTTTTCCCTATATGCAACACCTTGCACTTGTCCACATTAAATTTCATCTGCCATTTGGATGCCCAATCATCCAGTCTTTCAAGGTCCTCCTATAATGTATCGCAGACCGCTTGTGATTTAACTACTCTGAATAATTTTGTATCATCCGCAAATTTAATAACCTCACTCGTCGTATTCCTTTCCAAATCATTTATATATATATTGAAAAGCACCGGTCCAAGTACAGATCCCTGAGGCACTCCACTGTTTACCCTTTTCCACTGAGAAAATTGACCATTTTAATCCTACTCTCTGTTTCCTGTCTTTTAATCAGTTTTTAATCTACGAAAGGAGATCGCCTCCTATCCCATGACTTTTTAGTTTTCGTAGAAGCCTCTCATGAGGGAATTTGTCAAACGCCTTCTGAAAATCCAAATACACTACATCTACCGGTTCACCTTTATCCACATGTTTATTAACCCCTTCAAAAAAATGAAGCAAATTTGTTAGGCAAGATTTTCCTTGGGTAAATCTATGTTGACTGTGTTCCATTAAACCATGTCTTTCTATATGCTCTACGATTTTGATCTTGAGAATAGTTTCCACTATTTTTCCCCGGCACTGAAGTCAGACTCACTGGTCTATAGTTACCCGGATCACCCCTGGAGCCTTTTTTAAATATTGGGGTTACATTGGCCACTCTCCAGTCTTCAGGTACAATGGATGATTTTAATGAAAGGTTACAAATTGTAACTAATAGATCAGAAATTTCATTTTTTAATTCCTTCTGTACCCTAGGATGCATACCATCCGGTCCAGATGATTTGTTATTCTTTAGTTTGCCAATCTGGCCTACTACATCTTCCAGGTTCATAGTGATTTCGTTCAGTTCGTCTGACTCATCACCCCTGAAAACCATCTCCGGAACTGGTATCTCCCCAACATCCTCATTAGTAAACACGGAAGCAAAGAATTCATTTAGTCTTTCTGCAATGGCCTTATCTTCCCTAAGAGCCCCTTTAACCCCTTGGTCATCTAATGGTCCAACCGACTCCTTCACAGGTTTCTTGAAAGTTTAGTGTTAGAGCTGCAGATTTACTTATAGTCTCCCTTCCAGTTATTAGTTTAAATTGGATCATGTTATGATCACTGTTGCCAAGTGGCCCCACCACCGTTACCTCTCTCACCAAATCCTGCGTTCCACTAAGAATTAAATCTAAAATAGCTCCCTCTCTTGTTGGTTCCTGTACCAATTGCTCCATGAAGCAGTCATTTATTACATCCAGGAACTTTATGTCTCTAGCAAGTCGTGTTGTTACATTTACCCAGTCAATATTGAGGTAATTGAAATCTCCCATTGTTATTGCACTGCCAAATTGGTTTGCTTCCCTGATTTCTCTTAGCATTTCATCATCTGTCTGACCATTTTGTCCAGGTGGACGGTAGTATACTCCTATCACTATACTCTTACCCAACACACATGGGATTTCTACCCATATAGATTCTACTGAGCATTTATTCTCTTGTATGATCTTTATCCTGTTGGACTCTATACCCTCCCGGACATAAAGTGCCACACCCCCACCAAGTTGATCCTCCCTATCATTGCAATATAATTTGTACCCTGATATAGCACTGTCCCATTGGTTATCCTCCTTCCACCATGTCTCTGTGATGCCAATTATGTCAATCTCAGAATTTGCTGCTATACACTCTAACTCTCCCATCTTACTTCTTAGACTTCTGGCATTGGCATACAGACATTTCAAAGTGTGTTTTTTGTTTGTATTAACAGCCTGCTTTTCAGTTGTCTGGGATAATTCAGAAATCATTAGCTTCAGTGATTTTTTACATATAGGCATATGGACTATGTTTGCTTTTAATGGAACCTCTCTGTTGGGATGCCTTAACTCTCCTGTTTCATTAGTATCCTTCAAGGATACATTTCTCCGAACCATGCACTGTTGAGTGAGTATCGGCTTTCCCCTTGTTCTAGTTTTAAAGCTGCTCTATCTCCTTTTTGAAAGTTAGTGCCAGCAGCTGGGTTCCACTCTAGTTAAGGTGGAGGCCATCCTTTCAGAAAAGTCTCCCCTTTCCCCAAAAGTTTCCCCAGTTCCTTACAAAACTGAATCCCTCTTCCCTGCACCATCGTCTCATCCACGCATTGAAACTCTGGAGCTCTGCCTGCCTCTGGTGACCTGCGCGTGGAACAGGGAGCATTTCAGAGAATGCCACCCTGGAGGTTCTGGATTTCAGCTTCCTACCTAAAATCCTAAATTTGGCTTCCAGAACCTCTCTCCCACATTTTCCTATGTCGTTGGTGCCCACATGTACCACGACAGCCGGCTCCTCCCCAGCACTGTCTATAATCCTATCTAGGTGAAGCATGAGGTCTGCCACCTAGTAGTAGTCAGCATATCCTGTGTGACAATCCTATGGCTGACCCCTACAAGCTATATAATCATGCAGAGGGACTCAGCAATATATAATGCTAAAAATTTATTATACACACAATTTTTCTTCAATATAATTTACATTCTTTTTATGCAAGTCCCGCTATGTGTCTCAGTAACTTCCCTATATTGTATTATTTTGACATAACTTGTACCAGCTCATCCACTTCTCAACATAAAGCCGTTTAACAGCGTTCACCGAACGGTTGCCATTTCCAAAAAGAGCTCTTTTTGGAATGGCAACCTTTCGGTGAACGCCGTAACACGGCTTTATGTTGGGAAGTGGATGAGCTGGTACGAGTTATGTGAATTACTTGAACATGAGAAATTTCAACATTGATGAAAAGAGCATAGTGGTCTGACAGGAAGAGTTGGCAAGAATCATTGGAGTTTTATTGAGATATACAACATAGTGATGTTCAGCTCCTGACAAGATTATATTGACAACATTGAACTGGCTGAGTCCAGCGCTATGTATTGATGTTACATGCATAACACATTGGCAACAGTGAAGATGCAACCCTCTTTTTGATGATTGTAATATACGTCACATTGTTATGTGAAGATGATTGTATTCTGATGGTGGCAATATGAGAATATACTTTTTGGAGATAATCATCATTCCCTGAGGAAGCCCTGTTGTATGGGCGAAATGAGAACCTCATCGGATTAATTTTGTGTTCGTCAAAATAATTCAAAATATGTTCTATACTTTGAATTGTGATTGTTAAAGGCATTATAAGTTCAATATAAGGGGTATATGTGTATGAAATATGCATTTTCATGTAATTGTTAAATGTGATATTTAGAGGTATTAAGCATGTAAGTTTATGAGATTTAGTGATTTTATGTGGTATGAGTAGTATGAATGGAGTGAATGGAGGGTACAGTATGAATGGGATTGTTTTTATGATAGGGAGGTTATTGAGACACATAGCAGGACTTGTATAAAAAGAATGTAAATTATATTGAAGAAAAATTGTGTGTATAATAAATTTTTGGCATTATATATTGCCGAGTCCCTCTGCATGATTATATAGCTTGTATTTGGAACAGAGGTTACGCACGTGCTTTATTGACCCCTACAAGGGGCATGTTTTCCTCTTGTTTACAGTAATATAAAGTGCTACCAAGTGTGACGGATCCTACAGACATGTCACCATTAAGCCCTGGGTATTCCTGTATTCAGAAAGCAGTTTAGTGTAAATTAGAAATAGGGGAGGTTCTGATTCAAATGCAGCCCTCTCTTTAAGGGTGCTGGAATGGCCATCCCCCTTTGAGGTAACAAAAGCAGTTTGCAGCAATGCAATCTGGGGGCAGTCTTTTTAGATTGGCTAACAGTTAGGGTAGAGTTTTTTCGAGTTGGATTTTTCAGGCCCAGTCAGAGGAGCCAGGCAAACCCTGCCTGGGGAATCTGACCAGGGCTGGGAGGATATTCCTTTTCCAGTCCATTGGTTAGGATTTTCCCTCTGGGTTGTTTTCAGAAACCCTGTGAGAGCCTGTGCACCACCTGGGCTCAGGACACGGGGAACCATGTGTCTGTAGTTGCTCAGGTTAAGGAAGATCTGCCCTTCCAAACCCTCAATGAGAATGGAGGACCTTACATAAGCAACAACTCTGGTATTCAGATATGTTTTTGGGGATAAAGAGACATTTGGTTAGACATTTGGGATCCCTTTCCAATTTGGGATTCGAATATTATGAATGAGACTGAGAAGGACTGAGGAGAACTGTGAGTAACACCAAACTGAGTTACATCTGAGGACCCCACTTGGAGTCTTCACCTTAGGAGGAGAGATAACTGGGAATATTGAGCAGAGATTGTGCAGTAGACTTTTGGTTAGTTGGAAAGGGGTTTTCCGTCTCAAAAAGGATACCCATGCCCACTTGAGAACTTCATTAATTCAAGCCCTGGATGGTGAGGGTTTCCCTTGCCCCTGGACCTAATCAAAGAGACCATTGCACAGATATATAGAGAGAAAAAGAACTGTAACAGCCAAAGGAATTAAGTTGAATTGTGCCATTATTTCATCTGATTAACCATCAGTAAATACTTTGATTTTGGACACCTAACCAGGGTCTCCTGTGTATTCTTTCTGGCACTTACAGCATCCAGAGTGTGGGGAAAAGTGTACCTCTCCTGCAGTACACCAATAAGAGTCACCCCGTCACATTGGGCCCTGAGAGAAATACTTTCCCCCTACATACAAAGGATCCATCCCTGGGGAAAAGAGGGATAGTGAGAGAGTTAGCCGGTGAGTGGTTCTAGCCCCGACGAGTCTTAAATTCTTTTATGGTCCCATCGGGTAGCATTTTGCACCTGGGGATGGTGATACATACACCCCTCGGAAGAGGGTCAAAAAGCTCAGTGATCAAGGGAAGAGGATAACCATTCTTCTTGGTAATAGTGTTGAGACCATAGTAGTCAATGCAGGGATATAATAAGCCATCCTTTTTCCCCACAAAAGAAACCGGCCCCAGCAGGTGACAAAGAAGTACGAATAAAGCCTCTGTCTCTGGGGCAAAGAGCGGGTAGACTCTACCCCGGGTAGTACCTTCCTGTAATCAAATCAATAGTACAGTTGTAGGAACGATTTGGAGGCAGGACATCCGCCTTCTGTTTGCTAATGACATCCGTATACTCTGCATATTGCAGGGGCAATCCCAGTAGCTCTAGGATGATCATTTGGACAATATGCACTGCAAGCGAGACCTTGGAGAGATATTGCCCAGACTCAGTGGTCTGCAGAATATGCCAACTGATATGGAAATGGTGCAGCATGAACCAAGGTAGTCCTAAAATGACCTCATTGACCACTTTGGACAGAACTTATAAGGTAATCTGCTCTTGGTGCAGGAGGTCCGTCTGCATAACGAGTGGAACAGTAGCCCTTGTGACATATCCAGGTAAAGGTTTACCATGAACCGATGAGATAGTAAGTGAATTGTCCAGAGGGACAATCAGGATCCTATAGTGTTGTACAATGACTCATGGATGAAGCTGCCTCCAGCACCAGTATCAAGAAATGCTTGGGTATCCACATGGATATTCTCGAACGAGAGTCATATGGGTGCCAGAATTTGTGGAGAGGAACAAGGTCAATCTAGGGTGGCCTCTCCCATTAGGCCTAGGTCCTGGAGTTTCCAGCTTGGCTGGGCAAATATTCGCAAAGTGTTTGGGGGCAACATTATAAAGACACAAACTGAGGTGTTGGCGCCTCTGCTTCTCGTCTATTGATAACTTGAAGTGGTCTATCTGCATTGCCTCCACTGGTGCTAGTCCCAGCCCCAGTGGTGACTTGAAAGTCCCCAGTCACTGGAAGATAGAGGCGAGACAAATAGGGTGATGAGTCAAGCTCCTCTCTCAAGCCCGTTCTTGGAATCTGAGGTCCAGGCATATGAATAAGCTGATTAAACCCTCCAAAGTGTCTGGTAAGTCCTGGCCTGCCAGCTCATTCTTAATACATTCTGCGAGCCCTTGCCTAAAGATAACAATTAGGCTGTTGCTACCCCTTTGGAGTTCAGAGGCCAATGTACAGGAATGAACCTCGTACTCCCCAACAGACTGGGAGCTTTGTCTGATCTGAAGAAGCTCAGATGCCAAGGAAGATACATGACCTAGCTCATCAAAAATCAGGTGGAATTCGCATAGGAAGCAGTCCAGATCCCCTAAAGGTGGATCATCTCTTTTCCAAAGAGGTGAAGCCCAGGCTAGGGTGGGACTAGCCAACAAAGACAGGATATAGGCAACTTTGACCCGATGAGATGGAACAATGGTGCCTGTAGTTCAAACTGCATCTGGCATTGGTTCAAGAAGCTTCTACATTTAGCGGGATTTCCATCATACCTTGGAGGTGACAGCAGATGAAGCATGGGAGTAGTAGGCCATACTGCAGGTACTGGAGCAAGTATCAAAGGAGCAGGACAGACAGTCATACCCTGAAGATAATCAGCCATCATATTTAATTGGTCTTGCTGCTGTTGTAGCTGGTGAGTTAACCCAGCAATGGCGGAGGCCTGGGTTGAGTCCGCCAAGGTCCTAGCTTCAGCAAACTGTGATGAATGTCGTGGAAGTTGCTGCAGTGTAATTGATGCTGCGTTGTAGGCGAACCTATGAGGCCTATGCTGACAGCTTTCAAATGTGCACTGAAGTGGGACAGGCTGGACCTTTACCTATACCAGCTGTCTCCCACACAGGTTGAGCCCTTGGGTTCTGGCAGCAGGTAAGGCTTAAGTTGGACCCTAGGATGGTCAATAGAGCAAGAGTCTGAAAGCATGCTGGGTTCAGGACAGGCAGCAGACTGGAGAAGCCAGAGATAGGCCAAGTTCGGGGCAGATGGCAGATAAGCGTAGACAGATACAAGGCAAGAGGTCGGATCCAGGCAGCAGACAAATGTGGTCAGTTCCAAGACAAGAGGCCAATACCAGAAGATCAGGCCAGAGCGGGATGAAGTCACGCAGGACACACTGGACAAGATTAGGACAAGTTGACAAGCTGAATGAGACAGGCAGGGTAAGGTAAGGCTGGGAAAGTGAAGGCAAGGCTGGAACAGGAACATAGGAACAATCTGGAACGCAGGAGCAACACACACTGCTTATAGCAGGAGACCCATTGCTAAATTGTCTGTTGTTTCTTGGAGGAGCCTTTTATACTGGAGAGCCCATGATGTAATCAAAGGTTGCTGGGACTGAGTTCCCTCTTGTGCCCTTTAAGTAGCTTAGCATCAGGTGCGCATGCACATAGGAGGGCCGGAGGAGAGACGACATGGTGGTGTCCTGAGCCGCGCCCAGCTGGGCCTAGAAGCTGGTGGCATCCTGGCTGCGAAGACCCGCTGGCGACCTTGGCGTGAGTGATGCGGCATGCAGGGCTGTCCTGCAAGTTGCCAAATGTAACAACACTAATACACCTACAGTACTGCACCTCACACATATGGGAATGGTTTGGATGGAAATCTCTGACTCACACTACTGTCAAACTAACCTGTGGGGGGCTACTAATGGCATTCTACTAAGGGGCAATCACTGC
The DNA here is from genome assembly GCF_901001135.1 of Rhinatrema bivittatum. Lineage (NCBI taxonomy): Eukaryota > Metazoa > Chordata > Amphibia > Gymnophiona > Rhinatrematidae > Rhinatrema > Rhinatrema bivittatum. Next base: position 532,027,108 of record NC_042615.1, on the reverse strand, counting down.
TAGTAAGGGGCAGAATTGGGCACCCCGTCACATAAGATAATAAAATCATCCATCCTTCAAGTCCAAAACTGTAACACTATAGGCAATCACCTATTTATCTAATAGAAGAACTGGCCCTGGGCTGGGGGGAGAGGAGAGTGTGGTTAGTAGAGAGAGAGAATGTAGTTGGGGGAAGAGAAAGTGATGGAAATGGGCTAGGATGGAAGAAATAAGTGTTAGGAAGGGCTGGAAGAGAGGGGAGCAGTGAGGGCGAGCCGGCTGGGGAGAGAGATTGGTGGAGACAGGTTGGGGGTTTCTGCTGGTATCAAACAATCGCCCAGAAAGGGATCAAGAGCCTAACTCAAACTTCGGGCAGTTATAGAAGTACAAATGCTTTGCTGGTTTGCAGCCTCGCTAAATTCACCCATTGACCTCCAGTTATCTCATCCACTATCCGAACTGCACATCCGTACTACTGAAAAATTGTATAAAACAAGAGCACATATAGACCGTATTTGTTTATTTCTACTTGATTCAAGTAAATCATTTATTGAAGGCTTGGATAATAACATCTTGTCAAGACAAGGAGCGGAATAATAAAATGGAGAATGTTCCTTTGGGTTTTTTTTTTTAATTTTTAGCTTAGTGATGACTCGTGACCAGGCTATGCTTGACAACAAATTACCTCACCACTCCTTTTCGAGGCTTTTCAAAACTTGGTATAAGTTATGGAGACAAATTTCAAGCTCTCTGCCTAGGTGCAAAGTACCCATTCAACCTTGCACCTAATTTTCAAAGGGAACGCACGCATGTACTTCACCTTCGAAAATTGTTGTAGGTGCAAAGTACCCGCAGACCTGTGCATCTGCTCTAATGGGTGGGTTAAATTGCTATGGATGCTAACTTGCGCAGCTTTGAAAAATACAGTCTGCCTACATTTCCCGATCCCGCCCAAAACAACCCCTCCAGGGAGGGCAATTTTCAGACAGGCCAGCTTACTCAGGTAAACGGCTTAAATTGCTCTCCGTTTGTCCAGGCTGGATCCAACTCGTAAGGCACAGAACCACTTATTGATGGCCAAAACCAAGGAGTGAATTCAGAGGAGGTGTTCTGTTTGGTTTAGCTCTTTTTGGTTCGCCTCTGTTGTTTGGTTCTCTCTTGATTTCCCACAAATCCAATGCAAACATGAGTGCTGTTTATAATAATTAAAAATATAAATATATTACAGATCACATGTAAAATAAACCAGCATAAAATACATTGCAATTTGATTCAACCAAGTTCTCTATGCAACTGAAGAATCCTGGAAACCTAAAGTAAGATAAACAAAGCAATAAAATAATGTAAAATACTCATAATTAGCATTCAAATGCTTGTACATTTTACCAAATTTTAATTCATTCCTACTAATCTACTTTCAACTTTGCAGTTGTGTGTGCCAAAGGGCCCAGAGAGAGCACATAGTAAAAAGTATGAGCGAGTTACAGAGCACTTTTATTTTGAGGATGTGCATATGTGTGAGATTGAACTTGTACCCGCAAGATCTGTCCCTTGTATAAGTACTCACTTTACAAGTTAATTTTGCTACAAATTTTCCCAAAAATTTAAGAACAGACTAACACTCTGCTTTAAATGACACATTATAGAGCCTCGAAATACAATTGAACATTAAATTCTTCTACGAGGTTCATCGCTTTTAAATATGTCACTAGCAGCCTATATGTACTGTATGTCCCAGCAAATGTCTTTGTTCTGGCAACCCAGGGTGTGGTGCTTGCATATTTCATCATGTTGAAATCTGGATTTAAAAAAAAGAAAATTATGATGTTGGCAGTGTGTAGAAAGGCCATGCTATTAAACCAAACCTGATCATCCAGTCACAGCTCAACCTAGAATTTGTCACTAGCTCCCAAATTTGATGGCAATTATACACGTTTGTGTTATTATCCCAATTTTATCACCACTGTCCTGCATTTGAGTTCTGTACTATTAACTGTCCCTGCTGGAAAGAGAAAATGGGCTGTAGGGTCCCAGTTTTGGAACGGGAAGAGAAGTATGCAGTCAGAAAACCTGGAGAATAACCAACCAAGGTCACCCATTCCTTTTTGGGGGAGGCGCTGTTGTGCTTCAGTTTGGGATGTCTGTCCTGCTGGTTTGGGCTCCCTCTAGTGTTACTACTAAACAGGTGAGTGAAGCTGAAAGTTTTGTATGAATGAAGCCAGTCTGGCCTGGCTCTAAGAGCCAGATTTGTGTGAAACAGAACAGTGCACAAAAACACATTACTCACATGGAACCCTAACCAAAGAAAGCCATTTTCCAAACATTTTCATATATTTAGCTATCAACCAGGGATCCATGTACCCCTGGAGATAATTAGAAGCCTGTCAGGGGGGTACACATCCAGTTTACTACTGCCACATGGGAGAGGGGAGCCCAAACTTTAAGAGACAGTCACCTGCTACTGCACAAAAAGAGCCAACTTCGTTGTCAGCTGTAATATGCACTCTTACCTAGAGTACACCATAATCTATTTTTGGCATTTCTTTTTTAAGAACATAAATAGTTGCCATAATGGACCAGACCGAGGGTCCATCAAGCCCAGCATCCTGTTTCCAACAGTGGCCATCCAGGTTACAAGTACCTGGCAAGTATCCAAACATTAAATAGATCTCATGCTACTAATGACAGTAATAGCGGTGGGCTATTCCCTAAATCAACTGGATTAATAGCAGTTTATGGACTTCTCCTCCAGGAACTTATCCAAACCTTTTTTAAACCCAGCTACACTAACTGCCCTAACCACATCCTCCAGCATCGAATTCCAGAGCTTAATAGTACGTTGAGTGGAAAAGAATTTTCTCCGATTTGTTTTAAATGTACTACTTTCTACCTTCATGGAATGCCACCTAATCCTTCTATTATCTAAAAGAGTTAATAACCAATTCATATTTACCCATTCTAGTCCTCTCATGATTTTATAGATCTATATCATATCCCCCCTCAGCCATCTCTTCTCCAAATTGAACAGCCTTAACCTCTTTAACCTTTCCTCATAAGGGAGCCATTCCATCCCTTTATCATTTTGGTCTCCCTTCTCTGTACCTTCTCCAGTGCAACTACATCTTTTTGGAGATGTGGCGACCAGAACTGAAAACAGTATTCAAGGTGCAGTCTCACCATGGAGTGATACAGAGGCATTATGACATTTTCCTTTTTATTTACCATTCCCTTCCTAACAATTCCTAACATTCTCTTTGCTTTTTTGACTGCCGCAGCACACTGAGCTGATAATTTCAATGTATTATCTGCTATGATGCCTAGATCTTTTCCCTGGGTGGTAACTCCTAATATGGAACCTAACATTGTGTAACTGTAGCATAGGTTATTTTTCCCTATATGTATCATCTTGCACTTACCCACATTAAATTTCATCTGCCATTTGGACTCCCAATCTTCCAGTCTTGCAAGGTCCTCCTGCAATTTATCACAATCCACTTTGAATAATTTAGTGTAATCTGCAAATTTGATCAACTCACTCATTATATCCCTTTCCAGATCATTTATAAATATACTGAAAAGCACTGGTCCAAGTACAGATTTCTGAGACACTCCACTGTTAATTTTTTTCAGTGAGAAAACTGACCATTTAATCCTACTTTCTGTTTCCTGTCTTTTAACCAGTTTGCAACCCAGGAAAAGACATCACTCCTATCCCATGACTTTTTAGTTTTCTTAGAAGCCTCTCATAAGGGACTTTGTCAACACCTTCTGAAATTCCAAATACACTACATCTACTGGTTCACCTTTGTCCACATATTTATTAACCCCTTCAAAAAAGTGTAGCAGATTTGTGAGTCAAGACTTCCCTTGGGTAAATCCATGTTGGCTGTGTACCATTAAATCACGTTTATCTATATGTTCTGTGATTTTGTTCTTTAGAATAGATTACACTATTTTTTCCGGCACTGAAGTCAGGATCACTGGTCTATAGTTTCCTGGATCACCCCTGGAGCCCTTTTTAAATATCGTGATTACATTGGATGTCCTTTAGTCTTCAGGTACAATGGAATATTTTAATGATAGGTTGCAAATATTCACTAGAGATGTGCATTCTTCATGGTTCAGGAGTGCTCTGAAATGAAAAATTTTTTTCCGAAATTTCAGAAAAATTTGTATTTTGTGTTAGTGCACACAAATGGGAGTTAGTGTGCACTAACATGAGATTCAGGAACCATGAAAAAAATCCCGAACTGCAGAAAAAATGAGGCAGAGTAAGACTAGTAGACCCGAAGGCCACAAGGCTACGCAAAAAGGCCAAGGAGGCTGCAGGACAAGGCAAGGAGCTTAAGAAGGCCACAGGGTAAGGCAGGGAGGTCAAGGAGGCTGCAGAACAAGGCAGGAAGAGCGAAGAGTCCATAGGTCAAGGTAGGAAGGCCGAGGAGGCCACAGGACAAGTCAGGAACGTCAAGGAGGCCACTGAACAAGGTAGGAAGGCTGACAAGGCCACAGGACAAGGTGTAACAAGAAGGCCACAGGGGCCATGTAGAAGTAAAGCAAGGCAAGGTGAGTCAATGAAAAGAGCCAAGGTAACCAGATGAAAAGGCACATATTTCTGGGACAGGCAGGGCTAAATAGGGCTGGCCCTGCTGCATCATGGGAACATCAAGGAGGTGGCTAGCACAGGAAAGAGGGTGGCTCTTTTAGTACTTCTATTAGTAGGGAGGCTGCACCAGCATCATTTCCTGCTATACTTAGTTTGAATTCAGCTACATCAGCACCTATCATAAATGCCAATTGAAAAAAAGGCCCAAATATCTCACAGATATGTAAATATAGTATTTTTGTGAAATTTTGACTCTGGGGGTACAAAGCTCTCATCTCAACATCTCAAACTTTTGAAAGGGGTACAGTAGTCATGAAAGATTGAGAACTACTGATCTGGGGTTGCCAGGTATGAAGAAGAACCCCTCCTTCACACATAAATTACCACTTCACTGCTTCATGCTCTCCATTACACCATTTTACCCATTTTTGGTCTTTTGCCATCTCAAACTCTGGAAGCAAAAGATACAGTAGCTGCAGCATGCCCATAAAGGGGGACTGTTTATTTCAGATGAGGAAGACAGGGTTCATGAAGGAAGCCATTTCTAATATCTCATCCACTCCTGAAGAAGATTTAATTTGAAACGTGGTCCATGTTGGGCATGCGATGGCTTGAGATATTATTGTTTGAAGATAAGTGGCTTTTAAATCACAATGATAAAAAGCAGATCAAAATAGTATATCTAATTTCTTCACATGAAATGGGATATGATGATACACAAGTTTAGAAACAAACAAAATAAGGTGATGAACTGATTATGAGATAATCCCTCTCCTGTTACTTCTTCATTGATTTATTTTTATATGTTTCTAGGTGGCAGTGAGTGTTCTGTATTCAAGATCTTCCAACTTCTCTGATAGATCCAAATGAGCTTCTGCAAGATCCTGGATGGATTTTTGTAAATGAGCCAATGTATCAATGTGCTCTTCCACTTTTGTTTCTATTTCCTCCCACCGTCCTTCCTAATGTCTCCCCTCCGGCGTAAGTTCCTGTTCACTGTACACCGACGTGATATCTTTGATGAGCGTCGGTATATAAAAAATTTATAAATAAATAATAATAAATAACAACCATTTCCAAAATGTCTTCCTTTAGTGTCATTAAGTCCTTCCGGAGCTACTGGAACCACAGCTTAAGTCTGGCATGAGAAATGCTTTCAGCAGTGCCCAGAGTGGCCTCTCTACCTGGCACAGTAACACGCTCTTCAGCCGTCTCCGAAGTGCCATCAGCCACCGTGATTTTAAGCTCTACTGAGTTATTGCCGCCGCTGGAAAAAGTGAACTGCTTCAAATTGATGGCCTTCTTCCTCAAAGGCATGGATGGCAAAAAACCTGCTCCACTGTGGTAACTTTGACCATTGGGGAAAGCATAGGAGCCTGAGGGTTTCAGGAGTTATATCAATCTCTCTGGGATGTCCACTCTTAGACAGCAATTTTACTCTTGACATCACTTCCTCGACTGGTTCTCCACACCAATCTATAAATCACTTCCTTTCTTTTCTATTTCTCCATCTCTTCCATCTGACAACTTTCATGTCACTTCTCCCTATTTCCCTCTTCTCTGCATTTCATCCTCACCTGCAATTTCAATGTCATTTTCCTTCACTCCCCTCTTTCTGCTTCATATACCAAAATCTCTCTTCCCAGTCTCTCCATTTCCATCTCACCTCCACTATCCATCTGTCTATTCCTTTGCCAGTCTGCTATCACCTCCTCTCCTCACCCTTCACTCCCTTCCTGCTTTTTCCACCTTCCCTAATCTTGCATTCTGCCTCCACTCCCTCTTTCTAATATTCAAGATGGCACTAGGCTAAGTAGTGCCCTGTCTGAGAACTGAAATTGCTGTTCCCTCTCCCTCTACCCAGAAATGATTCTTCTCTCTGGTCAGCATCACACTTTCTCAGCCCCTTTTCTCTTCTCCTACCTACCTTCCTGAGCAGCACTCTCTCAGCTTCAGTGGCTGTAGTGAGAAAGCATTTGTGAAGGAGACCGATGGCTCGGCTGGCCGGGATCCCGAGGGTGTTGCGCTCGGCTGACGCTCTGCAAAGCAGCAGCTTGGGAGGCCATGCTAATCAATTTACCTCTCACTACGGCCTTAAGACAATCCCAAAGGACAGTCGGGGAGACATCTGTATCATTGTTACATATAATCTTATAGAGTTGTGTGCAATTGCTGCTCACAATCTTTCTTTAAGTAAATCATCATTCAATTTCCAGAATCTACAATGACCCGGGTTTGACTTTTTTCCACCTCTTCTCCTGATCGCCAGCCCCTGATGCAGCCCTACCCTTGGGCAAAACTTGGTCCGAGTCAGGCACTTATTGCTTTATCCCATGAAATTATACCACGTCAAATTAATAAAGGCATCCCTATACCTAAGGGGAGAGGACTAAGATTTATCTCATCTGCCTCCTGACTTTGTTAGACCATCTTCCGTGTTGTTTTTTGGGACCATAAGAAAAGTAGGACCTCACTTCCATGCATGCAATGGGGAAAAACAAGATACTGAATCAGGTCATTTGGATTGACCTGGCTGAGGTGAAAATTCCAATAAATACACAAGATACATGGTCCAGGCCATGTTTCTTATGTGTGTACATGCCGGTAGTGGGAGAAAATGGATGCTCGTAGATTGAGCATCACTTTTCCAAACCCGCTTGAAAGTCACCTCTCCTATGCACCCAATGCCGAGGAGGCACTAGGGACGCACATTTGTCCCTAGTGCCTCCGTTTTAGCGCGACCCCTCATTTAAAATATTGGATCGTGTGGCCAGGAGAGGTGACTGGGTGTGTGTTTTGAAAGCAGGTGATCAACACCGAGCGCCCGTTTTCTGCGCACATTTACTGTATCGGCCCGTGTTTAACTTTCCCTCTGTGAGGAGAATAAGAGAAGCCAGAGCTTAGTACTGAACTCTATTCAGGCTTGAATCTGAGGTTTGCCCAAATCTAACTTGCACAGTTTTGCAGAAGTTTGTGTAAAGGCGCTTGCCACAATTCTGCAAGTGCTGAAGAGAGCACGGGAATCCATGAAAACTAACCCCCTTTTTTTTTTCTTCCAGGACCACAGCAGTACCTACTAGTCACACACTGTCCACATTGCATAAGTCTTCACAACAACAGATCTAGAGAGAGACCATCTAAACTGGTTCAGCACATCCACAACAGCTCCTCATTTAGCTGGTATGTAAACTATTGTGCCCACACTAGAGAGGATAAACCAGCTTAGAAAGTACAATGATGGACTCATTATTCCTGTCTCATTCCCCTTTTCTCTTTCTCCCACTGATACTCCTTGTGACCCTGGGCAAGCCACTTCCCCTTCCATTGCTTCAGGTGCAAACTTTGATTGTAAGCTCTCTGAAGACAGGGAAAACCTGTTGTAACTCACCTTCAGCACTGGTATGGAAAAAGAGAGTAATTAAATCCAAATCCAACAATTGAGCCAATTTCCCTCACTAGGCTTTTCTTTACCTCCCATTCCTTTATTCATGCTTTTTTTCTTGCCCCGCTGTTTCAGAGCAGCTCTTGGTAGGCAAGGCTGGGCTGAGACGATGTTTGTGTGGCCAGGAGGGAGTGTGAAAACTGAGAAACCAGAGACAGCTTAGAACAGAGAAAAAAAAACCAAAACAAAAACACTGAAATAAAGGAAGTAAAGGGAACATCAAAGCATAACAATTTAAGGAACATTTAAAAAAAAAAAAAAGAAGAAGATATAGGATGGGGGTCTGGGCGATGTAGCCAGAGAAAGAAGAGGCAGCCTGACATCAGCTCCTGGAATCAGTCACCTTAAGATGCAACATGCAATGTGCATAGTAAATACATCAACCTGCGATCTGCTGCAGGCAACCTGAAGGCCTCAGTTTCATAGAAGAAGGAATATTGTGTGAACCCTATGTAATAAAGGAGCTCCAGAAATAACTTCACCCCTCAGCTGTGTGATTTAGAATGGGCATGTGTAACACAGCCACACAACATCAAGGTTCTCCCAGGGATGGGAGATGGAGACTGAAGCAGAAAATAAACAAACAAGAACATAAAAAACACAAAAAATGTCTTTTCCAAGTGAGCAAAATCAGTGCATGAAGACTTACTTAAAGACTGTTATGCTCTATAAGAGACATAAACTCATGGCATTATTGTAAAGTAGAATTTATTAAGCATTGAAAAAGATAGAATTAACTTTCGGTAAATTATAAACAGAAAAACCTTTAACCCTGCCCTTTCCCTCAGTTCTCAGTTCAAGCAAATTAAGAGTGAATCTCCAAAATCCCTATCTAAATTTTGGCAAGGATATTAGCATATGATTTCTCAGTTCAAATTCACATAGTTGCTGAATTCCATGGATGAATTTCTCTGCACTCTAGTTGCAGTATGTTTGGGGAATCTGGGATGACCTCCAGTGCTACATGTGGACTGAACAATCAAACGTGCCTCATATAATTAATGTCCAAACTGTCCCAAAATGAGTTTTAAAAAATTCCCTCTCTATTCTGAATAAAATCATGACAAATCTTCTGATTATTCCCTAAAACTGTATGCCTAATACTAATAGGATGAAAGGACTATGCTAATACTGTTTACCTATTTAAAAATAAACCAAACCAAGGATTATCTAAAAATCATCTTATTTGCCCTTGCTACAAAATAGGCACAGGCTTTGTTTATTTAAGTTTATTAGAGAATTGATGATTTCTTGACTAGCTAAATCACTAGCAGATCTCTGGAGAAAGATAACTTTTTCCGTCTCAGCCCAGGAAGGCAGAGATCAATTAATTACTTCATGGTCTCCCTCTCATTTCCTCTCTGCCTCTGTCTGTCCCTAAAAGAGAGACAGCACCACCTTATTATATGTAGTTAAGAAGTCTAAGTAGTTCTCTGTTGCCTGCCTATTATTAGTGAGAAGGATATGAATATGCAATTTATCACTTAACTAAGCTCTGATGAAGTCTTCTATTTCAGAAGAGGGTTAATTCTAATATTCCCTCTTCTACTAATGTCCACATGGTGTTGCTGTTGAACAGCTTCTAGCCAATAGGATCCCATACTGCTTAATTTGCAGTTATAAGATATTACTCTCCCCCACTTATTAACTCTACAAACTTAGGCCTGGATTTATCAAAATGTGATAAGTATTGCATAATGGGTGTGTTTTATGCTAATATACAGTTTATTGCAATTTCTGCTAATTACCTATGCAAAGAGCTAAGTTATTGTAATCACAGTTTCAGATTGTATGATATGTGCCAACCATGGTTAATGAGACAGACAGACAGACAGACAGACTAGCCATAATGTTTTCTCCCTAGATAGGTATTTGTATCCCTATGGGAGGCCCACCTCACTCGAGGTGAGGTTTAGGTACTAGTGTAGGGGTTAGGGGCCACTTTGACATTCAAAGTGAGACGTACGAACAGAACAGTGGTCTCTTGTGAAGATTTGATGACCTACGGAGTGAGGAAACTCACCCAAAGATGAGATTTGTGCAATGTTCTCTTAACCTAGCTTGATGGACACTCTACTGTGTCCATCAAGCTAGGTTAAGAGAACATTGCACAAATCTCATCTTTGGGTGAGTTTCCTCACTCCGTAGGTCATCAAATCTTCACAAGAGACCACTGTTCTGTTCATACGTCTCACTTTGAATGTCAAAGTGGCCTCTAACCCCTACACTAATACCTAAACCTCACCTCAAGTTACTAGGTGGGCCTCCCATAGGGATACAAATACCTATCTAGGGAGATAACATTATGGCTAGTCTGTCTCTCTCTCTCTCTCTCCCTCCCTCTCTCTCATATAAATAACTCTTTAAAAGGAATTATAACTCTTGAGCACCCATTATACATAAAGGTTGATTGTTTCAAAAGGACATTTGCTTACTCCCAGCTGTGCTGAATTTTCTGATTTCAGATATAATGGTCAGGAACTGTCTCCTTTGTTACTTAAATTACATTAGCAGGGCAGGGGAAATTAATTTAATAAATACTCCTAAGTCACTAGCTTACAACTACTCATATATTTTTTAACTGGGCAAAAATGTTTTTCTGTACTCCATTTTGTTTCTCTGAAGGCACACCTGCATCACTTGCCTGTCAAAAGCTAGCCTACAATCAAAAAGACAAGGGAAGGTAAGCTTGGTCTTAAGGCATAGGAGGTTGTCAATGCCTGAAACTTAACCTCCACCAAAACATCTCTGTATGTGTCATTAAAAAAAAAAAAAAAGTTTATTATAGTCATTTTTTCATAGTCACTTTCAGGGTTTATTTTGTGGGGGAACAGCCAGGAATGCAGTTCCCGCCCTTCTTTTCAGGCTTAAGAGGCAGAGCAGCAGGGGTGTTCTAGGTAACCTGAAGGGAAGAGAAGAGGAATGGGTGAGCCTGGAGCACAAGCAGAAGAGAAGAGCCACTCTGCTCCCTAATCAATCCCCTCCCCCAACTCTCCTCCTATATTGCATGGAACAGAAGGGGAAGGGGTGTTACTGAAGTAGATACTGCAGAGGAAAAACCCAGATACAAAATGTTTGAATTGGCACAAGTTTGAAGTTTGTGAGATGTAATGTTAATTGTCAAGGCTTCAGCCCTGGCCTTGATGATTGGCACTACTGCTCACAACTTTTAAATTTGTACTAATTCAAACTGTGTGTTTATTACCAAGGGCTTTATTTCTGGTACAACCCGGAATGGCATTCTGCTACTTTTCTTCTGGGACCTAAGAAAGCAAAGCACTAGAGCCAGCAGTGCATCGCAATTCTGGCTTCCCTGAGGAAACAGAACATAGTGGTTGCATGGATTATTGATGACCCCCAAGCCTTGGAGGAAACAGAGAACAACAACAACAGAGGGTTGGAGCTGCTTTACCCTGAGACAAGGGCAGCTGCATGGCTTTGAATTTTATACAATTTCCCAAGAACAATTTAGAGGGCAATGAGGAACAACAGCCAAGGTTAAAAAAAAAAAAAAATGCCGGCTGAAAGCCTCAGTCCCACTGCTTCTGCTAATTCTGGGTGTGTTATCTTTCTGCTTATCAGGTCATCATCCCAGGCCCTGTCAGTCTCTGCTGTTGGTGAAAGGGCCAAGAGAATGAATAAGGGGACTTGGGATCAGAGGGAGGGGCAGGAGAGCAAGTGATGGGATGTGGTGTGAAGGAATCTGAGAGGCTGCCTGTTATGAGGGGGAAAGAGTGAGTCAGGGGATGAAAGGTGCTGAGGTGTGTGAATGAAGGGCATGGAGGGTTGATGAGATGTGAGTAAGATGATCAGAGTGGGGGCCAGTCTGAGTGAAGTTTATCAGAGTGGATGGAGAAGGAGGGGAGGATATTGGATCGGGTGTGATGGAGGGAGGTAGACAGAAGAGAGTGAGTGAGGAGAGCACGTGGTCTTGTTCCCTTTCTTCCACTCCTAAGAAGGCAAAGAGCAGGTCTTGCTTTTGAATTCCCACATCCCTGGGAATCCAAGGAGACCGAGGACAGCGGGCAGTGCACACTAGTCTGCTTTCACTCCCATGCACCCCAAAGCAGATAAGAACATACCATAAGAACATAAGAACATGCCATACTGGGTCAGACCAAGGGTCCATCAAGCCCAGCATCCTGTTTCCAACAGTGGCCAATCCAGGCCACAAGAACCTGGCAAGCACCCAAAAACTAAGTCCATTCCATGCTACTGTTGCCAGTAATAGCAGTGACTATTTTCTAAGTCAACTTAATTAATAGCAGGCAATGGACTTCTCCTCCAAGAACCTATCCAATTCTTTTCTAAACACAGCTATACCAACTGCACTAACCACATCCTCTGGCAACAAATTCCAGAGTTTAATTGTGCATTGAGTGAAAAAGAACTTTCTCCGATTAGTTTTAAATGTGCTACTTGCTAACTTCATGGAGTGCCCCCTAGTCTTTCTATTATCCGAAAGAGTAAATGACCGATTCACATCTACCCGCTCTAGACCTCTCATGATTTTAAACACCTCTATCATATCCCCCCTCAGCCGTCTCTTGTCCAAGCTGAAAAGTCCTAACCTCTTTAGTCTTTCCTCATAGGGGAGCTGTTCCATTCCCCTTATCATTTTGATTGCCCTTCTCTGTACCTTCTCCATTGCAATTATATCTTTTTTGAGATGTGAGCCAACTGATTTATGCTTGAAAAAGAGGCCTGTACTTCACTGGCTGAGGAGTGGAGTTGTTGGAGTGGGTGATTTTCCAAGGAGAGGAAGGGCTCGAGGATCAGCAGGGATAAGGGGCTAGACTTAAAGACTTTAGGACCACTGGGAAATTTAAGAGAGGACTGAGAATGGAAGATCAAGATAACTAAAGCCGAGATGAGGAGGGGGTTAGAGAAAAAGTACCCTCATTCCTCCTTTTCCTCCTTATCCCAGTGATCCTGCAATCCCAACCCCACCACCGACTTTTGCCTATCAGTGCTAATCGAGCATGTTAGAGAGAAGAACGTGTGCATTCGTGTGTGTGTGCGTGTGTCTGTGTTTACACTCAGCCCTGGCCCCCATCCATCTTCACAGTTCCACTTCCTTTTGTCTACAAATTAAGACCTGAAAACAATAAAATTAAAATTCACACCGAAACAAAATTTTTCTACTTCTCTCTTCTACACATGCACTGAGGTTTGGGTTTTTTTTCATACTTATTTTTTAATAGAAGGCTGGAGAGCCATGGTAGATTTTGATTATTGAGTAGTATTCCTTCTTAAAGCAAGAGCTTATAGTTTGTTTGTTTTTTGAGTATGTGTACAAGCTTGTGAACAGTTTTCTACTGCTAATTGTTTATGATTCATACATGTATTCTCATAACGTACAAAAAAATGAAGATCTGTTAGGCAAGACTTCCCTTGGGTAAATCCATGTTGACTGTGTATCTCATGTTGAGTATTGTATCTCAAATACTAGCGATTATAAAAAAAACAAAAAACTGAGGCTACAGCAGCCAAAAAGATTTCAGCTTCTAAGTAGTCAATCATTCACAGATGCAGCTAACATCAGCCATTACTACCCAGAGAAGATTTCATAAAACAAAATCTCCAAACTAGATACCAAATGGTTTTTGTTTTAGTAGCAGCGTTACAAATGGAATCTTGTGTCCTTTTTTTTATTTCACCGTGTCACAGAGGCTGAAGAACTCAGATTGACCCTATAATGATCAGAAGTACAGAAATGGAGCACAAAGCTTAGGGACATTCTTTCAGGATCCAGCATCACTGGATAATTGGATGGCAGGCAGTATTAATGCTTTCAGTTCAGGGAAGAATCATCATACATTTTATTTTCCATTTTTAGTACTGTGCAGGAGCTGAACATATGAAAAGCTGTCTTACAACAAGCAAACTTAGTAGGCCCAAGCTGAAATTCACAGAGCAAAACACAGGCAATGCAAGGATCATTTTAAGTTTTGTATCCCCTCTTGTAAGGTGTGCTAAGAAGGTGGTGGCGCTGGTGATGGGTCACACTTAGCGCCAGGGCTAAGCCCAGAGTCCCAATAACCTTAGTGTGGATTCTCCAAAATAAGGGGAAGGCAAACCGTCCTTTAGTGGCCAAGGCATTGGGTGAAAGTCTTTCTGTGGATGTTATCACTGATCTCACTTCTGTGGGTTACTGAGGCCAGAATAAGCACAGAACACTTAGGATGGTTTATCCAACACAAATAAATAAATAAATACATACATACTGTAGTTTAGAACTTTTCCAATAGCTTTAAACTGCCACCAAACAACCTTCTTCACTGTTACATCCATGTTTAATGTAAAATCCAAATTCAGCTTGATTTGTGCACGTGTCCCTTAGCTTCTGGTCCCAGGGAATGGAAACTAACGACTCCTTGGGGCATAGGCCCCAGCTCTATGAGTGCTTGAGCACCCCCCCCCCTCCCCCAAAATATTGTTTCCAGTACTCCTGTGAAATGGGAGCGGAGAGCTCCATGCTTTAGGGCTGCAGGAGAAGTGTAGGACAGAAGTACTTCTCTCCCTCTCCCTGCAGGCTAATGGCAGGCTGTGGGATGTCTGACCAATGGGTTGTAGGAGGGCCTGAGAGTATAAGAAGCTCAGGACAGACAGGTTTCCTGCCTTTGGTCTGTCATGAGGTCCATGACTGTATCCTGAGTTTCTGCAAGGAGAGAGAGCTGCTAGAAATCCTTTAAAGAGAGCTGTTATGGTTCTATCTAAATGCTATGAATTCTGTAGATTCAGTGAGTCTGTCATGGTCCCTGGAACAGTAACTGAAAGTACTGGAGAAAATGCTGACGCTGACAGTGTTGTGGCCAGTGTAGTAAGAAAACTGTATTTGGTTTTTGTATAGTGCTGTAATACATGAGAAAGACTGAGAGAGAGAAAATAAAAAGAAGTAGCTTCAAGAGTTTCTTACCCTACAGCTATAGCTCAGAGACAGCTATCGGCGGATTGGTAATGTATTAGAAACAGAGTAGCTGGCAGTGTGTGTGCAATAAAGTTGCAGGAGAATTGACATGTGAGTCATCAACTCGGAAGTGACCTGGAGGAGGTACTTCCTGGTTTTACAGAAGATAGAACTTTTTAAAAATGGATTTGAGCAACAAAAAAATTTAAAAAAGCAGATTCTAGGTGGGGAAAGCCTGCCTGATCGTCCACCTTGGATTTATAGCCTCAATTGAATTTTGCCAAAATCGATTTGGGGGGGGGGGGGGGGGGGGGGGGGTCCCAGAGCTCTTTTTAAAGTTAAAATTGTGAGAAAACAAGCATTGGGGCCAAGTTGGAGGGGCTTCTCCTAGCAGACAAAGATGGTATGGGCTCTCAGAATGTGTCAAAAATACCCCAGAGTGCCTAAGGTGAACCTGAAGATCCATATTGGTCAGGTCAGAGATGCCTAACTAAATAGATTCTGTGTTTTTGGCAGGGTTTTGGGAGGTTTCAGAGGCTATGCTCTCAAGATGAGCAGAAATGGAGAAAGGGGACCCAAAACAATGTAAAAGGGTGAAAAGTCTGGGACTAAAATGCCAGCAAACTCCATTTTGTCACTGGAATCCTGAGGAAAGTGTCTGTCTAAGCAAATGAGATGGTGACACCATTTTATTAGCCAATGCTGGAGGGAAATTATGTGAAGGGGCTAGTGGACTGATACATATACGTTTCTCACTGATAAAGAAATTCAGATTAAGAACATAAGAAAATGCCATACTGGGTCAGACCAAGGGTCCATCAAGCCCAGCATCCTGTTTCCAACAGTGGCCAATCCAGGCCATAAGAACCTGGCAAGTACCCAAACACTAAGTCTATTCCATGTTACCGTTGCTAATGGCAGTGGCTATTCTCTTAGTGAACTTAATAGCAGGTAATGGACTTCTCCTCCAAGAACTTATCCAATCCTTTTTTAAACACAGCTATACTAACTGCACTAACCACGTCCTCTGGCAACAAATTCCAGAGTTTAATTGTGCATTGAGTAAAAAAGAACTTTCTCCGATTAGTTTTAAATGTGCCCCATGCTAACTTCATGGAGTGCCCCCTAGTCTTTCTACTATCCGAAAGAGTAAATAACCGATTCACATTTACCCTTTCTAGACCTCTCATGATTTTAAACACCTCTATCATATCCCCCCTCAGTCGTCTCTTCTCCAAGCTGAAAAGTCCTAACCTCTTTAGTCTTTCCTCATAGGGGAATTGGTAATCTCAGCCTCAAACTACGTCTCAAATTTTTCAGTTTTTCCTTTCTACAACTCCATTACTCAAAAGTATATTAAAACTGGTCCTAAATGCCTCAGAACCTTTTTTTTTTCTTGCTGAGGTCAGCACAGGAGCACTGATCTTCCTGGGTGTCAGTTGGGGATTTCAGTTAGTCTGGGTTTGACTAAGTAAGAGAGCAGAAGGCACCTGCCAGTTCTCTTCAGAGACTGCTCTGAAATCCCAGAAATACACAACAGTGGAGCACAGAGAGAAAGGTTCACATCTCCAGTATGGATGTCTGAAATATGTGTGACTGTGTTAGTGTGATATGTTTTAAAAATAAGGTAAATTTCAGATAAGGTTCAGGGAAGGCAGTTTAATCATTAATATTAAATTAACTTGGCTGTATTGTGGTGAATTTTCATCAGCCACTGATAGCATTATATGAGTTGACTAGAAATTTGGTAAATGTAATGTGGATAAAGCTCATGATTTTCCAATCACTATACCTACATATGGCTGTATAAGCCACTGTTATATGTTTCTTAAAAGCAAACCATAATAATAAAAGTCTTAATAATAAATAATAATAAAACCATAATAATAATAAAATAATAAAATAATAATAAAACCATAATAATAAAAGTAGCCAGACAATCTAAACAACTATCGCCCAATTTCAAACCTACCTCTCCTTGCCAAACTGACAGAGAAAGCCAACTCAAACAGCGCAACGATCACCTTGAAAGCAACAACATACGGCACCCCGCCCAACACGGCTTTAGAAAAAATCGTAGCACAGAAACCTTACTCCTCAATCTATCTAACACAATAATAAGAGGCTTCGACAATGAACAAAAATTCATCCTAATCCGCCTCGACCTCTCCGAGGCATTTGATACAGTAGATCACAAAACCCTAATCTCAAGACTAGCCGACATCGGTCTATCCGGTAAAACTCTTGACTGGTTCACATCATTCCTTAAAAATAGATACTTCAAAGTAAACATTAACAACCACTGCTCTGATGCCATACCCCTTGAAACCGGAGTACCGCAAGGATCAGCACTATCTGCCACCTTGTTCAATATATACCTTATACCACTCTGCACGCTTCTCTCAAGTCTCGGCATAACATACTACATGTATGCCGACGACATCCAACTAATCATACCCGTAACTAACACAATCGAAAACGCAATGAAAACCTCAGCCACTTACCTCGACAAAATCAGAAATATGCTAAACCACATGAAGCTATGCCTAAACATGGATAAAACGGGATGTATACTACTCGAGAAAAAACAATCCGGGATCAACATGAACCACATCATACAAATCAACAACTCACACATCAAACTACAGGACAAAGTGAAAGACCTCGGAATATGGATAGACCCAGAACTTAACTTCAAAAAACACATCTCCCAGAAAATCAAAGAAGGCTTCCATAAGTTACTAATCCTCAAACACCTTAAACCTCTACTATATTAACCCGACTTCAGAACCATTCTTCAATCTCTCATATTCACAAGTTTCGACTATTGCAACTCACTACTGATAGGCCTACCAAAATCCACCATTTGACCACTCCAACTACTTCAGAACGCAGCAGCCAGAATCCTCACTGGGCGCAAAAGATCCGACCACATCACCCCAGTCCTAAAAGAACTACAATGGTTACCCATGGATAGGAGAATCGAATATAAGACTCTGAACATTATACACAGTACAATTCACAACATGGAAAACACAGGTATAAATAACATCATCCAGAGATACGTCTCTCAATGTAATACGAGATCAACTAACAAGTTAAAACTCAACATCCCAACAATTTCAACTGCCAATCATACTACTGTCAGAAACAGAGCCATCTCAATAGCAGGCCCTCACATCTGGAACTCACTTCCAGAGCAACTAAGACTACAAAATAACACTAAAACCTTTAAAAAAGAACTCAAGACCTGGCTCTTCAGACAAACTTTCAAAGACGGGATTGGTTAAATCACCCAGCATAACCAACACTCCATAACCCTACAGACACTTCATACTTTTTTACTTATCACTAAACCATTCCATTACAGTTACTTAATCCATATAATGATACGCCCAATATACCGCTAGGAAACCTGATAACACACATCCTTTCCCATTCACTTTCACAACTAGATTCACTACTTGCCCCCTGCTGTTATTTTCTCTAAATCATGAGCTACCAACTACCTTGTTATAGTATTATATCTTGTTTTACTGTTTTAGCTCGCTCTATCATTTTATCCTAAATGTTGTATTACATTCTTATCGTTAGATGTATTTTTCGGTTCGAACAGTTTATTGTAATGACTTTCATGGTTTCTACACATGTATTTCGTTGTTTCAAAAGTAAACCGAAGGCCTCTAGCTAAACTTCGGTATATAAAAACGATTAAAAATAAAATAAATAAATAAATAAATAAATAAATAAGTGATCTTGGCTTTCTCTAACAAGGAGAGGGCTACAGCTCTCATAATATAGGAGAATACACATATCTTCCAAAGAAATATGTTCTTTCCAATTGAACTGATCTAGGAGAACCAGAATCTGTCACAGGAGAATACTGCGCTGGAAGTGGACCCTTGGCCTGGTGCAGGATTGATACGGCCCTCAGGTCAGACCCGGAGAGCGCCTGCCACCAGGAGGCGGAGCACAGGAGGAGACAGAGGCTAGCTGGAGCTTTGCCTATAGCAACCCGGGGTTCCCTCAGGTTGAGCCCTTGGTTACCCGGGCCGCCTGGTCTTAGAGAGGAAGCGCAGGGGAGTGCCCATCATGAACAAGGGTGCGCGGTCGATGTTCAGGCAAGAATGTCCAGAGGTCGCAGGAGGCCAGAAGAGTGTGTCCGAGTGGATAGCAAGGATCAAGGCCAGAGTATCAGTCCAGAATGGTCAGCTGAAGCAGGGGTCAGTACCTGTAGTCAGTCCAGGAGTAGTCAGGCCAGGCAGAGGTCACGTTCCAGGTAGCGATCAGGAGAAGTCAGAAAACAGGCAGAGGTCGGATCCAGGCAGCAGGCAGACGAGGTCAGGAGCGAGCAAAGGTCAGTACTGTGAGATCAGTCCGAAGGGTACTACTAGGGATGGAGAGACGCTGGAACAGGAGACACTGGAACAGGCAAACTAGAGAACACCAGAGTGTACTACCCGATTGCCAAGGCAAGGAAGTGGTGTCTGACCACTTCCTTATATCCGGCTGTCAATCAGGGCGCGCCACTAAGGTGGGAGTCGCCCTTGGCAGTCCGCATGCGCAAGCCTAGGGGCAGGGCCGACGCCATGTAGGGCGCCGAGCCCCGCTGTGAGGCCTGGTGAGCGGTGGAAGGCCTGCCGGACGCCACCACGGGACGCCAAGGAGGAGCAGAACTGGCAGCAGCAGCGGGGGAGGACGACCCGGGACTCGCCGGAGCAGGGACGAGGTGAGCAGGCCCGGGCGCGGACGGGACGCGCAACAGAGAAGGTCTAGTTTACTGTGGTGGTGTGCTGTGGTGAGAGACAGGCTGGATATATGAAACTGTAAGCTTGCTTATAGCAAAGCTGATAACTGAACCCACTGAGAAAGCTAAAAGAAAAGAAAGGGATGACAAACAGCAGAGCTGCTTGTAAAGTAAGTAGAACCATTTTGTTATATATCTTAGGTGGAAATAGTCTGCTCCTGTGAGTCATCACTCTGCACCAGGTTGAGAATATAGGCAGAGTACACAGAAGTACAGATAATAATGCTTTAATACATCCCCAATATGAAAATATTTGGTGGCACCTTCTCAGATTACATATATAAATATACAGCCACTGGTCGTGACTACATATTGATGAGCACCTGAACCTTCACTCAGTGCACTGTGTTAATAGTATGAGAGGTGAGTGAAAGAAAGTGTGAAAATAATCCTCACCAAACACGAGTGAGCATCTGAATTTAATTCCTCTTTGCTAGCTAGAATAAGGATATTTCATTATCTTTTGTTTTCCACAATCAGCTAGCCCAGTTCCTGTTAGTTGCCACGAATAAACACTGAGGGAGCACTCCTAGTGTACTCCCGAAGATAAATGCGGTTAGTGTAGTGGAGGAACACACTATTTTGTTATTTGAAGAGTATAGATAGGTTTCTGACTGCTCCAGAGACAACATACCCAACACAGCACAAGGATCACAGTCAGGGAGCAAAATCCCGGACCCTCTGGCACTCAAGCCACGTCCACGAGCAGCATTGCAGCAATCCACGCCCACGAGCAGTGGCAGCTGGTAGAAAGATTCATCCTAAATAAAGTCAGCTAAGTGTAGTCACAAGGTCTAGCTAGACTGAAACTTTTTAACTCTACAGAGTACAGAATCACTGTCATAAGTAATTGTGCCAGAGACACAAAACCTCGAAATTCAGTACAAAAACCTCAAAATTCACAGGGATTGTAGAATTCACTGAAAAGCGACAGAGAAAGAAAAAAAAAGGGTTAAATAGACATACAGAGTCAAACAACACAGAAAAGAAACAACAGAAAACACTTATTATCTATTTACCTACAATTAAAGTGTTGATTTTGTCCTGCTGCACCTGCAAGATAGAATTGGGACACAAAGGTTCACTTTCTTCATAGTGTCATTAATTACTAAATTCTTGATAGATAGCGATTAATACTCAAACCATACTTATCTGAATATTTTATAGTAAAGTTAGAAGAACCAATTCTCTTCATTTAAAATATTTAACTGGGAATTAAAAGAAAACTAAGTTGCGTTAACTGTGAAAAACTTATGGTGCCTTTATAGTATTTTCATTACTTGTTTCTCACTGTTTAAACTTGTGATAATAAATCTGAGTTACTGCTCAGAATTTGTGAAATTTTCATTTGCTTGCATTCCAAGTTTTATTCTATTTGGGGTTCTGCCTTCTCTCTCTTCCCCTGGGAGACTTGCTGGCTGGGTTCTGGACCCCTATTCCTAATATTGGGAGACCCGGTAAGAAGGAGAATTCCTTTCCTATCCAGTGTCCAAATCCTCTCTCTGCACCTCCCACATACCCAGAATCCTCTCTTGCCATTCCGCCCTCTCCTGCCCAGCACCTTCTCTATCTCCCCACCTAGCAACCTCTCTCCACAACACCCCACCCACCCATCTTCCTCTGCCGCCACATGTACCCAGCATCCATTCCCTTTTTGCATTAGGTGCTCTACCTTAAAAGTGGGAGGAAAGCATCTGGGGGTTTCTTGTTTTTTTTTCCACTGGCACCCTACTCAAAATAAAAATTGTGGCACCCTAGGTAACTGCCTAGTTGGCATAATGGAAAAACCAGCCCTGGCTAAACCTGCTAATGAAGGAAAGCTTGGTGTGCTGAGGAGAGGCAGTGAAGGGAATAGGTGACTGAAACCTGCAGCGTAGGGGAAGCTGGCTGAGTAGAGATGAGAAGAGAAACTTTGAGGGGAACAGAAAAAATTGGGCATCGGGGAAATGGGAGCAGAAAAGGATATGGGGGTCTACGGAGAGGAGAAGGTAAAGGGGGCATTAAACCCCCCTGCCTTCAAATATAAAAGTAAAAGTATGCCCATGTAGGAGAGGTAGAAAAAAGTGTGAAGGGAGTAAGGAGAGGAAGTGGAATAGAGGATGAGATGGGGAGAGGAATAGAAAGAGATTAGAATGAGAGGGAAGTGGTGAAGCTCATGTCCCACTGAATATTTTCTTCCCTTGTTAGGGGTGCTGTAATTTGTGTTTGGTTCAGCACCTCCTCCAATCATTTTTTTAAAGTTGGCTTCTATGTCCAGGGATGGAATGGGATCTCCTAGCTTAAGTAGTTTTACCTTTCAAAAAAAAAACAAAACAACCCACCTATGGTCCACTGCTGGTCTCCAGAATTTCAATCCTCTCAGTCCTGTTATCAGGAAGTAGAGATTCCCGTGCTGGGTTTCCAATCTCCTCTTTTCTTCAGATGAAGTCCTCACTTTCCCGATTATTTTTCCTGAAAGTTCCAAAAAAATCAAACAAACCACTATTATCACCAAATCCACCTTTCCCATTTCCTACATTCTTTCTCACCTGCCATTCTGTCATCTACACTGTCCACTGCTCTTCAACTTCAACATTTTCTTCCTCTCACCCAGCCATTTCCATTCTCCCTAAGAACATCTCATCTGTATTCCTGTCGTCACACCTCTACCTCTGTTCTACTGCTCCTTTTCCTACTCTCAGCCAGAGATTTCAATCCCATTCCTGGCTCTCCAAGGCAACCTTCACCCCATGATTATATATATCAAACTTTCACCTATTCAACCTTATCACCATTCCCCTTCTCCTTCCCTCATCTCTTCCTTTTTTCACACTCCCTGTGGAATACCCACTCTATTTCCAAGAAGCTTGAATATATTCATGATCTCTCTAACTCTCATACTCTTCATCTCCTTGCCTTGACTGAGACCTATTGACCCCTTGTAAGCATAAACCTAAATCCTGATCTATCAACCCCATGTCAGCAAATGTACAACTACTCTCCTACACACCTTCATAAATATACATATAGCTCCTTTCCTACTCTTTGTCAGCAAAATATCAGCCCAACTTCTCTCCTACTAACTCCTTGTCAGCACATGCCCAGCATCTTCCATATCGACTCCTTGTTAGCACATGTCCGTCTCCCATTCCTCAGACCCCTCATCAGCACACATCCAGCTCTTGATCACGTGACTGCTTGTTAGCACATGCCCAGTTTCTCAGATCTCCACAAATTATCTCACTGATTGTCCACCACCACCAGCAAACTTCCTAGTATTTAAGAAACGTATTCATATATATGTTTCATGGTGACTTTTGGAAATGGAATTGAGGGGAGCTAGAATAATAATCTATCCTACTAGCACTGACAGCCCTCCACTGCCTAATACAGTGGCACCACACCAGCCTGCTGTCACAGCATCTTAGTTTGGACTTGGAACTGCTCACCAAAGCTGCACGTCGCATCACATACCCGCATTTCTGAGTGAGTCAGGTAACTTATTTTAGGGGGCTTTTGTTTTTGGTTTGTTTTGTTTTTTTCAGCAAGTTGATTGGAGTGACACTGTGGAAGAATCAGTCATGGCCTTGTTGTTGTTTTGTTGTTGTTGGGAAAGCTTTGACGGGACCTGGCAGAAATTTTATAAATCTGCTCTACCGATGACTGTTCTACTTGAACAGTTTAGTGATAATTAGAAGAAAAGGAAATGTAGAAGGGGGCATAATGGTAGGTGGCTGTCCTGTCTTATGCTGTTTGCTGATGCAGACTATCCTACAGTGAGTCCCTGGTGTGCCCCAGTAGTCTTATGTTTTTTTCTATAGTCATTTTCTCTTACCTCAGTTGCCCAACCATTTTTTTGTTGTCTGAGCAGACCCCATTGGACCTTACCTAACATATACCCTTAGAGGTCACTATTCAAAGAGATCTAGCTGGTTAAGGTAGGGCTTAGCTGGATAGATCAAAGCCTTAGAAAATTGATCAGGATAACTGACTACATTTATCCTCCTATATTTTACATGGTGGCTAAAATTAACAGGTCTTAATCTGGAAGGGCTTGCAGCCGAGTTAGGATGGGGCCTGAATATAGTATGTCAACTTCTACCCCCCCCCCCTTAAAAAAAAAAAGAAAAAAAGAGTCTTCAGTGCTTCTATCCCCTCACTTTTCCTGCTTTAAAAAAGTGATCACTGTTTTAATAAGAAAAAGTTCTGGTCTCAAACCCCTTTTTGCCCCACCATCTCCCAATCTCCTTCAAGATTAAAAATAATAATAATAATAATAATAAAATGAGCTGGTCCTGAAACCCCCACTTCCCAGCCCTCTTAAAGGACAAAATGTGCCAGGGACCCAACTTCTCCCCTACTCACTTCCAGACTACCTTCAAGATAAAAATAGGTGGCCCAACCCATTTGCTTCTCAACCCCCATCCCTCAGAACCCTGCAGACCCCAAAACATCTTGAAGCCCAGCAGGAGGAGGACGAGGTCTTACCTCCTCCCACTGTAAAGTACTGAACACTAAGGGCCAGTACAGCTACAGCTACTCGCACATCGTATTCATTTATTCACATGAATCCCCGTACAAAGAGTTCCGTTCTGAATGGGGGATTGGTCCCTTAACTGCTGTGCTCTATGCAAGCCAGGCTCACCTCCCTGCTCAGAAGGTGTGGAACAGGAGGGAACAACAGGCGGGGAGGGACTGGATTAGGGAACAGAGTGGTTCTCCTTTCCTGTGTTCTCTGCATTCCAGGTTCACCCCCTTCCCTCCTGTTTCCTGCACAGGTTGGGTGGTATAGATTAGGTGCAGAATAGCTCTTCGTTGCTGTACTTTGTGCTCTCTAGTCTATTATGTTTCTTACATGCTGCCCGGGAGGGGAAGGGCTGAAGCCAGTGGCATAGCCATGGGTGAACCTTGGGGGTGGGGGGGCTTTGCCTCTTTACGTTTGGCTTACACCTCTACCCTCTACTCCAAGCAGTAGGGCCATGTTCCATCTGAATCAGCAGATAGACGGCCTGGAGGAACTTGAATCACTGCCAGTCCATGATTCACCCCCCCCCCCA
Source organism: Rhinatrema bivittatum (assembly GCF_901001135.1). NCBI lineage: Eukaryota > Metazoa > Chordata > Amphibia > Gymnophiona > Rhinatrematidae > Rhinatrema > Rhinatrema bivittatum. Next base: position 532,002,331 of record NC_042615.1, on the reverse strand, counting down.
CCCCTCACCCTGTGCCTTAAGAGGACTTAACCTTGATTAGGAAACTCCACTGCCCTTAAGCTAGACATGTAGAAGTTTGAGGCCATCAAGACCTTTCTGTTTTACACTTGGCAGCCGGTTATTTATCCTCCCTCCTTTCAGCACCTTAATACTTCAGAAAGGCCTCAGATGAAAGTCTGTTTATTGCTTTTCAGCATCCCAAGAAATGAATCCTTATATAAAGTAGCTGCCGTAACCACAGACAGAGAGTGATAAATAGCAAAGATGGGGCAAGGAGTGAGGAAACAAAAAATACAGAAGGTTGCCAGAGATTAAAAAGGATTTTTAGTTACTGCCTTGAAAACCCACATAGGCCGGGGTGGGAGTGGGGATGGGATAATGAGGTTGGCCACAGCACCCACCCATCTTAACCTTGGGCCCCTCCCCAAACAAAAGTCAGTTCTGGCTATGCCCTGAAGCCGTAAGCAGAACTGCTGTTTTTTATTGCCTAAGACAATCATCATCCTTCCTGCTGCCCCCAAAATTGCAGTACTCTAGGAGATTGCCTAAGTTTGCCTATTGGAAGAATGGACTCTGGGACTGAGCGAACCTCGCCTCATTTATATTCCTAAAATCTAAAATGTATTCTTTGCCCCAAACTGCATTACCCAGAACTATTTCAAGAAGAGAGAAAGCAACTGCTTTTTCCCAATGCTGATACAGTGCGTTTGAGTAACACAACGTGGAGATGCGAGTCACTCAGCAATGCAGTGATAAATGTGTCAGAGTGGCAAGGCCCTGGACAAGGATAGATCAAAAACTAACCTGTCTGCTCAATATGGCATATAGACCCAAGTTATGTTCTCTCAAACTCGATTCATAGATTATTTCAGAGTTCTTACCAATAGCCCCCATTGATCTGCATGATTTATTTTGAAGCCGCTCAAATTAGTGTGGTCATTTGAAGGATTTTTGGCCTTCCCCCAGCCCTTCGTTTCGGATAACATCTCAGTGTGACCATGCTTGGTGCTCTTCCTCTGCTTAAGTAGGTGTTTGTGACATCAGCAGAGTGGTTGTGCACATCAGAAAAAGGATAACGATGCCCAGCATGTCAAAGTTCCCTGGCCTGGGATGTGTGGATTGTCTCGGATGGTGACAGCAGTCCAAGGAGCAAATGTTGTCCGTTTTTTGCCCTGATTAAAATCTGGGATGAGACAGTGGGATCAGTATTAGGTTTGGGAGGAAGCATGGAGGATGAGCGGGGTGGGCAAGGGAGGAAACATCTTTTGGTCCTGATCGGAGCCTGGGAGGCAGCAACAGCTTTGCCACAGGGAGGATAGAGAAGGCTGTGGGGGAAAAACTGGGGAGAAGAAAAGAAAAAGGAAAGTTAAGGGGGGGGATGTAGAGAGAGAGAGAGAGAGAGAGAGAGGAGTGGTGGGGGCTGGAGGTAGTGTGAGAGAATTGCACAGGAGAGGGCTGGGGGAGGAAGGGGGCTGCACAGGACTGGGGGTTGGGGAATTTACCAGGGAAGAAATTTACTTCTCGTGTGCTCCCACTACTCTCTCCCCCACGTTTAAGGGGGCAGGCGTATGTGGCAATTGCATTTCATCCATGGGGAGTAAATCCTGGAAGAACTTTCAGATGCCTGACAAGGTCCATACACTTTGTAATGAAGATGGCAATGTATTATAAGTTCCTAGTGGAGGGGGGAGCCAAAATAAAAAAATAGAGAGCAGCCCACATCTACCTAAAGTCAGACTTTAGCCTGAATTTGCAAACGAGGACTTTATGCGTACAAGCCTGATCTGAAAATTCCAGAGTTCTGCTGCTATACGTGTACACGTCCGTACAGGAAGCTACACCTGCTCCTGAGTGCACCCAACATTGTACATTTTCATGCATGTATTTGGAAATGGCAAGCGTGTGCATTAATGTGTTGGCTGCCCCAAAATCTGCCCTCAGACATGCCTCCCTCGAGAGCGGGTAAAATTACGTGAACAATCGAGTTACATGTAAACTGTTCCCCACCAGCCCCCAGGATAATTTTCAAAAAGCCAATTTACATGCACAAACCCTGGTTTATGTGCAGAAATAGTTTTGAAAATTACCCCCCTAATGGAGTTTATTTGGTTTTCTGGACTTATAAAGATATGCGATCTATGATTTTTTGTTAAACAAAGGATATGAATATTGTTGTTTGGCAAAGCTGATTAATTTCCTGCAGGAAATGTTTCTAAGCTCTAATTTTGGGAGAATCAAAATTATCATCTCTAGCATATAAAGTGTTTGAGGATATGTGGAGGAACTGGTCGCTTTCTGATATTATTTAAAGACCCTTGCTTGGCTAAGGAAGATTGTCATTTGCACCATGAGTGCCTATGAGATTGCTCTGCCTTGACTTGCGAATATGCTGGAAGATGTGAAACGCCTTTCTAATGCTTGAATGAGCCCTCAAGGAAGATAATCTGTACCACAGCAGATGAATTTATTAAGAATTCTGTTTCTTTATCTATTTTGGATCATGGGGCTAGTGATACCAAAGAATGCAAATTTAAGATGGTTTGAGTACTTTCTAATATGCAAAACATGGGAGGCTGTATTCTGTTATCAACAAGAAAACCCAAGACTTTTCAAAGGGTAAAAGGAAACGCAACGTTCCTTGACAAGTATGTTAGCTGCATCTTTACTTGGTGCTGTATACATGAGCCTTTGAAAAGGTTTTCTGCATTATTCCAAGTGATGTCTCTGATTAATGCAGTAGAGCTTAATCATTCTGCTTTGTGAATAATTGCTGCTGAATTCGGAAAACTATTTGCCATTAAGCCAGTTTAGGTCTTACTAAATTGCCCCTTTCTACAGAATTAGAAGAGCATAATAGACTCCCCTCTCTCACACTACCAAGTTATAGTTTGGTTCAATAAGTAGCAAAAATGAACATAAAGAAATTGCTAGCAAATGAGTCACATGTAGTTGCAAGACAGTTTATGAAAATTGCCAATCACAGGTGTTAGAATCTGAGCCACTGGAAATTTTCACACTTCTCCCCCTGGAGCTTCTTTGTGAAGCAGGGATTCAGTGTGTGGTCCCTGGTTTAGCTTCCAGAGGCAGCAACATAAGTAGAATAAAAACAGAAGAGTTTATATGGTAGAAGTTTTAGCAGTATACAGTCTGATGCCAATATAAATTTTGCTGATAGAAAGGCAGAGTCCTTATTATATATGGCAAAGCACTATACTTTAATGCCAGCCTGTAAAGTGTGCTTCTGATCAATAAGGCACCTTTTCTATATCTTTCTTTAGCTCGGCCCAATATGCTTTCTCCTAATAAGCAATTTCTTTATTCTCTCAAAAAAAAACAAAACACATTTTTTTTTTTTACTGTTTATACGTAAGGGACCCTCGTGGTCCCTTGCTAACTAAATTTCCCTAGCTTAAGCCGTAGGCTAGGATTAGGTAGGAGACAGTAGTTTTCTGACCATCCCTTAGATGCACCTCCAGAAAGCCTTGCCTGGATTGATCAGTTAAACTCCCTCAAAAGCAGCAATGCATGAGGAGCAGTCTGAGTTGGAGTTTTGAGAAGCAATTTAGGACCTCCCTAGGCCTGATCCAGGGGAAGAGACTTAACCCTGGGCAGTAGTCCCCAGGTCTGGAAGGGAGGGTTTTGTGAGAGTGGAAGAGGAATTTTTTTGTTTGTATTTGAGAAGAGTTTCCTCTTGGGAGCTTGATCCTACCCAGGAAGATTTCAGCCCCAGTGGTGGTTCAAGGCAATCTGCTGCCTGAGGCGAGGGATGAGATGGCGCTCCCCTCCCCCTTCAAAGCATAGTACAGGTCAAATCATCAAGAAGGGCAAGGAGGACCTCTTTGTAGTCTGGCCCTGGTTATTTCAAATGCTGTGGAAGGAGGAAGCAGGGGGGGGGGGGGTCAGAGTTCCCAGGGGAGTGACACATAAAGTGTCAGTGATAATGTTTCTAGGAAGCTGGCAACCCTGCCACACTCCCAGGAACCTAAAGATCTGTCTTCCACCTTTTTCCCCAGCACTTTCCCCCTGGAGAATTAGGAGATAGGTGACTAGTGGGGTCTTTGTGTGGCACAGTCGCTCCGGCTGGTGCAAGGGCATTAGGCACCCTAGGTGAGCTTTGCAAACTTGTACCCGTGCCTCCCTGCCCTCATCATACGCAATAAAAAATTTGGCATTTATAATAATCAATTTTACATGAAAAAAGACATTGAGAGTACAGTCTTCTGAGGTAAAAATATCACAACCCTGCAAAATACACACTTGGAATGCTATAGGTATTAGGCCTCTAGTAATGCACGTTGGGCGTGGGCTTTGCCCTCAGAAAGACCAGGATAAGCTGAATTATAATTAGAATATTTGTAAACCTCCCATACTAAAAGAGCACTAACTGCCAGCCCTCAAAAATCCTAACTATTCCCTCCTTCACTCATGTTTTTCTCTTTTTTTTTTTTTTTGGCTGCCGGCAGACCATCTTCTTTGGGCATCAGTGGGGCCTCCTCTTCTTTTTCACCTGCCGGCGGGATGGGCTCCACCGACAGCACACAAGTCCTCCTCCCTTCTGCTGCCACCAGTGTGCAAATCCTCTTCCCTTCTTTTGCTGCCAGAGGACTGGGCTCCACCAGTGGTGCACCAGTCCTCCCTTCTGCCACCAGCAGGATGGGCTCCGCTGGCGGGGCGCGAGTCCTCCTCCTTTTTGAGCCGCAGGGTGAGGTGGTTGCCGGGAGTTTTGGGGGTACTTTTTGCCGCTCCAGAATTTTGCTCCCTGAAGCAGCTGCCTCACCCTGCCTCATTGTAGAACTGCCTCTGTTCACCCCTGCCTGTAGAAGGGTCAGGATAAGGTGCTGTGATTCCTTCCATCCAACTATGTACAGATAGCAGTGATATGACAGAGAAGAAGAAAGAAGCAGTTTGGAGCTTTGAGAAGTTTTGTTTGTTTTGCTGTGGGAAGGATTTTTTTGCCACCAGACCCTGCCCATTGAGAATGAAAAGATACATTGAATTTTGGGATTATATAAGCAAACCTGTTTGAGTTTTTGGTAAAAAAATAGTGAATACATCCTGCAAAAAGGGTACTTGACTGACTCATTAAAAAGAGCAGTTATCCAGCCAGTGCAGAAAATTTAACAATCGCAGTGACTTACATGATAAATTATTGACCAATATCAGATTTAGCATCATTAAGTAAGATCATAGAGAAGTAGGTGTTGTCCTAGCGGTATGAGTATATAGAAGAGAAGAGAGTATTTGATTCTCATCAGTTTGTTTTTAGAAAAGCCTATGGGACAGAGATGTGTTTGATTTCATTGATGAATTCATTGGCAGAATATAGATAGAGGAACAGTAGTATTTATATTTTATTTAAAATTATTTATTAATCGCTTTACTGATTATATCTCCCAAAGCAATTTAAAATATTATGTAACATCAATAAATAGTAAAACACACAGAAAACATCAATCCAATAATTCTGAACCATAATCTCCCATCCTACCACTCAGATATCAAAAGCATGTTTTCAATTTCTTTCAGAACCAAAATACATTCTTTTCTTCCTTTAGATCTTGTGGAAGACTATTTCATAAACCCGGAACCTTCCCTGAGAATGACCTACTTAGTAACCGCTGTTGTCAAAAATGCCTTTGCCTTGGTAAATTGTAAAACATGTTTATCAATAGATCGTAAATTCTTACTCATTTCATACCATTTTAATCTACCTCTTAAATAAGGGGGACAAGAGCCACACAACATCTTAAATGCCAGCAGAAGTAATTGAAGTTTACAAAGCTTCTTCATAGGCAACCAATGTAAACCCAACAACCAGAGGTCTTCTGGGGCTGCCGGTAATAATGCGTGCACCGTATTCAAAATTACTTGTAATTTTCACATTAATTTTGATGGAAGACCTAAAAATAATGTATTACAATAAATAACTTTTACGATTCTGCTCGTGGGCCTAGCTGCGAGCAGTCTCCCACCTTATTTTCGCCACCAGCTCCCCGATGCCATGCCCTGCGGTTCGGAGACCATCACAGTTGCTCCTGCACGGCGGGCCTTGTTTCCGTGCCTCTACGCAGCCAGGAGGCCGCCGACTCCGTTTTCATGCGGCAGAAGCCGCCGCCATCATCCTGCCTTCGTCGCAGGAGCCGCTGATGTCTCCTCTTCATCCCGCTGCCAGGAGGCATCCCCTTGCGGCCTGGAGGCCGCCGACATCCTCCGCATCCCAGCGTGGCATGAAGCTGCTTTTATCTTCTTCTTCTTGTGGCCGGGAGGCCACCTGAAGCTCCTTTTTGCAGCCTAAGGCCGTCACCGGTGTCACTTCGGCGGATGGAGCCACCCCCAGCTTCTCCTGCGGCGGGAGCCGCTTCATGCCTGCTTCCTTGCTTCGGCTCAGTCTTCACAGCATGGCTGCTGTCCCTGGTCCTGCCTCCTTAGGCACGGGGCCGTGCATCTCCTTCAGATTTAAAGGGCCAGTCCTCCTGGCTCTTCTTCATGATGTCATCCTGGGTGTTCCTCTTCAGCCCTACAAAAGGGCTCAGTCTTCAGTTCCTCTTCGCCTTCGCAAGGAGTCAATTCTGGAGTTGGACTGCTCCTGGATCCTCTGTTCCAGCTCTTTGGTCCAGGAGTCTCCGATGATGTCCTCCTCCACTTCTTCAAGGCACTCTGTTCTTCGTGGGAATTCCTTGTCTTCCTCTGTGGTTCCTGATCCTTCGTCTCATCTTCGTTCCATGTTTGGTCTCTCGCCGGATCCTAAGTCCTTGTCTTACGATGTCTTTGTCGTCCGACCCTCCTGATGTCCTCACCTTCAGATCTTCCTGAAGTCCTCACCTTCTGATGTCCTGTCCTTCCTGAAGTCCATCATCCTGTTGTTCTGCCTCTCGGAGTCTCCTCGCTGCTCTTCGCTGGGTGACCTGGGGGTCCGAGGTCTAGATGTCTTGTTCTCCAGTTCACTTGACACCTCTTGATATTCTTGACTGAGTGCCCTGGGGGTTAAAGTCCAGCTGTCCTGACATACCTGACGTCTTCATGTCAAGTTGTCTTCGTCTTCAGAATCTTTTTAATGTCCTCATCTTCAGTCCTTTTTCGCTGTCAAGCATTCGGACCTTTTTGGCTCCTACGTCTAGGAAGCCTTCAGACACTTTGGCTCCCTAGTCAGGGTAGCCTTCCTCTCAGATATCCTGGTTCCGGATTTTACCTCCTAGTGGGCCGTCCTCAGTTCAACTTCGGATGACCTTTGGATGCGTCTTCCACACCGGGTCGGAAGTTTCATCTTCCTTCGATTGACCTGTCAGGTGCGTTGATCATGCCTGGTACCCGATGCTCAGTTCAGGATGGATGCTGCTACAAGTCATGGCCGGATACCTTCATACTGAGTTTTAACTCTTCTGTCATCTTTCCACTCAACAAGTGTCTTCATCAGTGTCCCTGATGTTCTTCTCTTCAGCCTTAGCTCATCCTTATCCAGTATCATCTGATCTTGTCTTCAAATCCTCATCTGATCCTCATCTTCAAGTATCGTCTGATCGTCTTCAAATCTCATCTTGTTCCAGTTCCATCGTCTGCCCTTGACTTCTGTCCATCCCGGTGCATTTGCTGTTCCTGTACGGCAGGTCCGAAAGGACTATCGAGTGGCCGGAGGGCTACCCCAAAGACCAGCATTGCGTTGTTGGTTCTCTACTGATGTATCAGGTTTGGCAGAGATGCGAGTCCCTAGTCTTCTGCCTGTCTGCCTATGCTGGGATACATCTCACCTGCCTCGGCGCTTCTAAGGAGCTCCTCTCTGCAGTCGCATTGTGGTCCAAGGGCACACCACTCTCCCCAAAAGCGGGATCGCTCCTAAGCGCTCCTGCAACATTTACCTGTGAGAGTACAAGCACCTGTGTCACCATTTTCAACATTATTATTTCCAAATAAGGTCTATAAGTATAAGTATTTTGATTCAGTGGACATATCTGCTGTATTAGATATGTTGAGTCACTAGATTTCATTATCCCAATTACAAATTACTGGAATAGAGTCTATGATATTAAATTGGTTTTCATTCTTCCTATCAGATAGGGAGCAGCATGCAAATATAGGAGTTGATAGTTTGTCCTGGAAGTCATTGAAATCAGGTGTTTCACAAGGGTCGACACTATCAGCAGCTTTATTTAATTTGTTTTTGCAACCCTTAGGGAAGATTTTATTATCGCTAGGTATATGTTATTATATTTGTGCAGATCTCATCAACTTTTTGCGGATGGAAGCATCCCTGCTGGGATTTTTGATCATTTCTTCATAACAGTGAATAAATGGTTAAGTGCAAATAGGCTGGTATTACATTTGCAAAAAACCCCCAAAAAACCCTGTTCTATTATGGGTAGGGAAAATTCCATTCTCAAAAAATGAGCTTTATATGATGATTAGAAATTACAAGAAATCCATATTAACCGAAGGGATTTGGTAGTTCTCCTTGACTCAAAATTGTCCCTAAAGATGCAAATCAAAATAGTTACCGACAGCTTTTTAAATAAAAGATGAAAAGACCACTAAAATATTACATCTCCCATACTGAATTCTGGATGGTGGTACAAAATGGCGCAGGCCATCCATTGCTCCTACCATGTGACGGGGCCGGCCAATGGCACCGATAGCCCCTGTCACATGGTAAGGGCAAAGGGCCATGGCACTATTTTGTTTACTGGCAGCTGACAGCCCGAGAGCGGGAGATCGCTCCCGGGATCCCCGCTGGACCACCAGGGACTTTGGGCAAGTTTTATTTTTTTTGGGGGGGGGGGGGGGGGGGGGGGGGCGGGAGGGTAGAGGATTTTAAATAATTAGGTCTAAAGGGTCAGGTGGGTTTTGTTTTGTTTTTTCCTGTGAGCCCTTTCTCCCCCCCCCCACCCAAAAATGATAAAGAAAACCACATGAAAATTTCGTGGGGTTTTCGGATCATTTTTGGGGACCCCCGATACATGATGGATTAGAAAATATCGTACAATATTTTCATCCGTCAAAAAAACCGATGCACATCCCTAGTCGTAACCACATCCTCTGTCAATGAATTCCAGAGCTTAATTGTGCACTGAGTGAAAAAGAATTTCTTCTATTTGTTTTAAATGAGTTACTTGCTAACTTCATGGAGTGCCCCCTAATCCTTCTATTATCTGAGAGAGTAAATAACCAATTCACATTTACCTATTCTAGACCTCTCAAGATTTTAAAGACCTCTATCATATCCCCCCTCAGCCGTGTCTTCTCCAAGCTGAACAGCCCTAACCTCTTTAGTCTTTCCTCATAGGGGAGCTGTTCCATCCCCTTTATCATTTTGGTCACCCTTCTCTGTACTTTCTCCAGTGTACCTATATATTTTTTGAGATGCGGCGACCAGAACTGCACACATGGTCTCACCATGGAGCGATACAGAGGCATTATGACATCCACCATTTTATTTGCCATTTTTCTATTTTATAATTGCCAGCTGAATTACATACCTCAGAGGTTTGCTTATGCACAGTTAGCTCATTATATCACATCATATTATGTTAACAAATCTCTGTTCAGGCCATCACATGCTTTAGATGTGTTTATGGATATGCAGAGTGCTGGGAGCACCCCTGACTTTCAGAGATCCCAAGCATTTGCCACAAGGCGGGATGCAAACAGTTTCTTATCAAAAAAGATATCCCTTTCCCACCACAATCATTTTCAATATCTTCAGACTGGCTGTACTGATCTTGCAGGGCATAAAATTAGCACAGTTGGCCTGTGAATGTTTGGGGTGAATGTCTACTAGATTTTAATTGTATTGGGAGATGTCTTTGTATTCTTTTACACTCTTCATTTTTGTTTATAGGATCATTGTAGTTATTTTAAGTTATTTTCTGATGTTTATAATTTGATATTAATTTTACTTATGTCATATGTTATAATATAGTATTACTAGCTGCAGCTATTTACTTTATTATGTTTTATTGTACACCACCATGGGCATTATTGGTTTGGATACTGAACAAATTTGAATAATAAATAATAAAAATGCCTGTGGTGCTAGCAGTGGAAAGTGAGTGCCATGAGGAGGCAAGGATTTCTTGGGCATGAGGGAGCATTTCTTCCATCCCCAGCAGGATTTTGGTGGTGGGGCTACTTAGCACACATATCTCTTAAAATTATAAGTTTGGGTTTTTTTTTTGAGGGGAGGCACTTTGTCAAGAAATGTTGTTAATCTTTGCTCTGTATGTTCCTTTTGGAGATAAGTAGGCAAAAAAAATCTCAAAAATACTTACATTCCCTGATTCGTGGAGTCAGCTCTGCCTTTTAGGGAGCAGAGGCCCGGGATTTATCTACTAAGGAAAAGATTCTCCTGCCTAATTGCTTTTTTTGCAGTATGTTTACCGATTCTCCAACACTGGAACTCTCCAGCTGTCCCCACTGCTCACGTGTGGCACTTAAATGCTCTGTCCTTGAAAAACACAGAGCTTAAGGCACACATACAAAGGTTGGTAGGAAGCTCAGGAACATCAAGCTCCCTAGACTACAGCTTGTGTTTGACAACCTGCTGTGCCCATTATTAGTATTTTTTATTTCTTTTTCCATCTCAGTAAGTGTTAGGAGTTATATCATTCATTTTGATGGCCCTGTCCTTGACTCCAATCTATTAAACTGATTTTGCTGTTGTTGTTTCTAATGTTCTGCATAAATATATTGTAAAACCTTAAATAAAAACAATTAAAAAAAAACAAACAACAACCCCAAAACACTAGGTAGGCATATTTCCATGGTACTAATCTTATACATTTTCAAAGAAATTTAGATTTACACAAACATGCAGTGGCTACAGCGCCCCCTTGAGCATTTTTCACATTTCGCTGTGTCAGACTTGCATGCATTTAAATCAGGCCTTTCTACTCATGAAGTTTCCATACTTCACACTTTTCAGGGCCAAAAATGTTTTATTGGGGGGCAAAACATATATGTATCCAAAAATTACAACTGAGCTCCAAAACCTGGATCTGTCTCCACCCCTTAATACTAGATGGAAGCATCTTTGGCAAAAATAATAGCTGTGCGAGGCCAAATTTAAGATTTTGGCACCCATAGGCAGGAAGGGGGAGGTTGAACAGATTCCCACAGCTCTAAAACAAGGGAAAGCAGGATCCTCTTGGCCCAGGTATTTAGAGCAATGGTCCCCAACCCTGTCCTGGGGGCCCACCAGCCAGTCGGGTTTTCAGGATATCCACAATGAATATGCATGAGAGAATTTGCATGCATTGCCTCCATAACATGCAAATTTTCTCTCATGCATATTCATTGTGGATATCCTGAAAACCCGACTGGCTGGTGGGCCCAGGTCAGGGTTGGGGACCACTGATATAGAGTATTCAAAATTTGGCATCCTAGACAGTTGCCTGTCTGGGCCTGCAGCCATGAGCTTGTCGGGATAGATCTCCACCAACTTTGTGCATCTAGATTTATCAATATTAGATCATTTTCCTTTACAAAACTGTTTAAGCTTTGTCATGTCAAGTTCCTTGGAGAGCATCGATGGACAGCAATCATAAAATTATGCCACAGACTTTCCATTGCATTGAGACCAGCATGTGGACGGGTCCACTAGGACACTTGTCTTTTTGTTCCTTAGCCATTCCAGCATAAATTTGACTGTGTGCTTTGTTTCATTGTCATACTGAAAGAGGAACTTTAGTCCCAGTTCAAGCTTACAGAGGGCAACAGGTTTTCCTTAAGGGCATTTTTATAGTTTTCTCCATTCATTGTCTTTTCTATTCTGACATGTATCCCAGTCCCTGCCAATGAGAAACATCTCCATAACATGGTGCTGCCGCCACCATTCTTATAGAAACATAGAAACATAGAAATTGTGGCAGAAGAAGACCAAATGGCCCATCCAGTCTGCCCAGCAAGCTTCCCTCATTTTTTCTCTCATACTTATCTGTTTCTCTTAGCTCTTGGTTCTAATTCCCTTCTACCCCCGCCATTAATGTAGAGAGCGGTGATGGAGCTGCATCCAAGTGAAATATCTAGCTTGATTAGTTAGAGGTAGTAGGGGTAGTAACCGCCGCAATAAGCAAGCTACACCCATGCTTATTTGTTTTTACCCAGATTATGTTATACAGCCCTTATTGGTTGTTTATCTTCTCCCCTGCCGTTGAAGCAGGGAGCTATGCTGGATATGCGTGAGGTATCAGTTTTTTTCTTCTCCCCTGCCGTTGAAGCAGAGAGCTATGCTGGATATGCATCGAAAGTGAAGTATCAGGCACATTTGGTTTGGGGTAGTAACCGCCGTAACAAGCCAGCTACTCCCCGCTTTGTGAGTGTGAATCCTTTTTTCTTCTCCCCTGCCGTTGAAGTTATGCTGGATATGCGTGAAGTATCAGTTTTTCTTTTCCCCTGCCGTTGAAGCAGAGAGCTATGCTGGAAATTCGTGATGTATCAGTCTTTCTCCCATGCCGTTGAAGCAGAGAGCCATGCTGGATATGCGTCGAGAGTGAAGTATCAGGTACATTTGGTTTGGGGTAGTAACCGCCGTAACAAGCCAGCTACTCCCCGCTTTGTGAGTGCGAACCCTTTTTTCTTCTCCCCTGCCGTTTAAGCAGAGAGCTCTGCTGGATGGGTGAAGTAACAGTTTTTCTTCTCCCCTGCTGTTGAAGCAGAGAACTATGCTGGATATGCATTGAAAGTGAAGTATAAGAATGGAGTGATCAAGCTAGTTGAAAGGCATCAGGAATAGAGGAAGGTGGAGGTAGTAATTTGGATATTTGGTTTGGGGTAGTAACCGCCGTAACAAGTCAGCTACTCCCGTCTTTGTGAGTGCAAATCCTTTTTTCCACATTTCCTCTTGCTGTTGAAGCTTAGAGTGATGTTGGAGTCACAGTAACCATGTGTATGTTTATTGAATAAGGGTATTGTCTCCAGGCAGTAGCCATCATTCTGGCGAGTCACCTACTCTTCATTGGCGGCCTCTTGACTTTATGGATCCACAGTGTTTATCCCACGCCCCTTTGAAGTCCTTCACAGTTCTGGTCTTCACCACTTCCTCCGGAAGGGCATTCCAGGCATCCAGGCATTCTTCACAGTAAAAACAGTGTTATCTGTATTGGGTTTGCACCAAACATAACATTTGCATTCAGACCAAAAGTCCTAGTTAAGTTTTGTTAGATCAGAAATCTTCTTGCCACTTGGCTGTAGCATCTCCAAAATTTTCCTTTGCATTCTTCAAATGGTATTCAAAATGGGCTTTTTCTGAGTAATGGCTTCCTGTTTTGCCACACTACCATTCTCCAAGGGATATTAAATAATTTGGCAATTTTTTTAATATCCATCCCCAGATGGTATAAAGTTCAAGGCTGGTGCGAGGGTATTAGGCACCCTAAGCGAAACTTACAGCTTGCTGTCCCCTCCCCAGTCTCACCTTCCCCACACATAATAAAAAATTATGCATTTATGCTAATTTTACATAAAAAAGAATATTAAGTACAGTCTTCTGAGATTAAAAAAAAAATCACATAATATATATATTATATGTACATGCACTGCTGTGGTGCTAACCAGAAAACCCTGCAAAAAAAAAAAAGGACTCTTGGAATTGGTATTAGGCCTTTTGTAATATTTGTTAGGTGTGGGCTTGGCTCTCAGAAAGCCATGAATAAACTGTCATACAATTTCAAAAGCCTCTACCTCCCATACCAAAACAGCAATAATTGACATTACTCAAATAGTAACAACCTTAACTATGAAATAGCAACACTGCAAATATTACACCAGCCCCTAAAACACCAATATATCTCCTATTAGGAAAATAGAACAAGCCAGGCTGCTCTAGATCCCTACACAGAAAATATATGCCAGCAGAATACCTCACTTCACTCACACAGGCAGAACACAGACAATCCCTTACCAAATACAGAATAAAGACAAACTTTAAATAGAAATATGTAGACAAAAACTGAACTGGAAACCAGAAGAAGCCAAACTCTATATGCAGTGCAACAATGCAAAAACAGAAACATCACCATGCCTCATAAAACAAACAACAAAATCAAGAAATATACATTATCAATAGAGTAAAACCATACTATTAAAAATACATTTTAGAAAACAGCTGACAAATAGAGCATCTAGTAATTTAAAAGTTATACAGATTTTCCAAATATTAATAAACTATTTTAAAGCAGCAGACATCATATAGCACCCAATAATTAAAATTAACAATGATAAAAATCCTCTGCTGTCCATACCTGGAATCTTTTGATTTCCAGATATCCTGAGATTGTCATGGATTAGCAGGGGAAAAGGAGAGGGGATGTTGCTCACAAACTTTCTCTTATCTCTCATTTATACACACATGCTTACTCTCTTTCTCTCTCACACACACACAAACATGTCCTCTCTCTTATATATACATACACACAAACATGCTCCCTCTTACACAGACATGAGCTCTCATACATACATACACAGACATACCCTCTCTTTCTCATACATATATACCCGGATATGCCCTCTGTCAGACATGCGCTCTTTCTCTCTCATGCATACACACAGACACAGACGTGCCCTCTCTCTCTCGCATATGTGACCGGACCCCTCAATCTGTCACTATATTGCCTTAGTTCCATTTTCCTTTTCTTCAACATCTTGAGGTATCCATCCCCTCTTGCCCTCCTCCCACCTAGGAGAGCCGGGATTGGTTGCTCATGCCATTTATAACCAGCCATTTTGTAGTAAGAAGTGTGGGTAAGGTCAGTGCATGGCAAACACCAGAGTCAAGATGAAGATTTTTGGCCCTCCCCTGCCTCATCAGTGTCCTTTTTTGGAGGGGGGACTCACTGTGCACAAACTGCCAGTGGATTAATTCTAGGAATTTTAGTTGCAGTAAAGAATATCTTTTGGGCCTGAAGCCTTTTAGAATTTGCACTCCTCAACTGAAGACCAGTAAGCCCACTCGCTCCCTGAACGAGGCAAGCACCCGTGACAGCAAACGTCCAGTCTAGAAGGTTTTTCTAGTAGCAAGCCTCTCTCTTTTGCTGTGAGGAGGGTATTTTGGCCACGCTTCCTCACTGGGAACGTGGCTCGGTCAGCAGGCTCCCACCCCCTGACTTTTCAACCCGAGGAGTCACCTTTCAGAAGAACTAAAGGAATCAAGTAAGAACCTGGAGACCCCATCCGGATCTCCAACATGGGACCAGGACACAGGGCTGGATGTTTGGGAAGATATTGGAGCCTAAGGTAGGATTTTTTTGCACTGCTAGAAGGGGACCCCTGACCTAGGAATCCCAGTTAAGACGCTGGGAGAGCTTTAGTGCACATTTTACATCACCAATTGGGAAGCTTTACAAGTTTGCTGCGGAAAAGGACATCTACCTAGAGTGAGACACCCTACCTGTAACAATTTCAGCTGTAACTGCACAAGTATTTAAAGATGGACTTCAATTTGCCTTAAAACAATCAGTAAATTATTTAATACCCAGTTCCTAGTCCTGCCTGTTTTACACAGATTCTCCCTGCCAGGGATGCCTCAGCTTCAAGCACATACACAGGATCACACACTATCTGGGCCACAGACGAGAGTCTCCCACCATAAAAAGAATCCTCCCCCCGGGATCAAGAGTTGAGCTTGGGATGGAATCAGTTAGCTGGAGCAAACCCAAAGGTTATAAATGTGTGTCCTTAAGGATTCACCACTCCCAAAAAAGGGATTATACATTTATACACATACAGACATGCTCTCGCTCATATATATATATACACACAGACTCTCTTACTGCCCCTCCCTCAGAAACACAAGGCCAAGAGCAACAAGCTATTGCCTTCAAGCCCCATGGCCCACGGTGCTCTTCCTTTTTTTTCAGGCCTGCAGGGACTGAGCCTTCTGTTCCTAACATCCATGGCTTATACTACTTCTGCTACAGCTGAGCAGGGACCGGGCCAATTTTACCCCTTCTAGAGTGGGTGGGGGCCATATTGCTGCTTCTCCTGCTCTTCACTGCCACACAGGCCTGGGGCCAGAACGGCTGTCCTTTTGCCTTTGCTGGCAATGGTATAGCCTCTCCTCCTTCCCACCTGCGCAGGCTCACGCCATGGCGCTTTTTTCATCCAGGCCACGCAGGTGAGAAGGCCCTGCGGTTGCCGCTCCCCAACTAGTGGCGCTCTAGGAGGTTGCCTAGTGCTTCCACCAGCCCTGCACAAGTTTGGCCTTGAATTCTTTTGAGAGGCCCTTGGTGCTCATGGTTGAGTCTGTGCTTTGAAATGCACTATCCAGTAGAGAGAACCAACAGGAACTGCTGAATTTATTGTCATCATGTCAATCAGTATAGTTTAACACAGGTGGGACCAATGCAGTTGGTGTGTGTTTTTAAAGGCGACTAGTTACTGTTATGATATCGCGGTGTTTGGTGGATTCTCAGGGGCAACAGAGATGTTATCTCCTACGGGAAGGAGCCCCGTAGGGAGACTGATGCACCGGGCTAGACTCGATAGCACAAACACAGAGAGAGTTTCTTTTATTGTACAGCTAGGATGACCACCAGAGGTGGCAGTAGAGAGCAGGTTAGCTGGTAGCAGTCTGTAATCCTTGGCGAGGGAGGCCCGTCCCACAATGGTGGTGTAAGGCCCCAGTGCAGATGTCCAATAAGGCACTGTAGGAGAGACACTCTGGCAGATGTTAAACACACTCCCGTAGCTGAGTAGAGAGAATCCCAATGAGCAGTAGAGAGGACAGGTGTTAGCAGTCTGTGGTCCTTGGCAGAGGAGACCCGTTTTGCACAATGGTGGGGTAGGGCCTGATGCAGAGAGGTAGCAAGGAACTGATGAGAGACAGACTGGTAGAAGTTGTACTCACCCTCTGTAGCTGATAGATGGATTTCCAGGTGGTTTAAAAATGGAGCAGGCACTAGGATAGACACACAGGCCCTCGAGGAGCGAGTACCTGTAAGAGGATAGGCACCTGTAAATAAGCAGAGGGCCCCCGAGGCGCATGTACCCAGGTTAGAGAACCCCGAAGGGTGAAGATAGATTCCAGTGGATAGAAGCAGCAGAGTAGCTTCAGACAGGGGCATACCGATCCTTTGCTAACTCGGCGAGTGTCAGCAAATGGGCAACCTTAAATATGCAGAAGCAGTGACGTCACTCGAGGGGGACGCCCCCGAGGTTCACGCCAACACTGCAACAAAGGTAGGGACGCGCGTGTGCCCTAGGAGGCCTCCTAGGGTGCGGGCCAGAGCCGCTCTGGGGAAGCCGGAGGGTGCGGCAGGGAGACGCCACGGACGCCATACTCCCGAGGCTGGTGGAGAAAGCTGAGAGAAAGGTGAGGCATGTCGGGCAAAGACGTCTGAACCTGACGGACACAACAGTTACATCAAAGCTTTTAAGTATTTGTGTTTTTTTTACAGAAGTGTAATAAAGCTATTCCATGTTTTTATTTCAACTTTATTTTCTAAGGAATTCTGTAAAATATTTTTCACTTGGTAGTTGTGAGGTAGGATGTTTGGATACATGGGACAAACTGTTTTAATGCATTTTTCTTCTAGGCTCTAAGGCAACAAAAGGTGAACATTCTGGAAGTGCAGACTTTCTAGAGCCACTGAACATACATAAACATGTATGAAGTCCATTACAATTCAGCAGAAAATATTGGTAGTAGAAGGAGCTCAGGGAGGATTAGGCCATAGCAGAAAACCAAAATTAGTTTTTTGCTTCCGTCTTGAATGAGGATGGTGGGGAAGATACCCATGCCTAAAACATTCTCTCTATGTGATATTTCAGAGGGATCTGAATCAAATCAATGTGAATCTGGAAGAGGTGCTAGAGCAAACTGAAAAATGAAATAGTAATAAAACACCCAGACCTGATGCTATTCACCCTCAGAGTTCTAAAGGCTCAAATATAACATTTCAGACCTATTACTGGTAATCTGTGATCTATCATTCAAATCTGCCTCTGTTCTTGAGAACTGGAGAGTAACAAATGTAATGCTAACTTTCGAAAAGGGCAACAGCCCTAAGCAACTACAGACCAGTAAGCCTCTCATCAGTGCCAGGTAAAATTGTAGAAGCTATTGCTACTAACAAAATTATGGGTCATATGGCTTAATGGGGAAAGAGCCAGCATGGATTTAAACAACAAAAGAAATTCTTTACTAATATATTAGAATTCTTTGAAGGTGTGAATTAGCACGTAGATAAAGGTGAGTTGATAAATATAGTGTATTTGGATTTTCAGAAGGCATTTGACAAAGTTCCCCATGCAATACTCCTTAGAAAACTAAAAGTCATGGGATAGGAGGTGATCTTACTGTGGATTGATTACTGGTTAAAAGATAGGAAACAGTGTAGAACTGCTAGGTACTTCCTAATGATCCAGACTGGCAATTGCCAGAGAAAGGATGCTTGGCTCTATAGACCTTCGGTCTGTCCCAGCATGGCACATCTTGCATTATGTACTTATATAGTATGTACTAGCTTTAATTTTGCTTAACAGCAAACCTTAACAAAACACATTTGTGGCCATGACTTAGCAATCACTTTTCTCAGGTGACACATTTACAGAACTGGAAATGCCTTTATTGAGATAATTGTTCCAGCTACAGACCTCAAAATATTACGTTGCCAGCGTCTCGGCTCTAAGCTTTTCTTATTTGGCCTTACTCCTACTGCCTTTTTTTTTTTGTCTTACATTTTTATATTCGATTGGAAAAAAAAAGATCTTCTAATTAAAGCCATATCTGTTTTATAAATCTCTCCAAAGTCACTAGGCAGCTGGTTGTGCTGCATCTGAGATTTTCAATTCAGGTCTTTTGAAGGCCACAAATCGGTCTGGTTTTCAGGATAAGCAAAGTGTGTGCTCTGTACTATGTTCATACTTTAAACTGTACTATA
The DNA here is from genome assembly GCF_901001135.1 of Rhinatrema bivittatum. Classification (NCBI taxonomy): domain Eukaryota; kingdom Metazoa; phylum Chordata; class Amphibia; order Gymnophiona; family Rhinatrematidae; genus Rhinatrema; species Rhinatrema bivittatum. The sequence goes on along the minus strand of NC_042615.1, from coordinate 531,983,465 downwards.
ATATCCTCACAATGCATTTGGAAATGGTTTCAAACCAGATAGAGGTGTATCCTATGGTGGCTGAAAATGTATTTGCTAGTATAAAAGTGGATCCAATGATCAATGGGAAGAAAGTTAGATAAAGACAGCCCATTGTGTGCGCACAATTTGTTGCCTGCATGGGATTCTGATAGGGATGAATAGAGAAGTGCCATGACATATTTACCATCACAATGGTGGGAGTGGCTTAGTAGGAAGAGCTTTCAAAGCTATTTAACAATATCTAAAATAAAAAAAAAATGTAAACAAAACTGGGCTTGCCACAGAAATGGTGTGCACTTAGGAACCAGAGGAAGAGAAAATGATTGCAGCTACAATGCTAGCTTCAATTGACCCAAGAGCAGTGCAGAGCGTGCATCCTGAAGATGGCACCCCAGCCAGCCAGCAAGGATTCACAGCTGTCTTAGGAAATGGGGGTTTGAAGCTGAAGGGTGAAAACCAAAGTAAAACACAGCATGAACATGTCAAAATGAAAAGGAGACCTTAATGGCTATCTTTGTTGTAAAAATTATATAGAGGCTGGCAGCCCCCCACAGACTAACATTTATTGAGACATGCCCTTCTAAGTTTTATCTTTGTTGTAGTTGCTAATTAGATGATCAAAAATTATTTTTGCTAATGGTCCCCCTTCAGTGAAGACTTCTGAATTGCAGTAGTCTAGGTTTGAGAAAATTAGAGTTGGCAATGCAGTTCTGAAGTCCTCAAAAGTTAATAAAGGTTTCAACTGATGGAATATACGCAACTTGGAATAACATGTATTAATTAATTTATGTGCTTTTTCATAGTAAGGTTCTCATCTAGCTGGATACCCAAGTCCTGTAGTTGATCTGAGAGAGTAATTTGAAAAAATACCCAAGTCTAGGGTCAGTGGTTTAACTATCAAAGAGTTTTTACTTAGCCGAATGATTTCAGTCTTTTTAGGGTTTAGTGTTAGTTTAAGTTGCAATAGTTCCTGGTGTATTGCTTTCATATAGGTTGAAAGTGTCAATTCTGTATTTTCAAATGATTTGGAGAATGGATTGCCAAACTGTATGTCGTCAGCATACAGTCTGACATTCTGAAATTGGCCAGTAATTTACACAGTGGGAGCATACAAATTATGAATAAAGTTGCCGAGAGAGCTGAGCCTTGAGGGACACCTGTTTCAATATTGAAAGTATCAGATAGGTGATTTCCTAATTTGACTTGAAATGTTCTATTAGATAGAAATGAAGAGAACCATCTGAGAACACTACAATTAATCCCAATGTTGGTCAACTGATGGCACAAGAGGGCATGATCCACAAGGTCAATTAGTACAAGGAAATAAGATTCATCAGTATAAGAACATAAGAACATAAGAAAATGCCATACTGGGTCAGACCAAGGGTCCATCAAGCCCAGCATCCTGTTTCCAACAGTGGCCAATCCAGGCCATAAGAACCTGGCAAGTACCCAAAAACTAAGTCTATTCCATGTAACCATTGCTAATGGCAGTGGCTATTCTCTAAGTGAACTTAATAGCAGGTAATGGACTTCTCCTCCAAGAACTTATCCAATCCTTTTTTAAACACAGCTATACTAACTGCACTAACCACATTCGCTGGCAACAAATTCCAGAGTTTAATTGTGCGTTGAGTAAAAAAGAACTTTCTCCGATTAGTTTTAAATGTGCCCCATGCTAACTTCATGGAGTGCCCCCTAGTCTTTCTACTATCCGAAAGAGTAAATAACCGATTCACATCTACCCGTTCTAGACCGCTCATGATTTTAAACACCTCTATCATATCCCCCCTCAGTCGTCTCTTCTCCAAGCTGAAAAGTCCTAACCTCTTTAGTCTTTCCTCATAGGGGAGTTGTTCCATTCCCCTTATCATTTTGGTAGCCCTTCTCTGTACCTTCTCCATCGCAATTATATCTTTTTTGAGATGCGGCGACCAGAATTGTACACAGTATTCAAGGTGCGGTCTCACCATGGAGCGATACAGAGGCATTATGACATTTTCCGTTTTATTCACCATTCCTTTTCTAATAATTCCCAACATTCTGTTTGCTTTTTTGACTGCCGCAGCACACTGCACCGATGATTTCAGTGTGTTATCCACTATGACACCTAGATCTCTTTCTTGGGTTGTAGCACCTAATATGGAACCCAACATTGTGTAATTATAGCACGGGTTATTTTTCCCTATATGCATCACCTTGCACTTATCCACATTAAATTTCATCTGCCATTTGGATGCCCAATTTTCCAGTCTCACAAGGTCTTCCTGCAATTTATCACAATCTGCTTGTGATTTAACTACTCTGAACAATTTTGTATCATCTGCAAATTTGATTATCTCACTCGTCGTATTTCTTTCCAAATCATTTATAAATATATTGAATAGTAAGGGTCCCAATACAGATCCCTGAGGCACTCCACTGTCCACTCCCTTCCACTGAGAAAATTGCCCATTTAATCCTACTCTCTGTTTCCTGTCTTTTAGCCAGTTTGCAATCCACGAAAGGACATCGCCACCTATCCCATGACTTTTTACTTTTCCTAGAAGCCTCCCATGAGGAACTTTGTCAAACGCCTTCTGAAAATCCAAGTATACTATATCTACCGGTTCACCCTTATCCACATGTTTATTAACTCCTTCAAAAAAGTGAAGCAGATTTGTGAGGCAAGACTTGCCCTGGGTAAAGCCATGCTGACTTTGTTCCATTAAACCATGTCTTTCTATATGTTCTGTGATTTTGATGTTTAGAACACTTTCCACTATTTTTCCTGGCACTGAAGTCAGGCTAACCGGTCTGTAGTTTCCCGGATCGCCCCTTGAGCCCTTTTTAAATATTGGGGTTACATTTGCTATCCTCCAGTCTTCAGGTACAATGGATGATTTTAATGATAAGTTGCAAATTTTTACTAATAGGTCTGAAATTTCATTTTTTAGTTACTTCAGAACTCTGGGGTGTATACCATCCGGTCCAGGTGATTTACTACTCTTCAGTTTGTCAATCAGGCCTACCACATCTTCTAGGTTCACCGTGATTTGATTCAGTCCATCTGAATCATTACCCATGAAAACCTTTTCCATTACGGGTACCTCCCCAACATCCTCTTCAGTAAACACCAAAGCAAAGAAATCATTTAATCTTTCCGCGATAGCCTTATCTTCTCTAAGTGCCCCTTTAACCCCTCGATCATCTAACGGTCCAACTGACTCCCTCACAGGCTTTCTGCTTCGGATATATTTAAAAAAGTTTTTACTGTGAGTTTTTGCCTCTACAGCCAACTTCTTTTCAAATTCTCTCTTAGCCTGTCTTATCAATGTCTTACATTTAACTTGCCAATGTTTATGCTTTATCCTATTTTCTTCTGTTGGATCCTTCTTCCAATTTTTGAATGAAGATCTTTTGGCTAAAATAGCTTCTTTCACCTCCCCTTTTAACCATGCCGGTAATCGTTTTGCCTTCTTTCCACCTTTCTTAATGTGTGGAATACATCTGGACTGTGCTTCTAGAATGGTATTTTTTAACAATGACCATGCCTCTTGGACATTTTTTACTTTTGTAGGTGCTCCTTTCAGTTTTTTTCTAACAATTTTTCTCATTTTATCAAAGTTTCCCTTTTGAAAGTTTAGCATGAGAGCCTTGGATTTGCACACTGTTCCTTTTCCAGTCATTAAATCAAATTTGATCATATTATAGATAGAATACCTACTCATTTCTCAAGATGGAACCTACTCACTTCCCAGCACCAACTTATCCACCCAAATAACTTTTTCACCACAAGTCAGAAATCTAGGAGTTATACTTGATCACCAAATGAATTACAGAGCGCTCATCAATAACATAGTAAAGGACGGATTCTTCAAATTACAAGTCTTAAAAAGACTCAGACCACTACTCCATTTTCAAGATTTCCGATTGGTTCTACAAGCGATCATACTCACGAAAATAGATTACTGCAACTCTCTTCTAGTAGGCCTACCAGCAAACGCCTTAAAACCATTACAGATGTTGCAAAACGCTTCGGCAAGGATCCTAACCAAGACCAACAAAAGAGACCACATCTCACCCATTTTAAAAAGCCTACACTGGCTGCCCGTCAATTTCAGAATACTCTTCAAAGTGCTCTCATCAATACACAAAGCACTACACAACCTAGCCCCACTCATGCTCAAAACCCCTCTCCAACTCCACACCTCTACTAGACCAGTGAGACATGCCTACCGAAACAATCTCCAGATACCACCAATGAAATCAGCTTTAAGTAAAAGAGCATTCTCCACAGCTGGTCCGAAACTCTGGAATACGCTCCCGCCGGAACTCAAATCAGTGCAATGCCCCATTATTTTCAAAAAAAGGCTTAAAACTTGGCTCTTCCACCAAGCTTTTCCATAACATCAGACAGCGCAAGCTTCTCTGCCAAGGTCCCCCTTTAAATCATTTTCTATCAAACCATAAGAGAACTATATAAGAACATCAGCTATTGTCAACAACCTATAAGAGAACTACACAAGAACTAGACAAGTTCAATTCTAAAAACTCTTTGAACCCCTATTCAATACCCCATAGAACAACACAAAGAACTCCATAGATCATCACAAAGAATTCCCCAAAGAATTCTTCAACTTTAACTCCTTGGCAGCCCAAAAGTACAAAATGCAATTCCCAACCTCCTGACAGTCTTAAAAGCTATAATCAACCCCACACAGAAGTTATCTGCCTCTGCCTATATTAGGCTATGTATATTGTATTTCTTTGTTTAACCCCATATATTCATTTCCAAGTTATTCTTCCTGTTCTCTGTAAGACATTTGCTTGTCACTGTTATTGTTCAAAATGTAAACCGAATTGATCAATAATTCTGTTATTGGAAAGTCGGTATAGAAAAAACTTTAAATAAATAATAAATAAATATTATGATCACTATTGCCAAGTGGCCCCACCACCGTTACCTCTCTCACCAAGTCCTGTGCTCCACTGAGAATTAGATCTAAAATTGCTCCCTCTCTTGTCGGAGTCCATTAATAAGATGAGTAATCTCTCAATTGATCGCTAATATCATGGTCTTCCAGGTGGTTTACAAGTTGAGATAACACTTCTCTCAAAAGTACTTGAAAAAGCAAAGACAAATTGGATATTGGACAATAGTTATCCCAATTGTCAATTCTACCACTTTTATTTTTTTAGAATTGGCTTTATCACAGCTTGTTTTAACCCTTGTGGTACAATTCCTTCTGAGAGAGAATGATTAATTAAGGTTGTGATTGTCAGAGTGGAAACAGTGTACTTCTTTCAGGGAACTGGTTGGAATTGGGTCACGTGGATGAATAGCAGGATTCATTTTAGTAATGCTTTAACTAATTTCAAGATTAGTTACTTTGTCGAATATAGACCACTTAACCAGAGCATGTGAATCTTTAGGTGTATTTGTGGGAGAACAGATAGGGAATTGAGTTTTCAACCTATTGATTTTGTCTAGGAAGGATGTGGCATATTCATTGCAAGTGGCTTTTGAGAAGCTATAGTTTCTCGTGATGGAAGATGATGGATCCTTAAGTTTTTAACAACATCAAAAAGCAATTTAGAGTTAAAAATTACTCCATGAATCTATTTCACATAGTAATCTTTTTTTACTTTATTGGTTAGTGCGTGGTATTTTTTTTTTTTTTTTTTAAGGGAGATTTATATTTTCCTAGGGATTCGGAAGATGGGCATGTCCGCCATTGTTTCTCTAATTTTCTAAGATTCTGTTTAGTTCATCTTAAATCATTGTACCAGGGCTTCTTATGTTTTGAGGTATTCCTTTTTGTTAATAGCTTTTATCTGGACAGGACTCAGGTTTTCAGCTGTGACATTGACAATCTGATCCCAGGAATCAAATGCTGAGGAGGCATTGGCTTGATTTAGTTCAAGGAGCTTATTTTCCATTGACTCTGCAAGTGTTTATCTTTTTCCTGAAGGTAAAAGTATGATTATCATCTATACTTTTAAGAGTTTGGTTGAGGAAGGTTATTTCCGCTTTTATTAATTGGTGATCAGACCATGGCAATATGGTGTAAGAAGTATTGATTAGACAGTTACTGGCATTGGCAAATATTAGGTCTAGAATATGTCATGCTTTATGGATAGATTTTTACCTTCAGCATTTGGGGTAGAGCAGACGATGTTTTCAAATAGTACAATAAATGTAATCCTTTAAGACCCAGTAGTAACATATCAGTTGATCTAAAACTGTGTCCTACTATGTGGCCTAATTTTTGGCAATCTCTCTTTCCTAAGATTTTTCATACCTGGAAAAAACTAGAAATACCATAATGGACTAGGATAAGTTTGAAAACTAGACATGGCCTACGAATACCCTCTTCCCCAAAAAAGGAGACATTTGTCAACTTAGTAGATAGCTTATTCTTTGTGGGGCAAAATCAGGAAATATTTTGTCAAAGAAAAATAAGGAATGTTAGCATAAGCCACAGCTAGTAAAATAAACCAAACTACAACAATTATGACATAGAAAAGGTACAGAGCAGGGTGACAAAAATGATAAATGGAATGGAAAAGCTCCCTTATTGGAGAAAGGCTAAACAGATTAGGACTTTTTAGTTTGGCAAATGAGATGTGAGAGGGGATATGATTGGAATTTATAAAATAATGAGTGGGGTGGAAGTAGTAAATAGGGAACAGTTATTTAGTCTTTCAAATACCATTAGGGATTATGGGATGAGCCATGAAACTAGCAACTGGACAATTTAAAACAAATTGTAGGAAGTATTTTTTTCACTCAGCACCCAATCAAGCTATGGAATCTGTTGCTAGAGGATGCAGTCAAAGCAATTAAATAGTAAGGTTCAAAAGATGATTGGCCAAGTTCCCACAAGAAAAGTCCATAAGCAGTTATTAGGCAGGTAGATTTGGGAAAGCCAGCACTTATCGCTGGGAGTGAGATACAAGAAGCAGAGCAATTATGGGGATCTTATGGGTACCTATAACCGGGACCTGCCACTGTCAGCAAAAGAATGCTGGGCTTGATGGATTGTGATAAATTGCAGGAAGACCTTGTGAGAGTGGAAATTGGGTATCCAAATGACAGATGAAATTTAATGTAGACAAGTTAATGCATCCTTGTTATAATGTAACTTTATACTCCTTCAAATTGTCTCTTGTTATTGGTTGGTTATAGTTACTGCTTGTTCAATGTAAACAGAGTTGATTTGATTTGTATCAAGAAAGTCGGTATATAAAAGCCTTTAATAAATAAAATAAATAAAATAAGTGCAAGGTGATGCATATAGGGAAAAATAATCCATGCTATAGTTACACAATATTAGGTTCCATATTAGGAGCTACCACCCAAGAAAGAGATCTTGGCGTTATAGTGAATAAGACATTGAAATAGTCTGTTCAGTGTGCTGTGGCAGTCAAAAAAGCAAACAGAATGTTGGGAATTATTAGAAAGGGAATGGTGAATAAAACGGAAAATGTCATAATGCCTCTGTATCGCTCCATGGTGAGACCGCACCTTGAATACTGTGTACAATTCTGGTCACCGCATCTCAAAAAAAGATATAGTTGCGATGGAGAAGATACAGAGAAGGGCAACCAAAATGATAAAGGGGATAGAACAGCTCCCCCATGAGGAAAGACTAAAGAGGTTAGGACTGTTCAGCTTGGAGAAGAGACTGCTGAGGGGGGATATGATAGAGGTGTTTAAAATCATGAGAGGTCTAGAACTGGTAAACAGGTAAACATGAATCAGTTATTTACTCTTTTGGATAATAGAAGGACTAAGGGGCACTCTATGAAGGTAGCATGTGGCACATTTAAAACTAATCGGAGAAAGTTATTTTTCACCCAACACACAATTAAACTTAATTAAGTTGACTTAGAAAATAGCCACTGCTATTACTAGCATCAGTAGCATAGGTTAGACTTAGTTTTTGGGTACTTGCCAGGTTCTTTTGGCCTGGATTGGCCACTGTTGGAGACAGTATGCTGGGCTTGATGTACCCTTGGTCTGACCCAGTATGGCATGTTCTTATGTTGGTCTCACCCAGCATGGCACTTATGTGCTGAGGAGGGCAGAATCGGTGTTTTTGTACTTAAATGCCGTTCATAGATATTAATTCCTTGATTTCCAAGTTACATGTATATGTATGTATATATTTTGTCATATATTGATGACTTATTCTAAACAAAGTTATACATAGTAATTATTCTCATATTAGTTACAGACTACCAAGCTATATTTATAGCCTGTTTCTGAATTGTTGTTCGCTAAGTTATATGTAAAGCCTGTTGCTGAATTGCTGTAAACCGATTAGATGTTCCAAACGATTATCGGCATATAAAAAACACTAAATAAATAAATAAAATAAATGTATACTTTTGCATTTTCAAAAGTATGTGTGCAAATTTTCTCAGTTGCAATTCATCCTCATTTGGAGATGCACATATAAAATTCCACCCCCCCCCCACCCCATTGGGACTTCTACCCAATCTCACAGCACTCCTCTCATCTGTTCCAAACATGCCAAAGTCCATTACAGTTATCACACTGTTGGCCTCCACATGCTTTCTTTGAGCCTTGAAGAAATAAAACCCAAAACAGTAGTGGTATGAACTCCTGCTCTGTGTATGTTACACTTACAAGAAGGTATCACTGCTGTTTTGGGTTGCAACTGTCACTCTGTGCAGGTCCTCCTTGTTTTGAGTGACTAATTAAGGATCTTTGCCATAACAGGCCTTGATTTTCCAGCCTTCTCATGGCAAAAACAGACTCGATGCACTCTTTCACAGACCAGAGAAAGCTCCATTGTAAGGCTTAATGCTTGTGGAAGCCATTTTTCTACTAAATCTGGTAGCTTGGCATCAGACACAGATTCAGGCAGGCCAATAATCCTCAAATTATTTCTGAGATTTCAATTCTCCTGCTCATCAATCTGATCCACCAGCTGTGCGTTTTTCACTTGTAATTTTGAGCTTAGCTTGAACCAAGCAGTCTTCCTGCCCCGATAGCCACTCCTACATGGCCTTCATCCTCCTAGCGTGCGTATCCAAGCTATCTTTGATATCCTCCATAGCTGTTTGGAATTTTGTAAGCCGGTCATTTAAGGCAGCTGATACCACCTTAGTAATCTGCTGCAATACCTCTTCTGCCATTGTCATTGGCAGCCTTTTGTCATCAGTGTCTGTTGCAGCATGTTACGTCTCTCCAGCCTTCATTATTTCTCCCTTATCATGGACACCGCATTGTGGCTTCACACTCATGCTGGTTCTGCTCAGACAGGGCAAGATGCTGATTTTATTCCCACAACTCTCAGCAATCTGACTTCAGATGTTATATGTATGATTTTATGCCTTGTACAGCAAGTTTTCAAAGATCCATGGGAAACTCGCCAGGAGCTTCTCCCCCCCCTCCCCCCAGCCCTTCAGCACGCAGCCATAAAAAGAAGTCTAGGTCTTCCTAATATACATACTTTTTATCCTCTTGCCTCTGTGCTTATCCCATGCATTTTTAAAAATTACCCTATCATTTTTGTCTCAAATGTTCTCTCTGGAAGGGCATTTCAAGCATCTATCACCTTTTGTAATAAAAAAATGTTTCCTAACATTGTTCCCGAATCTTCCCCTTGGAGCTTCACATCACAACCCCTTGTTCTACAACTGCCCTTCTGTTGAAAAAGGTTTGCCTATTGTGCACTATTAATACCTTTCAGATATTTAAGTGTCTCTGCCATATTTCCCCCCTTCCCCCCAAAAAATAAGATGAATCCTCCCCTTCGGTATGCATATCTAGGTCCTTTAGTCTCATCTCGTATGGCTTTTGGTACAGTCTCCACACCACTGTGGTTACCTCTTTCTAAATTGACTCTAGCCTCTCTTCCTTTTTTGAGATATAGCTTCCAGAATTGAACAGTCTTCCAGCTGAGACCTCACCAAAGACCTGTACAGAAGTATTATCACTTTTTTTTACTGCTGATTATCTCTCTTTATATACCCAGACATCCCCCTAGCTCTGGTCACCACCTTATCACATTGTTTTGTTACCTGAGATCATCAGACATTATCGCTCCTAGGTCAGTCTTCTGGTCAATGCACAGCAGCTTTTTACCTCCCAACTTTTTCAGCTTTCAGATTTATGTAGCACAAATGCATTTCACATTTTTGCATTGAATCTTAACTGCAAAGTATTTGACCACTTGTCAAGCTTTTTTAGATCACTCTTCATTCTGTCTACTCCCTCAAGGATGCCCACTCTGTTGCTAATCTTGTGTGTCATCTGCAAGAATGCAAAGCTTTTCCTTCTAAACCCTCTGCAATGTCCCTCAAAGATATTGAACAAAACTGGTCCCAGGACTGATCCCTGAAGGACTGCACTCATCACCTTTTTCGTCTCAGAATGGATTCCATTTATCACTACCATCAGAATTATGTTGAGTGATAAACATCAAATTCAGAGAATGCAAAGAAAACTCACAAGCAACTTCTACTAAGTACAGGCTTCTCTGAAAGAGTGGTGTGGGTGTTTCAGCATGCACAACATGGAGATACTTGAACAAAAATGGGCTGAATGGTGGAGATGCCAGACAAAAGCCATTGCATTATCAATGCCACAAAACAGCCTGCTTACAATATGTCAAACAGCACCTAGAGAAGCCTCAAAACTTTTAGAACAAAATAATTTGGAATGATGAGACCAAAATTGAACTTTATGGTCACAACCATAAATGATATGAAGAGAAGCACACCATCCCTACCGTGAAGCATGGAGGTGGATCTCTGCTGTTTTAGGGGTATGTGGGCCACAGCGGCGTAGGGAATTTAGTCAAAATTGATGGCAGGATGAATGCAGCATCTTATCAGAAAATATTGGAAAATAATTTGCATTTATCAGCCAGGAAGCTGCACATGGGGCGCACTTGGACTTAAAAATGACAACAATCCGAAACATAAGGCTAAGTCGACCCTTCAGTGGCTGCAGAAGAAGAAAGTGAAGATTCCGGAATGGCCATCACAGTCTGCTGACCTTATTGTTGAACTACTGAGTTTTTTCCCAAACATTCAGTTCATGCTAGACAACCAAAAATTTACAGGATCTGGGGGTATTTTGCCTAGAGGAATGGGCAGCTTTACTACATGAGAAAATAAAGGGCCTCATTCACAAATATCATAAAAGACTGCAAGCTGTCATTGATGCAAAAGGGAAAAATTGGAGAAATTACTTACCTGATAATTTCGTTTTCCTTAGTGTAGACAGATGGACTCAGGACCAATGGGTTATATGCTACCCTGCTAGCAGATGGGAGACAGAGTCAGGTTTCAAAGATAATTTCACCCTAGATATACCCCTAAAGTGACCTCAGCCATTCAAAAAGCCATTGTGGACATTATTGAAGAACTTCATTAAAATTTGGATACAACTTGATTAAAAACTGGAGACTGCAACTGTACTCAACCAACATAAGCGCTGAATTCCAGCAATACTATAGCTGCCCTGGACTAGGGATAGGGTAACTGTTTACCCATAACCACATGGAGTCAAGATTCACCTCATGGGCGATTCCTTGGTGCCTCTCTTGGGAAGTCATGGGCAGGATGCTGAGTCTGTCTACACTAAGGAAAATGAAATTATCAGGTAAGCAATTTCTCCATTTCCTAGCGTGTAGCCAGATGGACTCAGGACCAATGGAATGTACAAAAGCTACTCCTGAACGGGGCGGGAGGCTGCTCACGGTCCGGTTAGCACCGCCCTTGTAAATGCTGCGTCCTTTCGGGCCCGGATGTCCAGGTGATAGAGCCTGGAGAAAGTGTGCAAGGAAGACCATGTCGCTGCTCGACCGATGTCAGCGGGCGACAGTAGTTTAGCTTCTGCCCAGGATACAGCCTGGGCCCTTGTAGAATGAGTTTTGACCTGAAGGGCTAAAGGCTTCCCTGCCTCCACATAAGGTCCTGTGATCACTTTCTTGATCCATCGAGCTATTGTCGCTCTTGAAGCCTTGTTTTCTTTCCCTGTGAAGGACAAACAAGCGGACTGTCTTGTGCACAGGTTTTGAGCATTTCAGGTACCATACTAGAAGCCTACTGATGTTTAAGTGGCATAGTAGGCAGTAGTCTTCCATGGCCTTGTGTCCATCCAGGGACGGTAAGGAGATGGTCTGGTTCAGGTGAAACGCCGAAACTACGTTTGGTAAGAAGGAAGGGATGGTGTAAAGCTGCAAGTGAACCGGAGGAACAGTTTCCAACATGACCGTGCCTATAGTTCGGAGATGTGATGAGCCAAGAATACAGTCTTCAGTGTTAATAGGTGTAGAGACAGACTGTGCAGTGGCCTAATATAAGGCCCTGCTAAAAAGTCCAATACCAGATTGGGGGTCCATGGGGAACGGCCACTTTAAGGGTAGTCAGAGGTGTTTAACTCCTTTTAGGAAACAGGCCAAGTCTGGATGCGTCGACAGGCGGGTTCCGTTCACCTCTCCCCTGAAACAGGAGAGAGCCGCCACCTGGACCTTCAAGGAGTTGAGGAACAATCCTTTGTTCAGGCCATCCTGTAAAAATTCCAGAATCATCAGGATCTTGGTCGTTCGCAGAGGCACCCCACGGTCCATACACCAGGCCTCAAATATTCTCCAGATCTGTATGTATGCCAGGGACATTGAGAACTTCGGCACATGGAGCAAGGTGGGGATTACGGCCGCCGAATATCCCTGCTTCGTCAGGTGAGCCTCTCAAAGGCTAGACTATAAGACAGAATCGAGTTGGGTCCTTGTGAAGGATCTGACCTTGTTGGAGAAGGTCCCTGTGCAGGGGGAGGTGAAAGGGACTCTCCACGAGAATCCTCCACATGTCTGTGTACCATGGGCATCTGGGCCAATCCGGGGACCAATCCTCTGTGGTGTTCGATCTTGCAGATGATCTTGCCCAGCAGGGGCCACTGGCCAGGTCTGGACAAGGGCGTTGATCCCTTGGGAGCACAGATCTCATCTGCGACTGAAGAAGCGGGGGACCTCTGCATTGTGAAATATGGCCAGTAGGTCAATGGATGGGAGGCCCCAGAAATCTACCAGGAGCTGGAAGGCTCTGGTCGACAATGCCCATTCTCCTGGATCCAGACACTCCCTGCTGGGAAAGTCTGCTGGGGCACATAGTGTTAGTCAACCGATGCCCTTGGCACTTCAGCTTCCTTATCCTCGAGGGAAGGAGAAAGACCCTTGTCCTGTTTGGTGTCAAATCAGACTCCCAGGTACTCCAAGGACTGGGAGGGGTTGAGGCTGCTCTTATTCATGTTCATGACCTGAGTTCTTGTAGGAGGGACCTGACCCTGCTGGTCACCTGGAGGCTCTCTTTCAAAGACTTTGCCCGGATCAGCCAGTCGTCTAAGTAAGGGTGCAACGGGATCCTTTCTTTCTTCAGTGCCACCATAATTTTGGAGAATGTCCTGAGGGCAGTTGCCAGGCCGAAGGGCAGCACCCGGAATGGTAATGACGGCCCAGTACCACAAAGCATAGGAAACGCTGGTGGTCTTGACAGATTGGGATATGAAGGTAGGCCTCCGAGAGGTCCAGGGAGGTTAAGAACTCTCCCGGTTGTACGGCCATTATGATGGAGCGAAGAGTTTCCATGCAGAAGTGAATTATCCGCAGATGACGATTGATGCTCTTGAGATCCAAGATGGATCGGAATAACCCCCTCCTTCTTGGGGATGATGAAATAGGTGGAATAACGCCAGGTATTTACTTGGGGTGTGGGTACCAGGGTTATAGCCCTTAGACTGAGGAGCCTTATCAACGTGAATTCCAATGCCAGTTTTTTTGTGCTGTGAGTGTCAAGGTGACATCATGAACATGTCCCGAGGGATGCTGCAAAATTCCAGAGCATATCCTTCTCGAATGATGTCCAGTACCCATTTGTCCAACGTGATCGCGACTCACCGCTGAAAGAAGAAAGATAGTCTGCTCCCTATCTCCTTGTCCCGTGGATGGGTCGGCCAAACCTCACTGGGAATTTCGGGTCGACCCAGAGCCCGAACCCATTCCTCTTTTTGGTTGTCGGTTCCGAAAGGATTGAAACCTGCCAGAGATTTCTGAAATAATTAGTTTCTGTAGGGCCGGAAGCACTTCCGGGAGTCCCTGGTCTGAGCCTTCATGGGAGAGGGGCACTGCAACCTCTTTTTCTTATCTTCTGATAGCCGAGGCACTGGGGATTCACCCCACTTACTGGCTAGTTTTTCCCAATTTGCTACCGAATAGAGGGATTCCTTAAAGGGCATCTTTGTGAGGTTCACCTTAGAGGTCACATCTGCTGACCAGTTTCATAACCATAGCTGTCTTCTGGCCACCACCACTGAGGCTACTCCTCTGGCCATGGTGTGTACTAGGTCCAAGCTTGCATCCAACTAGGAAGGCCGTGGTGGGCTCGATCATCTCTCTGATACACGCCCCTGAGCTTTCTGCCTCTCTCTCTCTCTCGAAGCAGACACTAACGAGCCACCAAGACACAACAGGAAGCAATCTGCAGTGTCATTGCTGTTTCTTCGAAGGCCAGTTTAAGGATGGATTCCAACTGCCTATCGTGAGCATCCTTCAAGGCCGCTCCTCCCTCTATTGGGATAGTTGTTCACTTCGAGATGGTGCAGACCTGGGCATCCACTTTCGGGCAATGCAGGCATTCTTTGGCCACCGGGTCCAGAGAGTATAAGACCTCCAGGACCTGACCTCCTTTAAAACTGGCTTCCGGGGTGTCCCATTCCAGGTCAATCAACTCCTGGATGGCTTCCATCATCGGGAAATAGCAAGAGGCTTTCCATAGAGACACCAGGATGGGATTCTTCCTTGGTTCTGACATAGGGTCCGTGCCAGGAACTCCCAGGGTCTTCAAAGCATGGTACAGTATGACTCCAGGCCTCAAGGAATTTCACCATCCTCCAATGAATCCACATTCCCTTCGTCATCTGTGATGTCTGGGTCCCTGTCAAGGATACCTTGGTGAGGCAAGGCTTGGTGAGGCCTTCCCTGCTGGGGCTCTGACCGGGCAGGGGCAGTAGCCAACTGCGCCTGAAAAAAGGCCTGTAGGCCCTGAAAGAATTCCAACCAAGGCCGCCGGGTCCATATTTAGCCCAGGAGGAACTGGGGTAGGTGCTGCTGAACTGCCCTTTCCCGGGGAGGGCACCCTGGAATTGCTCAGGTCTGGGGTGCTGACAGATAAGGTCATGGCTGACTCATCCTCCACCTGGGAGGGCTGGACTTGGAAAAGTTCTGAGTCCAGCCCTCCCTCACAGCGCTGACACAGAAAGGATTCCAGGTCAGGCTGCGCAGCTCTAACATGGCAGGCAGCACAAAGGGAATGTCATTTGAGCTTCTTTGTTGCTGGGGCCATAATAGTCTGTAGCTTGTGCGTTCAGCCGGATAGTGCCTCTCGGGTGTGCACAGGCCTGTCTCAGCGTGTGTAAATCTTGAGCAGCTGGTTGTGCATGTAGTTATGCATGTAGATATGCACACAGGAGAGCACATGTTAGGCTCAGAAGGACCAGCCTGCACTGAGCCTAACATGGGGGAAAATGGCGCCGCTGCGGCCTGCCATGTGGAGTGCTCACAGAGTCTGAAGCGGGTCCTAGCCCATCGGGGGGGCTGTTCAACCCGCTCGGATCACCCTTCCTTCGTCCTATTGGGGTCGGGAACAATGTCAGTGTGGCGTGCCGAGCAAGACCAGAAGACTTACCGAAGCCCTTCCACGTCTCTGGATAAGAGTTCTTCTCTACTTACCTGAGCTCAGCGCTTACCGGCTGAGTACAGAGATTGTCGCCAGCTATGAAGGGACAGGGTTTAGGCCATCACTGTCGCATTTGGCTTCCTGTACCTACTGCCAAAGTCCATGCCAGGAACCGGCTACTGGACCAACGCAAACCTCTGAGAGATCTCGGAAATCACCTCAGGAATTCTCAACTAGGGGAGGAACCCTTAAGTATCACGAGAGAGCGGGGCTCGATCTTCTCCAATTTAAAAGTAGAAATTTGAAGGTAAATTTTCCTCATCTAAAGAGTACTGTGTTCCCCATAGGAGAGACAATCCACATCTGCTAGGAGACAGAGAGATACTGACTGGCTGAGGTCACTGCAGGGGTTTATCTAGGTTGACTTCAGCTTTGAAACCTGACTCCATCTCCATCTGGTAGCAGGGAAGCACATAACCCACTGGTCCTGAGTCCATCTGGCTACACGCTAGGAAATCACAATATTAAGAACTAAGAGAATGCAAACTTTTGAACAGGACCATTTTATTATTTCTCATTGCAGTGTTTTGTTTATTGATTAAAATATGCATCACATAATAGCACAATCTGAAACATTTAAAAGAAAACATGTTTTGTCTGATCACTCATGCTTTCTTAAAATGCTACACATCTTACAAATTCTGCCAGGAGTAAATAAACTTATGAGCACAACTGCATATATATCAGATTTGTATGATACAATCTCCCTCTGGTAAAAGCCACACTGCATTGCATTCTGCAAGCTGCTGGCTTGTAGATACTATCTTTCTTTCAGTAAAGTCTCCATTCATTTTTCCACCACCAAGGTCAGACTAACTGGCTTGCAGTTTCCAATCTCTTCTCTGCTACCACTTTTATATGAAGGAGGGATATCTGCCCTTCTCCAGTCACACCATAAAGGAGTAGAACCATTAAGACAAAAAAGTAACAAGAGCAGGATTTTTCTTAATTCCTGTCTGCACCTACCACACTAGTATACACCTGGTGGTCCTTGCATGTCATAAACCAGCCATAAGGACTTATCCATAACTTGCCTAGAATCATCTGCAATATTTTTGTTTCAGAAAGTTGTCTACCATTCTGATAAGAAAACGTTCCCTGATTATGTATCTTATCTAGAGCAGGGCTTCCCAAACCTGTCCCGGGGACCCCCACAGTCAGATGGGATTTCAAGATATCCACAATGAATATGCATGAGATACATATTTATTGTGGATATCCTGAAAACCTGACTGGCTGTGGGGTCCCCAGGACAGGTTTAGGAAAGCCCTGATCTAGAGGGTAAGTCATGGGGGAATTGACTGCTCTAAGACAGGATCTGGAACTTGACCACTGGGACTGTTACAGGGAGATTGCCAGATACTCCTGCTGCATTCATAAGACCTGGGCTAGTTTACTATTTATATGATCAGTAGTTAACTCTGCAGTGCATGTGTGAGAAGTATGGGTTGAAACTGATTTGATCATCAGTGAGTTAGATGCTTTTGAATAAAGAATGATTTGTTGGTATTGCAAAACATTTCTAAACCATGTCTCATGTAACTGTCATGAACTGTGAATTATTGGATATCACAAAAGGTATAAAGTAATTATGATCTCTAATGAGCTTGGATTGTTTTATTAGCTGGGATCTAAACACTTTCAGCTATTATATTTGGGTCTTAGTTGTCCTACATACCTCAATCTCCAAAGGTCTATTGAACAGATCCTTCAGCAGACCCACCAGAACCTGTGAGCTCCCCTAATATCCTTGGATACTTTCCATCTGGCCCTAGAGTTTCGTCCACCTTCAGTTTTGTTAATTTCATCTAAACATTCTTCTCTGTAAAGGGTGTGGTATGTACCCCATTCCCATATGTACTCGACATACAAGAATGATCCATCTCTACTCCTTTCTTCAGTAAACACTTACCAGAAGTATTCGCTGCTTTCAATTTTACAATTCCATCTTTGGTCTTCCTTCTTTCACAGATATACCTCATTAGCTATTCTTTTCTTCCATATGTGCTTTTGCTATTGTGACTTCTTTCCCCAACTGTTAACATTACTAGATATTCTTCCCTATGTTGATGTTGAAATCCTTTGTACTTTTTGCATGCTATTTCTTTGCCCCTTTTCAGCCACCTCTTTGGCAAACCATGCTGGCTTCCATTGTTCTTACCTTTATTCAGAAATAATACTGTGAATGCTTTTGCGATTGCAGAAATGCTCATCTCCTCCAATACATAAATCCCCACACCACATGTACATAGAACTTGCTGTATAATTAAAATTTAATCTGGTCAACCCTGTAGATATTGACTTAGTTTAGCACTTGGCTTTTGCTTTCAGCTCTCAATGTAATATTTAACATTCATGAATAAAAATCGGGGAATACATAAATCTTACTATAAAATGTATTTTTTAATATCCAAAGCTTTCAGTACAAAAAGATATACAAACATCTTATAAATATATACAGCAAAGCTGGTGTGAAAATGAAAAGTTATACCAGGCAAATTCAGAAGAGTTCATGGACTGCATTTTTTATTTTATTGTTTTGCTGAGGTTGGAATACCCAATACCGACACAGGTCAATAGAAACTTCTCCCCACCTTTCAGTTCTTCATGGGATTTGGTTTCGATTTTAAACATGATCTGGAAAAAGCTTCTTAAATGCCGAAGAAACCCAATCCTAAATGGGGGAAGGAGGGGTGGGGGGGATGAGATGGGAAAATCTTGGTCAATGTTAGCTATACAAAACATCGCAATATGATCTAGTTATTACATTACAAATTTGACCTGTAGGTCACTGCTAGTATTGTGAATGAGAAGGCTGCAGTTTTCAGTTACAGAAACATATAGCAATTTAGACTCAAAGGTGCCAAGAGACATTATCAGTGACTGGGCTTTCATTAACTGGTTGTATAATTCTGTTTCTATACATACTGTTTAAACAAAGACACAGCATTTTACATCTGCTTTAAACAAAACATTTTGAGGAGATCTGAATGTGGTGCAACTTTGTGAAACTATTACCAGTGCAAAAGAACAAACAAATGACCAACAAGTAGCCTTGGCTTACACCCCCAAAATAAATGTATATGTACAAACTATATCTGAAACACACTATAAAACAAAAGTCACAGTTTAAAATCTTTAAAAAGGAATAATTTCTATCTAGAGTTTTGGGAAATTATAGGTTTGATTTTATTACAATACACTGAGAATGTTCTTGGTCTCAGACTGTTTTCAAGAGTAATGAAATGGAGGACTCTGGCTGGTTTCAGGTGAAGTTCAATAATATTGGGCTTTACCATCCAAATGCCCCATCCCCTTCACTGAAGCTCGCTCCTGGTGTCACATGTGAAAACAAGAGCACCAGCACCATCCTGCTACAATGAATGCTTAAATATTCCAGAAAAACAATTTTACAGAAATACCTTTATCTGGCAAAATATTGTTAACCCCCCCTTGCATTAATACAAGAAAACAGCACTTAAAATCAAAGTGGATTTACCCCCAATAGTTGTGTGAGCTCAAGATATCCAAGTCTGTATTTTAGGGATATCAAGATGGAGCTGGAAAGCAAATCTGCTTACCTTAAATGGGGTTCTCTGTAGACAAAAGGATGAATTACCGGTAACTGACATTTGGGTGATATCATCTGATGGTGCCAAATAGACCCATCTCTCTCTTGTTCAGTACAACTTTTATCGCAGAACATGTGTTGGAGTTCTCATGCATGCACTGCCTCACAAGCTCCTCAGTCAATTGTAGAGCTAAGGCTTAATGATATAGTAGACTCTGCAGGGAGGTGGGCAAGTATTAAGCATGGCTAATTAATCCTGCTGTATATAGAGAACCCTGTTTACAGTAAACAAACTTGCTTCCTCCTTAGACAAGCAGGGCTGAATTAGCCATGACATGTGTGGAGTGTTATGGATCTGAAGCTAGGAGTTGCTAGAGTTAGCAGTCTTTTGTAGATCTGATGCCTGATGGGTGGAGCAATCAGATAGGAATCTGTTAGGAATCTGATGTTAGACTGCGGGCTCCTGAAGAGGGAGGAGTTAGCAATCTTGTTAGGAAAGCTCTGTGTAGAGCTGAGAGTAGCAATCTGTAATTCTGATATAGTAATGGGTGGATCCCTGGGCTGGTGGCAGATGACCACACCCCCGGGACGATATCCCAAGAGGGACCACCGGCTAGGCTTGAGTATGGAGACAGACACACATTAGTTCTTTTATTAAACAGGTTTTTTAAACTACCAGAGGTGGCAGTAATGAGCTGATATGCCCAGCAGGGCTGTAGTCCCTCAGGTACTGGAACAGCGATCCAGGATGGCTGAGCTGTTGAGAAACTGTAGAAATTGAGTAGGCAGATTTCATGAACAGCACTAGATGACAAACTCACGTAAGGTCTCAAGCAAGCTCAGGAGCTGGAAAGGTTAGGCCCCTGAGGAGAGAGTACCTGGTTCCAGGGAAAGCTCTGAGAGAGCGATGGTAACTCACAATTGTTTGTAGCAGCGATAGCTTCCAGGCAGTAGAGAATCTTCAGTGTCCAGGAACATGGGCCCTTGAGGAGCGAGTACCAGTTCCTATCTATAATCTGAAAGTAAAGAAAAGAGCGAGGCCCCCAAGAAGCAGGTACCTCTGGTAAGTTCAAGGAGGCAGAGTAGCTTGGATAGCCAAAGCAAGTCCTTAGCGAATCCTTGCTAACTCAGTTAGTTAGCGATAACAGAGACCTTTAAATATTGGAAGTGGATAACATCATCTCAGGGGGACGCCCCCGAGGTTCGCGCTCTTGCTGGTACTTCAATCAGAGCGCGCGCGCGCACACCCTAAGTCTTCAGGCAACATGGCGGATCTGCAATGTCGAGCCGGTCCGGGGACGCCAGAAGGAGATGGCATGGAGATGCCGCAGCAGCCAGCTTTCCATCAGACCCAGAGGGAGTCGCCACAGAGGTAAAGAGGGTGGAGTGAGGGCGTCAAGCAGCGACGGTCGCAACATGGAGTCCCAAGCTGAGGGTTGCAAAGCAGAATAAAGCAACCAGGCTCCCACATGGAGTGTGGACTATTGGGAGAACAGGTTGCTCAGAAATTCTTGTTCAACTGTCATTTCTGGATAGATTGTCCAGAGAGCAGTGGGGCATGAAAGTTCATACAAACAACCAAGTGCAGACAGTTTTTAAGAGCACAACTGAAAAAACCAGGTCTCCAACTTGATGAGCCTTGATAGCATCTGAAATCGGAAGGCCAGTCAACAGGGTACAGTATAGTCCAGTAGCCAGCTGGGAAGTGACGACTGATAACTGCTATTCCCAAACAATTAGGGCCATTAGTCGAGAAGTCCAATGATGTAATTGAGTTCTCAAGTAACAAGCCACAGTCCTCTTGCAGTCCAGTGAATGAAGGGCTCTCTCCCTTCTTTGTACATGGCTTGATTCTGATGAAAAACAGACTACCTTAGGAGAACTTCAGGATGGGTGCAGTGTTCCACTCTATTGTGAAAGAACTGCAGTCGGTGACCCTTCTAGTCAAAGAGATAGTGACTAGGTCCACCACCACCATAGTAAAAGATTTCAAGTTGGCCAAATCCAACAGCTTGACTGAGATCTTGTGTCATAGGTGGTTTTAAACCTAGAGGTTTTATGTGCCACAAAGCCACCATAAATTTTGATATCCAACAATGAAGCAAGATCTGTTTTTCATTTACTTGGAAGAGGTAAGTCACGATGACACTAAGGTGCACTTTCACTGATAAAGTACAGAGACCCAATGAAAAGAGAGAATAATTACTGACAAAGATACTTGTTAGAAAATGTGAAGGGAACCAAAGAGCCCACTGGCACCAGGATCAAAATGTCTTCCATTTAAACCCATACAACCTTCTGGTGTACAGCTTCCTAGCTGAAAAGATGATGACCATGACTTGTTTGGACAGTGAAAAAGAGACTGAGCACCCAAAATCCTTGCCATCAGATTGAGCAAGACAATTTTGGTAGGTATAGACCATATTGCATCTGTGTTAGCAAGGGCGTGACTCCCAGAGGGATTGAAAGGTGGACAGATAAGTGGAAGAGATAGAATGCACCACTCCCTGACTGGGTCATACTGGGATGATGACAAAAAGCTATATTCAACTCTAGAATACTTTTTGAACTGTTCATGGCATGAAACACAGTTGTTGAAATACACGGAAAAGGTCTGCATTCCACTTTAACAGAGAAATGGTTGAGATCTGGGATTTGCTCCGCAGGATGGAAGAAAAATGTTTCTAATGCAAACAAGTCTAAGGTTCATGACCCCCAGGTTGGAAGACCCTATGAGGTGATCTGCTAATGTGTTGGAGAATATGGAAGGGTCTTTTCCCTGAAGAGTGGTATCACAACCAATAGCCCATTCCCCATCTGCAAAGATTCCTGGAAGAAGGTCATAGACTCTGTGCCTCCTTACTTGTTTATGTAGACTACCACTTGATTGTCAGTTTGGATCAAATGTCTCATGTCTTGCATGAGATAAGAGAATGCTCTCAGAACAAACCAGAATGGCTTGCAGCTGCTAGAGGTTGTCTGGGAAAAAAAAATCCATTCTGTTACTGAAAATGGTCCCCAAGGCAGAAGGAACCAATAAGGTAAAAACCAAGGAGGAACCTCTATATCACAAGGAATCAATACAGAATATAAAAGGGGTTGACATAGCTGAACCCAATGAGAACAGAGGCCCCACTGACAAGTTTTCAGATGTAGGACTACATGCCCTGATGCCACTATGTAACCCAAAACAATTACTGATTGGACTGAGGGCTGAAACACTTTTTCAGGAAGTCCTAGACCCCATTAGTCAGTTGTCTAGGTATGGGAAGATGCACTTTCTTTGGCGATGTAAGTGCCCCACCACCACTGCTGAAGACTCCAAACAGACCCTCGGGGCAATACAAATGCCAGAGGGTACAACTCCATCACATCCTGAGCATACATCCAATTCTCTGCTTTGGAAAAAAGATAGAGTGGACTTGATTGCATTCATTTTGAACTTTACTTGGAACAGATCCATGATTAGCCTTTGTAAATCCAGGATAAGTCTCAATCTGACTGAATTCTTAGAGATGAGAATAGCAGGAATAGATCCCCTTGCTACACTCCTCAGGAGGAAGAGTCTAACACTTGTTGTCGAATGAGCAACCTCATCTGGAGACTGATGTAAATTGACGACACAACAATAGTGTTATGCTGGAAGTGAAAATGATGAGGACCCAATGGACCAAAGTGAGACTTCTGTAATTGTTGAAGAATAGCAGAAAAAACTCATCCCTACCAACGGAGACAGATGAGATCCGAAGCTCAAAAAAAAACAAAAAACCCCAAACAAACAAAAAAAACCCCTGGGTCTAGACTGTGCTCTTTAGGCTAACTTCCCTCACATGTATTGTCTCTTGCCAGAAGCTGAAGTGCAGACTACTGAAATAGATAGAATGGGTGTCTCTGAAAAAGGGGCGATTTAAGTTTGCTGCTCCTTAATCTCCCAAAGAGAATATCACCTGAATGTCAGCATATAAAAGGTTTTAAATACATAAATAAATCTAGGGGGAGTGTTGCAAACAGAAGAAAAAGTTTACTCATATAGCTACAGCACAAAAGACAAAATCACAGATTGATTATTTATTGGTTTCTGAACATCTTTTACCCAGTTTTTCCAAAGTCAGCATAGAAGAAGATTTGGTGATCTCTGACCAATGCCCAATGTTAGGCACTATGAAACTGCAGGCACAGGCGAGCTCCAGTCAATGGAGGATGCCCTCAAAATTGCAAAATGATCCAGAATTCCCATAATTCTTAAAAGAAAAATGGCAGGCGCATTTAGAATTTGATCACCAACACTTGAGTAAGACTGTAATATTCTGGGTAACAGCCAAATCTGTTTTAAGAGGGGAAATAATTAGTTGTATCCGTTTCAAGCGGAAAAAGTTAAATGCAGATATAATTGATAAATGTCAACATAATTACGTTTTTTATGCCTAAATTAATATCCAATGACCAAGCAGGTTTTGTATATGGGAGGCGTTCTATGGCTAATATTCATAAAGGGGCGGATTTTCAAAGGATTACGCACGTATATTACGCACGTAACTTCGAAAACCCGCTTTTGCGCACGCCAAGCCTATTTTACATAGGCTCGGCGACGCGCGCAAGCCCCGGGTCGCGCGTATGTCCCAGGGCTCGAAAAAAGGGGCAGGGCGTGAGTAGTCCGGGGCAGGGGCGTGGCCAGAGGCCTCCGAAGGTCTACTTGGCCGGCGCATGCAACCTATGCCTGCCCAGAGGCAGGCGCAACTTAAATAATAAAGGTGGGGGTGGATTTAGGTAGGGCTGGGGGGTGGGGGGGGCGAAAGGAAAGTTCCCTCCGAGGCCGCTCCAATGGCTTTCCCCGTTCCCTCCCAAGGCTGCTCTGATTTCGGAGTGGCCACGGAGGGAACAGAGAAAGCCATCGGGGCTCCCCTAGGGCTCGGCGCGTGCACCCCCTTGCGCACGCCGACTCTGGATTTTATAACATGTGCTGAGGCAGATCATATTAAATATTTGTTTGCATCTTCACCGGAAATCTGATCACTGGTATGCCTCTGTTTCCCCCTTATTAGAAAAACTTGGATAGTTGGCAATCTCTCCCTTTAACGTTACAGGGGCACATTGCACTTATCAAGATGGTTTTAGTGCCTAAACTGTTACTTACTAATGATACCCCCCATCTTTTCGAAGATAAAGGATCAAAGAGCCATTCAGCAGATATATGGGAGATTTTTATGGAGAGGTAGAAGGGTTCGTTTGTCGTACTCCACTCTGATGGCTCTTCAGACTGAGGAACCTTATCAGTGTGGATTCCACTGCCAGTTTCTTCAGGTGGGAGTGGCAAGGTGATGATATGAACTTGTTCTGAGGGATGCTGCGGAATTCCAGAGTGTAGCCTTCTCGTATGATGTCTAGTACCCACCTGTCCAACGTAATCTCGACCCACTGTTGGTAGATGAGGGAGAGTCGACCCCCTATCTCTTCTTCCTATGGATGGGTCTGCCCAGCTTCATTGGGTAGCTCAGGTCGGTCCTGAGCCCGGGCCTGCTCCTCTTTTGGGTTGCCGGTTCCGGAAAGACTGAGACTTCCCCGAGGGTCGAGGTGACTGGAATGACTGGTTTCCATAGGGCTGGAAGCATTGGGAGCCTCTGCCCCGACCCCTCATGGGAGAGGAGTGCTGAAATCTTTTTTTTTTTTTTTTTTCCGGTAGACAAGGCACTGGAGATTCGCTCTGCTTATTGGCTAGCTTCTCCAACTCGCTTGCAAATAGGAGAGATCCCTTAAAGGGCATCTTTTTCGCCGTAGAGGTTGTGTCCGCTGACCAGTTCCACAACCATAGCTGTCTTCTGCTCATCACCACCGAGGCCACTCCTCTGGCCGAGGTACACACTAGGTCCGAGCTTGCATCTGCCAGGAGGGCTGCAGCGGGTTCAATAGCCTCTCTGGTATATGGCCCAGAGCTATCTGCATCTCTTGAGGAGCAAGCAGGAACGAGCCTCCAGGGCACCGCAGGAAGCGATCTAAAGAGTCATTGCTGTTGCATCGAAGGCCTGCTTAAGGATGGATTCTAACACGCTTGTTGGGAGCACCCTTCAAGGCCGCCCCTCCCTCGACAGGGATGGTTGTTCGCGTTGAGATGGCGCAGACCACAGCGTCCATTTTGGGGAAAAGCAGGCGTTCCTTGACCACTGGGTCCAGAGGATACAAGGCTTCCAAGTCCCGATCTCCTTTAAAGCTCACCTCTGGGGTGACCAATTCTAGGTCAATCAGCTCCTGGATGGCTTCTAGCATTGGGGAATAGCAGGAGGCCTTACGAAGGGACCTCAGGATGGGGGTCTTCTTTGGTTCCGCCATAGGGTCCGTGCCTGGAACTCCCAGAGTCTTCAGGGTCTGGGAGACCAGGGCTAGCAATTCATCTCTGTATGGTTCCGGGCCTGGAGAGATTTACCCATCCTCCAGTGAGTCCCCGTTGTCATCTGTGGTGTCTGGGTCCCTGTCAGGGATGCTCTTGGAGAGGCGTGGCATGTCTCGTGTCCCACAAGCAGGACCAGGAGAGTGACACCCCCCCAGCTGGGGTTCAACTCGGGCCGAGACAGGGGCTGATTGCACCTGAACAAAGGCTTGGAGGCCCTGAAAAAATTCCAACCAAGAGAAGGCTGCCGGGTCCATATTTGTCCCAGGGGGAAACCGGGATAGGGGCTACTGAACTGCCCTCTCTTAGGGAGGATGCCATCCCGGGATTGCTCGGGTCCGGGGAGCTGGGATGGGCCGGGCTTGGAAAATTTGAGAATCTAGCCCTCCCCGGTCCTCCTCAGTGCTGACACAGGCAGGATTCCAGGTCAGACTGTGCGGCTCTAATCTGGCAGGCCGTGCCAAGGGAATGTTGCCTAATCTTCTTTGTTGCCGGGACCATAGCCTCTGTGGTTTGCGCGTTTAACCATTACGCTTATCAGGCGCACACAGACTCGCCTCGGCGTGAGTTTGTCTGAGCGGATGGTTGTGCGCGAAGTTCTGTGCTCAGTTATGCACGCATCTATGCGCGAATGTTAGGCGCACAAGAGGTCGACCTGCACCGTGATTATCGCTGGTCGAGGGGGGAAGATGGTGGCGAAGCCAACCGTGTGCAAGATGGCGCCACCATGGATCGCCACGTGGATGACCCACCAAGCCGAGAATGGGGCCTAGCCCATTGGGGGGGCTGCTCAACCCATTTGAAACACCCTTACCTCGCCCGAGTGAATCGGGAACAAAGTCGGTTCGGCGCACAGAGCAAGGAGACCGGAGGAAGACTTACCAAAACCTTTCCCCATCTCTGGATTGGAGTTCTTCTCAACTTACCCGGACTCAGCGCTTACCGGCTGAGTACAGAGACGGTCTCCAGCTGAGGGAGGAGAGGGCTTTAGCTTTCACTGCTGCGCTCTGCTTCTGCATCAGCTGCCTTTCAGCTGCTTCAGCAAAGTCCACACCGGAGACCGGTTACTGGACCAAGGCACACCTCTGAGGGATCTCGGAAATCATCTCAGGAATTCTTGACTGGGGGAGGGACCCTTAGATATCACTGCAGGAGAGCAGCGCTCAATCTTCCTTTAAGGTAACAACTTTCTTTCTTAGCTGCAATCTGCTAAGGAGACTGAGAGATACTGAAGAGCTGAGGTCACTGCAGGGGTATATCTAGGGTGACGTCAGCTTTGAAATCTGACTCCGTCTCCCATCTGCTAGCAGAGGAGCACATAACCGACTGGTTCTGAGACCATCTGGCTATACGCTAGGAAACTGAGAATATCATTATGCCCTTGTGCAGATCCTTGGTGTGACCGCGCTGTGAGTATTGTGCACAGTTCCAATTGCCCTATCTATTTAAAAAAAAAAGAAAAAAAGATGGCAGACATAGAAAGGGTCACTAAAATGAGAAAAGGGATAGACAGCTCCCGTATGGAGAAAGCGTAAACAGATAAGACTTATAAAATCATGAGTGGGTGGAATAAGTAAATAGGGAGCAGTTATTTACCCTTTCAAACACTAGGACTAGGAGACACTCCATGATACTAGCAATTGGCAGATATAGAAGTATTTTTTCCACTTAGTGCACAATCAAGTCATGGAATCTGCTCCAGAGGACATGGTCAAGGCATGGTCAAGGCAACTAACATAACTGGGTTCAAGAATGGATGGGACAAGTCCTTGAAGGACAAGTCCATAAATAGCTATTAGTCAGATAAACTTGAGAAAACTGGTGCTTATTCCTGGGAATGAGATACAAGAACTAGATCAACTATAGGGGATCTGACTGGTACTTGTGGCCTGGAATGACCACTGCCTGAGACAGTACGCTGGGCTCAATGGACCTTGGCCTGACATATCTTATGGGTTTAAAAAAACATTTGGACAAATTCCTGGAGGAAATGTCCATAAACCATTATCATCATCCCTGGATAAGCAGCGTGGAATCTATTGACCTTTCGTCTGATCCAGTATGGCAAATCTTAGATAGCCAATTAGTGCCCTTCCCAACTGATTGGGATCAAAGGACACAAAAAAATAGTTAAGAAGCTTGAAAATAAGATCAAGTGCTCTTTAGGTAACATGCCAAGGTTCTCAAAAAGTGAAAAGCCCATTCTCCTTTGTGTGCATTCTGTCTTAGAAAGAAGGCAGGCAGCATAATAGCTTGGTTAATGAGGGGAGCAGACACTTTTGGAAGCTTGTTTACCATAAACAGAGTTCTCCAGAGACAGCAGGATGAATTAGCCTTGACATGTGGGCGATATTATCCAATGGTCCCAACAGAATACTCCTCTCTAAGCTCAGCAGAGCTCTTGCTCTGAGCATGTGCAGAAGTTACCACATGAGTGCTGCCTCACGAGTCCCTCAGTCAATTGTAGAGCTTAGATTTAGCTCAGCAATTGAAAGTATGGGGGTAACCTACAAGGAGTGGCAGTTATTACCAAAAGCAACTTGCTGGGCAGACTGGATGAACTGCTTGGTCTTTATTTGCTGTCACAGTTACTAGGTTTACTTTTAACATGAGAGAGGGGTCCATTATGCACCACTGGATATCATCACCTACGTCATGGCTAATTCAGCCTGGCTTGAAAAGATAAGTATGCAGTACAAACTTGTTGCGAAAAAAATTGCAGGTATGGTGAATATAAAACCAGGGCCTATAATTCACTTCTTCATTTTTAAGTGATAGCTAAAAGAAAAACTTTCCAGGTGAGATACTTCACGAGCTGAACCAGGACCACACTGAAGTCCCAAGGCACCAGTGGTTTATTGAACAAAGGTTTAGATTGTAAGAGATCTTTCATGAATTTAGTTACTAAAGAGAGGAGAGAGATCAGAGCGTCTGCCTCCTTCTAGCACCAAAAACGGCACAGAGACAAATCTTGACTGAAGAGGCATCAAGGCCCAAGGAAGAGAAGAAGAATAAGAACTGAAGCAAGTCCATCAGGCCAAAGGAGAAGGAATCCAGCTGACTGGTCCCACATCACATCAAAAACCTCTTCCATTTCAAATGGTAAGATTTTCTGGTTGAATACTTCCTGGATGAAATCAGCACAGCCTCCACATCATTAGGAAGGAGAAGGCTACTGCTTATTCAACATCCAATGTTGTGAGGGCCAGTAGTGGCAGATTCGGATGGCAGAGTCTGCCGTCTTTCGGTGCAGTAACAGTGAGACAGCATCAAAGGAATTGGAAACTGATTGGAAAGACAGATATGGATACCACACTTGTCATGGCCAGGCTGATGCTATGACGATTAAACTCACCATATTTTGAAGGACCTTCTGGATAATGCTGACAATGGGAGACTGGATTAGACAGATACTCTAGTCTACCACAAAAGTATTGGGAGCTGATCTGTAGTTGCCTGGATACATGGAGCAGAACTTAGACCTTACTGTTGTCCCCTGAGGTGAACAGATCAATTATTATTGTGCCCCAACAAGGGAACAAGTTATTTGCAACCTCGTCATCCAAGGACCACTTGTATGGTTGTAGAAATCCGCTGAGGTCGTCTGCTGGTGTATGTTGAAAGCCTTTCCTGACTTGCAGGAATGAAAGGAAGTTGAATCACAGCTCAGTTGCTTGTAGAGCTGAAAGACGCAGATGCCTCGCTCCAGGAAGAGCAGTTCTACTAATCGCCTTTGTGCCAAGACTTTGGGCCTCACTAAACATGCCTTCAGTACAGCCTCCACTTTCCTGGCAGGGTATTAACGTGCCCTTGAGGACATCCAACCACAACTGGGACAGTTGAGAGCATCATGATCTGGGCTCAGGCAGTGATAGGAGACAGAATGGGGTCTGACATATGCCCACACCTGCAGACTTTAAACCCATTATCTGCAGGCTTTTTGGCCTTGGGCTTCTCGGTTCTCTTTTCCTTAGAACTGAAAAGTTCTGCTGAGTAACTACCAAGGCAGCAATAAGAGAAAAAGATTTGCAAACAGCAAACAAGGCAAAAAACAGGCCAAAATAACAAAATAAAAAATTTGAGAGACTAGGAAAGACATCCATGTGGTAGCTCAGACAATGAAATGCTGAGGGGCTCATGAGGCAGCGTGTGCACACAGAATTCCTGTGCATGCTCAGCAAGACTTTTACCAAGCTCTGAGAGCTCTGTCTGTTTTGGCACCATTGGCTGACATCACCCATGTGTTCTTGCTGATTCATACCTGCTTGACAGAGAAAGGAAGTTTACCTGTTTTTCCCCAGACATATGCAGAACCTCTAAGCCACAGCTTTTTTAAAAACTAGAATGCAATTATAATTATTCAGAAGTTGGCCAACCTTTAGAAAGATGTTTGTAAGTCCCAAATTTCGTTTGATAACATCTGCACCCCTGCACTCACTCCTACTCCCCACCAATACCCAATTGTGCAAGATTCAGATTTGTGTAAAACCTCAGATCCAACCTAACACTCTTTTTAGCATAAAGAAAAATTGCTTTAGACAAGATATCCTCAGATATCTATTTAAACAGCTCAAAAATGCTGCAGAACTGAGTCCTTTGCGGTTCTTCAATGCTGGCAACCACTCCTCCCAGAAACGAGAACACAGGCAGAAAAGAACTGTGCAGTGAAAACAGTTTAGCAGGCAGGATGCCAAAAACATGTACTGTGATGACCACCGGACTTTGCTCATTTTGTTAAAATGCAGCAATCTCAAAAACAAACTCAATTATAAACACTGTGTCAATAAAACAAAACCAGGAATTTTTTGCTTCATTCCTCACTGTCAAACAGCATTAAAAAAAAAAAGATTGGAACAATTTTCTAGAGGCCACAATTACATGCCTGAGAACCATAAATACTGAACCACAAAATAAAATGCCAGTCACATTTCAGTCAACAAGAGAAGATGAAAAACCAATGACTGTCCTGAGTTTGGCGGGATTAAATCAACATAATAAACCCTATTCTGGGGCTGAACTGGTGCAGGCTTAATACATTTTTTGCTCTTGAACATCTCCTGCCACACAGATATAATTGCTCAAATATATTTGCTATAATATTAGTACAGCAGTCTGAAATTGGATAAGATTATTAACATGTGTTGCCAAGCAGACATGGAGGCATGGCAAATCCTCAGGAAGTGAAGCCGGTATAGCACTTGCTGCATCTGTCCTCCTCGGAATGGACTCGAATCTCAGGGCAGCTGGTTGTGCAAGGCACAAGGGTAAAAAGCCTTTTGAGTCTTGGGATGGCACCACCATTCTTCAGTTATCACAGTACTGTACCTTTCATGCACACAGCACCGGTACCATGATAACCGAAAAAGGACAGTTCATAATCTTTGGTGTATTCTTAACATATTGCCTCCTGGTCCGGGTCAGGACCTCATGCACAAAGTCTGCACTACAAACATCACACATGCACACACTAAGTCTTCTTCAACTCTGGTGAACAATTAACTGGCCATGGAGAGCGTTTCCCGGGATTTAATTTATTAACTAGTTACAGCCAAACAAAAGCTCTTGTGAAGATTATGTCTAGGTGTCAAAACAGCTTAAAGCAACATCATTTCCATATTAAAAAAACAAGAAAACAAATCTAGGCTTGTATGTGTGTGTACACGTATGTACATATTGAAGTGTGGCACAACAGAGTGAATTTGTTTGGATTGTCTTTTTTGTATTTTCACCATTACTAGGCATTAATAATTGTACTGTATGTAGTTCACATATAAGGCTAAAAGCTAAGTGAACAGGAGTAGGATGTTCTCATGGCCGACCCATGCTTAACTAGGCTGCAAGCATACAAAAAGCCATTATGCTCTGCCACATAGCAATGGGGAAATTACCACTGTTTGTGCTTTACAGAGAGATCACTACACTGGTGACACCAATTCCACACCAGTCACTATCACATTCTGGTCATTTTTGTACTTTATTTTCATGCAAAAAAAAAAAAATAGCCACAACAATAATTTTCCAACTTTAATATTTTTTTAAATTACTTTGTATTGATCAGGAGGTGGAAAGTTATAAGCTATTAAGAAAAAAATTAAGTTAAGTCTGTTGGATCAATTCCTTAAAAAACTAAGTTTACAGCTTGCAGCTGTTTCACTGTAGAGTTTAAATACATTATGTGACATGAATACTGCACAATGCACATGCTGCTGTGTATCGTTAAGATAACGCACACATTTGTTATTCATCATTCAGATGAGACTCAACTATGCCTGGTGAGGGAAGACACACCTTGCCTTGTCAAACTTGCATTTAAACACAGTTTCACTCATGCACTCAAGTAAAATACCCATCCAACCACTTATTTTCCAGTGTTTTACTCACGCACAAACACACACAGACATATTTATACTTTAAGAAAACCACGTACGTGTATGGAGACAATGGTCCGAGCAGGACTTTGGAAACATCCTGCTGCCCAAGGGCCATGAGGAGCAGAACTAAGCTCTGGTTTACGGAATCCACACCACCTCCCTGCAAAACACAAACAGCTTTTTTTCAATCATTAATCCTTGTACAAACCGGAGAGAGAACATTTAAAAAAAAAAAAAAAAAAGGGGGGGGGGGGGGGGCTTCCAGGCTACCAATAGCAGAAATCACACAACACGCACATTCCAAGGGTCAAGAGATTTCAAGGCAGATTTTGTAACCTTTTAAAAAAAATAAAATAAAAATAAAAAAAAAAATTCACTCTTGAAAGTTCTGAGTGCCTGGAGAATCCAGTGATAGCCCTCCATATTGCCATCTCCAGTGCCTCCAGAAAAATCACCACCCATCTTCAACGAATAAAAGTAGGAACAAGAGCAACTGTTCATCATGGAGTGCAACGACAGTTTCCAAAAAATAAAAAAGGCTTATGAAGCCTGGTGGCGAACCTGTAATTTTCTGTGGTGGTGAAAGAAAAAAGCTTAGCCCAGTTCTGCCTATTACAATGGAGAAATTACTTACCTGATAATTTTGTTTTCCTTAGTGTAGACAGATGGACTCAGGACCAATGGGTATAGTGTGCTCCTGATAGCAGTTGGAGACGGATCAGATTTCAATCTGACATCAGCCCTAGTACATATACCCCTGCAGGACGCCATGCTGCTCAGTATTCTCTTCGAAAAGCAATTGTGGATATATGTGTGATTGAATAACTTGATTAACTTGAATTGGTTGATGTGGTTATAGCTGGAGACCCCCAGTGCCCTCAACCAAGAAACGCAGACACCCGGTAGGTATGGGTGTCCTAATTAGAGGGAAGCTTGGCTTACCCGTGTTTGTCTTGCTCTCGGGGATTATCCCCCAAGGTTTCCGTGATTGTTGGCAGCCATGGGCGGTATGCTGAGTCCATCTGTCTACACTAAGGAAAACGAAATTATCAGGTAAGTAATTTCTCCATTTCCTAGCGTGTAGCAGATGGACTCAGGACCAATGGGATGTACAAAAGCTACTCTCGAACCAGGTGGGAGGCTGCCCGTGGCCAACTTAGTACTGCCCTTGCGAATGCTGTGTCCTCCCGAGCCTGAACATCCAGGTGGTAGAACCTAGAGAAGGTGTGGATGGAGGACCACGTCGCCGCCCGACAGATCTCGGCCGGTGACATCCACTTGGTTTCCCCCCAGGACACTGCCTGGGCTCTAGTGGAATGGCGACAGTACAGAATAAGAAATGTCCAATCTGAATTTCTTTATTGGATGAAGACAAAAATGTGCAAACAAGCCCGACTCTGTCCGAGTTTCGCCCTCTTGTTTTTTGGATTGGAGAGAGACAGAATTGATGTTCTAGTGTTCGAACAGAGCAGCGCATCAAATGATTTCCTATTTAATAAAGAGAACAATGATGATCTGGACATAGTATTTGTTCGATGCACAAAATTTATGTTGTAGCCCCTGATGCAGCCCTATTGAAAGAGGGCGAAACTCGGCCAGAGTCGGGCTTGTTTGCATATTTTTGTCTCCATCCAATAAAGAAATTCAGATTGGACATTTGGCTGCTTATTCTGTACTGTCGCCTCACAGCTTTGTTAGGCAGCCTTCCTTGCTGTTTCCTCAGTCCCTCTAGTGGAATGGGCCTTGACTTGTAGAGGTGGAGGCTTGCCTGCCTGTACGTAGGCCACCTTGATTACTACTTTGATCCAGCGGGCTATGGTTGTCCGTGAGGCCACTTCCCCTTGTTTCTTCCCGCTGTGAAGGACGAATAGGTGGTCTGTCTTTCTTACGGATTCCGTCCTTTCCAGGTATCGGACTAGGAGTCTGCAGACGTTAAGGTGGCGAAGGTGGCGAAGGCGGCGAGATTCTTCCGAGTCCTTATGCTCATCTGGTGATGGCAGCAAGATGGTTTAGTTTAGATGGAAGTGAGAAACCACTTTTGGGAGGAAAGAGGGAACCGTGCGTAGCTGTATGGATCCCTGTGTGAACCTGAGGAATGGTTCTCGACAGAACAGTGCTTGAAGCTCGGAGATGCGATGGGCCGAACAGACTGCCACTACAAATGCAGTCTTCAATGTTAGTAGTCGGAGAGATAGACCGCGGATGGGTCTGAAGGAGGTTCCCGCTAGGAAGTCTAGGACTAGATTGAGATTCCATAGAGGCACCGGCCACTTTAGGAGTGGTCGGATCTGTTTGACCCCTTTCAGGAAGCGGGAGACATCCGGTTGAGAGGCTAGGCTGCCGCCCTCCATCTTGGCTCTGTAGCATGCCAGCACAGCCACCTGTACCTTGATGGAGTTGAGGGACAACCCCTTCTGTAAGCCATTCTGCAGGAATTCCAGAATCGTGGGAATTTTGACTGTTCGCGGGAGGATGTCGCGGTCTTCACACCAGGCTTCAAATATTCTCCATATCCTTATGCATGTTAGAGATGTGGAAAACTTGCATGCTCGGAGCAGGGTGTCAATCACTGCCCCCGAGTATCCACTCTTCTTCAGGTGAGTCCTCTCAATGGCCAGACCGTAAGAGAGAATCGAGTTGGGTCTTCGTGGAGGATCGGGCCTTGTTGGAGCAGATCCCTGTGCGGAGGTAGAGGGCTCCCTGTCAGTAGTCTTCGCATGTCTGCGTACCATGGTCTTCTTGGCCAGTCTGGGGCCACTAGAAGTACTGGTCCCCTGTGGTGTTCTATCTTGTGAATGAATGTGCCCAATAGGGGCCACGGCAGGAAGGTGTATAACAGAGTCTCCTGAGGCCAGGTCTGTACCAGGGTATCGATTCCCTGGGACTGGGGCTCCCGCCTGCGGCTGAAGAAGCTGGGCACTTGGGCGTTGGACCGGCTTGCCAGGAGGTCCATGGTTGGTGTTCCCCAATGGTTTACTATCAATTGGAATGCTGTGGTCGACAGCTTCCATTCTCCTGGGTCTAGACTTTCTCTGCTGAGGTAATCCGCAGCGACGTTGTCTTTCCCGGCGATGTGGATGACAGAGATCTCTTGAAGGTTCGCTTCCGCCCATGACATTAGGGGGTATATTTCCAGAGACATCTGTTGGCTTCTGGTTCCTCTCTGACGGTTGATGTAGGCCACTGTTGTGGCGTTGTCAGACATTACTGTGACTGACTTGTCTGAGTTGGTGACTGAACCGTAGACAGGCTAGTCTGACTGCCCGGGCCTCTAGGCGATTGATGTTCCACCCCGACTCTTCTTTGTTCCACTGTCCCTGAGCGGTCAGCTCCTGGCAGTGTGCTCCCCATCCTCGTAGGCTGGCGTCCGTGGTGAGCAGGATCCAGGATGGTGAGGATAGTCTCGCTCCCTGGCTCAGATGGTCTTCTTGTAGCCACCATCGTAGTTGGGTCAGGACTTTGTCTGGGAGCTGAAGGTGTATGGTGTAGTTCTGGGACAGTGGATTCCATCGTGATAGTAGTGAGCGCTGAAGGGGTCTCATATGAGCTCTTGCCCATGGCACTACTTCCAGTGTGGATGCCATGAGGCCGAGGACCTGTAGGTAGTCCCATGCTGTGGGGCGAAGCTCGATCAACAGGGTTCGCAACTGGGTCCTCAATTTCGATCTCCCTGTCGGTGTCAGGGTGACCTTGTCTTGTTTGGTGTCGAATCAGACTCCCAAGTATTCTAAAGATTGGGAGGGCTGCAGACAGCTCTTGTTTGTGTTGACCACCCACCCGAGGCTCTCCAGTAGAGTTTTGACTGTTGGTCGCCTGGTGGCTCTCCTCTGGGGATTTCGCTCTGATCAGCCAATCGTCTAGGCAAGGGTGTACACGGATTCCTTCCTTCCTTAGTGTTGCTGCCACCACCATTATGATCTTAGTGAACGTCCGGGGTGCTGTGGCTAACCCGAATGGTAGTGCCCGGAACTGGTAGTAACGGTCCAGGATCGTGAAGCGTAGAAAACACGGATGCTCTTGATGGATCGGAATGTGTAGATAGGCTTCAGACAGATCCAGGAATGTAAGGAACTTTCCCAGTTGTATCGCCATTATTACTGAGCGTAGGGTTCCCATGCGGAAGCGAGGAATCTTCAGGTGACCGTTGACAGACTTGAGGTCCAGGATGGGCCTGAACATTCCTTCTTTCTTGGGAACGATAAAATAGATGGAATAATGTCCAGTATTTACTTGTTGCGGAGGTACTGGTGTTATAGTCTCTAAGGCTAGTAATCTGGTCAGTGTAGCTACCACTGCCATCCTCTTGGAAGGGTCGTGGCAGGGGGATTCCACAAAACTGTCCAGAGGGAGGTGGTGGAAATCCAGGTAATATCCCTCTCGAATGATGGTTAGGACCCACTTGTCCGAAGTTATCTTGAGCCATCTTCGGTAAAATAGGGCAAGCCTGCCCCCTATGGCTTCCTCCTTTGGATGGGTCAGCTGATTTTCATTGTGGGGTGCGGCTGGGGCCTGGGCACGAGCTGGCTCCCCTTTTGTTGTGCTTGTTCCGAAAGGACTGGCTCCGGCCTGCAGAGCAGGTCGCTTGATATGTGCTTCTATATGGATTGAAGCGCTGTGATCCTCTGCCCCTGGAAGTTCGGGGGAAGGGTCGCTGGTTTCTCTTATTCCTGTCCTCCGGTAGCTACGGCAGTGGGGACTCGCCCCATTTGTTGGCTAGTTTCTCTAGTTCGCTTCCGAACAGGTGGGTTCCCTTGAAGGGCATCCTTGTGAGTCTCATTTTGGAAGATGCGTCGGCTGACCAGTTTCGGAGCCAGAGTTGTCTTCTGGCTGCCACGGCAGATGACACTCCTCTAGCTGCGGTGCGCACCAGATCAGAAGCGGCATCCACGAGGAATGATACTGCTGGTTCCAGGGCCTCCCCAGGAGTTTTGTTCCTGGTCTGTGATAAGCAAGCGCGTGTCACCACGGCACAGCAGGCCGCGATCTGTAGAGACATTGCGGAGACGTCAAAGGACTGTTTGAGGATAGATTCCAGACGTCTGCCTTGAGTATCCTTGAGTGCTGCTCCTCCCTCCACTAGGATAGTAGTGCGCTTCGAAACCACGCAGACCATGGCATCCACTCTCGGACATGCCAGGAGATCTTTGGCGGCTGGGTCCAGAGGGTACATGGCTGCCAGAGCCCATCCCCTTTGAATGTAGTTTCCGGGGCATCCCATTCCAGGTCAATTAGTTGTTGGACGGCTTGTAATAGTGGGAAATGATGGGAGGTCTGACAGAGTCCCTCTAGTGGGGGGTTCATCTTAGGTTCCCCTGACGCGCTTGTGCCCGGGATAGCAAGCTCTTTTAAGCTGTGTGTGACCAGGTCTGGAAGCTCGTCCTTGGTGAAGAAGCGTCTCATGGTTCAGTGGGGCTCTGTCCCCGGGAGTTCCCCTTCCTCAATGGGTTCTGACTCCTCATCCGAGTTGTCCGTGTCCCTGAAGGTGGGGCTTCTGGGCGGTGGGATCACTTCCCTGGGTATAGAGGGACCTGGGATGTTGAGGTCCTCTGGTGGAGCTTGTGGCCGTATTATAGGAGGCCCAGGTTGCATATGGACGAAGGTATGCAGGCCTTTGAAGAATTCCACCCAGGAAATAGATGCTGGGTCTAGACCAGCGGTTCTCAACCTGTGGGTCGCGACCCCGGCGGGGGTCGAATGACCAAAACACAGGGGTCGCCTGTGTTTTGGTCATTCGACCAAAACTGATCTGCGGACCGACCCCAACGGCCCGGTCCGCAGACCAGTACCGGGCCGTTGGGGTTTTTTGCCGGTCCGCGGCGCCGCGGCTGCTGCGGGGAGGCGGGGCGAAGCTGGAGACCTGCCTCCTCCAACCCCAAAAGGGAGCGCGTCGCGGTGCTCCTCCTACTTACTTCCTGCCCACCCTGCCCCGGAAGACAAATGTTGCCGGAGCCGCACGGGCAGGAAGGAGGAGGCGCGTCAGCCGCGTGCAGAAGAGGAGCAGCGGGGCCGGGAAGACTAGGGCCGCTGCAGAGCCCATCCTGTGGTAACCCGTAAAGAAGAGGCCCAGAGGTGAGAGAGAGGTGTGTGCGAGTATGAGATGAGTTGAGAGATTGTGTGTGAGAGTGAATTGAGAGACTGTGTGTGTTTGCAGAGACAGCATGTGAGAGCCTCTGTGTGTGTGAAAGAGACAGCATGTGACAGTGAGAGCCTGTGCTTGAGCAAGGCAGCATGTGGGGGTGTGAGAGAGCCTGTGTGTGAGACTCAGACAGCCTGTGCCAGTGAGAGACTGTGTGTGTATGTGTGTTTGAGAGAGAAATGCATGTGAGAATGAGAACCTGACTGTGTGTTTGAGGGAAGAAGACAGGTGGAGAGAAAAGAAACAGGAAAAAAAGGCAATATAAAAGGAAATGGCAAAAAAATAAAGGGAAGCAGATGTAAAAAAAAATAAATTACTTTTTACTGATTGGTACATGTAATCTTTGGGAATGTGCAAGAGTAGCACTTTCTCTATGGCGGATCTCACAATGTACGAGATCAACATGGAGGAAGTGGAAACCCACGGGGCCTGCACAGAGGAGGCAGCAGAATGGGCTTCAGTGCCAATAGCAGCAATCAGCGCCTCTCCAATAGCCACGTGGCAGCAGTGGCAGTAATTAGATTAATTGTTTGACTCAGCTGGAGGTGACAAAGTATGAAGTGGGATGTGAAATCAGCTTGATCTGGTGGAGAATTAGGATTGCTGTTACACATGAACTGTATTTGGCAAACATTAAAGGGAGCCAGGATAATCAATTGAAGCCTGCAGCTGAGGACTGATTCATTATGACTCATGTAGAAATTAGTGCATTTTCCAGATTAGTCTGCATAACACAATTCTCAACATTCAGCATTATTTCTGCTGCATAGAGTTTTATCTGAGAGGCTCTGAGGTTGTGAGGGAGCCAGTAAGAGTGAGAGCATGAGTGTGTATGAGAAAATCCAGGGGAGTAAGAGTGTGTGTGAGTGGGGGGGGAAGAGAGTGTCTTACACCCTGAGAGTGTGTCAGTGTCTGTGAGAGTGAGAGGTTATGGTGGGTATAAGAGCATGAATGTGTATGTATGTGATAGTGTATGTGTGAGAGAGAATGGACATGTGAGTGTATGTGTGAGAGAGAGAGGATAACCTCCTAATCCTCGACAATATCAGGGTGACTGGAAATCAAGAGCTCCCATGTATGGACAGCAGGGGCTTTTTAAAATCCTTATTAGTTTTAATTATTGTGTGTTATTTGATATATGTGCTGTTTTGAAATATTATTGGTGTTTGGGAAATTATAAAAATGTATATGATTTTAATTAATAGAAATTCTATTTATCAGTAATTTTAAAATATTCTTTTATTAGTATGGTTTTACTATTATAACTGATGCTTTATGTTTCTTAATTTTATTGTTTTATGAGGAATGGTGGTTCTGTTTATAAATGTCATAATAAATAAGTATGCACTAAAATCCAACCCTATCCATAACCCCGCCTCATATGACCAAAGCCCCGCCCTCACCCCGCCCTCACGGGGCGAGGGGTCACCGCAACATGAGGAACTGTATTACGGGGTCACGGCATTAGAAAGGTTGAGAACCACTGGTCTAGACTAAGGGGCGCCGTATCCCTGGGGAGCCCCGTTTGAGGGGGGGTTCCGCTGTGCAATGGTAGGTTCGGCGTACTGTTCGAGAGGCTGGAACCCGGTACCAGCTGGGGAGGGCCATGAGTTGGATCCCCTGGGGCCTCTTCACACTGTATACCCAGGGCCGTGGCCTCCTCATGCTGTGCAGCTGTAAAGTGGCATGCTGGGCAAAGGCCCTGAGCCTTGAGTTTCTTTTCCGGTGGTGCCATGGCTTGCGCGTGAAAGATAAAGTTGTGTGCTCTGGTGCGTCGAAGTTGGCGCGTAGGTTTGGTGCGCGCTCAGGGAGATGTGCGTGCTGTTGTGCGCACAGATCAAAGATATGCGCCCGGCACAGTAAGCGCGTGGCTATGTGTGTCGCTTGTGCGCACGGTACTTGGGCGCGTGACGTTGTGCTCACGGCTCGCCTCTGTGCGCACGGATCAGAACGGCGGACAGGGTGGCGAACAGATCAAAATGGTGACGGCGACCACGCGGACAATAGGGTGACCATCTTGGAGGTTCTCCACGTGGGAGGACCCTTGGATCTGACCGGGGTCTAGCCCTGCTAGGGCAGATCAAATTGGTGGCACTGGTCCCAGCTGGTGACCTGTGCGACTCCTCGAGCTTCGGAGACCGGAGACTTTTAAATAGATTTCTACCTTACCTTGTCTCGGCGCTTCCTGGTCTTGTTCCGGGTGGTCTCCGGCTGCGGGGGAGAGGGAAAATACCTTCACCGCCACGCTCGAGGTTGCACCCGCTGCCTCTCAGCCTCACCCGATGTCGGGGGCTAGGTCCCCGCCGAGGGTCGGCTGCCGGACCGAGGCTTACCTCCAAGGGATCGCGGAAATCACCTCGGGAATTCTCAACTGGGGGAGGGACCCAATGGGTGTCACTGCAGGAGAGCGGGGCTCGTCTGTAGAGGTAAGATTTCTTCTTATTTTTGTTTTCTTTGGTAAAATTACTCTAATGCTGTGCGAGCGCACATAGAGTCCCTAACTGCTTTGGAGACAGAAAATACTGGAGGGGTATATGTACTAGGGGCTGACGTCAGATTGAAATCTGATCTGTCTCCAACTGCTATCAGGAGTACACTATACCCATTGGCCCCGAGTCCATCTGCTACACGCTAGGAAAAATATTTTTTTTCCCCATTTGGTCTCTCTCATTTTTTTTCTGCCCTCCCAATATAACCAGGAATGCTGCCTGGATAACAAAACCCTCCTGGCTGGCAGAGGCTAGAGGAATAATGCCACTTTGTGCCAGAACAAGATGAAGCTGCGGCAGCAGCCCCCATACTCTCTCCCCTCTCCCACCGTCCCGTCCTTGAAGAACCTGAATTTGCTTGCCTCTGAACAGCAATCTTGAACGGGATTGCCTGCGCTACTGCCAGGTCACAGGGCCAGCTGAAACTTTCCCCTCACATTTCAGCAAAGTAACAAAAGAATCATCCCAGGCACACACCGCCTACAGATCATGCTGACTGCCACAAGACATGTTCCCAGCGCTCTCACCACATCATGGAGCGCCACCTACCACCAATTAACTTCCTGGGTTCACCGAGGATGAAGGCCATTAGATCCATCCTTGATGAATGTTTTCTAGATAAAAGCTTTTGAAAAGTATTTCTTGACTTAACTATTTGATATGGAATAAGGAATAGTGAGGTTTCTGTTTTTCCATTATTGTATTGCAGGGGCAGTGGGACCTCTGCAACAGTGGCAAAGCCCAGATTTTCTGCCGGCCACACTGCTCAGGGTTTCTTCCACAGCCTGCTGTTCAAGTCGCAGGGGTGCCCTACTCACTATTTACTCCAGCGCCTGCTGTTTAGGGCATAGGGGGTATCCTTTCCAGCAACCCAAACACACACGCTTTGTTCCTGTTGCTTTTTAGCTGTCAGGGCTCCTGTTCAGCTCACGCAGTGCGTCTCATGGCAGCCGATCCACTGTGGCAAAGCATATGCTCTGCTCCTGAATGTTGCCACTGCAACCTCTTCCGCAGCTCACAGGCCCTGGCTTCCCCGCAAACAGTGCTGCACACGGCAGCCCTGCACCCTGTTCCAGATTCTTGGCCTGCAGGCTTGGCTGTGCTGGTGTCACAGGTGTACACCCCAGTTTCCCAGGCCATGCAGGCACACAGGCCAGGGTTAGTCTATGACCGAACAACAGAAAGACAGCTGGCCTATTATATTAAGAATATACATCAAAATAGACCATGCATACATCAAGGTCAGCGAAGTGGGAAAAAAAATCAAAACTGCAATACTAGTGAGTCAGCCGGTAGCCTGTAAAGAAAAGTATGGGGACTGTAACACTATATGTAGAGAGCAAGGCACCAGGTTCTCTCTCTCTCTGGAGGCTGCACATGAGAAGCAATCAGCAAAGGTATCCTGTGGGACAGAGCGAAGAGAAATGGGAATAAAGTATGCCTCATGCTTACACTCACCCTGTAGATTTCTTCCAGGAGAAGTCTCGCACAGTTCTTGCCCAGCTCCTCTGGGAGCACGGCGGCACCTTGGCCTTGCGGATTAGATGCAAGCTCTGCACTTAGGAAACTGCCTTCAGTGGTCTCTGCTATCAGCGATAATCCAAAGCCCGGCGACCTGGGCAAGTGAGAGGAAAGGACAGGGTTAAGGTAAAGAAACACTGCTCGGTTCAGAATAACAGAGAACAGAAAAAACAAGCAGCAAACATTTGACTATCTCAATACTACTTTTATACAGTTCTAACTCTGCCTTGAATTTCTTGAGTTTTAAAAGAATTGGGGAGCAGTGGATTTTCAACTGAGTATCAAAAGTGGTCAGCAGGCTACGCCAATCCCATTGTTTCAATCTGCTGCTCTCTTTACTGCTGGCACCAAGGAGGAAAACCAAAAAGCAGACAGGCTTGAAGTAGTAAAACCAATCAATGTAAAATATGAACTTCAATCTATATGTCTGCACGTGCGCTCAGGAATAGAGTGGCTTTACCATTTCACCCCTCTGTTCGGATCTCATTTGATTCCGTGATGCTGCAGAGACAGCAAATGTATGCAAATTGAAGGAAAGAGATGGGCCTTTTCCTGCTGAGTCAGGCTCTAGTGTTTAGGTCTCCATGATCTGTTTCTATCCCACTAGTTGCAAACCAATGGCAGCCATTCTCATTTCAACAAGCCTAACATGTGGTAGGGTGATTTTTATGTACAGTTAAACCTAGCTGAAATCCATATACATCTGAAATACTCCAAAGTAATAGAGAAAATACATTTTTCTGAACTGTTAAAACAATTTATCTGTCCATTATAAGCAGAGGCTCCTCTTTCCTGCAGAAGCTCGGGTTAGATTGTGTGGCAAGAGTTTAAAAAGAAAAAAAAAATAAATTCTGAAGGCAGGTTTCTGAAATGTGGTAATTCTGTGGCACATCTGCACAGATTCCCATATTAAAGAATGCACATTTTAATTCAATTCATAAAAATAAAAAGTTGTTTTAGCAATTTGTGTATCTGGGCAATTTCTATTTATTTATTTATTTATTTTTTGGGGTGGTGGAAGAGGAAGGAAGGGAGGAAAATAAAAAGTCCAGGCCTGAGGAAGAAGATTGGACCTGGGACCTGGAGGAGAGAGAAAGGAAGGAGAAGAGGGAGGATGAATTCTCTCTCATTCCCGCTCTCCTCTTGGTGCTGATCCCCTTTATGTCAGACACCCACACGTATACTGGGCCCGACTCTCTTCTTCCCTTCCCCGCCAACCAGCTGGCAGGAGGATGGCACCTCTCGGCTCTCCCCCCCCCCCTCCAATCACTACAGGAATGGCGGCGGGGGGGACGGGGACAGTTTTACACTATAACCCTCCTCCTGTGGCCAGATTATTTGAATAATTTTGATACAAAGACTGTAATAACTTGGATTTGGCATGGGTGGCCAATCAGCAAATGAATCCCTTAGTCTGAAATGTTAAGCACCATCGTGTGGTGGTGGGGGGGAAGGAACACTCTTCCTCACTCATTTTTTCCCCGGGACTAGAACGGCCTTCTGGAGCCTCCTTCTCCAGGTCTTTGTTGGTGTAGCGACGGCCATGCCTTCAGCTTTCTGTGCAGCCATCTCTAGCATCTGATTTTTTTTTTCAGTGCTTTTTCTTAAATACTAAATGGTATGAGATCGCTATTCCCAAAAAAACCACACAAATAAATAAATAAAAAGCAAGAGATCGACAATGCTTCACTTAACAGGGTTTGACATTAGACAGGCCCAGCAGTTAGGTCATTCTTTGAAGCCATGATTAGGAAAATTTAACACAAAAATAGACAATAGAAGCGGCATTTGCACACATCACTAAGGGGCCGATGTAATAAGATCCACGGTGAAATTGGCGCTGTCTGTGCATATTTTTTTCCTTTTTTTAGCGCGCATGGCAAAAGCGGGCGCCTCAGTGGGATGTAATAAAGGGCGTCTATGCAAATGAGAAGCGGGCAGAGAATCCGCGCAGAAGTAAAAAACCATGTGCGAAAACGCACGCAAATACGCATGGTCAAGGCCCTATACAGATCACGCAGAAACCCGCAATAATGTAGCGACTTGCAAGTGATTCCCGGGGCGAAAGCCTTCCCCTTTCATAAAAACAGTGACAAAGTTAATGAATGTCTAACTCCTTCATATTCCGTTTCTGATCGTGTGGCAGCTGTACCGGCAGTCCCCGAAGTTAATCACTGCTGTTTCTCTCACTGCGCTTGGGGATGTTTCTTCCTGCTCCTTGGACATCAAATGATATACTGCCACATCAAACTCCTGAAAAAACACACAGCTACAGGAGAGAGTCTTATTTTAAAAAATTAAATAAATATATAAAAAATATCCAGTTTTCACTACACAGCAGGCTGGCACTAAAATCTGATTGCTGAGGACATTCAGACTTCTTTCAATGAATCACTGGTCAAATAAAGTTACTGACTAAATGTCAACAGAAATTACCAGTCAAATCATTCCTTTCCCCACCTTTCTACATAGATCAAGGAACATTTATGTTCGTTTACTGCTCTCTCTGCTGTGCTCAGAGTTTCTGTACTTCTTTTAAAAGCTGGAAATGTGTCCTATTTTTAAAGCAGCAGGCGGAGGGAAATCATTATTTCTGATCAGAGAACAGACTGTATTTGTGACACATGCTGTGATCTCAGTGACTCATGGA
Source organism: Rhinatrema bivittatum (assembly GCF_901001135.1). Taxonomy (NCBI): domain Eukaryota; kingdom Metazoa; phylum Chordata; class Amphibia; order Gymnophiona; family Rhinatrematidae; genus Rhinatrema; species Rhinatrema bivittatum. Next base: position 531,938,568 of record NC_042615.1, on the reverse strand, counting down.
TCATTAGTGTCATATATGCTCCAAGCTAGAGATCCCCATGCCCTAAAAGAGCTGGAAGCACACAGACTGCAGACCTGAGTCGGGATTCTTTATGGGTCAGGTGCAAAAATTATTGGACTGATAAAAGAGCAGACCAAATGTGGTGCAGTGCTTCAGCTTTCAGGACCATCAGAACCCTTCCTCAGAAGTTCTGATATCAAAAGTATTCAGAGAGGTCTCCTAACATTGCATCAATGTCACAAGGTGAGGGTTTAGAAAACCTATGCAAACCCTAATTCTACACATTCACACAAGACTCACCCAAGCTTCTCCTCCACTATACCCCTCCCCCTCCAATATAATTTTATGGTTCATAATGTTTATTTATTTTTATTTATTTATTTCTTTTGTATACCGACATTCGATCGAGATATCACATCGGTTTCCAGATAACTAAAGGAATAGGGTGGTAACAGCCCTATTTTACATTATAACATGGTATTAAATAGATATAAGAATATTTTACATTATAACATGGTAATAAATATAACAAGAATATTTTACATTATAACATGGTAATAAATATAACAAGTTGTAACAGAACTAACAGGAGTACATGGAACATTAGACTATAGTATATAACATATGTACATAAATGGCTTGTTGATGAGGATAAATTATGGTAAGGAGAGCAGGGAGTGTAGAGGGGGGAGGGGAGAGGAAGGGATGTGTGGGAGGAAGGTAGTGATAGGGAGGGAAAGGGTGGTGGGAGATGCTTGTGTAGGGAGGGAAAGGTGTGGGGCGAGATGCTTGTGGAGGGGGCATGGAGTGGATGGTGCGATTGGGCGGGTTATGTGTTAGAATGTGTTAGAAAACCTAGATCTTTTTAGACTCCTCTTTTTTTTTTTTTGACAGGTCCAAAGTGTCTTATTTTAAACTTTAAAAACCTTTCATTCCTGGATGGCTTTAAATTTTACTTTCCCTAACACATTATGAACCATAAAATGATATTGCTTGTCACCTTCTGATCACCCATCAAACCTTTATCACTGTAATGCCTTTTACAGATTTACTTATTGCAACCACACTACTTTATATTTCCTGGTAAAATGTCTCCTTTTGTTCATTTGAATTCTGACCTGATGAAGACAGCAGTAGCTCTTGAAAGCTAGTGAAGAAATGTATTAATTTAGTCCTATTAAAAAAAAAAAAAAAAGAGGTATCCTATGTTTTTGTTTTTTTATCTGTTAACCTTCATTTCTTTGCAGTGAAGAAGGCTGACATCACAGCCACATTACACCATCTACTCTGTTGCTATGATGGAGCAGAAAGACTATTCCTGTTATTATTTTTAGGTCATGATCTCCAGGGGAAAATACTTATAATCTCAGTAATTTAGAGGAAGACATTCTAAAGCTCTAGGTTCCTAACTTATGCCATTAGGCACTTAGATTAGCATAAATGAAAATTTCCCTGCGCTTAAGTGCCTAAATTTGGGTCCCTACTTTTACTAGACACCTAAAAACGTATGGAAGGGAGGAAGGGACGGGGGTCAAGTTGAGGGAGAGAAGTCAGGAATGCAGCACCGATTTCCAGCACTAGAGGACGCTTAACTTAGATGCCTGAATGTAGGCAAATAAAGAGTAGGGGCCTAAATTAAAGGAGTTGAGAAATTCCACACTGGGTCAGATCACTTAACCCAGCATCCGGTCTCCAAAAGTAGCCAGTCCAGATTTTTATCATAGCACCAGTCAGATCTCAAAGAGTAGATCCATTTCTGTTGCCTATTCCCAGGAGTAGGTGGTGGCTTTTCCCAATCTAGGCATCTCAGTTTCACAAATTTTCAGCCTTAAATTTATGTGCCTAAGGCCTGATTCACTAAGGCTTTTTTTCCCATTCTGTCTCTATGGGAAAACAGCTCAGTGAATCAGGCCCTTAAGTTTGGCTGAAATTTCACCTAGCTTTAGACATCCAAAAGCAAGGCACCTAGGTCAGGCGCTCAGCTTCCTTTCACTATCGGCCGCCTTAAACCTGATGCGGTTTAATTTTTTTTTCTCAAGTGAACCCATCACCGTACTTAGGAATTTTATGACAAACTTATCAGAATTTTCTTTTTTATAAAAAAAAAAAGAAAAGAAAAAAAAAGTTTTTTGTTTTTTTTTTAAATCTGTTTTATCTTTATTAAGGTTGGGTCCTTATGTTGTACTTACTTTCCCGAATTGGCTCCCTTCAAGTGATCGGTATAAATGTATATATCTGGTAGGAACTTGTTCAGAATGCTCCTTGCAGAATCCACAATCCTGTTGGTGATCTGTGGTGACACACGGACTGAATACCTGCACCCCTCGAGTCAAGGAGCCTCTCACACTTCTAGATGTTTCCATCATTTTAAAGGTTAAAAAAAATAAAATAAAATGAAAATACAGCATTGCCCCAATAATTTCATTTTGAATACAGAGGAATATTATACCTTACATGACAAATTCTCTTACAAGCCTGAACAACCATCATGACTTGGACAACACTGCAGGAAAAACATCAGCAAAACAGCAGTTACCAATGATGCAACATCATATCATGTAGGACTCAAACCGGTACTGCTCCTGGGATTATTACTACTAAATATTTTCATTAAGGATAAAGAGAGTACATACATACATTTCACTTTACTTTTAGAACAGATAGAATTATGAACTATGGAGCATAGATAAAATGAGGTACACAAAGCTGAAAGGTAACAGATTCTGCAAGAAACAAGAACATAAGAAATTGCCGTGCTGGGTCAGACTAAGGGTCCATCAAGCCCAGTATCCTGTTTCCCACAGTGGCCAATCCAAGTCATAAGTACCCAAACTTTAAATAAATCACAAGCTACTACTACTTATTAATTACTGTAATAGCAATTTATGGATTTTTCCTCTAGGAACTTATCCAAATCTTTTTTAAACCCACTTACAACAAATACTGTAACCACATCCTCTGGCAATGAATTCCAGAGCTTAACTATGTGCTGAGTGAAAAACAATTTTCTTCGATTTGTTTTAAATGAGCTACTTGCTAACTTCATGGAGTGCCTCCTGGTCCTATTATCTGAGAGAGTAAATAACCCATTTACATTAACTTGTTCTAGTCCTTTCATGATTTTGTAGAATTCTATCATATCCCCCCCCTCAGTCGTCTTCTCCAAACTGAACAGCCCTAACTTCTTTAGCCTTTCCTCATAAGGCAGCCATTCCTTGCCCCTTATTTTGTGCAGAAAAGGGTGACCTTTCTCCAGTGCAGCTATATCCTTTTTGAGATGCGGTGACCAGAACGGCACACAGTATTCAAGGTACAGTCTCACCATTGAGCAATACAGAGGCATTATGACATCCTCCGTTTTGCCATTCCCTTCCTAATAATTCCCAACATTCTGTTTGCTTTTTTGATCACCACAGCACACTGAGCAATTTCAATGTATTATCCACTATGACACCTAGATCTTTTTCCTGGGTGGTAAACTCCTAAGATAGAACCTAACATTGTGTAACTACAGCAAGGGTTATATTTCTCTATATGCGTCACTTTGCACTTGTCCACTTAGGTTGAGGGTACAGGTGGGTTGAACTGCAAACAGCACAGCATTGGACGAAGAGCCAGACAGTCGTCATTCTCAATCTATCAAAAGGTTACATCTGATTTATTAGAGTCTTATTCCCTCGACCAGGTTTCTGGAGGTTGGACAGCTGTGCAGTCCACTAAGGGCATGCAGGACACCCAAGGCCAGATGCAATATCCTCCACTTCCAGAAAAAGCATCAGGAGCTCCCTCTACCCCATAACAAGGTTAGATCAAGACCCTGCATGTGATAACAAATCTGTCTGGACCCCCTGAAGAAACAGAAGGCAGAGGCACCACAATAGGACTGCATTCCACATTAGGATTTCATCCATTCCGGAGATACGGATTACATTCTGGGTTAATAAAAACACCAATAAAATAACTGTATACTGGCGAACTCAATGAGTGAGTGCCACTGGCAGCAAACCAAGCCTCGCACAGCAACTTTCAAATGCTATCTTTTCACAAACTTAAGATTTAAAGACAAATTGCATTTGACTCTTAAGGGACTGAAAATATTCCTTGCCCTTAAACATTCTCTTTTACACACAAGAACCTTCAATAATGAGCAATGCTACAAACAAAACAAAAGAATATACAGGGAAGGCAGATGAGCTGGAACATTACAAATATTTTTTTTTCTTAGTCCACATGTGATGGTGAAAGCTTCAACAGTGCGGTCCATCCAGGGGCCATGTCAACCTGAATTTACAACATTACGTAGCTTCCCCCATTCTCACAGATACCACAGGACCCACTGCTGTGGTTATGGATAGAATTTTAAAGCATAACATATGTTTAAGGTGATTTTGGGTTGGGAAATAGGTCTTGAGTAACTTTTTAACTGCTTTTTCCCCCCTCCTTGGGCATCCTGACTGCATTTAAGCTCACAGCAGGACACCTCTAGCATGCACACGTCAGAAGCGGCACTTTTTTTTTTTTTAATTTGTGGGGCTAGAACAGAATATTGTATGTTTTAGTAGGTGTCCAAACCATTTTTATTTTGTTAGGTCATGCTTATATATTTTCACTGCGTAGCAGCCCAGGATACAGAACCTACATGCTTTACTTAAGGGCCCAATTTTTACCTGCCAGCCTAGGTGCAGGTCTGTGGATACTTTGGGATGACATAAATTGCAGCTAATTTTGAAAGCTAGGTGTAAGGGCAAGTGGATCTGAATGTATGCACCAACCTTTCACCCACTGCATCAGTGGGGCTAGTATGCACGAGTTAAAAAAAAAAAAAAAAAAAAAAGTACACAGATCTGAAATTCAAATTCTTCCCTCTGCTGATCCATCCCTGCTCCCAAGAAGGTCCATTTTTCCCCATTCTAATGGCTTTGATTTTCACTCCCATGGATCTAACCAGGAACTCCTTAATTACTCAGCTAGCTCCCTCTGAAGCCTGCCCTGCCTGTGGCCTGGGCATGCTGGCATTAGAGGAGACATGTCTCAAACCATCAAGCGAGTGCAAATCACAGCATGACAAGAGGTGAAACATCAACTAGCAATTCCAGAGCATAAAAACAAAACCTTGAACATGTTCTTTACCATCAAATCCTTGCTCTGACAACTCCAGCAGCAGTCAGGATTTGCGTGCCCCTCTGCTCGGGTCTCAGCAGCTTCAAACTGAAGTTTTATCCCACTCAGCACAAAAGAAACTCTATCCATCTTGACTGCCCATTCCCCTAGGCGATTATAATCCTACCCCTGGAGAAAAAGGGTGTTCAGGAGGTGGGAGCGAGAGGTTAGAAGGAAAATATTGAGAAGTTACTGTTTACCTGATAATTTCCTTTTCCTTAAGGTGGACAGATGGATTCAGGACCAGTGGGATATGCAGCTCTACCAGCAGATGGAGATGGAGCAAGCTGATATCACAGTATATATAGTCCTGCAGTGACATCAGCCTGCCAGTATTCTCTTCAAAAGCAACTGTGGACAGACTGTTTTTAATCAAGTTTTTGCTAGATGACCATTTTCTGTACTTAACCAACAAGAAATACTGAACTCAGGCAAGAACTTATGCATACTAGTCTAGGGACTGGATGAACACTTAGCAGTAATTCCCTGGAACACGTAGCCACACAATCATTCAGCAGCCCAGGGCGGGAAGCTGAATCCATCTATCCACCTTAAGGAAAAGGAAATTATCAGGTAAGTAGTCATTTCTCATTTTCTAGCATGAGGATAGATGGATTCAGGACCAGTAGGATGCACTAAAGCTACTCCCGAATACAGTGGGAGGCTGCCCACAGACCTGTCAACACCACACATGCAAAGGCTGTGTCCTCCCAGGCCTGCACATCCAGACAATAATACCTGGAAAAGATGTTAAGGAGGACCATGTGTAAGGAGGACCACATTGCAGCTCGGTAAATATCAATGGGAGACAACAATCTAACCTCCGCCCATGACACTGCCTGAGCCCTCATAGAATGAACCCTAGCCTGACTGGCAACATCTTTTCAGCATCCACATACGCGGCCATGATCTCCACCATAAGGACAAACAGGCGATCTGTCTTTCGGAAAGGTTTAGAAACCCCCAGATACCTCACGATATGTCTCGACATCCACAGGACACAACAGGCAATATTCTTCCACATCTCTTTCCTTATCCAAGGATGGCAAGGAAATGGATTGATTCAAATGAAAATCCGAGACCACTTTAGGCAAGAATGAAGAAATAGTACACAGCTATATTGCTCCTGGAGTCACCCAAAGGAACGGCTCCCGGCAAGACAAGGCCCACAGCTCAGAAATTTGACGCGCAGAACAAATTGCCACCAGAAACACTATTTTCAAGGTCAATAACTACAAAGGGTGGAGTAAGTAGCCTAGTGGTTAGAACAGCTGGCTTTAAAGCAGGGAGACCAATGTTCAAATCCCATGCTGCACCTTGTGACCTCGGGTATGTCGTTTTATCTCCACTGCCTCAGGTCCCAACATAGACTGTAACCCGCTTTTGTAAGTGCCAGTAAGCGGAATATATATTTAATAAAAAAAAAAAAAACAAATAAAAAAAATAGTACCCGCCCTCTTGTTCCCCATCAGGTTGGTTTTAAGCAAGGACTTGCCTCTCAGTGCCTTCTTAGCGCAGCAGGCAGCACGGCAGTCTCATAATCTGAAGGTCCTGAGTTCAATCCTCAGAGAAGGCAATCTAAGGGCTTCCATTGGCAAGATGTTTCATTTGACAATCCAGGGGGAGCACAGAGGAGAGGATCACCTGGCTGGTGGCTGAAAGGAATCAGTAAGTTTTGCTTGGGAAATTTTATTTTTTTAAAGTATTGGGGTAAAGTTAACTATTGGGGAATATTATTTAGTGTGTTTATGCTTTTAATAGCCAGTAAGACTCACTGTTTTTCCTATTACGATTTTTTTCAACTGTACCTTAATTTTTGAGCTCTTTCATCTTTTGTATTTATACTGTACTCACACTCCATTTACTCTATCTCTTTTATATTTATTTTCTATATAATATTTATTACTATATTACTATGTTTAATTGGTTATCTATTCTATTTGTTCCAGCATTATTGTTAGTTCTATTGTTACCTGTTTTATTGTTCAACTGTTCTATGTAAAGCCCACTACTCTTTTTGGGCATTTAAAAGTTGTATGTAAACCGGATTGATTTGTAGTTCCTACAAGAACTTCGGTCTATAAAAATTAAAAATAAATAAAATAAATAAATAAGACAGCAAATAAACAGAAGTTGGCAAGTATCCAAACACCAAGAAGATCCCATGCTACTGTTGCTTGTAATAGCAGTGGCTATTTTCTAAGTCAACTTAATTAATAGCAGGTAATGGACTTCTCCTCCAAGAACTTATCCAATCCTTTTTAAACACAGCTACACCAATTGCACTAACCACATCCCTTGGTAACAAATTCCAGAGTTTAATTGTGCATTGAGTGAAAAAGAACTTTCTCCAATTAGTTTTAAATGTGCCACATGCTAACTTCATGGAGTGCCCCCTAGTATTTCTGTTATCCGACAGAGTAAATAACCAATTCACATTTACCCGTTCTAGACCTCTCATGGTTTTAAACATCTCTATCATATCCACCCCCCTCAGCCGTCTCTTCTCCAAGCTGAACAGTCCTAACCTCTTTAGTCTTTCCTCATAAGGGAGCTGTTCCATTCCCTTTATCATTTTGGTTGCCCTTCTCTGTACCTTCTCCATCACAATTATATCTTTTTTGAGATGCGGCGACCAGAATTGTACACAGTATTCAAGGTGTGGTCTCACCATGGAGCGATACAGAGGCATTATGACATTTTCCGTATTCACCATTCCCTTTCTAATAATTCCCAACATTGTTTGCTTCTTTGACTGCTGCAGCACACTGAACTGATGATTTCAATGTGTTATCCACCGACACCAAGATCTCTTTCTTGGGTGGTAGCTCTTAATATGGAACCTAACATTGTGTAACTATAGCATGGATTATTTTTCCCTATATGCATCACCTTGCACTTATCCACATTAAATTTCATCTGTCATTTCGATGCCCAATTTTCCAGTCTCACAAGGTCTTCCTGCAATTTATCACAATCTGCTTGTGATTTAACTAATCTGAACAATTTTGTATCATCTGCAAATTTGAATACCTCACTCATCGTATTCCTTTCCAGATCATTTATAAATATATTGAAAAGTATGGGTCCCGATACAGATCCCCGAGGCACTCCACTGCCCACTCCCCTCTACTGAGAAAATTGACCATTTAATCCTACTCTCTGTTTCCTGTCTTTTAGCCAGTTTGTAATCCACGAAAGGACATCGCCTCCTATCCCATGACTTTTTACTTTTTCTAGAAGCCTCTCATGAGGAACTTTGTCAAACGCCTTCTGAAAATCCAAATACACTACATCTACCGGTTCACCTTTATCCACATGTTTATTAACTCCTTCAAAAAAGTGAAGCAGATTTGTGAGGCAAGACTTGCCCTGGGTAAAGCCATGCTGACTTTGTTCCATTAAACCATGTCTTTCTATATGTTCTGTGATTTTGTCCTGAAGGACATTGAGAAACTCCAGAGCATAACTATCTCTTATCACCTCCGGAACCCACTGGTCTGACGTGATCTCTATCCCCCTCTGATAAAAAAGAAAGAGGCAGCCTCTCTCCTGTTCCTGGGGGTGGGTCGGTACACCTTCACTGCGAGACTTGGGGAGCACCACTACCTGACCTTGCGCCCCTTCTGGGTTGCCTGGGATGAAAGGACTGAGAATTACCCAAAGGCCAAGTTCTCTGGGAAGCTACTCCTCTATAGGGACCAAAGAGTCTGAAACCCTTAGCATGACCTCTCGCACTAAAGGAGCACAGCGTTTGCTTCTTATCTTTTGGCAACAGAGGCACTTGGGGCCCCCCCCCCCCCCTACTAGCCATTGTGTTTTTTTTCCAAGGGCTCTTGCAGATGTGGCCCTTCTCGCCTGTGCCTCGTTGCTGAAGACAGGTCGGAGAAGACCCTGGATGACTGGGAAGATCCTGTCAACCCATGGACTGATCAACATCAGTTCCACATCTGAGAATACAAGCTCCAGATCTGGAACAAGGGCCCCATATGCAAGGCTGGCGGCTGGGCTGTAGGAAACAAGACCTTATTTGCCAAAGAAGTATGTGGGACCCGATGATCTGTGGGTCTTCCCCCTGCTTTGATGCACTCTTCACCGCATCACAGTGCCTCGGAGATGGGTCCCTGCGTCGGTGCATCGACTGACACTCTCCGGTGCCTCAATCCTGCATCATGATTATGTTTCGACGTGTTGCCCAAGACTTGCCTGGGCCTTCGAAGCTGCTGATCCTTCGGTGCTCCCTGCATCAAGGCGGTGTGGGCACTCTTCCGCGGAGTCCTTAAGTCGCCTGAGGGGGCCTGCTGAGGAGGCCCCTTTTCATCCCGGCTCTCAGGGGTTCCCGGCTGGGCCCTGGAGAGGACCGAATGAATCCTCGAGCTGGCTCTGTAGCACAGGATCCTGCTGCTGCTGCCTCCTTCAGCTTCTCTATATTCGCTATCCGCTGCCTGCGTGCTCTTGGGGACATGTGGCTGCAGTCCCTGCAGCTGGATGGGTCATGGTCAGGCCCCAGGCAAAAGTAACAGAGCATATGGCCATCTGTTACTGACATTACCTTTCCGCATTGGTAGAATTTAAAGCCAGGCGGTCTCGGCATCTCTATCTTGCTGTTTTGCAGCAAAGCACTCACAAAAAGTGTCAAGTTGTAGCCAAAAAATGAAACAGTAAGGGAATCAAGGAGCTCTGAGTGCAGCTTGTAATGCGGAAGAACAAGACTGAGGCAAGCTGGGAGCCATGTGGGAGAGGACACGCACAGTTCTGTGTGCTTTGAGGAGCTCCGCCACCTAGAGGACATTCCCAGGCAGCATGGCTAATTCAGCCTGCTTATCTGCAGGAAAAACTTTTCTTTTCTCCTTCTAAAAAACAAAACAAAACAATGCAATCCCCAGTAGGGAGATGCATGTCTACCGTTTGCTGGAGATGGAGAATATTGGTGGGATGTCGTATATATACACATACACACACACACATATAAAAATACCCTTGCGCACACATACACCGTGACATCAGCTTTGCGCCGTTTCCATCTGCTGGTAGAGGAACATAACCCACTGGTCATGGTTCCACCTGTCCGAATGCTAAGAAAAGGGGCTTAAATTAACATTCTCAATCACATCCTTCTACCTACATTAAGTACTCAGCTGTTGATATTTAAAATTCCTATGGTAAATTCTTAGTACTTTGCAGCTTCCATGCTGCCCAGCCATTTTGGATTCAAACATGATGAAAGTACATGTGCAATATATTCTCTACTTTAGATAGAATTTTTTTTTTTTTTTTTAAAGCTGACAAATTACAAATGTATATGAAAGTCATACAAATGAATAGTAGCCAGGAATTGACTCCTTGGACTGGCATTATTGCTCACAAAGCAGTTTCAAAGTTTTGCTAATTCAACCCATTTTTGGGGCTGATGCAATAAAGGTCACCCAACCCAGCAAGCAGGTTTACCCTCAGTTGGATGCACCAGAGTAACACCTGATGCAATAAGGGGATTAGTGCATCCAAAACGTGCGCCCAAACGTGTAGCTAATAGTGCTCATCACATGTAAATTCCATATATATGGGCTATTTGCTACTATCTTGTGATGCAGAAAGCTGCCGGTCGCTTAACGCACCCTTTTTAACTCAGAAAATTTAATGACAGCTCCGGAGCTGAGGTCAAGTCATATGATGAGTCAAGAGTACATGAAAAAAAACAACAAAAAAAACCCTGCTCTCTGTAGTTCCTCGCACTTAGTATCCTTGCAATTCTAAGATTTACTGCTTGTGGTGATTGAAATTTAAGAAAAAATGTAAGAACTCGATTAAAAAAAAAAATTTCTGGTGGCACAACATACATACATACACAATCTACATACTCCAAGCTGATTTTACCGTGTGTATATATCGTGCACATAAATTATCTGCGGAGTTATAAAAATGATGCTCGTACCGAGTGCCCGTTTTTCTTTACAGGCGCACAGCCACGTCTCCTAAGCACCTGATGCATTTGAGTGCTAGGGACGTACAATTTTCCCTAGCGCGTCCCTTTTAACGCAGCAGCTCATTTAAATATAGCATTGGGCACCCAGGAGAGGTGGATGTGTATGCATTTTTACCATGCGTGATATTGCATCTGCTCTTTTGTGTGTTATACATACAAATGCATACACAGGTTTCTCTCTTTAATGAGCCTTATGTATCTGCATCTGATTTCTTTTTTTCACATTTTCATACAAATATCTGTGCGGCAGAGGAGAGCCCCATGAGCCAGAAAAGGATACGCCACTCCTCGGATGCGTTTGATTTTTCCAGGGTCAGTGAGTTGAATGGGTCTCAAAAACTTCCTGATTGGGCAGGAGAAGAGCACTTCACCTCCTCCTCCGGGAGGCATTCCTCTCCTAACAATCTGATGGAGAAAAAAAAAGAAATCGGCAAACCCGTTAAAAACAGACAGTCAATGACCACTGACAACATAATGGATTTAAGTTACATAAAGTGGAGAACATACACACGTTAGCCACTGTGCTCAAAGCACAAGGCTCATCATAACAAAAACAAGCCCGGATGCAGTCATGTTAAAGTTGTCCATATGAACGATAAAATCACAGTCCTTCCAAATGAACATCAACTAGTATCTATCTGGCAGAACCTTACGGTGGATATAATCATTAAATCGTTGTCAGCGCCAGGGCACGCAGCAAGTCATCTTGGCCAAACGTACAATACTATGCACATCCTAAAAGAGTCAGATTAAATGGGCAAATGGTTAGTGCTTGGCGGTGCTAAAGAGGAAACTGCTTCTGATCATGGCTCGGGTTATGATCGAGTCACGTAAAGCTCTTACAGAGATACACAAGGATATGACAGAATTGTACCTTGAAAATAATGACACGAGGTGGGCGATGAGGCATGAGCTTTCGAGGACAAAGTCCACTTGGTCAGTTGCATGAAATGAAGTACAGAGGTGGGTAAAATACAGTGGAAGGGGTGGGGGTGGGTGGAGGAGATACAGAATAAAGAAAAGATACCGAATAGGTAGGTAAGGTAAGGAAGCAAACAGGCCTATACAGTTAGCCTGCTCTTGGATGTGCATTTTCCCTTACCCCTTATTCAGTAAGGGGAGGAAAACGCGCGTCCAACCCGCGGCACCTAATAGCGCCATCAACATGCAAATGCATGTTGATGGCGCTATTAGGTATGCGCGCGGGATACAGAAAGTAAAATGTGCAGCCAAGTCGCACATTTTACTTTCAGAAATTAGCGCCGACCCAAAGGAGGGTGCACAGAAAAGCAGTAAAAACTGCTGTTCTGTGCACCCTCCGACTTAATATCATGGCGATATTAAGTCGGAGGTCCCGAAGAGTAAAAAAAGTAAAAAAAAAAAAAAAATTGAATTCGGCCCACGGCTGTCGGGCCGAAAACCGGACGCTCAATTTTGCCGGCATCCGGTTTCCGAGCCCGTGGTTGTCAGCGGGCTCGAGAACCGACGCTGGCAAAATTGAGCGGCGGCTGTCAAACCCGCTGACAGCCGCCGCTCCTTTTGCCCATTTTTACCGCCAGGCCTAATTTAAATACTGAATTGCGCGCACCGGCGAGTGGCCGGTGCTCTCCCACGGACTTTACTGTATCGGCCTGAAAGTGATAATAGCATTACATTCCAGTCTACTGTCAACTGAGGTAAGTGTGAAAAGACAGAATGATCTAAGAATAGTTAAGTTGTAGTGTGCTATGAAGCCATTGTTTCTATTCAGACCTAGGGTGATGATGTTAATTTTTTTTTTATGAAATCCAAATGAAAATACCTTGAGAGTAGTCCTTGACAGCTGAATCTTGCATCACTTGGCCTTAGTCTGAGAAACTGTAAAGTGTGTCCGGAGGTCCTAGAGGGAGTCAGCTAAGTGGGAATAAGGAACATGTGCCCTTGTAGGAGGGCTTAACCAGATGTTTCTTCATGTACATATATATCAGCAGAGTAGAATTTCTCTAGCTCTCATAGCTCTCCAGAGAAAAAGCAGACCCCAGAACTACTTCAAAGATGCACACAAGTCTCACATGCAGACTGACTTTGGTATGTGCTCCTGGTTTCCTGAGGCAAATTTTTCAAGATTCTGCAGAAAGGATTAGCAATTTCTGTGGCAAATTTTTCTAAATTCTGGCCAGAGAGGTGGAAAGCCACTGAGCCTTTAACATAATTGATGTTACAGAGGCAGAGAACCATCTCTTGGCGCAGGTGCACCCTCTCAATGGCCCAGCCAAAAGAGGGAATGGAAACAGGTCTTCCATCGGTACCGGACCTTGCCAGAAAAGACCCTACTGCTTGGACAGAGCATGCTCTTTGATGTCTGTACATGTTGCCATAACGCCCATGAATGGGAGCCCCTAGTGGCTAACTATCCTTTGATAGGCCTCTGGCCCTAGTGTCCATTCTCCCAGGTCCAACCTATTCCTGTTGAGCTGTTGGCTTGCAGGTTCTTCTTTCCTGCTATAGATACTACTGAGAGCTGGAGAAGATGCTTCTCTGCCCACTCGAGCAGCCAGACCACCTCCTGCACTAACGAAGGGCTGCAGGTGCCCATCGACTGTTGATATAAGCTACTGCCGAGGCAATGTCTGACTGAACCCTGAATACCTTTCCTCTTAATATGGGAAGTAAGTGCTGCAGAACCAGCCTGATGGTTCTTGTTTTTAAGTTACTTCCTGCCCTGACCTTAGCCCTTGGACCAACTGTCCTTGATAATTATCACCCCACCCTCTCAGGCTTGCATCTGTCATGACCACCCAGTTGTGTGGGGGTGGGGGCCCAAAACTATTCTCTTCTGGAGATTTAAAGTTTGCCCACCAATCCAGGCTGATCTTAAACCCTGAGGAGACTGGGAGTCAGCGCTGGTAATCCTGGGAGCTGGGTGACCAACATTCAAGCAGGGTTTTTTGGAGAGGTTACATATTGGCTCTGGCCTATGGAACCAGGTTCAGCGTTGATGCCACAAGACCTAGAAGATAGAGGTAATCTCATGTCCTGAGAATCTCCTGTGCCTGAAACTAACACCTGGTCTATTAGTTTGGACATGCTGGTGGAAATAAGGAAAACTCACCCCTGTTCTGTGTCGAAGTGGACCCCTAGAAACTCCAGCATTTATGACGGGTCTAGATGGCTGTGAGATTGATACCACTCAGTTTAACTACCAAAGTAAAGTCCTGCTTTAGAGGCTTGTCTGCCCTTCTGAGCTGAATTGGCTCTTATAAGCCAATTATCCAAATATGGGTGCACTATAATGCCCTGCACTTGTAGGGCTGACGCAACTACCAACATGCCCCTTGGTGAAGGTCCTGGGGGCTGTTGCCAGACTGAAGGTCAAAGCTTAAAACTGAAAATGCTCACTTAACAAGCAGAACCTTAAGATTCTGGCGAGACTGTCAAATGGTTATGTGGAAGTAGGCATCCACAAGGTCCATCGATGCTAGGTATTCTCCTGGCCTGATGCTATCACAGATCGCAAAGTCTCCATTTGAAAATTGGGTACATGCAAATATTTGGCAAACCCTTTCAGGTCCAACACGGGGCAGAAATCAGGGTTGCTTACCTGTAATATGTGTTCTCAAAGGACAGCAGGATATTAGTTCTCACATATGGGGTGACATCATTGGATGGAGCCCAGCCCGAACTTTGATCTCAAAGATTCTAGAGCTTTCAAAATTGCCCTACTGAGCATGTGCAGCTGTAGTTATAATCCTGCCCTGAAGACTGAGTCCCTCAGTCCATGATATGGCTCACACATGGAGAAACCAACTCCCAGGGGAGGTGGCTGGGTTTTGTGAGGACTAACATCCTGCTGTCCTCTAACAACACTTGTTACAAGTAAGCAACTCTGCTTTCTTCGAGGACAAGCAGGATGGTAGTCCTCATATATGGACAATTCTCAAGCTATAGGCTGTCCGAGAAGGACAAAGCGGGAAACCACACAGTGCTGAAAGCACCATCTCTCCCTTTTGCTTGTAAGGCAGCCGACCCACAAAGGGGTCTAGGTGGGAAAAGAGTTGGGTTCTAAAAAGAGACAACCATAGAAAAGACAGATAAAACCCCAATGCGTAGTAGAGGCACCTAAGGCAGGGGAGTGATACGAATGCCAGCAAGAAACATACTCCATATCACGGAAAACATTACATGCAGGGTTTCAGATAAGTAAACTGACGACAGTAGGTCTAGAATCTCCTGGATATAGGAAAAAGTCTAGTGATGCAACAAGAGAAGAACTCTTGGGCGAAGATTGCATAGTTTCCTTTGGTGTCTGAGAGTTCCCCCCCCAAAAAAAAACAAAACAAAACTGCGGTCCCCTGGCATCTGAAGGATAGAATGCATCTGCAGACGTGTACCCATGTTTGGCTGATAGGCACAACGGACAGAAAAACCCAAACAACGCTTGGAAGAATAAGCAGCAGCAACAATGGCAGGGTCTGCGACAGACCCCATGTGCCAAAGTACCAGACATAGCTGACTACGCAGGACAGCATCAAGAGTGTCAGGGGATGGAAGGCAATCCCTGAATGGGATCGCTAGCTCAAACCCCCAAGCAAGGAGATAAGTTAAGGAGCAGTGTAGGTGAGCTTCAGGCCTATCTACAGGATAGTTCAGGTGAGCAGGAAGACACTTTGGACAACCCAGTGAAGTGAAAGGCTAAAGGCAATACTGGCCAGAACTTGGTGAAAAAAAAATAGGGAAAGTGGTGTATCATTCCCTGCAGGTGTACACTAAGATACATCACAAATGCCCTAGCTTTTCTTTCCCTCCCCTCGACATTCCAACTGGAAGTTGGAAGGAGTGAAGAACACAAGGAGGCAGACTGCTGGACTGCAGGGGTAAGAACAAGTTGCTAGATTGTAAGTCTCTACCCCAAGCGAAAAACTCACTGCCAATTCCAGCAGGGAGTTACACCCCCCCCCCCCTGCTTGAAACTGAGAGTGAATCCCCTTGAGAAGAAATCCAGAACACTTCACCAAGAGACAGGAAGCTGGGATGCCGCAAGCGCAAACCCCTGTAGAATAGGATTTCTTCACCGGTCTGGAAACCCTAAGGATACCAAGGCAGGGCAGTGTAATCTCAGAACAGACTACCCACCAATCTGCTTAGATATTAATACATTAGCCACGATTATATATATGTTCCCCAAGGAAGCATGCGGTCCAGTAAATGGAGCAACCGTTGCATGAACCAAGTGTCTCCTGTCTGCAGATAGGGTTATCCCTAAACTGGGGTAGTATAGCTTGCAAGTCACCAGAGCCAAAGAGTAGCACCTCTATTGTGGGGTCCCTTGTCCCCCAACTCCCTCAGCCATGGATATGGCAAGAGGTTGAAAGGTATACTTGCCAATTAGATGGACTAGAACCCTCCTCATTGAGGTAGGGTTCTGCAGGCGACAATAAATGGCAATAGTGGTCCTCCATGAAAAATGCCCATTGAGCTCAGCAGGTATCAAAGGTTATTCCCAGACAGAAGAAACCCTAATCTTTACCAGGGAGCTACCCAAAAGAGGAGACTCCTAGTATGAAGGTGAGACCGAATCTGGACTGGCACCATTGCGAAATAGACCTGTTGTGCCTTAGGATGACTTAAGGAGCCACCTGACCAGCTCTCAGATCCCGCGAGGAACAGAGTGCAATTGCAAGTCAGAAGCTGTGATAGTCCTTTTCCTGGAAACGGAGAACGAGGGCCACCCATTGGAGGAGTGGATAACCAGGTGTCCAAGGGAGACCCATAAGGGTTGCCCTGGAAACCCAGTTGTATCCCCCATTCCTGAAGGGACAGGAAAGTTCCAACTCTCCAGGAGACAGTTGGGTTAGTCACTGATTACCGAGGTTCAGAAGCAACCAAATCTGCCACTTGCAGCCACAATGGGAATCAACGGAGAATCATAGCTCTGGTTCAGCGATAAACCTACAAGGGGCTTCCCCACAAAGAGAAGTGGTCGAAAGACATAGTCCTCTTCTGAGGAAGTGGAAGACACCTGACACTACCCTACTAGTATCCACTCCCATAGGGATTTGACCAGGAGCGTAGTCTTAGGTTAGTCCTATGACTGTGGAACACAATCTATTGTGCTCACCAAGAAGGAACCACACACATCCCCTGCATACAGTAGAGGGCAACTGGAAGAACAGTACCCTCCACTGAAAAAGCACGTTGACCAGTACTCATCAGTGGTATCTTATCCTAAGAATGGCAGCACACCTATGAACTCACTCGCCTTGCTTGTTGGTAGAATCCCACAGCACAGTAAGGACTGAGCACCACCTGATAGAGTTGGTGGCTGCGCGCTTCTAAAAAGCAATCACAGAGTGTGTGATGGCACCTTCCTCGCAGTATTCCCTAGCATCTTATGGTGTAGAACAGATGAAAAAGCAGACACCTTGATGCGACGATGGCAGAACTCTGGCATGGCTGTGTATTTCATAGACAGAGAATGCCGCCTGCCAGAGCCCAAGGTGCATAGAGGAGGTGATGACCTCTGCTGTACCCGACTGTGCATGCTGTGTTCCACTGTCGCACTAACATCCAATGGAGTGAACCATAACCGTGTGCCGGTGTCCCCAGTACCACTGGGGCTCTGATCATGCCACACTGGTGGGTGGCGTTCTTTGGTGTCACCCCTATAATACCTCCAGTACCTGATAATGCTCCAAGAGACTGAACACAGCCCTTGAAATGGCGTCAGGAATGATACACCACCATTTCCCTTATGGAAAGGCAGCAGCAAGGTCCATGGCGACCGATGGTGCCCATGGTGCTCTGCGGTGGTGTCCTGCAGCATCTGACTGCGTCCACTGGTGCCCACCTTGGTGACGGCACCCTTGGGGCCCATAGTACTCTCATGCTCAAAAAGATGGATTGCATCAATGGCACCAAACGATGCTGCACCCAGGGCTTTGACAGTGCTTGACTATGTCTTGACCAATTCAATGGTATATAGCGCTATCCCCAGCACTGCAGACATCGATAGCCCAGTGGTACAGACGATGCCAGGGGCGCCTGCAGACAGAGGCTCTGAGACCCCAACAAGCCTCATCGGTGTCCAAAAGAACCAATGACTGCCAACGCCATCGACGGTTCCCTTGGCTCACCTATACATCAGAGGGTGTTGATGCTGCGAGCTCAATGGCGTCCATCGCCATTGGCCATGGCTAACGATAGCCTCGACAGCAACCCTAATGCTCATTAGCACCAATGGCGCTTGAAGCCAGGCAGGGCCTCAGATGCCCACTGATCTGAGTGGCTCAGGGGCCCCCCTGAGATCATCAGCATCCATGGTGCCTGATGGTCACAGGTCAGTGTTGGGACAGCACAATGCCCCTCTGTGTCCTGTCTGGACACTGCAAAGGAGCTCGAGAGCACCGAATCATTACGCCTGGATGCCTCGGGTTGATGGAGACCCCAGCTCTCAAGAGCACCAAGGTCATCCAAGCCCCAAAACCCCTGGCCTTGAGGGCTTCAGTGGCACTTGAGAGCTCTCAGATAGTCCCAGTGATAGATGGCCTCGAGTGCGACCAGGGTGCTCAATGGCAATCCCAGTACCTTGTTGATGGTGGCAATGAATGGCATCACTGGTCTCCATGAGGGCTCCACACCTCGATGTCATTGAAGGCATTGATGGTATTGAGACGGCTCCTACTGTGATGGCATAGAGGGCGGCCATTGAAGTGCATGCGTGGCCTCGAAGGCATTTATGGCATTGAGGGTGATCATGGGGCTTGATGGCAATCCTGGACCCAATGCAATCTGGACTGCGACACTAGATGTCAGTGCCGCTACTCCACTGCATCGAGGCCCAAGGCACACATTGATGCTACAGTCGATGTCGTTCCTCCAGCGCATCAAGATTCTATGGCACCCACCGACACAGAAGGCCCAGCCAGCACGCTTGAAGCATGCACAGCGCTTGATGGTGCCCATGTGGCATTTACGGCATCAAGAGAGGTTACACACCTCCACAGTATCAAGGGTACCCTGGCACCATGGTGCTCAGTGGTAATCCTGGTCCCCAACGCAGTCCTGACATCGACACGTCAAACCATCGGTGCTCTGGCACAGGTGTGCACGGGCAACCATTACTGAGCATGGCACTGAAGGTGCAGCAGCAACACTACTTACCCAGGCTCCTGCTCACCCTCTCTCACAAGGAGACTGCACTTCCATCATAGGCAAGAAGGACTCTTGCCCGTGGAGACTAGTTTCTTTGAATGTGGGGAGGATGAGATCTCTCCCCCACAGGAACAGTCCTCGATCTCTTCACTGTCTGACCTCCATTGATGTCGATCGATCAGTGAAATGACATGGAACTCCTGCCCAGGTAGGACTCAGGTGACTCCCAAGGCTCAGCAACCTTCACAGAACTCCCACCTACTGCATTCTATCAGTCCTGCAAGCACTTGACAAAGGAACAAAAACAGAACAAGGAGAAGACAGATACTGAATTATAGCTGCACAGCAACCAGGATCCACCATGCGGCTAACAGACAGTGGAAAGAAGAGGAAAAAAGAAAATACAGCTACCGCAAGGTAAGGGAAAGAAAAACAGATGCAGCGCTAGAAAAAAATCAATTACAAAAACTGTGAAGAAAGAGCAAAACTTAATACCATGCAACACGTCTCCCGCAACCATAGACTTCCGTGGAAAAAATAATTAGACTGAGGGGCTCTGCCTAGGGGGCATATGCTCAGTAGGGCATGTTTGAAAGTTCTATAATCTTGGAGATCAAAGTTCCAGGTCAGGCTCCATCTGATGATGTCACCCCATATGTGAGGGCTATCATTCTGCTTGTCCTCTAAGATAGATCTTTTTTTTTTTTTGGAACCACAAAATAAATCAAGTGCTGCAACCCTTCTCTTTGTGGGGGTATTTGTATAATTGCTTGTAGGCACTGCAATTTCATTAATGCTCCCTTTTGCACTCAGGGGCATATCCCCTTAACACAATGTCCAAGAACCATTAGTCTGAAGTAATTTGGGTCTTCTCCATGTAGTACCTCAGCAGGTGCCCTGCTATTGGGACTACCTCCAGGGGGACTTGCTGATCGGATGCCACCTGCAGGCAGCTCTGCCTTAGTCTTTTTTGTAATTTAACTTTTTATTTGGAATACAATCAACAAAATATAAAAGTTACATTCAGCTGCGTTTCCGAGGAGACTGTCCCGTAATCCAAACTTTCTGCATACCGCTTCCCCTTTCAGGTCCCCCCCCCCCCCAGAGCAATACATAATATCAAAACAAACATCATAACAAGTATACTGTGTACAATAAAAGTATACTGTGTACATAAAAGTATACTGTGTACATAAAAGTATAAAAGTATACTGTGTACATAAAAGTATACTGTGTACAATGTACTGTGTACATAACAAGAATACTGTGTACAATTCTGGTCGCCGCATCTCAAAAAAGATATAATTGCGATGGAGAAGGTACAGAGAAGGGCTACCAAAATGATAAGGGGAATGGAACAACTCCCCTATGAAGAAAGACTAAAAAGGTTAGGACTTTTCAGCTTGGAGAAGAGACAACTGAGGGAGGATATGATAGAGGTGTTTAAAATCGGTTATTTACTCTTTCGGATAGTAGAAAGACTAGGGGGCACTCCATGAAGTTAGCATGGGGCACATTTAAAACTAATCGGAGAAAGTTCTTTTTTACTCAACGCACAATTAAACTCTGGAATTTGTTGCCAGCGAATGTGGTTAGTGCAGTTAGTATAGCTGTGTTTAAAAAAGGATTGGATAAGTTCTTGGAGGAGAAGTCCATTACCTGCTATTAAGTTCACTTAGGGGCGGATTTTCAGAGCCCTGCTCGCGTAAATCCGCCCAAAACCGGGCGGATTTACGCGAGCAGGGCCCTGCGCGCCGGGAAGCCTATTTTACATAGGCCTCCCGGCGCGCGCAGAGCCCCGGGACTCGCGTAAGTCCCGGGGTTCTCGGAGGGGGGCGTGTCGGGGGGGCGGGCCCGGTCATCGCGGCGTTCCGGGGGCGTGTCGGCAGCGTTTTGGGGGCGGGTACGGGGGCGTGGCTACGGCCCGGGGGCGTGGCCGCGCCCTCCGTACCCGCCCCCAGGTCGCGGCCCGGCGCGCAGCAGGCCCGCTGGCGCGCGGGGATTTACGTCTCCCTCCGGGAGGCGTAAATCCCCCGACAAAGGTAAGGGGGGGGGTGTAGACAGGGCCGGGTGGGTGGGTTAGGTAGGGGAAGGGAGGGTAAGGTGAGGGGAGGGCAAAGGAAAGTTCCCTCCGAGGCTGCTCCGATTTCGGAGCGGCCTTGGAGGGAACGGGGGGAAGGCAGCGCGGCTCGGCGCGCGCAGGCTATACAAAATCGATAGCCTTGCGCGCGCCGATCCAGGATTTTAGTGGATACGCGCGGCTCCGCGCGTATCTACTAAAATCCAGCGTACTTTTGCTTGAGTCTGATGCGCAAGCAAAAGTAGGCTGATCGCGCTTCTTTTAAAATCTACCCCTTAGAGAATAGCCACTGCCATTAGCAATGGTTACATGGAATGGACTTAGTTTTTGGGTACTTGCCAGGTTCTTATGGCCTGGATTGGCCACTGTTGGAAACAGGATGCTGGGCTTGATGGACCCTTGGTCTGACCCAGTATGGCATTTTCTTATGTTCTTATGAAGTGGTATAGTAAAATTGAAAGGTGACATGGAGCAACATGTAGAAACAAATGAAGAAACAGCAGAAATCTAAAATAAATACTTCAGTTTGGTGATCACTAAAGATGACCCTGGATATAGACTAGGCCATAAATGAGGATAGGATAGACAAAACTCCATTTACAGAAGAGAATATATGGGAAGAGCTAGGCAAACAAGTGGACAAGGCCATGGGGCTGGATGAGCTACATATCAGATACTGAGGTAGCTTAGGCCATGTTCAACAGATCCCTGGACTTTTTAGCTTTAGTTCGCTGTTATTTTATATAATTTTTATCTTCTAATTTTAGTTTTATAAGTCACATTTTTATTTTTTGGTTAGTTTTATTGCATTGTTTTGACATTAGTAACCTAAAATGGTAAATGACTATTTTGTACATTTTTTTTAAGCTGTTTGATATCTATGATTTATACTGTCATATGATTATTTTATTTGCTCTTAAACATTATTTTAACAATGTAAACAGTTATGATTATAAGTTAGAATGTCGGTATATAAGTTTCTAAATACACAGTACAGTTTTCTAAATACACAGTGCTGTTCCAGATAGGCAATGATATTTATAATCAATATCAGTAGCCATGAGGCCACAAATCCATGACTGGAGGAGAAGGGACAGTTCCGTTAATGCTATTTACACAATGGAAGCATGTGTCACTCATCCATCGGGCACAAGATGGCACGTGTGCTCACTGCATCTTACCTTCAAGTCTAACTGTTCTCCATCTATACCAAATTTCTTCAATAGAGGGAGGGCTGCTGCTTTGAGAGTATCCACCTAAGGGGCAACAAGCAGAGGGAGGGGAGAAAGGGAGTAAGTTAGCTCTTTGATAGCCATAACTTATCAACTTTGGTAACGTTAAGGTTGCCAATTTTCAACCATCAGATTTCCAAAAACCTGGAGATATTAATATCTTTGCTGATGGGATTTATACACACACGACTTATTTCCACTTTTCATCATTTGAAAAATAGAGAAACATGGAATATAATAGTATATAAAGGACCCATCTAGTCTGCCCAGTTTACTTTCCGCTACAGTGCCACAGACCCCCAGTTGATCTCTGACTTTCCCCTCGCTTCTTTGCGATTAATGATCCTTTGTACTTGTCCCAAGGATTTTTTTTTGGTTTTTTTTTTTAAATACTTAAAGTTATTGTTTTAGTCTCTAACACCTCCACTGGAAAGTTGTCATTACCCTTTCTGTAAAGAAATGTTTTCCAATGTTTCTCCTATGTCCACCCCTTTGGAGCCTCATATGACCACTAGTTCTTGAAATTTTTTATTCCCAAAAGGTTTGCTTTTACTAGTCAGAGGCCAAAGTACTGTTTTGTTAAATTTTTCAGGCCTTTGATTAAATTGTGGACTGAAGTCTTTGTAAGTGACAAAATAAATGTATGTAATACATATCGACTATAGAGTAGCTAACAAAGGGGGTCGATGCAATACAGTGTACTCAGTCGAGCACACTGTTTAACCTGCTTTTGGACACGGTTGTGTAGGCGTTACCTCCACAATTCGCGTCCAACATGCGGCGAAACTAATAGTGCTCATCACATGCAAATGCATGTGAATGAGGCTATTAGTTATTCACTCCCAATGCAAAAAAAAAAAAAAAGTGCGTCCAATGCACACATTTTTGCACTCAGAAATTAATGCCTGCCTGGATTAGGCGTTAATTGCTGAGCGCTCCCAAAAGTTGGGAACTCAAGCGACCCTAGCGCCTCCTTGACAACACGACCCCTAATTTGAATATTACATGGTGCCCCAGGACGGGTGCCTGGGGGTGTGCTAAGAAAGCGAGCGCTGAACACTCAGCGCCTGCTTTCAATGTGATCATTTTGCATCAGCTCCAAACTGCACACCGTATTGTATAATGGCAGAGGAGGATTAGATGCTCACTTGCAACTGGAGGGCTAACATCAGGAAATTTCCGAAAGTTTTAGCCTTCCCCCTTTTCTGTACAATACCCCAAAAATCTGTACCGTTTTGAAAAAAAAATCAGGGCAGCTGGAAACCCTAGGGACAGTCAAGCTTTAGTTTACCATATATAAAACAGGTTTAAGTGTGCACCTATCTAGATGCATGAGGTGGGAGTAGGGGGAGAACCAGCTGTTGGCAACACACGCAGTATCTAAGGATGCTATTTCTAGAGCTGCACTGCATTCAACTCTGAAAGCTCTCACTTTTTCTCCACCTCCAATGCGGTCAAAGAGGTTGCATCCCAGTGGCCAGTCCAACACAGAATTACGACACGTGGTGGCGGGTGGAGATGTGTTTGTGAGCAAGCCAGTGCTTGCCAACCTTTTCCTGGAAGTACACCTATCCAGTTAGGTTTTCAGGATCTCCAAAATAAAAATGCACAAGGAGATCTACGTACATTGGAGATCCATGAAATGAAATTGTCTCTCATGTACATCACTGGGGAAATTCTGAAAAGCCAACTGGCTAGGTGTGCCTCCAGGAGAAACACGGGTATAAGGAACCCTTTATAATAAACACCTTGTTATGGTAGCTCAGGAGGGGACATGGATGTGTTTCCTATCAAGTGTATCATCGCATTCCTTCACTATTTTCTTGAGAGGGTGCATCTTTTTGTTACCATCATTAGAGAAATTGTGTGCGTTATATGCTCATTCATCTGCAACGCTGAGCTCTTGTTATGAAACAATTCAGAAACTATTTTGCAGCCCATAAAACAAATTCATTCAAGTTATTATGCACTTAAAGTGTGGGTGCAGAAACCCTTCCAAAACTCTATGGTCAGTTGACCAAATTTAGTTTTATTTCTTTCCTGTCTTTTCATGAGTGCTCAACACGGTGTACGAATATAAAAACACAAATTCAATTTAATATATAAAATAAAGGGCCTAATCATAAGGTTGTTTATGACAAAAGTTAATTTTAACAGACATCATAAAACAAAAAACAGAAAATCAAAAAACAATAGCTGAAATGGGTTTTTATGGGCCTATTTCAATGAGGTCATAATCCTGCTGACATGGAACACACTTGTGACTTGTCAGGAGTCTGATGTATATACAGTACCTCCTGGTCATTTAGGAGAACTGCTTCTTACAGATACATAGAAAATGGAAACCACCACTTATTCTTTTTAAATAAATATTCTTATGTTCTGCAATTTCCACACAAAGCTCAACACTGATAACCAGGTTGGGTCAGAAACCTTGAAGGTAAGTTCCACTCTTGCTAACTGCCAGTGTTTCTTTTGTAACACCAGATTTTCATAGCTTTACATTACTTCACTGTATATTTATGACAATGGTGCTACCTAAATTGGAAAACAAAAAACAACCCAGGATCATTATGGGAACTTTCTATACTTCCAGCTGGAGCTCAAATATTAAGGAAGTGAGACAACCTTGAAAATGTGCTACTGTTTTTGCCTGCACAAAAATCTCTTTAAATAAAAAGAATATTCCACAATGGAGCAAGGCTGGAAAACTACATGGCGCCAGGTTGCCAAACATCAATAATTTGTCACCTGGCTTTTGTATCAAAGTCCAGGAGAAGGGCTCCTAGCAGTGCCTGGGAAGGAGAGAAGTCAGACTTGGGTGGGAAAGCAGCAGCTGTCCGTGGTCACAAGGGCAGGAGAAAAGCTCCGTCTGTGGTCAGATGAGCAAGCACTGCT
Source organism: Rhinatrema bivittatum (assembly GCF_901001135.1). Taxonomy (NCBI): domain Eukaryota; kingdom Metazoa; phylum Chordata; class Amphibia; order Gymnophiona; family Rhinatrematidae; genus Rhinatrema; species Rhinatrema bivittatum. Next base: position 531,913,085 of record NC_042615.1, on the reverse strand, counting down.
GGCAGCGGTGGGAGAGGAGCTGTTCAGGCCACAAAAGAGGATTCGAAGTGGTGAAAGGATGGGAAAAAGGCTGAGTGGGAGGATGAAAAAAAAAGGGCAATGAAGTTAACAAAAAGCAAAATATGCCAAACCCCCCCCCCCCCCCAAACCTTAAAACAAGAACAGGAATATTAGAAAAGGAAAAAAATTAAACTATAAAGAAATTACATTGTTTTTCCATAGCTCCTGGTTTCCAAATTCCCCCCCCTGCTTCTGCTGGTATTAAAAAACCCCTCTTAATATGCTGTGCTTCCGGTTTTTAGGTTAGGGATCAATTCTAATGCCACAAAAAATGTTTCAATTATTTTAGAGTTGTCACAATGCATTAAAATCCTGTGCACCTGCTGTCACATGAACAGACTCCAGCAGGAAGAGATAATTGCTACTCATGTACTGCTCACTGGGAGCGGGTTGGCAAAGGAGATGAGAAAGAAGCAGCAAACCCAGAGGCAGAGATTAAGGCATGGAATCATTTTATCACCAATGTTCATAAATGGTTTTTGAGAAAATGGGTATTGCATCAGTTTTCAATTTGGAAAGCTGGTGAGCTTTGATCGGGTCTTGTTGCACTTGAACATAGCTGGATCTATAAACTTAATACTGTTGCACAATACGGCTTGAATTCAGATCTAGATTTCAGTGTATTTTTAGGATGATTGATTTATTATTTTTTCTATGCTGTTGATTGATTTTTTTTAAAATTCTTTTAGAGACTATCTTTTTATACTCTTTTTAAGTCATCAGGACCCCACATTGACGTGATCACGTCTGTAGATGGCATATGGCATTTATAAGAACTCTATCTTCTCCCGTGGTTTTCTGTTTCGGGTGCTGGGAGACTTCAAGTACAAGTCTGCTAAAGCATACTCACACAACCAATGGTTTTACAGATGGAGGCTTCTTGCCTTTCAACCTTGTTCAACATTTATACGAAACGGATCTTTTTCACGAGCTGGTTGTCACTGCATATATTTTTGCAGATGGCATCCAATTTCTGGTGCCTTTTGATTTAAGCATAGCTGCAACTGTTGATCTGGTAAAGATCTCTCGTTGGATGAATGCTAGTAATTTGGTTTTGAATAAGTCCAAAACCAAAATTCTTGGAATAGGGAGGTGGTTCGACAGCTTGGAGAGCTGGATGGTTCGACCTGTATTGGATGGCTGCATTATAGAGATTTTGGACAGTGTTCAAAGTTTTGGGGTCACATTTGGTACCATACATTTCTTAGGTGGCTCAGTGTGCCTACTTGCAATTATGAATGGTTAGGCCACTGAAGCCCTATTTGGATGATTATGTTTTCTGGACAGTGGTTTCATCTTTAATTCTTGGGGCATTGGATTATTGTAATGTTTTGATACTAGGAATGCAGATTTCTGTGAGCAAAAAGCTCCAACTTATTCAAAATAGTGTGGCTATGCGGGAAGAGTAGAAATGAGAGTGCTGCTCTATTGTTAGTTCACCTCCACTGGTTACTGAGAGAATAAAGTTTAAAATTACTAACAGTGGTTTTTCGCTGTTTGCAGAGTAATGGCCCAAAATACTTGTAAGATAAGTTGGAATGATATGTACTAGGTCAGGCCTTGTAGTTTTTGTAGAGTTTTCAATTGAGATATGGATTTCGGTTACAGCATTTTAGCAAAAGAGCTTTTACTAGTATAGCGCCACAACTATAGAATGTGTGTTACCCATTGCAGTGTGGTCAGAATTAAACTATCAAAAATTCAAGAAACATGTTAAAACTTTCCTTTCCCCATGCTTGAGTGGGTAGGGTTTAGCAGTGAAGAGGGTTAGTGGGGGTTTTTTTTTGTTTGTTTTTATATTTTTATGGATTTTTTCTTGTAAACTATGATAATTTTGATTAGGTGTGGTATATACATTTTGACCCTATACCATGATTACAATCTCTGAAATATGCTCGACAGCATAAAGGGGGCCTTCAGAAACCATGGAATCAGCTTTATTGACCATTACCCCAAAAGATCTTCATAACATGGGACTTTTTATCAAGCCCATGGCTGCTTATGCTGCTGCTACTCCTGCTGACTTGCGATTGAGTTCTCGTTTGTCAAGCTGCTGGACTTGATGGTTTATATTTTCTCAGGTTTGCTGCTTGCACTACTGTTTCTGCTTATCAAGTCCAGAGCAATGCCAGAGGCACTGGGTGCCAGCAATGTGCCGCCTCAGTCGCACACATGAAGGAGCGTGACTAGGGAACATGCTCCTTTGTTTGAAGTTTTGAACCAGATCCAATTTCGGGTTTGGAGTATTTTTTTTCCTTGATAATGTGTTTTTGCTAGTGCTACCCATTGTGGGTTTTTATTTTTGGTGCTTCTTTTTTCTGGGTGCCAGTCTACAGCCTTCTTGCCATTTACAAGCGATTTCTATTTCTATGGGATGTGTGAGCTGTCTGCCTCCACGAAGGAATTATTCCTATTGTCATTGGACAAGGTACATCTGGCCAGCTAGGCCATATTCGGCCAGTCTGTCAGAGATTTTCTCTCTATTGAGATCCCTTGCGTCCCTCTTCTGTCTAATTAATTCCCGCTCTGATCATCAGTCTCTGTTACTAGTGAATAAGCAGGCTATTCAGGAAAAGATACCAGTACTCACTGATCTGCTATATGATAAAGCTCCTGATGTGTTATGCATTACTGAATCATGGCTGTAACCAACAACACTGTTCTGTTAAACCAACTTTGCATTGCAAACTATGTTGTCTTCTCCAAACTTCAAGGGAAAAAAAAAAAAAGAAGAGGGGAAGAAGACAGCTTGTGGTTTCCAAGTCTTCCCTGCAGCTGACCATGGTGCAGATGGAGGACTCTGCTCCATCAGAACTTCTCTCTTTAGTATCTTCACTGAACTGGGGCTTATGTTTAGTTTATGTCTCTCCTGGCTGGATGTCTTTGCATCTCTGTTTTTGTGGACAGCCTCTTGCTATCCCAAACTGATCTTAGCAACACTATTATCCTGGGGGATTTTAATCTACAGGTCGATGCTTCCCCTTCGTCTGCTATTTTAGAGAATTTATATCTGTGATGCATTCTCTAGATTGGTCCCAACTCATTCACTTGCCCACACACAAGAAAGAGCACACTCTCAACCTAGTTTTTATTTGTAATAACTGGCTGTCAATTTGTGTCCTGCTCAATTTGGCAAGCTGAACTTTCCTTTCATAAAGTTATTCCTCTCTATATGATCCTCTGGAGGCCACCGACTGAGGCTGACCAGTTACGCTCTCTGTGGTCTCCTACTTTGGCCAATGTTTCAACACATGATGATAACAGTCGAATGGGGAGCTGGCAGAGGTCACTGTATTTTTCCCTGGACTCTCTGGGCCCAGTAAAGCCACTCCTGGTGAGGCACCAGAAATCTGCTCCTTGGTATTCTTCAGCACTCAGGACTTTAAAAGCATGGTCTGTGAGCTGCTGAACGTTGTTGGCGCAGGAAAAAAGTCTGGAAGATAATTTTGCTATCAGTCTGAGCTAAAAATCTACAGTCTATTGATCAAACCAAATGCTTGTGGTTCTCTACCCAGATTTGGTTGTCTGAATTGAGAACGCTCTTCCTTTGAAGAATGTGAGCGAAAATTGTTAAAGCATACTTGATCGCTCTCAGTTCTTGGAAGTTGATTTAAATTGCTTTTCTAGAGATGGCAGAATCTTGAGTTCGAAAGGGGTATGTATGGGTCCCCCCCAAACCCTTTTGGAGGCATCTATTGCCTATGTTACTTAGTGAGGGCATAGATGTAGTGGTGCTCCTTCATGAAGAATGAAGGGGGGTCTAGCCACCAGCACAATTCCTGTCATTTCTTTCAAGGTCTCCACATTGCTGAGTTTGCCGGCCTCATTTGTGCTGCATACGAAAGCAAGTTAGTGAAACTACGTGAAATGTCACTGCAATGAGGCCGAGAACAACCAGCAGCAACCTGACCATTGATTGATCTGGTGTTCAGTCTGTGTGCAAGGGACCTGAGAGTGTTCACCTGATCTGACAGAAAAGCTCTCTCCTGCAGAGAATCTATTCAATGAATTTGATCTTCTGGGAGTGAATTAGAATTGATTTTTTGAAATTCACCAGGAACCCTGATGATGTTAGGAGTTTAGATTTTTTGCAGGGAGGTAAGTACACCTTCCTGGGCATTCACTGTCACAAGTCAGACTTATAGATAAGGAAAGGCTCAGATGCTGTCACCAAAGATGCTCTAACAGTACATTGAGGCACACAGTGAAGACCCTGGGGGAGCACTCTGAACTGAGAGTGTTTCAATGCATGGAATGCACGTACCTTTCCTACTTGTTTTAAAAACATGTGTGCATATATTGTATTTCACATACAAAAGTAGATAGAATACAACTTACTTGTGTATATTGGGATTTACGTGCTCAAGGAAATTACCAGTTTTACCAGTATGGTAACCAGCTTACCTAGTCCTTTTCCAGATCAAGAGCCTCCTGGATCTTTAGCCAGAATGCCCTCCACTTTACCCAGACCTCCCACCAGACCAACAGTACATAACAAACATGTTTAATATCACTTACACCACATAATTAGCAAGTGTAAAAATACACAAGTTGGCAAATGATGGCAAATCTCTTAAAATAGCAGCTTGTGCGCGAGTGTGGACCCTGCCCTGAACGCTCCTAAACCACCCTCTTTTTCAGGCACGTATATGTGTGCATGAAAGTGAATGAACGTGTATATTTTTTATCTCTCTCTTTTTTTTTATAAATAAAATATGGAATATGTGAGTACAGGCTACTTATACCTAAATTTTTGAAAATTCATCCGAGAATTGTTAAAAAAATTTTTTTAAATAAAAAAATGAGCTTGATTAACAGTTTGGTCACTTCTCCTGGCTCAGGCCAAAGTCCATCAAGTCCAGGGTTCTGTCTCCAACAGTGGTCAGTCTGTGTCTCAAGTACCTGGCAGATCCCAATAGCTCATATTTCTTGTATCTCACTTCCAGGGATAAGCACTGGCTCTCTCAATTTTATCTGGCAAATAACTATTTATGGACTTTTCCTTCAGGAACTGTGTCCAATCCTCACTGAGCTCCACTAGGTTAGTTGCCTTGACCAAGCCCTCTGGCAACAGATTCCATAGCTTTATTGTGCACTGATACTTCCTACAATTTGTTCTAAATCTGCTGACTGCTAGTTTTCTGTGTCCCTTAGTGTTATTTTAGGGGTCAATAACTTTTCCTTTTCATCTGTTCCACTTCACTCATGATGTTATAAATCTCAATCATATCTCCTCAGTCAGTCATCTCTTTTCTAAGCTAAAAGAGCCCTAATCAGTTTAGCTTTTCTCCATAAGAAACTTTTCCACCCCTCCCCCCTTTATCAATTTTGTCACCCTTCTTTGCACCTTTTCTATATCCACTATGTCTTTTTTGAGATGGGGGGGGGGGGTTCAATCAGAACTGCACACAGTGGGAGCACTGAGAGGAGAGGATCACCTTGCTGGTGGCTGAAAGGAATCAGTAAGGTTTTGCTTGGGACATTGTCTTTTTTAAAAGTATTGGGGCAAAGTTAACTACTGGTAATATTATTTAGTGTGTTTGTGCTTTTAATAGTCAGTAAGGCAGCAAATAAACAGAAGTTAGACTGTTTGTATTTTTAAATAGTCAATCAGTAAGGCAGCTAGTAAGCAGTAGTTAGTGTGTTTATTTTTAAACGTCTGTAAGGCAGCTAGTAAGCAGAACTGAGTGCTTGTATTTAAAAAAAATAAAAAAAAGTAGCCAGAAGCTAAAAATAAGCTAGGAGCAGTGTATACTAAGTAAAAAGGTTCAAAAGTTCAGTTCAGTTACTCACCTTGGAAAAGTGTTGAGGTAGTCTGATTTGGTTTGATTAGGAACCAACATTTGTTAATCAAGAGAGCAATGAGTCACTCTGGCTGACTAACTGAAGTTAGACTGTTTGGATTTCCCAACCCTCCCACCCCTCGCTCATCCTTTAATTTATAGGAAGGTGCCATTTTAAAAAAAAAAAACCCAAAACACCTTATTGAGAGTTTGATCATTCCCGTGTAGGCCACCTACCAGACATATAGTGAATTCACTAATACATTTAAAGGACATTAATTATTTATTTATTTATTTATTTATGGTTTTTTTATACCGGCATTCATGAACTCGTTCACATCATGTCGGTTTACAGAAAACAGGGGTGCGGATAATACAACCAAAAAACATAAATAACGTGATGAAGAGAAGCAGTTACAATTAACAAGGGCTAATGAACTGGGAATGTAAGAAATAGAAAGAGATAGAGGAGAATAATTATGTACAAAAGTTCAATATAAATATGGTGTCTCATATGTACAGTCTCTGAGTAGAGAGTTTGTTTATGGTGCATATTAGGTAGAGTTCGAGAAGGCTTGCCTGAAAAGCCATGTCTTGAGTCTTTTCCTAAAGGTTAGGAGACATGGTTCGTTTCTGAGTTCTGGAGGGATGGAGTTCCATAACTGTGGGCCTGCGGTGGAAAGGGCTCGGTCTCTTAAGGTGCTGTGATTAGTGGTTTTCGTGGGTGGAACAATGAGGCATCCTCTGTAGGCTTCCCTGGTCGGTCTTGTGGATTTGTGGAAGCGGGGAGGAATTTGTAGATCGATTGTGGTATGTTGGTGAATGATTTTGTATATCAAGGTGATGGATTTATAAATGACTCTGAAATGAATTGGTAACCAGTGGAGGTCTTGTAGCACTGGGGAGATATGGTCTCTTTTCTTAGTGTTTGTCAGTAGACGGGCTGCTGCGTTTTGGACCATTTGGAGCGGTTTTGTGTATGAGGAGGGGAGGCCAAGTAAAGTGGAGCAGCAGTAGTCCAATTTTGAGAAAATGAGGGCTTGGAGGATGGTTCTGAAGTCTTTGGCATGGAAGAGTGGTCTTATCCTTTTTAAAACTTGCAGTTTATAGAAACAGGCTTTGGTGGTTTTATTGATGTGGGCTTTGAAGTTTAGTTTATTGTCGATTAGCACACCTAGATCTCTTACATGAGTGGTTTGTAGGTTGTTTGGCAGAGAGGTTGTGAGATTGTTATCAGGAGTTATGAGTAATACTTCAGTTTTGGCGGAGTTTAGTACCAGATTGAGGCTGTTGAGGAGGTTTTTGATTTCTAGGTGACAGGATTCCCAGTATTCAAGGGTTTTTGAGTATGATTCTTTGATGGGGATCAGGATCTGGATGTCATCTGCATAGAGAAAGTGTATTAACTTGAGGTTGATGAGGAGTTGACATAGTGGTAGGAGGTAAATATTAAAGAGTGTAGGGGATAAAGAGGAACCTTGTGGGACTCCGATGGTCGAGTTGTGGCGTGATGATTCTTTATTCTGGATTTTTACCTTGTAGCCTCTGTTGGTTAGGAACGATTTGAACCAGGAGAGCGCTAAACCAGAGATTCCTATCGCAGCTAGCAGTTTGATGAGGATAGCGTGATTTACGGTATCGAAAGCTGCTGAGAGGTCCAAAAGGATCAATAGAAAGGATTGACCTTTGTCTGTACCTAAGATGAGTAGGTCTGTTAGGGAGGTGAGTAGGGATTCTGTGCCCCTATTTTTGCGGAATCCATGCTGTGAGGCGGATAGAATTTTGTTGTCTTCGATGAAGTCCGATAGTTGGGCGTTCACAAGCCTTTCCATAATCTTAGCTATGATAGGGAGATTAGCTATTGGACGGTAGTTGTTGGGGTCTTTTAGGTCCAGGTTGGGTTTTTTTAAAAGAGGTTTGAGTGAGGCTTGTTTGAGGTCTTCTGGGAAGGAACCTTGGGATAGCGAGCAGTTGATGATGTCTGCTAATGTTTTGGATATGGTGTCTGGTATTGAGAGGAGAAGTTTTGAGGGAATATGGTCCGCTGGGTGCGAAGATGGTTTCATTCTTTTAAGGATGGTTTGGATTTCGGAAGACGAAGTGGGTTCAAACATTTCAAGATGAATGTTTTTGATGTGAGGCATTAGGGCTGGAGTTAGAGGGATGATATTGGAGGGAAGTTGAGTAAGAAGATTTGTGATTTTGTTTTGAAAGAAGATGGCGAGTTCATCTGCTTTAGCTTGAGCTTGGTTACTAGGGCATTCTGGTGAGGGTACTTGGGTTAGGGAGGAAACATAGGAGAATAGAGCTTTTTCATCAAAGACTAAGTTGTGGATTTTGGAGGCAAAAAAGTCTCTTTTTGATTTGGAGGTGCTGGCCTTGTATTGTTGTAGCGAGCGTTTGTAGGCTGAGAGTGTGCTAGCAGTAGGACTTTTCCGCCAGTTGGATTCCATTTGTCTTAATTTTTGTTTTAGCCTTCTAAGATCGTCGGTGAACCATGGTTGTTTTTTGGAGGCGTCTGGGTGGGATTTTTTTTGTTGTTAGAGGGCAGAGCTTATTGGCTATGGATTCTGTGATGGAGTTCCATGATCGTAAGGCCGTATTGGGATCGGTGAGAACAATAGCGGGAAGGTGTTTGGTCAGCTGATTGGTGAGGTCGTCGGGGTGACAAGGTTTCCTGTAATTAAAGGAGGGAGTAGGTGGATGAGGAGCAGTAGATTTTTCCAATGCGAATGAGGTAGAAATCAGGGAGTGATCCGACCAGGGTATCTTCGTATTTTTTGGTGGGGAAGACGATTTTATGCCTTTGTTGATAAAGATCAGGTCCAACGTATGTCCTGCTTTATGTGTCGGGTTATTGACTATTTGGGTAAAGCCCATCGCTGAGAATGCTAGAAGGAGAGTTTGGCAGCTAGTTGAGAGAGCTGAGTTATCCATGTGGAGATTGAAATCTCCTAGTATTATTGCTGGGGCGTCCAGGTTTAGGAAGGTTGTGGTTATTTCGATGATGGGTGAGACGTCGGCTTCTAAGAGTCCTGGGGGGGCATAGATGAGAAGTATTTGAAGTTGGTGTGATGTGAAGAATCCAATTTCAAGTTTGGTATCGGAGTGGATCGGATGTTGTGAGAATTTGAGGTCTTTTTTAGTTGCAAGTAGGATTCCTCCTCCCCTCTTTTTCAGTCTAGGCAGGGAGAAGATGTCGTAGGTTAGCGTCGGTAGTTGGTTTAATATTGCAGTATCTGACACATTCCTACTCCCATAGCAACCTAAAACTTAAGTGGCAACTGAACAAATTTGAGATGAAGACAGCAGTCCAGCAGCATGAGGGGGGGCCTCCCAGTCTTTTGCATAGAGTGTCACGTGTATGATTTTTTACCTGCCAGTGAGAAATTGTACATGTGCATGCGATGCAAAGAGCTCCTGGCTCTCAGAGAACGAGTCCGATCTCTGGAGGCTAGAGTGGCAGACCTGGAGGAGCTGAGGCAGACAGAGAGCTATATAGATGAGACCTTCAGGGACATAGTAGCCAACTCACAACTTCAGACTGACAGCCCTGGTGCTGCCTTAGAGGAAGAAGGTCTCATGATAAATACAGCTGTCTTTTGATTTGAATGTACAATTTGTTACAAATGTAAACCGGAGTGAAGGCCAACACCAATACTTCGGTATATAAAAACTTACAAATAAATAAAATAAATAAATGATGGGAGAGCATCAATCTGATGCAGCAGGAAAGGATCCTGTAGCAAGGACCTGCTCTCCATGTGATGCATTGTCCTTTCGCACCGAGAATATCTCCCCAAGACCTACTGCCCAGGAGGGAAGGGTTAGGTCGGCCGTCATAGTTGGTGATTCGATTATTAGGAATGTAGACAGCTGGGTGGCTGGTGGGCATGAGGATCGCCTGGTAACAAGCCTACCTGGTGCGAAGGTGGCGGACATCACGCTTCACCTAGATAGGATTCTAGACAGTGCTGGGGAGGAGTCGGCTGTCGTGGTACATGTGGGCACCAACGACATAAGAAAATGTGGGAGGGAGGTTCTGGAAGCCAAATTTAGACTCTTAGGTAGAAAGCTTAAATCCAGAACCTCCAGGGTAGCATTCTCTGAAATGCTCCCTGTTCCACGCGCAGGTCACCAGAGGCAGGCAGAGCTCCGGAGTCTCAATGTGTGGATGAGAAGATGGTGCAAAGAAGAGGGATTCAGTTTTGTTAGGAACTGGGGACTCTTTGGGGGAAGGGGGAGTCTCTTCCGAAGGGATGGGCAACACCTTAACCAGGGTGGAACCAGACTGCTGGCACTAACTTTTAAAAAGGAGAAAGAGCAGCTTTTAAACTAGAACAAAGGGGAAAGCAGACAGTCACTCAACAGCACATGGTTTGGAGAGAGGCATCTTCAAAGGATACTAATGATGCATTAGAATTAGGGCATCCCGACAGTGAGGTTCCAATTATAAGAAAAGTAGTCCAAGTGCCTGTAACTAAAAACTCAGCTAAGCTAAAAAATTCTAACTTATCCCTATCAATTAAAAAGCAAAATGAAAATACAAACAAAATACAAACTTTGAAATGTTTGTATGCTAGTGCCAGAAGTCTAAGAAGTAAAATGGAGAGATTACCTACCTGATAATCTCGTTTTCCTTAGTGTAGGCAGATGGACTCATTACAAATGGGTATAGTGTGCTCGTGCTAGCAGCTGGAGACGGATCTGACGTCAGCACGTGGTACATATACCCCTGCAGGAAGTGCAGCAGCTCAGTAATCTTCCTTGCAAAAGCTTCATAGATATATGTGTGACTGACCGATTGATTAACCAAACATGATTAACCTGACCGATTGATAGTAGCTGGAGACCGCCAGTGTTCTCAACCGGAAGGCGTCGACATCCGGCAGGGTGGATGCCCTATGTAAGAAAACATGGCTTACCTTGAATCGGTGAAACCCCATGTATATCGGCAGCTGGGCGGGATGCCGAGTCCATCTGCCTACACTAAGGAAAACGAGATTATCAGGTAAGTAATCTCTCCATTTCCTAGTGTGTAGCAGATGGACTCATTACAAATGGGATGTACAAAAGCTACTCCCGGACTGGGCGGGAGGCTGCCCGAGGTCCGTGTAGGATTGCCCTCGCAAATGCTGTATCCTCCCTGGCCTGGACGTCCAGACGGTAGAATCTGGGGAAGGTATGGAGGGAGGACCAATTTGCCGCTTTACATATCTCTGCAGGCGACAGCATCCTAGTTTCTGCCCAGGAGGCCGCTTGGGCTCTGGTAGAGTGAGCCTTGACCCGTAGAGGTGGTGGTTTTCCCGCTTCTACGTAGGCCTCCTTGATAACTTCCTTGATCCAGCGAGCAATAGTTGCCCGTGAGGCCGCTTCTCCTTGCTTCTTCCCACTGTGAAGGATGAACAAGTGGTCCGTCTTTCGTACTGCTTCAGACATTTCCAGGTATCTGGACAGCAGCCTGCCGATGTAGAGATGGCGCAGTATTCGACCTTCTTCCGACTTCTTCAAACCTTCCATGGTTGGCAAGGATATGGTTTGGTTGAGGTGGAAGTGTGAGACTACTTTGGGTAAGAAGGAAGGAACCGTGCGAAGATAGATAGCCTCTGGAGTGATTCTGAGAAACGGATCACGGCAGGACAGCGCTTGTATCTCTGAGATGCGGCGTGCTGAGCATACGGCCAGCAAGAACACCATCTTCAAGGTTAACATACGGAGGGACAGGCCTCGGAGAGGTCTAAAAGCGGGTCCCGCTAGGAATTCCAAGACTAGGTTGAGGTTCCACAGGGGCACTGGCCACTTCAGTGGCGGGCGAATGTGTTTGACTCCTTTCAGGAAACGTGAAACGTCTGGGTGTGTGGCAATGCTGTTGCTGTCACTCCTGGGGCCGTAGCAGGATATAAAATCCAGCGTACTTTTGTTTGCGCCTGGTGCGCGAACAAAAGTACGCGATCGCGTATTTTTTAAAGATCTACCCCTATGTGTGTAAATGTTTAATTAAGAGCCTATATAAATGAGAGAAAAAGCATGTGTATATGTGAGCTATTTAGAGCCAGTGAGAGAGAGAGAGAAAAGAAGGTTGCAAGCAAATCATCCCTCCTCCTGCTAATTCAAAACAATCTCAAGGCATCTGGATATCAAACGTTCCCAGGTATGCAGAGCAAGCATTTTTGTATCCTTATTTTTCATTATTGGGCCTTTGTGCCTATTTTGAAATATTTTATTGGTATCTAGACATTTTTTATATGTTTTAATTATTGGATATTCCATTCATCAGCTGTTTCGAAATAATCAGTTCTTTTTGTTAGTATGGTTTTACTGCTATTGATTTTTAATTTCTTGATTTGTTTTATAAGGACTGGTGATGTTTCTCTTTTTCCTTTGTTACACTGCATACAGATACCCTGACTTGTTGCAGTTTCTAATTTAGTTTTTGTCTGCATGCTTCTAGTTATGCATTTTGGTCTCTTTATTCTTTGTTAGGTGAGGGTCAGCATATGTGATTCAGGCGAGGTTTTCTGCTGGCGTGTAGTTTCCATGTAGGGCTCTGAAGCAGCCTGGCTTGCTCCGTTTTCCTAATAGGAGGTGTATTGATGTCTTAAGGCCTGGTGTAATATTTTCAGTGTTGCCTTTTCTTAAGTAAGGTGTTTACTGTTCGAGTACTGGAAATTGGTGCTGTTTTGGTGTGGGATATTTACTATTTATGCAATTTCTGTTCAGACAGAATACGTATCTTTTCCTTGTGAAATTTTAACAATAAAAATAATACTGGGCCTTTATGGTTTTTTTTATTTCCACCGTGAATTGTAATGAGCAGTGTGTCATACATGTGAGCGTGGTCTGTCAGGTGTGGCATGATGGGAAAAAGGTTGAGAACCACTGCTTTAATCCATCAATCTGATTTATTATATCCTCCAGTTCCACAGTGATTTTGTTTAGTCACTCAGAGTCATCACCACCAAAAAGTGTTTCTCTTGTGGGTATGACCCTGATATTTTCCTTAGTGAAAACAAAGAATTCATTTATCCTCCCCTTGTCACAACTTTTACCCCTCAGTCACCTAGTGGTCCACCTGAATCCCTCACAGGCTTTCTGCTTCAAATGTACTTGAAAGTTTTTATTATTTGTGTTCACTTCTATGGCAAGTTTCTTTTCAAATTCTAATATCTTCTAATTATTATTTTTTTACATCTGACTTGCCAGTGCTTTATTTTTTTCCTATGTTCCTCATGTGGGTCTGCTTTCTATTTTATGACCACCACCCCTTTTGGTTTTAGTTGCCTCTTTCAACTCACTGTTAAACTATGCTTGCGGTCATTTGGTTTTCATTCAACCTTTTTTAATGCATGGAATACATTTCATCTATGCCTCAAGGATGGTAATTTTAAGCAATGACCATGCCTCCTACAAATTTGTGACCTTGTGAATTGTTCCTGTTAGTTTTTCTTCTAACAAATTTCCTCTTTTTATCACAGTCACACGTTTTAATAACTAAATGCTGCTGATGTAGTTTTCCTTAGTATTAGCCCTCCAGTGATTATACCAGTTGTAATTACATTATGATCACTGTTGCCAAGAGGATCCACCACCTTGCACCAGGTCTCTGAGTTCCACTGAGAAATAGATCTAAGACAGTTTCCCCTCTCGCTGGCTCTACGACCACTGCTGCATGAAGCAGTGATTGATGACATCTAGAACCTTTACTTCCCTTGTACATCACGATGTGATATTTACCTAATCAATATTCAGATAACTGAAGTCTCCCATTATTGTATTGCCCATTTTACTAGCCAATCTAATCTTTGTTAGCATTTCACAGTCTGTTTCCTCATACTGGCCAAGCAGGTGGTAATTTATTCTCACTACTATACTTTTCCCTTTTACTCTTGGAATTACTAAAATATAAGGATTCCAGAGTGTAGTTGGTTTTCTGCAAAACTTATCCTGCTTTAATATACTATATGTTACATATAGTGCCACCCTTCCACCGATTTTATCTGCCCTGTTATGCCGATAGTACCCTGGTATCACAGTGTCCCTTTCCTTCCACCAGGCCTCCGAGATGCCAATTATGCCTATTATTTTAGTGCCATGCATTCTAACTCTCCAGTCTTATTTTTCAGACTTCTGGCATTAGCATACAGAGATTTCAAAATAGGTCTACTTGTATTTCTATTTTTATATGTACACACAGCCTACTTATTATTAGAGGATACAAGCAGTTTGGAGTAATTTGTATCTGTGTGCTCTTTATTTAAATACATCAGGGAGTTTTCAGCTTTTATAGCCACCTCATGGGATAAGGGTGACTTGAGGAGCAATCTAAAAAAGTATTTCTTTACAGAAAGGATGTTGGATGGATGAACAGCCTCCCAGTCTAATGGTGGGGGATAGTATATGAATTCAGAAAAGCATGGGACAAACATTGGGAATCCCTGAAGGAGTGGTATGGATTATATGCAGAGCTGAGTAATGTGAGGACGGGCAGACTAGATAGGTAGTACAGTCTCTCTGCCACCATACTTTTAGCTTTCTATGTTAGGATGTCTTGGGTACTACTTCCAAGCAACCTAAATTGCCCACTGTCTGAGACAGGATGCTGGGCTTTGAAAATTACCTCCAGAGAGGGCATTTTTCCAAAGCTATTTAACAGAGTAAATAATTGTCTACCCTTTCCTCGGATAAAAGTTTGCACGAGATCAACACCACATGCACGTTTACCTGTAGGAATTGCAGGTGGATTGCGGTTGGAGGGGAAGGCCCAACCCCCATCTTTCACAAGGTCCTCCCTGCACTTCTTCTCAATCAGCTTATGTTTTAACTACTTTTGTGTCGTCTGCAAGTTTGATCACCTTGATTATTACTCCCTTTTCTAGATCATTAATGAATATGTGAAACACCATAAGTTGCCCTGGGGCACTCCACTATTCATCTCTAGCCTTCTGGAAAAGTTACCATTTAGTCCTACCCTGGCGTCTATCTTTTTAACCAAATTATTATTCCGCATAAGAAATGGCCTCCTATTCCTAGCCTATCTTCTTCCTACCATAACCTAAAAAGGAGAGCATCTCTCTAATCTAGCTGGTTTGAAAAGGTATATTCACTGCTCTTATTGTGGGCCACTTATTTGTGAAATTATGAGAAACTGGGGTGGTTTTTGTTTTTTTGTAGTGCAATCAATCCATCAATATATTTCTCAGAAAATATAAAGACCATAGAGCTTTCCCAACTTACTAATGAACAGCATCCCAGAATTACACAAAGGGGCAGGCCTGAATTTGCAACAGTCACCTTGTGCATTCTTAAAGGTTGTATTATATTCACAGAGACAGGGAAATATACAAAATAAATGCTTTGCTTCATATGCTGCTCTCTCCCTCTCACAGCTGGAAGAAAGAAAGGCTGACCAGATAAAAATAAAAGGCATTTGGGAGAGAGATTCCTGGCTCCCAGCACTGCAAGTCTCATGGCCATGAAACCAGCATGACCTTTTAAAATCTGGGACTCGGCACTTACCGAAGGGTCCATCTGATCATTTGTCACTCCTCGCAGGACTATCTTTAGTGGATGCTTCATAAAAGGGGCCAAGCAGAGCAAACTCTCCAGATAATAGCCAATTGCACGCTCTGGACTGCAGTCATGTTCCAGCGAGCCCCCAAACAGCAGGCCTGGTTGGTAATACAAGGTGGTGCCTTAAACAAAAACATTTAAAAAAATAAAAATCAGAATCCATGAACACAGCACAGGACAGAAAATGCCTAAAAAGGAAATATCTCCTATACTGTGGCAGATTTACACTCCCAGCTGCCCTTAGACAACTGTGACAACCAGCCACTGCCCTTCCCACCCCTGTTTCACTTAGAGCTGTACAGCTTTTGCAAAATTCAGCTGCATGGCTTATATTTGGGGGGACAGCGATACGATCATGTTACGCCCTGGCTCAAGGAATTTCATTGGCTTCCTGTGAAGTTCAGGTCAAGGATTAAGTTACTTTCACTTGTTTTTAAAGGTAGTGAAACATAAAAGTCCTGCTTATTTAGCTGATCTTTTGCAATCTCATATCCCTAGACGTAATTTACGTTCTGCTGATAAGAACTTGTTGGTGGTTCCTTCCATCAAATTAGCACTACTGCAAGAACCATGTAGTAGGCAATTTCTGATCGCTGGGCCTACCCTGTGGAATGTCTTACCTGGAACCTTGTGAGATTCTGAAGACAAATTCATTTCAAAAGCATCTTAAGGCATGCCTGTTTACCCAGGCGTTTCCTTAATACGTGTTCTTTTTTCCAGTTTTAATGTATCCTATGTATTATTTGTATTTTTATTTTCATTATTTTGTGTTAACATTATATTTAATTGCTATATGTATTTTGTATTTTTAAAGATGTTTTATATTATAATCCATTTAGCACATGTTATAAACAGAATAGAAATACTTTTAATAAATAAATACAAATTTTAAAGATAAAATCAAAACTGGGTGTTACTTGACCCTCAAGTGTCCTAGAGGTAGAGTATACCTTTCAGGGCTGCATATTTTTTTTACAAAGCGGGCACAGACAGCATTGCTCTCACTTACAAGCAGCAAACCTCTGTTTTTATACAGCACTGCAAGGCAGAGCCCTCTCATTGCTCTTATGCCTCGCCTAGGCTTCTTTACAACTGGCATGCTGCTTCTTCCCGTCCCAATCCAGAAGCGGCCCAAGAAAGAAGAGGCTTGTGAGGTTGTCCGTGGACATCATCCCACTGGCGATGAAGAAAAGCTGAAGCTCATGATGCAGCCAGTGGACCCCATCCCACCAGTGATGAAAAACATAAGGTTACCCATGATTGACCCAGCCAAGTGCAGAAGAGGGAGTCCATTCTGCTGCTGCTCCTCCTGTGCTTATCTCATGACGCATGAGATCAGCATAGAGGAGGTGCTAACTCCGCAAATTTTGAATACCATGTGGTTGGCACCAGAAGAACAGCATCTGAATGGATCTTGTATTTTCATCAAGGAGGCATGAGAAACAGCAGCAGAGGAGTAAGACAGGCTCTGGTAGGGCTGCTGGTGAAATAAGGGAGCCTGCCTGGGTTGCTTGAGCGTGAGAGAGCGAGAGAGAACGCGCACACATAGGAGTCTGCCTAATGTGTATGTGTGTATCAGCAGATCCCAACCTGCCAGCAGCCGAAGTGAAGAAGACAGCCAGGGCTACTGGCAAATCCCAACCAAAAGAAAGAAAAGGCTGGAAACACCCAGGTGTGTGAGATAAAGGGAACATGTATGTTAACATATGTTTGTAGATTATGGCAATTTCAATCAATCAATTTATATTTTGTTCTTGGGCACTTCAAAGTGAATTACATTCAGGTACTGAAGGTATTTCTCTCCAGAGGGCTTACAATTTATATTTTGTACGCCGAGGCAATGGAGAGTAGAGTAAAGTGACTCGCTCAAGGTCACAATAAGTGGCAGTGGAATTTGAACCTTAGCTTCTCTTTTTTGTAGCACACAGTGCTAACCACTGTGCACCCCATCTCTCTAATCCATGACAATCTCAGAGTGATTGGAAATCAAAAGTTATCAGGTGGAATGAAGCAAATTTTTTTTTATTTACAGCAATTTCTTACCCACCCAATTACCGGACTTCTAGTCTGGGTGGTTTAAAATTTTACATACACAATACTAAAAAAACAAAAACAAAAAAAAAAAAAACCCCACACCCCTACAACTCCCCCAAAGGCATCCTGGAACAGATGAGCCTTCACCTGCTTACAAAAGATTTTATAATCCTATGATTGAAGGATTTCCAAAGGAAGCCCATTCCACAAAGAAGGGGCAACCCAGAAGAAAGCTCTATTCCTAGTGTACTGCAACCTAACTTTGGTGCTCCCTTTAACTGCTAATAAAAAAGCCCCCTCAGAACTCAATGATCAAGACGGAGAATATCAAGACACTTGTGCCTTTAAATAATCCTGCCCCTCCCCATGAATTGCCCGAGGAGCCAGAGATAAAATCTTAAATTTAACTCTGACAGGGAGCCGATGCAGGGACCTCAATACCCAAGTAATGTGGTCCTTTAAAAGGAGGCTCCGTCAGCAAATGAGCCGCACCATTCAACACCAATTGCAGCACCTTTACCGGACACTCAGGCAAGCCTATATATATAGGGCATTGCAATAATCAAAGGTCGAAAAAACAAATGCTTGGATCACCACTCTAAAATGTTCCTTATCTAAAATATATTTCAAGTGCCACAACTTACAAAGCTCAGAAATTACAGCCTGTACAACCGCAAGCAGCTGCCCCGTAGAAGATAAAACCCTGTCCATCACTACCCCAAGATTCAAGTGCTGTATTGAAATATTTTTGTTTGGGAAATTTTAAAAAATATGAGTTTTTAATTATGCAATCTTCTATTAGTCTGTTTTTGAAATTTTATTAGTATGTTTTTACTATTGTGATTATGTATTATACTTCTTGATTTTGCTTGATGATTGAGAAATGATGGTGGTAGTGTTTTTCCATTGTTACACTACATAGAGTGTCCGGCTTACTGTGGTTTCTAGTTCAGTTTTTGCCTGTATGTTTCTATTTATACTTTATGGTTGCTTTATTCTGCATTTGGTGAGGGTCTGTTCACATTCTGCATGTGTGACTAAAGTTAGGTATTCTCCTAATAGGAAATACATTGGTGTTTTAGGGCCTGGTATATTTGCAGTATTTTCTTTTCACAGGTCGGTTTGATACTGTGAGTGCTAGCAGTTAGGACTATTCAGCTTACTCATGGCTTTGAAGGTCAAGTACATACCTAACATGTTACAATAAGTCTAATACCATACGGGTTCCTTTTTCCAGGGATTTCTGGTTGGCACCAACAGCAATGCATGCAAATATGTGCTATTTTTACCTCAGAGTACTGTACTGTATGTTGATCTTTTTCATGTAAAATCTATTACAAATTCATAATTTTGTGTGTGTGTGGAGAGGGTAGGGGGAGGGTGTATGTAAAGCTACAAGGCTTGCCTAGGGCACTTAATATACCCTTGCACTGGCCAGGGGTTCTGGAGGAGGTGGCAGTTTTTAAAGTTTGTAATGCTAGAGGGAGCTGGGCTTTTTTTGGGAGGGTCCAGGACAGAGACTGAATAAATGGGGTGGGGCAGCACAGTAATTGTTCGCACAGGGCAGCAAAAAGGCTAACACCAACCCTGACTCCCTACAGTGCAACACTCACTCACTCAGGCAATTTAAATTCTGAAAGTTTAATCTGTGTGTACAGTGAACTCCCTGAAGGGATGCCAGAGGAAACCATGAGTGATTTGGAGAGTTCCAGGGTGAGTCATAGAACTTCTCTATTTTAGTGTCTTTTTTTTTTTTTTTTTAAATTTGTTTGCTGCAGATGGGACCTGGACGCCTGGCATAACAGCTCTGCTTAAGTTCAAAAGAAGGTTATGATAAAAGCAAGGCTGCTTCTACCGAGGTTGCTGAAAAAGGAAAAATGCCTCTTGGATCCTGGGGCAGTAGGAACGTGCTCATTTTGAAACCGAATCGGAAAATACAGCCAGAAGTCTCTAAACAAGCTAAAAAGGCACAGCCTTTGTTCTGCATTTTGTTAGGATAGGCAGTATGCTGCAATTAATTCTCTCTATCCTACCCTGTAAGCAACAACTTGCAAGCAAGTACTAGGTATGAATTCAGACAGAACACATCTAAAAAGTGTGAGAATGGAGAAAACTGGGAATTAGAAGGGGGTTTTATTAAGAAGCGGGGGATCAGTGGACAGGGAGAATGAGTAAGGCTAGAAACTTGGCTGTAAATTTAGGTATGATTGCAACATCCAATAAAGATGGAACGGTTGCCCAAGGTGTAAAGCCAATGACTTTTAGGCATACGGTATGGAAATGTTAACCTATTCAGAAATTTTGGAAGACAGATTACAATTTGGAGATAGTAGTCCACTGAATGTGTGCTGTATTAACGATACCTAATGCAGGCCCTGACATCATAAGGTGCGCTAGGCTCTGCGCACATCAGTATGCAGTTCCGTGCACAGGAACTGTACTCGTGACATAGCAAGGAGTTTTACACACAAATATTATGCATATAGATCAGCACTCCTCCACGCAAATCCTATGTTAATCAATGCAGTAGTTATGCCCCAGTGCAGAGAGGTATGTAAGGCTTACTCATGTTTTCTTAAACTAGACTTAACTCCTGGTCAGAGGTGGTTACTGGGGGCCGGTGTTAGTCTATAGGCCTGAATCTGGCCTTTGTGGCATCAGGGTCCTGTACACAGCATTTATGCACGTTAAACATGTGTTTTGTATGCACAACTTTTGTGCTCTTAATTCGTGTTTCTCTCCTAACTTTCAGGAGCACAGCTTTTGTGCACAAAAATGTTTTGTGCGCACAATTCATGCAAAACATTTTGAGTGCATAAGCCATGTTTTATGGTCTTAAATCATGGTTTGTGTGTATAAATCATATTTTATAAGCATAAACCATGGTGTATGTACATTAATGGAGAAATTACTTTCCTTCGTTTTCCTTAGCGTAGACAGATGGACTCAGGACCAATGGGTATAGTGTGCTCCTGATAGCAGATGGGAGACAGAGTCAGATTTCAAAGCTGACATCAGCCTACATAGACCCATGCAGAAAGCTCAGCTCTTCAGTATTCTCCTCGAAAAGCAATTGTGGATATATGTGTTGCATAAATAACTTGATTAACTTGGTTAACTTGATTAACTAGGACTGGTTCAACTGATTTCCAAATTGGAGACTGCCAGTGCACTCAACTGGATAACACACACACCCGGCAACTATGGGTGTCTTGGACTAGGGGTAATACCTGGCTTACCTGTGCTTGTCTTGTTCTCGGGGATAGTTACCCAAGGTTCTCGGATTCTAGGGCAGCCTTGGGCGGGATGCTGAGTCCATTTGTCTACACTAAGGAAAACAAAATTATCAGGTAAGTAATTTCTCCATTTCCTAGTGTGTAGCCAGATGGACTCAGGAACAATGGGGTGCACAAAAGCTACTCCCGAGCAGGGCGGGAGGCTGCCTGTGGCCCACTTAGTACTGCCTTTGCAAAGGTTGTGTCCTCCCGGGCCTGGACATCCAGGCGGTAGAACCTGGAGAAGGTATGTATGGAGGACCATGTCGCCGCTCGACAGATCTCAGTGGGCGACAGCATCTTGGTTTCTGCCCAGGACACTGTCTGGGCCCCTGTTGAATGGGCTTTGACTTGTAGAGGTGGTGGCTTCCCTGCCTCTACGTAGGCCGCCTTGATTACTTCTTTGATCCAGCAGGCTATGGTTGCCCGCGAGGCCGCTTCTCCCTGCTTCTTCCCGCTGTGAAGGACGAATAGCTGGTCCGTCTTTTGCACAGATTCCGATCTTTCCAGGTACGGGCTAGGAGTCTGCCGACATTTAGATGGTGAAGGAGGCGTGAGTCTTCAGAGTCCTTATGTTCGTCTGGGGATGGCAGCAAGATGGTTTAGTTTAGGTGAAACTGAGAAACCACTTTCGGTAGGAAGGAGGGGACAGTGCACAGCTGTATGGCTCCCGGTGTGAACCTGAGGAATAGTTCCAGACAGGATAGCGCTTGAAGTTCGGAGATGCGACGGGCTGAACATATTGCCACTAGGAATGCAGTCTTCAGGGTCAGGAGACGTAGTGACAGACCGCGTGTTGGCCTGAAGGAAGTTCCCGCTAGGAAGTCTAGTACTAGATTGAGATTCCATAGGGGCACCGGCCACTTTAATGGTGGTCGGATTTGTTTAACCCCTCTCAGGAAGCGGGAAACATCTGGATGGGCAGATAGACTGATGCCGTCATCTTTGGCTCTGAAGCAGGCCAGCGCGGCCACCTGAACCTTGAGGGAGTTGAGAGACAACCCCGTCTTCAAGCCGTCCTGCAGAAATTTCAGGATCAAGACGGCAAAAAGTCAAGCGGAATAGAGGATTGCCAAGGAGGTAAAGAGAGGTGACAAAACATTTTTCAGATACATCAGTGAAAAGAGAAAAGTTCAAAGTGGTATAGTGAAATTGAAAGGTGGAAAGGATCAATGTGTGGAGAGAGACGAAGAAATGGCAGAAATATTAAACAAATACTTCAGTTCTGTGTTCACTAAAGAGGACCCTGGAGAAGGACCGTCGCTAGTTAACAAGAAACTGGAGGGGAGTGGAGTAGATGTAACTCCATTTACAGTAGAAAATGTATGGGAAGAGCTGGAGAAACTGAAAGTGGACAAAGCCATGGGGCCTGATGAAGTTCATCCCAGGATACTGAGGGAGCTCAGAGATGTGCTGGCGGGTCCGTTGTGTGACCTGTTCAATAGATCCCTAGAAACGGGAGTGGTGCCGAGTGATTGGAGAAGAGCGGTGGTGGTATCGCTTCACAAGAGTGGGAACAGAGAAGAGGCTGGTAACTACAGACCAGTTAGCCTCACTTCAGTGGTGGGAAAAGTAATGGAGTCACTGTTGAAAGAGAGAATAGTGAACTATCTACAGTTGGGAGAATTGCTGGACCAGAGGTAGCATGGATTCACCAGGGGAAGATCCAGTCAGACAAATCTGATTGACTTTTTTGAATGGGTAACCAAGGAATTGGATCAAGGAAGAGCACTCAATGTCATCTACTTGGATTTCAGCAAAGCTTTTGATACAGTCCCGCACAGGAGACTGGTGAATAAAATGAGAAGCTTAGGAGTGAGTGCCGAGGTGGTGACCTGGATTGCAAACTGGGTAATGGACAGAAGACAATGTGTGATGGTAAATGGAACTCTCTCTGAAGAGAGAGCAGTTTTAAGCGGTGTACCGCAAGGATCGGTGTTGGGACCGGTCCTGTTCAATATCTGTGAGCGACATTGCGGACGGGATAGAAGGTAAGGTTTGTCTTTTAGCGGATGACACCAAGATCTGCAACAGAGTGGACACGCTGGAAGGAGTGGAGAGAATGAGACGGGATTTAAGGAAGCTGGAAGATATGGCAGCTGAGATTCAATGCCAAGAAGTGCAGAGTCATGCATATGGGGAGTGGAAATCCGAATGAACTGTATTCGATGGTGGGAGAAAGGCTGATGTGCACGGAGCAGGAGAGAGACCTTGGGGTGATAGTGTCTAATGATCTGAAGTCGGCGAAACAATGTGACAAGGCGATAGCTGAAGCCAGAAGAATGCTGGGCTGCATAGAGAGAGGAATATCGAGTAAGAAAAGGGAAGTAATTATCCCCTTGTACAGGTCCTTGGTGAGGCCTCACCTGGAGTACCGAGTTCAGTTCTGGAGATCGTATCTCCAAAGAGACAGAGACAAGATGGAGACGGTCCAGAGAAGGGCGACCAAAAAGGTGGATGGTCTTCATCAAATGACTTATGAGGAGAGATTGAAGAATCTAAATATGTACACCCTGGAGGAAAGGAGGAGCAGAGGTGATATGATACAGACTTTCAGATACTTGAAAGGTTTTAATGAACCAAAGACAACCACAAACCTTTTCCGTTGGAAAAAAAATCAGCAGAACCAGGGGTCACAATTTGAAGCCGCAGGGAGGAAGACTCAGAACCAATGTCAGGAAGTATTTCTTCACGGAGAGGGTGGTGGATGCCTGAATGCCCTTCCAGAGGAAGTGGTGAAGACCAGAACTGTGAAGGACTTCAAAGGGGTGTGGGATAAACACTGTTGATCCATAAAGTCTAGAGGACGTGAATGAAGAGTGGGTGGCTCGCGGGAATGACGGCTACTACCTGGAGATAATACCCTTATTCAATAAACATACACACGGTTAATGCGACTCCAACATTGCTCTAAGCTTCAACAGCAAAAGGAAATGTGGAAAAAAGGATTTGCGTTCACAAAAAAGCGGGGAGTAGCTTGCTTGTTACGATGGTTACTACCCCAAACCAAATAAGCCTGATACGTCACTTTCAATGCATATCCAGCATAGCTCTCTGCTTCAACGGCAGGGGGAATGAAGAAAAGTGGACCTATATACAGACAACAATCAACAAGGACTGAATTACATAGTCTGGGTAAACAAATAAGCATGGGTGTAGCTTGCTTATTGCGGCGGTTACTACCCCTAACTAATTAAGCTAGATATTTCACTTAGATGCAGTTCCAACACTGCTCTCTACATTAACGGTGGGGGTGGATGGGAAACAGAACCAAAAGGTTACTAAGAGCCAAGAGTAACAGGTAAGTATGAGAAAAAAAAAAGGCAAAACTTGCTCGGCAGACTGGATGGACCATTTGGTCATCTTCTGCCGTCATTTCTATGTTTCTATGATTTTGCTTGTCCACGGGAGAATCTCGCGGTCCTCACACCAGGCTTCGAATACTCTCCATATTCGTATGTAAGCTAATGATGTGGAGAACTTGCGTGCTGGAAGCAAGGTGTCAATCACTGCCTTAGAGTATCCGCACTTCTTCAGTCGAGCCCTCTCAAGAGAGTCGGGTCTTCGTGGAGGAATGGTCCTTGTCAGAGAAGATCCCTGTGTGGAGGTAGGCACAGAGGGTTCCCCGCAAGAAGTCTTCGCATGTCTGCGAACCATGGCCTTCTTGGCCAGTCCGGGGCCACTAGAAGTACTAGTTCCCTGTGGTGTTCTATCTTCCCTGTGGTGTTCTATCCTGCCCAGCAGTGGCCATGGGGAAAAGGCATACAGCAGGTCTTCCTGTGGCCAGGTCTGGACGAGGGCGTCGATTCCCCGGGATTGTGGTTCTTGTCTGCGGCTGAAGAACTTGGGAACTTGAGCGTTGGACCGGGTTGCCATTAGATCTATGGCTGGGGTTCCCCAGCGGTTTACTATCAACTGGAAGGCTGTGGTCGACAGCGTCCATTCCCCCAGGACTAGGCTCTCTCTGTTGAGGTAGTCGGCAGAGACGTTGTCTTTTTCCGCGATGTGGGAGGCTGAGATCCCTTGCAGGTTTATTTCTGCCCACGGCATGAGGGGGTTTATCTCCAGGGACACTTGTTGGCTTCTGGTTCCTCCCTGGCGGTTGATGAAGGCCACAGTTGTGGCGTTGTCAGACATGACTCGGACAGACTCGCCCCAGAGTCTGTGGTCGAATCGGGGGCAGGCTAGTCTGACTGCTCGGGCTTCCAGGCGGTTTATGTTCCATCCCACCTCTTCCTTGTCCCATTGTCCCTGGGCCGTCAGTTCCTGACAGTGTGCTCCCCACTCTCGCAGGCTCGCATCCGTGGGGAGCAAGATTCAGTTCGGTGGGGATAGGTTTACTCCTTTGCTCAGGTGGTCTTCCTGTAGCCACCACTGGAGCCGGGTCCGAACCTCTGCTGGTAGTTGGAGGTAAATGGAGTAGTTCTGGGATGTCTGGTTCCATTGTGACAGTAGGGAACATTGTAGTGGGCACATGTGGGCCCTTGCCCATGGAACGACTTCCCGAGTTGACGTCATGAGGCCGAGGACTTTAAGTAGTCCCATACCTTAGGGCGAGCATAGTTCAACAGTTTTCGCAGCTGACCCATCAGTTTCCTTCCCCTTGGAGGGGGGAGGAAAACCTTGTCCTGTTTGGTGTCGAACTGGACTCCTAGGTACTCTAGTGATTGGGAGGGCTACAGGCAGCTCTTGGCTGTGTTGACGACCCACCCGAGTTTCTGCAGCAAGTTCTTGACTCTGGTGGCTCTCCTCTGGAGATTTTGCCCTGATCAGCCAATCGTCCAGGTAAGGATGTACGAGGATTTCTTCTTTCCTCAGTGTTCCGAGGGGCGGTAGCTAGACCGAAGGGTAGTGCCCAGAACTGATAATGATGGTCCAGTATCGCAAAGCGTAGGAAGCGCTGATGGTCATGATGGACTGGGATGTGGAGATAGGCTTTGGATAGATCCAATGAGGTCAGGAATTCTCCCGGTTGTACTGCCCTTATGACTGAGCATAGGGTTTCCATGCGGAAGTGTGGTATCCTCAGGTAACGATTGACTGTCTTTAGGTCCAGGATGGGCCGGAACGT
This sequence comes from Rhinatrema bivittatum, assembly GCF_901001135.1. Classification (NCBI taxonomy): domain Eukaryota; kingdom Metazoa; phylum Chordata; class Amphibia; order Gymnophiona; family Rhinatrematidae; genus Rhinatrema; species Rhinatrema bivittatum. The sequence goes on along the minus strand of NC_042615.1, from coordinate 531,887,292 downwards.
TCCTTCCTTCTTGGAAACGATAAAAGAGATGGAATAGAGACCAGTATTTTGTTGGTGCGTGGGCACCGGGGTTATCGCCTTTAGACTGAGTAGTCTTGCCAATGTGGTTTCCACTGCCGTTCTCTTGGAGTGGGAGTGGCATGGTGATCTCACAAATTTGTCTGGAGGGATGTTGTGGAAGTCCAGAAAGTATCCCTCTCGAATGATGGTTAGGAAACAAGTGTCCGACGTTATCTCGACCCATCTTTGGTAGAAGAAGGTAAGTCTGCCCCCTATGACTTTTTCCTGTGGATGGGTCTGCTGATTCTCATTGTGGGGTGCAGCCGGAGCCTGAACCTGAGCCTGCTCCCCTCTTGTTGTGTCTGTTCCGAAAGGACTGCGCCCTTCCTGCGGGGCGAGGTGCTTGGTAGTGCGTGTTCTTGTACGGTCTAAAGCGCTAAGCTCCTCTGCCCTTGGTTCTTCGGGGAGAGGAGTGCTGATTTCTTTTGTTCCTGTCCTCCGGTAGCAGAGGTACTGGAGGTTCGCCCCATTTGTTGGCTAGCTTCTCCAATCGCTTACGAACAAGAGATATCCTTTTAAGGGGCATCCTCGTGAGGTTCGCTTTGGAGGTTGCGTCGGCTGATCAATTTCAGAGCCATAGTTTTCTTCTGGCTGCTACTGCCGAGGCGACGTTCCTGGCTGAAGTGCGCACTAGGTCTGAGGTTGCATCCGTGAGGAAGGATACCACAGGTTCCCTCGTCTCACCGGAGCAGGCAAGAACGTGCCACTACAGCGCAGAAGGAAGCGATCTGCAGGGTCATTGCTGCTATGTCAAAGGACTGTTTAAGGATGGATTCCAGACGACTGTTCTGGGCATCCTTTAGTGCCGCTCCGCCTTCGACAGGAATGGTCGTGCACTTGGAGATTGCGCAGACCATGGCGTCCACCTTTGGGAACCGCAGGAGTTCCTTAGCCATGAGTTCCATGGGGTATAGGGCTTCTAGGGCCTGTCCTCCTTTGAAGCTGGCCTCTGGGGCCTTCCATTCCAGGTCAATCAGTTGCTGTATGGCCTGCAACATTGGAAAGTAGCATGAGGCTTGGTGAAGGGACACCAAGATGGGGTTCATCTTTGGTTCCGCTGTGGTGTCTGTGACTGGAATGTCCAGCATCTTCAGGGTCTGGGACACGAGAGCTGGTAACTCGTCTTTGGAGAAGCACAGCATGGTTCGGTATGGTTCCATCCCTGGAGGGATTTCTCCTTCTTCCAGGGTGTCAGTCTCGTCCTCAGAGATGTCTGTATCCCCGGTAGGGAGGTTCTTGCTTAGGGAGGGCCCGTATCGATGGGCCCGAGAGGTGCTTGGAAGGTCTTGCACTTCTGGTGGGGGCTGGGACTGAGTCGCCTCTGGTACTAAGTGCGCTTGGACAAAGGTTTGTAGTCCTTTGAAGGATTACACCCAGGAAAAGGTCCCTGGGTCCATGTTGATCCCAGGGGGGGTTATCGTGGAGTCCCCAGAGGTACCTTCTTGTGTAGGGGCCGAGTTGGGGATACAGAGGTCCGGGGTACTATCATTAGTGGATCTGGATCCTTCTACTGGCTGTTAGGGGCCTTGTTTTGGTTCCCCCTGAGTCTCTTCGCACTGCTGGCATAGGAAGGAGGCCACTTCAGATTGCGAAGCTCTCAGGTTGCAGGCCGAGCAGAGGGCTTGTCCCTTGGCTTTCTTGGCCAACTGTGCCATGGTTTGTGCTCGTGGAGAGCTTCAAAACCTGCCTATGTGCTTGGGTATGAGCGCCGGGAGGCTTAGTTGTACGCTCTGGGTGCGCCGAAGATGTGTGTGCAGGCCACAACTTTGTGTGCCTGGCTAAGATGTGCGCGCCGCTGTGCGCACATAAATATTTGTGCGCGTTGATGTGCGCACGACTTGGATGTGCGGACAATGCGACGATCAAGGAGGGGAAATGGTGCTGACGACCACGTGGGCAAGATGGCGACCCCCCCCCCCCCCCCCCGGGTGGATCTCCCCATGTGTGGACCCTCGGACCGAATCGTTGTCTAGCCCCGAGTGGGCTGCTCAACCCGATTTAACAGACGCCGGAAGGGACGATCTGTGTGGCTATTCAAGCCTTGGAGACTGGAGACTTAAGAGAGGTTTTCTACCTTACCTGGTCTCGGCGATTCCCAGTCTCATGCCGGGCAGTCTCCGGTTGCGGGGGAGGGGGGAGAGGGAGTTACTTCACCGCTGTGCTCAATTCTGCACCCGCTGCCTCTCCAGCCACCCTGGGGGCTAAGTCCACGTCGGAAGCCGGCTACCGGACCGAGGCTTGCCTCTGAGGGATCTCGGAAATCACCTCAGGAATTCTCGACTGGGGGAGGGACACTTAGGTATCACCGAAGGACAGCGGGGCTCATCTTCTAGAGGTAAGATTTTTCTTGTTTTAAATTTGCTCACACTATTCTAGTGTGTGTAGAGTCCCTATCTGCTTTAGGAGACTGAGAAATACTGAAGAGCTGAGCTTCCTGCACGGGTATATGAAGGCTGACGTCAGCTTTGAAATCTGACTCCGTCTCCCATCTGCTATCAGGAGCACACTATAGCCATTGGTCTTGAGTCCATCTGGCTACACGCTAGGAAAACCTGATTTATATGCGCTATTTTTCTCTCAGATTTTATACTACCCATTTTTATCAGCTTAAGGTGGTGTACAGCAAAAAAACACAAGTTCTGTTATAACAGAAAAAATGTAAAAATCTGTAGCTCAAAAAACAGGTAATCAACTAAAATAACTATTAATATAAATATATATATATATATCTATAAAGAAAAAGCATCTCTAGATGAGTATGCAGTGGAAAACAAGCATGCCTTACAATGCTTCTGGAAAAAACATAAATCAGGAATTGATCTCAGTTCATTAGGCCTAGAATTCCAGATTGCTGGAGTGACTGCTAAAACAGATATTTTTCTGGACCTGGCGGAAGGTAACTAAGCAATGATCTCCTAGGAATGTGAGCAGATAAGTAGTCCATTTTTTGCACACATTTTTAGGTATACATACCTATTTATAAGGCTCCTGATGCATTTGCATACTATCAGCTTAATGCATTGGGGGGAGGGTTTTTTTTAGCGCACAAGTAAAAATGTGAGCTGAAATTCAGCATGCATTTTTTTTTTCAACTCACACTATTGCATCAAGACAGACGGGAAGGACAGATATGTGATTTTAGCTTTGTGGGCTAACACATCCATTCCTTCATATAATAACTAAGGCCTGGATTCTCTAAGGTCTGCGACCTTACAGAATCCGGCGGTAACGGGGGGCCGAAGCGGGGGCAGTCCTGCGATAGCTGGCAGCGATTGCTTCCGGATTTCGCGCTGAATAACTATACCATAAAAGGTGTAGTTATTCGGTGTGAAACTGGCGGCGATAAGGAATCTTACCTTTTGCCATACACAGTTATTTGGGGGAAAGCCATTGTTTATCTCTGGGAGTAAGCAGCATGGAATCTATTTAGGATCCTGCCAGGTGTTTGTGACCTAATTGGCCACAATCAGAAATAGGATACCGAGTTTGATGGACCCTTGGTCTGACCCAACATGGCATTTGTTTTGTTTTCACTGTGTGTTTTATGTGTTTCCCTTATTGAATGCCTCCCTGAATCCCATTATAATATTATTTAGCTTAGCTTTCCTTTAGGCCATAAGACCTTTGCTCTAATAGGTCAGCGGAGTTGACCGGATACTGCCTGTTCTTTCTCAGTGTGTTTCTCCCTTTTCTATTGGTTCCTCTGATCCAAAGCAGCCTGGGACAGTTTGTTTGGAGGGATTTTCAGTGTGTGTGTGGCGGGGGAAGGCTCTCTGCAAGCTAGCTGCACCTTCAGTATCCTTTACCACAAACTCATAAGAAAATTGTTTCTTCCCATTTGCTTTTGAACTCCAGCTATCACAGTTGCAGTTCGCTCCATATAAACTCAACTAAAACAGAGAAACTCACTCATCACAGCTGTGACAATATCAGAATTTGTGCAATTAATCTCTACTCCAATTCTTCACAGCGAGAATCTTGTAATTCAAAATGTTCTAACAAACATTTTGGAAGTTAAGAGTTGAATCCATCTGATTATCTGAAGCTGGATCAAAGTGTTAACCGGCTGCCTATCATCACAAGCAAAGGTGACGTCCTGCGAGGACAGCACAGCATTTCTTATGTTCTTAACCATCAACTAGACAACACCTTCTAAATTGCCATCTGCTTGAAGACAAGTGCTCTGCCAGTGGTCTTAGGAGTATGTAATGAATAAGCCCTTTCATATGCAAAGAAGAGGTAAAGAGTGGTGTGAAGAATAAGTTCCAGCACGCTCTCTCATCAGCCAACCCATAACACTACGAGCACCAGAGCTCCCACAGCAGTATCAGGAATTCATTTAGGAACCTCCAACTACTCCATCACATGTGGATGCCAAAATGCATGTTCATACTGTCCTAATTAGCTTTGCTAGTTGATATTAGGATCCATGGGAACTTGCCATAGGTATATCTACAATGATGAATATATGCAGAAAAGCTGATAAATACTGTACTAGAAGATGAATGTTTACTTACTACAGTACACATCTTTGGTATTTGTTTTATACAGGTCACACCTCAAGTTTCATAGCAGCTTGACAACTCCCTAGGCACTGTTAAGATTTATCTGTATGTTTTCCATACGTTTGCTCCACTTGGGTGGAGCTGTTGGGAAGACATTGAATTGCCAAGGGCGACTGTGCATTAGAATGGTTACATAATGTTAAATAAAGTGTATTAAAAAAAAGAATGGTTACATAAGCACCTACCTAAAAATTAGGTCACCTGTACTTTTTCTCCCTCTTTCCACCAGCGACATCCTTACTACCTACAGCACTAGCATATAGTGTTGTATACCCTTCAGAGACCAAACAAACCTTTAAATCTTCGCCATTGCCGGTATTATTTTACAACCAAGCTGTCAATCCTGCATGACTGACTTCTGCTATGAATATTATAATACTGCTCATGCCAGTAAAATGTTGTAGGTTTCCTTTTTTTGGGGAGGGGGGGGGGGGGGGACGGGAGGGAGGGTGTCTGCCTGTTTTCTCTCTCACATCTCTGGGCTTCCAGATCAGCTGGAAACAGTTTCTATTGAGACTCTGGTGCTGCGTGCTTTCCTTCACAGCCACCTGGATGTCTCCCATCTTTTGGCCTGACCTCATCCAGCCCAGCCACTGCAGCGATTCTTTGGTCAAGAAGTTATAGCCTGCAGCTTCCTTAAGAACTCGGGAACATACACCCCGAATGTGGCCACCAATGGGCAACGGATGCATTTCTTGTCCTCTACCGGAGGGGGCGGGGCAGTCGTGACACAGCATCCCCAGCCCAGGGAAATAAAACTGGAACCAGATCCCCCCTTTACATGGCAGTGAGGAAGGAGAGGGAAAAAGAAAAAAAAAAAAAAAGAGAACTTAGACACAAAAGCATAGGAAAACAGAAAGCCCCCTTACCTGTTTCATTTATTTCAATGCGAGAGCCGTTTGTTATTTTATCCATTAATCTTATGAAACTTGCTTCAAAATCTGAAAAACATAAAACAAAGTACAAAAGATGGTCGTTAATTTAGTATCTTCAATAAGCAAAAAAAACCAGTCATTCGGCAAACAGTAGGAATTTGTACCGGAAAACAAAGAAATGCGCAGAAGATAGTCCTTCTGCTCCTCACCAAGCTAAAAACTTGCACCATTAAAATAACAAAACATATAAAACACAGAAAACATGTGTCAGTTTAGAAAGCTATAGCTTCTACTTCCCAGTCACCTCAGCTGCCACCCAGGTCTCTCTCCTCACATTTTTCTCCCTTTTTCCCCTGTAAATATATTGCAAAGAGTGAGATGTGGTACGTGAGATCCCCCTCCTGCGCCTCATGCTGCTGGGCTTGGGTTTCAGCTCTGTACTGTCTCCTCCTCTGTGCTTCCATGGCACAGCCCCTCCCTACTGGAAGGTCATTTCCAAACTGGGGACAGGAGGCAGCCATTTTGGCTCTTGCATTTTTCCCTCCCTTACCTTACATACCAAGACAACTAGGGGGAGGGGTACAATGCTGCAGCGTGCAACGAGAAGGGCATCCCTAGAGTTGGCAGGCGCAAGATGCCATGCCATTGCCTGCCCTCTGGGAGGTCTGTTGGTGTAGGAGTGTTTTACTGGCCAGGGAACATGAGAGGCAGTGATGCAGGAGAAGGGGGCAGGGAGGAAGATTTGCTCTCTTCCTCTCTCCAAACATTCTACTGTTTGCCCAGGTGGCAAGGGGAAGGCAGCAGGCCAGCAGCATCAAGAGACCACCCCCCCCCCCCCAGGCCCATTCATGGCTTTGACTCTCTTCCTGTGGCTCCCAGTGGTTGTGATACAAGGGTGAGGGGCCCTAGTTGGCATTTGTTAATATAGCCATTAATTTCAGTAGTTTAAACATATCTTTAAAAAAAAAACAAAAAAAAACACAAAACAAACCTACTTACATCCTTAAATGATACCTCTTTCTACATTTTTTTTTTATTAGGTAGAGGAGGGAACATCCTCTTCTGAGTCTCTATCCTTCATTAGCCACCAAGGGTGGGCTTCCCAAAGCCATCCTGGTGGCTCCACAGCCAGTCAGGTCTTCTGGATATCTACAAATGAAAATGCATAAACTATATATTTGTACTTACTGGGTCTCCCAGACATGCACATTTATCTCATGCATATTCACTATGGATATCCAGAAAACACGGCTGATTGTGGGATCATGAGGGCAGATTTGGGGAGCTCTGCATAGAGCAGCGATGGGCAATTCCAGTCCTCGAGGGCCACAAACCGGTCGGGTTTTCAGGATATCCTTAATGAATATGCACGAGAGAGATTTGCATGCACTCTGCCTCAGTCGCATGTAAATTGTTTTCATGCATATTCATTAGGGGTATCCTGAACACCCGACCGGTTTGCAGCCCTCGAGGACCGGAATTGCCCACTCCTGGCATAGAGGGATGACCCACAAATGGTATAGGCAGCTCCCCCTGTCTGAAAATGCACCAGCTCTGTCAGACTGAGACATGGGTCACTGGGATCATTCAGACAATTTATGCTGAACGCCATCAGCCCGAACTGTGTCATTCAGAATAATTAAGAGGACATGTGCTTGCTCTAGTAATGAAATTTAAAAAGCAGGTCTAGGTATGACACTTTGTAACACTTTTCTATAGTGAAACTAAATGAAAACATGAAATTTGTAGCTGTGTCATAGGAGATCACTAGAAAAGAGGCAGTAAACAAGCTTAGAGAAAAAAAATTATTCCTCCATTCCCACTGCTCACATGGGCTATCTGCAGGAGTCGCCAGAGGCAGGAACTAAGTCCACCTGATTGCTCAGTAAGAGTGGCCTGGTGTTTAGACGTCATGTAAGATCATACCATGCTCATCTACAACGAGCAGAATAAACTTTCAAAGCAAAAAGGGGCCACCGATATTTATATCCAACACACTGTCACTATATACAATGCATAATTTCTAACACATTTATTAGGTTTTGTACACCATCACTAAGACAGTCCATCGTTAACGGTTCACAACATATTAAAAATAGACAATTGTTTTAAACCTAGTACAAAATATAATCGTATCCTTAAAATATTAACCATAATAGCATAAACATAAAACCTAAACAATTCATTATTAAATTTAAAAACTCATAAAATAAAAGCACTAAAAGTAATAACTGCTAAAATTAAATACAAAAAATAAATTTAGAAAGAATCGAAACCAATAAAAAACGGTAAAAGCATAAACTGAGAAATAATACATACTAAGATTGAGTTGTGTATGCCTCGTTAAAAAGCCAGGATTTAATAGTCTCCTTACCAATCTAACATACTAAAGAATCAACACAAACAGCTGCAGAACGACCACGAAAGAAGGCGAATGCACCTTCTGTGTGACTTCCACTGCAGGATGGAACAGAAAATTATTTGCTGGTTCCAGCGCTCACCAGAACAGGATCTCCTGAAATGCCCTCGCATGCTTCATTTTCTTCCAGATAGAAAAATGTGTTTCATTAGCAAACGGGACGCCCTTGGAGTGGAGCAGTCTGGTTTGGCCCTTGTCCTCTCCATCCTGGCTTGATGTCACCCTGTGTTTTTGGAGACTGTTTTGTCTTCTAAAGAGAATTCCTCCTCCTCCTCTAGTAAGCCTTCCCCTGCTGCAAGAAAAGCTATTTAGCCCTCTGTAAAAGGGATGAGTGAGGAAACTCTGAACACACTAGAATTTCTACCCAAGTAAGATGGGCTGGTGGCGGGAACTAAGCTTTTATCTTGGGTGGGAAAATATAATCCAATGCGGGTGGCCGTGAAGGCTGTGCGCCTCTCCTCAGATCAGAAGATCTTTAAGCTGGGAAGTGTCAGGGTCAATGAAAACAGCAGAGAGATCCTGAACCACGGGAGTGTGGAAAGCATTATACATTTTCTGTAAGAACTCTTCTGTTTTTATTGTTATTGTTTCTGATACCAGGAAATAAATCAGAGCGTGTGTTTATTTTCAGATTTTTAGGACAAGGGTGGACGGGTTTAAAGTACCAAGTAGAAAAACTTCTCTCCTTTTTGACCTTCCAGACAGCACATTCAAGCAGCTCAAGAGCTGAAGGGGTACCTCCAACCAAGGAATACTCTCAGGGCCTTCTGACGAGCAGGGGCCACCATCATAGAGGTAGCAGAAGGGTCTTATCCTCCCCAGCCTAATGGTGCTTTCATTAGGCAAACTAGGCGATCGCCTAGAGTGCCAAAAAAATGACAGGGGAGGGAAAGATCTTGACAGCACGAGGCCCAGAGGGAGTCAGACAATACTGCCAAAGAAGGGAGCACTGTGCTGGAGCTGCTGCCAAAAAGGTAATTTGGGGGTTGAGAGAGGGGGGGGCAGGTGCATGACCGAAAATTCGTCTACGGTGACAAATACTCTTGCACCAGCCCCGATTCTCTCCTCCCTTCCTGGGCCAAGCACACCACCCTCTGTGGCACACCCAGGCCAAAAACGAGTCTCAACGAATGGGGGGGGGGGGGGGGGGGGGGGATCTGAAAGCCAGATCCTCACAACTGTATAAAGCATTGCGGCCCAAGCATGATGCTGGCCCAGAAAAGTAATGATTTTAATCAATTTTTCCATTTAAACTTTAAATGTGTATTTGCAACTCAGAGTGTATACACTAAATCAACTAAATTGCACCCCTCCCCCATATGAAAGGTACCCATATTAAAAAAAACAAACTTAAAATATCAAAAATTTTAATTTTCTGTAATATATGCACTCCACTAGTTTATACCTGGAATCTGAATTAACACACTTATAAAAAGGGTATCTGAGATTAGATTGTGTGTGTCATTAAACACAACTAGTTTATGCTTCTGTCTTTGTATACATGCAAGAAGACAAAACAAGGCTGTTTACAGTGAAGAGGAAAGACTTTTCAGAAACTAGGGCCAATAGAGAAAACATTAATTTGCCCAGTGTCTATGAGCAGAAGTGTCCGAATACTAAACCCAAACCAAGCTGTGCTAGGAAGAAGCTACAATAGGGAAGCAGAGCAACCAGATGGGCTCCATGTTTAATCATGATGGCATCTTCTTGGCTGAGAACAGAGTCCACTCCCAATGCTTACAGAGGCCAATTTTATAAAAAAAAAAAAAAGAAAAAAAAAATTCCCACGGTGCTTGAAAGCCTGTGGCTATTAAGTTGATTTTCAAAAGGAAAACTCCCATGGCAATTGGTGCCGCAGGGATTTCAAAATGAAATCTCCATAGGTAGTTCACGGAGCTCACCCTAATGCCCCCCCTCCCCCCCAATAACTACCTGCCAATCTGTCACACAAAGTATACCACCTCTAAATCCTATCGAGTACAATGCAGGACTTATTGAGAGCTGTCTAACACTTTACCTTCAGAAAAGATAGGAAACATCTAACAACCAACCTTCAACTCCCCAGATTCTGAAAGGCACCTCAGTCTAAGCACATTTCATTTTTCATACTTAAAGGATTAGCAGATTGTTAGCTTTGGGGGTAAATGCATGTTTTGTAATGCATTTATTTGCAAACAAAAAGTCTTGACAATTTTAAACACACTTCCAAACAATCTGATTTACGTACAGAATAATTTAAAATTTCCCCCCCAATTTTTTTTTTTTTTTAATTAAATCGGCCCTATAACAAGACTGCAACTAATGTTCTGACCCAGACGATTGTTCTTCTGCAGAATATTCCTCTCATGTAAGGATGACACCCAATAATGTGTTTTAGATGTTTTGTGCCTTCCATAGCTGTTAAGGCACTGATGGAAAGAGCTGTCCATAAAAGACTCCCTCCTTCACCCCTATTTAAGAATACATCAGGAGAAAAGGAAACTGGACGGTGGAAGGCGGAGCTATAGTAAGATCCACTGATCTTCACCGTTAAAAACAAACAGAGGCTGAGCTCCGTATTCCTATATAGAAGGATGGGCACCGAGAACGGAGGCATAAATCCATCTCCAATTCCTAACCAGGATTTAGAGCCGCAGATACTGAGGAGACCTGCGGCTCAGGAGCTGTATTCCCCGTGGGCTTTTTTTTTTTGTTTGTTTTTCCAATGCTGAACATTCTTTAAAAACTTTTATATTCTTTTCCTTGTAAGATATCAAAACTGAGAAACTGGGCGCCTGCCTGTTTTCCCAAATCATAATGGTTAGGAGTGGGGGGGGGGGGGGGGGGGGGGGGGGGGGGGGGGGGAGACGGGACTGTACAGTCCCTGTGGCCTTAGAGAAACTAATGTCGTAGTAGACAGGTTTGCTTGCATCATTCTCCAAAATGGTCCAAATTATTTTATCCTGGCAAAAGGTAGCCCTCGCATTAGGCATGCTTTTATATTTTTTTAAATTATTTTTCAATAGTTGAGTGCTTGGCAGTTAAGATTCAATATAAAAAGAACATCAAAAAATGTGTATGCTATCAGTTGTCCCTGCAATTTACTTTATATCGGATGCACTAAATGCATGATTAAAACAGGATTACTAGAACATAAGAGCTGTCTGTTTACAAAAAAATTGCAAGCCCTGATGGTTCCTCGTTGCCTAGAAAAGTCACATTCTTTTGCGGACCTTCATTGGTGGATCACTGAATAAGTGCTAACTTCTAGCCAGGATTTAAGGAAACAATTTTGGATTTTTACTGCTAACGCTGTTTTCCCTTATGGCTTAAATGCCAGAATTGACTGTTACTCTTTGGTCTGAATTTTGTGTGAAACATTACATTGCAGTTTGTATGGCAACTGCTGATGTCATGCCTTATTCTTTTGTAGCCAATTGAAAGTTTCCTATACAAATTAGATGTTAATAAATTGGTGGAATGCTTCTGGGGTCGGGTTACAACCCGCAGAACTGGTGGTTATAAGAATGGTGTGTATGCCTTCTTACCTGTTGAGCTATGTGCTAAGTATTCTAGTTTTATAAATTTCTTTTATTTCAGTATCTGATATCAATGCAAGACCATCCTCAAGGCAAAGTTTTAGCTCGCAACACGGCACATTGGGATTGATGGGATTTGTTTCACCAGATACTTCATGGAATATATGAACACTAAAAGTTAAGAAAGAAAAGTGGTCGCTCAACTTAATTTTTATTAAAAATAAATAAATAAATGAAAATTTAAAAATTACAATTTGAACTTTGGGTCCAACGATTATACATAAAGCACTGGGGGTCTACAGTACTGGTAGTGCTTAGAATGATGGTCCTTTAATATTTAATATTTGAGCGATTTTTCATTTGTCTGTGTTACAACCTTTTCATGACCCTTTATTGTCTATTATCAACCATTTACACCTCAATACATAAGTTCCGTGAAGCAGAGACTCTCTCTATGTGCATCACTACAGCCCTGCGTAGCACTTTATATTATAAGTAGTAGTAACATAGTAAATGACGGAAGATAGAGACCCAAATGATGAATCCAGTCTGCCTAGCAAGTTGCCACCCCTTGCAGGTTACCCCCAAGCCTTCTGTTTAGGGTAGTAACTGCCACTCCGTGCAGGCCACCTCTAAGCAGAAATGTAAACTTTAGATGTAACAGAAGCCACCCCATATCTTCATTTCTATTCCCTACCTAATAGCAATAGTAGTAATTTCAAACTAAACAATATCCTAATAGCACACAAAGTTTCAATCTCTGCTCCCACTCAGTTAAAGGGCTATATGGGTTCATAATAATATTATTACCATTACAATGAACTGCTATCCCCATGGCAATGCAATAGGAATGAAGTATGGCAGACTAGCTAGGCTATAGGTTCATCTGCCATGGGTTTCTGGAGAGCCAGATAATATACAGTAAGCACTGGCTGAGCCAGTCACAAGAAGCAGCAGCAGCAGCAGCACCACTATGGTCTCTTAGCTGAGCAGAGTTGCGTGAGAGCAGATCCTAGGGGAAGCAGACCCATCCCAGAGGTTTTCTGCACACAGGTGGCATATGACCTCACTGGCAATATTTTAAGACTCCCATTTGTATAACAATTTGAGCCACTCTAGATTTCACTAGGAACTTAATTAGCCAGATGTAGACAATTAGAAAAAAAACAAAAAAAAACAATCCCTAAGCTATATAACTCTGAAGGTTAAAAAGCAAACAAATCCTCTTCCCCCTCCCCCCCCCCCCCAATATGTAGATGTATATATAGTGAAATAATTACCCAGCTAACTTTGCATTTGTGAAAGCAGTTTAGTTTTCTTTGGCAGCTAAGAAGCTATTTATCAAATGCTGTAGGCACCCTTCAAGAATAATCACTGGCAAGCTCACAAATTGAGCGGCATTCTCAAACAGAGATGCTTGGGGTGGCGAGGTGAAACTCTGCTAAACAGGAAAATTGTAGCAACTATGAGGGTGGTTTTCAACCTTCCATGACAACTCTGCCCCTTTCAAGAGCTTGAGATGTCTTGAGTATGCCCCAGGGTAATAAAAATATGATTCACAGCACATACTATATTTATATTTGAATGTTATATTTGGGACTTGCTTTTCAACTGGCATTTAAAAACACCAAATAAAGCAGGAAGTGATATCAATGTTCCGGAAGTGGCGGTGCTAGAATAGCTGGAGTGCACATTTCTTTGTGGTGCTTCATTGTCTTCCCAGAAAATTGGTGCCCAGTTTGAAGCTCAGAGAAGAAAAAGCAGAGGGAGCTGCAGCAGAGGAAGAGCGTTCCAGACTGCTCACTTCAGAGACTGGGGGTGGAGGGGAAAGAAATATTTCACATTCCACCTTACTTCTCCCCACATTGAAAAATATGTTCAAAATAGCAGATGGTGTATTTTAGGCACACACATGCAGAAAAGAGAGCCAAGAAGAGTACATGAGTTGTGTTACTGTCAACACAATTTAAAAACTGGCTCATGGATGTTTTTGTCACTTAGGCAAATTCGCCAGCTCAGGATTGATTCAGTAAGGTGGTGCTCACTACAATTATTCATTCTCCAGTCACATACTGACTGGATTACTAAAACTCGTATCAGGGTCTTGCAGTTACAGACATAGGGGCCAATGTAATAAGACCTGTGCTGAAATCCGTGATTTTTCTGCGCAGATTATTTTGGCACGCATGGCAAAACCAAGCGGAAGCACGGGATGTAATAACAGCTCTGTATGCTAATTAGATAAGTGCATAAAATCTGCACATACCAAACATACATGCCACAATGCGCACTAACAGCCTTATGTAGTAAAACGCAAAGACCCCCATCAGTGTGTGAATGCCTGCGATTGATTCTCGGGGCAAAAGCTTTTCTTTTTCAAAAAAATGAATAAATTAGTGGTCCAGAAGTTGATATGGAGGTGGGTAGAGCAATATCTAACTCCTTCATGATCGGACTCAGACCGCTGGCAAGAGTGAGAAATGCAGATCAGCGATTCTGCCTCATCGAGAAGCTGCCTTCTCTCTACCAGTTCAGACTGCCACTTGGCTGAGCCGCAAAAGCATCAAAAAACCGGTCTCTACCCCAACGCTCATCTCCTGCCCTGACCCAGGTGCTAAAAAAACGCATTAACCCAATCTCCCTGCTAGCGCGGCTTCCTGCATTGCCCATGAATAATTGTCTCCTTTGCATGCCATTAGCATGCACTCGCACTGAAAAACCACAGGTCTATAAGTGTGCACAAAACCCTTATTACATACCTGTGTAGGGCTTTGCACGGGAAAACTTGAGTACAAACGTGCGTGATGGCGCGCACAAACCCACGACAGCTTCAGCGCACCTTATTACATTGGCCCCCTTAAATAGCTCCAACTTGCAAAACACTGCAGCTAGGCTGCTAGTGCGTAAATCCAGGCAGGATCACGTCTGACTGCACGCAAAATCAGGTTTAAGATTTTAAATGTAGTTGTACTCTAACAGAGTATTTTGCCCCTCGATAATCTTGTTTGAATCACCTTGATAGGGTATCCTCACTTCCCCTTTGTCTGCTGGATTATATCCTGATTATCTACAAGAGAACAAAGGGCATGATGTTGACTTAAGTTCACCAATTGCTCACATGAAGTTTGTCGATAAGACAGCACTGGGAAGTGTTCTCTCTCCACACTTCTTTACAGCTACTGCTGCTTTTCTCTTTTAAAAATGGAACAAACCTTAGAGATAAGGTTGTTAGAGCAGTTCTTCCAGAAAACTTACCCTGCCTACTGCACAGATTGGCCATTATCAATATGGACAATGTAATGTTTGCAGGAATAATAAAACGGGTATTGTTTAGACATCTTTCATCTTGTATCAAAATCAGTCGTCAATCTTACTTGGACTGTACCACTAGGAATGTTGTCTACGCAATATACACACACACACATATATATATATATATATATATATATACACATATATACACACACACATACACACAAATATATACTAGGGGGTAACATTCAACTTCAACTCAGGGAACACTGCGGTCAAATTAATAAATCGCACACCTAATGCTCTGCTGGTCAAACATTGTACAGATCATCAACATACATTTTCAGAATTACAATGGATGGTGGTTCAGGTAGTACAAACCTCTAAAAGGGGCAAGGATATAACTTTGCTCTCTTATCGAGAACAAAAAATGATTTTTCAACTCAATACTTTTTCCCTGCAGTCTGAATGAGGATATAGACTGGTACAATCTACAGAACAATTGAAGTTGATTCAGACATGTCTTTAATTATGAGTGACAGTAGCTCTGCTTTCCCGCCTATGCCATTTTTAAAGTATGGTTGATCATAATGATTGTTTCTTTGGTGCCCCTGATGCAGATATACGAAACACTGACAGCGTCTGGCAGCAGTAATTAAGATGATGACCAGAGTGTTCTTTAAGATAAGTGCTTTTCCCTGCATACAAATTTTTTTTTTTTTATAAAAAAAAAAGTTTACCAACTGGACAATTAAATGACCAATGAATATACTAAAGACAGCGTCTGTTTTAAAACAGCACTCAATGAACATGGTGGTCAGTTTTCATTAGTAGTGGATGTTGCACACCGAGACTATTCTTAATCATTTACTCTGGGGGATTTGTCACATTTTGATTATGTTTGTTTCCACCTACATTGGGTTTTCTTTATTAGTATATGAGTTTTTCTGAAGCAATGTGTAGGGGAATATGGGAAGCTGTGCAAGTACTGAATGCCTTGGCGTTTTCTTTCCAGTCCACTCCACCATTCTACTCTGCCTTTATTGTCTCTTTACTGACTCCTCTGCCTTTCTTGGCCCATTTCCACAACTAAAGCTATAATCCTATCCAGCCTGTGTCTCTGCACGTGACTTCGATCTGCTGAGAAACAGAAACTAAAAGCCCAGAACTTTCTGGGAGCAAGAGCTGGACAGTACTGGACATACTAGAGTCATTAGATTAAAAACAAATTAATGTTCATATATGATTAGTAGTTAGCATGAGAGTGTGACAAGGCCATTAAATTCATTTTTATGAGACTTTAATGTAGATTTAGCAAGTCTGTGATGAGATTTAATTGTGACATTTTTAAATGAGAAGAATGAGTATTCTTAAGTTAAAAAAATATAAATTCTAATTACATACTGCTTAAATCATTGACTTTTTTTTTTTAATATATATACCCTGTTTTTGTTTATTATGGGTTATATCAGTTTCATATAATTTAAATGCTTTCTTCCAGTTTGTGTACCTTGTAGCAATTTAAAAGAAATATTGTACTAGAAAGCAAAAAAGGGAGTTGCTTACCTGAAAGGGATGCTCTCCGAGGACAGTAGAATGTCAGTTCCCAAACATAGGGAGACATCATCCGATGGAGCCCGACATAGAAAAATAACAATTTTTAGAACGGACTATACCTCACTGGGCATGATCACACATGCCATTATGTCCTACGTCCACAGAGGGTCCGAGGATCCCTTCAATCTCACAGCTTACCAAAGAAAAAAAAGTGTTTTTTTTGGGACACACAACTCCACAAGGAGTTGGGCTGGTTTCGTGAGGACTGACATCCTATTGTCCGCAGAGAACAGATAAGCAACTCTGCTTTCTCTGAGGACAAGCGAGATGGCAGTCCTCACACATGGGGAAACTCTAGCTGCAAGCTGCCCCCAATGAAAAAGAGAAGAAAAACAGGAGTCAACGTGAATAATTAATTTGTTGGCCACAATCCTTTTTTTCTATTTAAATTTAGAAACCTACGATAGGTAAGCCTAGAACAGAAAGAACAGACTCTAGGAGAGAGAAGAGTTTGGTTCTACAGCTCAAATTCCAAAGGAAAGACTGGCCAAACCTACGGTTGCGTCAGCCACTCCTGTCCAAGCACTAATGAGATGTGAATGAGTGGAGAACACTGTCACAGTCTTACAGATCTCCTCCATGGGAACCAATCGTAGATGAGCCTCCATCACTGCCATGGCTCGAACAGGCATAAGCCATGGCATGGCCCATCAGATTCAAGCCTGCCAGGGCAGAACAGAACAGGATGCAACCTGCTAGCCAATTAGAAATAGTCTATTTAGCAACAGCAATCCCCAGCTTATGTGTGCCAAAAGAAACAAGAGGTCAGCGAACTTTAAGGACTTTGGCCCACTCCAGGCAGAACGTCAAAGTTTTCTTGCAGGCCAAACTGTGCAGTGCTTGTTCACCTTGGTGGATATATAGCCTGGGAAAAAAAATGTGGGAAGAATGATTGATAGGTGGAATTCTGACACCACGTTAGGAAGAAACTTAGGATGGGATCACAGGATCACCCTCTCATGATAATACTTGGTATAAGGTGGATAAGATACTACAGCTCACCAACCTTGCACACAGAAGCGACCGCCACCAAAAATACAACCTTCCAGGTCAGGTTCTTCAGGTCACAGGAGTGTACTGGCTCAAAGAGAGCTTTCATCAGCTGGGGACAAAACCACACTGAGGTCTCGACACAGCAGATCATCTGATGGGAGGCTTTCGATGAAGCAGGCCGTGCATAAACCATACAACTAAAAGCTGTATAGACATGGGTTTACCTTCTACATGGTGATGGTAAGCACCGATTGCACTAAGTTGGTCTTGAGACCAGACATAGAAAACGCAGAAAGTAAATCAGTTTGGGCCAGATTTTCGAATCTACGCCTGATTTTATAACATGCTAGCTCAGTCGCGCGCATGTTATAAAATCCGGGGTCGGCGCGCGGAAGGGGGGTGCACACTTGTGCACTTTGTGCACGCTGAGCCACGCAGCCTTCCTCTGTTCCCTCCAAGGCCGCTCCGAAATCGGAGGGAACTTTCCTTCCGCGCGCCCCCCCCCCCCAGCCCTACCTAAACCCCCCACCCTTACCTTTAACTTAGAAGTTGCGCCTGGCTCTGGGCAAGCATAGGTTGTGCACGCCGGGCAACAGCCAGCCCGCGATCCCAGGCACAGCAGCAAATGGCTGCTGTGCCTTGAGGCTCCAGCCCCGCCCACGCCCAGCCCCCTTTTTCAAGCCCCAGGACATACGTGCGTCCCAGGGCTTGCGCGTGTCGCCGGGCCTATGCAAAATAAGCTCGGCAGGAGGGGTTTTAATGGGTTACGCGTGTAACCCTTTTAAAACCCACCCCTTTGTGTGTGGAGTAGGAGAAAGGATCTAGGATCTTTTGCTTACACCACACAGCAAACCTTCCTCCACTTAAAAGCCATAAGATTTTCTAATGGAATCCTCTCTTTAAACTAAAAGAACTTGAGACTCATCGTCAGACAAATAAGGGTTGCAGTATCAAACTCTCAACATCCAAGCAGTGAGCAATAGGGACTTGAGTTTGGGCCGGCTCAACCTGCCTTGATCCTGAGGGACGAGATCATGGTTCCCCTGTCCTCTGAGTTTCAACAAAGTCCCCCTACTAGGGGTATCTGAGGATATGTGTACAGTAGACTCTTGCCCCAATGGAGGGGAAAAGTGTCTGAGGCTAGTTTGCCACATACTTTCTTTCTGGATCAGCAGAATGGGACCTTTCCTTTCCAAAGGGTCACAAACATATCCACGCCAGGTGGTCCCCAGCAGTGGAAGGTCTGATTTTCTACCTGCTAGTCAAGGGACCACTCATTTGGTTGCTAGGACCAATTCAGAGTGTCTGCTAGCAATTCTCCAGGTAAGTGGCTCTGAGAACCATCCCAGGAGATGGTCCAACCCCACAACTGGATGACCTCCTGACACAGAAGATATGAACCCATGTGAAAAGTTTTTGACACCCTTCCAGATGATTACTTTTTTTTTTTTTAAAGCAATTAATAAGACCCAAAAAGATTGACTAATTAAGCTTTCAACTAGCCTAGTGAAGACAATTCCATATTTGAATAAATACTCTGTCCCTTCTAACATCTCAGGTTGTGACTGTTGCTCTGGACTTCTTTCAATAACGATGGGTCCTTAAAGTAACTGAGTATTTGATTTGATTTTATTTATTGTTGATTTTATTTGCTTATGTATCATCGTTGTCAACATGGGTGCACATATTTTCTAACACATATACATAACATATAGTGTTTCAATTATAACCATTTATGTAGTATATATAGTTATGTAGTTATGTAGTATATGTAGTATTTTATTTTAAATTTTAAGAGATATATTTCTTGCCCTCAACAATCCCTGAGGCAGCTCTTGTGGGAGCGAAACTCGGCCAGAGTCGGGCTCATTCTAATAAAGGTTGCATTATACCGATCACCTTGTGTTTCTTCGCTTATCAGCAATTTAGATCGGCTTCAGATTTGTTTTCTGGATAATTCATTCTCTAAAAGCTTTCAGCTAGCAAGTTCAACTGTAAAAAAAACATAAAGAAACTGAAGACAAAAATCATTCTGACAGAACTACCCAAAAACTGGTCAAATCTGCAAAACAGAACCCACCGACACTGGAGTAGTTGTCCACAGCCCCATCTACAGCATTGCTTAATCAACAATGTTCTGCATGGGAGAGTTGTCAAAAGGAAACCTCTTCTTTGACCCCATCACAAAAGTCATCATCTAAAGCAGTGGTCCCTAACCCTGTCCTAGGGGCCTACCAGCCGGTTGGGTTTTCAGAATATCCACAATGAATATGGATGAGAGAAAATTTTCATGTTATGGAGGCAGTGCATGCAAATTTTCTCTCATGCATACTTATTGTGGATATTCTGAAAACCCAACTGGCTTGTGGGCCCCCAGGACAGGGTTGGGGACCACTGATCTAAAGTATGCAAAACAAAACCACACTGAATGAAAGGAACTGTGGAATAAAATATGTAAAAAATAAATAAATAAGCCTGTAACCTTTTGGAACATATCCTAGAAGCTAATGTCCCACAGAAGGTTGGATATTTCAGCAAGATAATCCAAAACATACTGCAAAACCAACTATATGAAGTACTTAATGGAAAGAAAGATGGATGTTTTGGAATGGTCTTCACAGTCCCCAGACTTAAATATTACTGGAAATACATGACAGCAGATTTTGTGTTAGGTAAATCCATTACTGGCCATCTCTCATTTTCATGTCTTATTCAGTACTGTTTTATGTTTAATGTTTTTGTTTAGATATTATTCTGCAACTGTTTTTAACTAAGTGTGCTGTTTATACTGTTTATAAATTTTATGATGTATGCTGTTAAAAAAAATATTAACTTGCACTTTCTAGAGTTGTGTTTTGTTCTGTATTTGTTTACAATTTTTTGGAGATCCATTATGTATGTATGTATATTGTAACCTGTCTAGAATTGTAGATAGACGTAATATACATTTTAAAATAAAATATTGAAAATTTGTGGGGAGTGCATGCAAGGAGACCTAAGAACATACCTAAGCTAGAGTTGTGCAAAGAAGAGTGGGAAAAATTTGCAAAAAGCAAAAATAGAAAAAAAAAAAAAAACACAACTGGCTACAGGAAACATTTGAAAGTTGTTACGTCTGCCAAAGGAGGTGCTGCTACAAAGTACTGACTGAAAGAGTGTCCAAACATTTACACACCATATGTTATCTTAATGCTGCCATCATGAGGAAAAAATAAAACCCTCTCTGATCATATTGCTTTGAGAAAATACCCAGTTAGATAATAATTTGTTATGAAGTTATCTCCTCTAAAACTTTTCACATGTGATTTCATCTAAGAAAAAAATGTGATCCAGTCCAAACAGCAAATGCAGTGTGTAATTTTGGAAAAAAAGAAACAAAAGTCAACATGGCCATATTTCGCTGCTGGACACAATTTCTGGGCTGAGTTTTCAAACTACGGTTTTCATCTATGCATCTTGTATTTCTATGGAAAAGAGCAACACATTTAAAGACCTTCATGGTCTTGCCAATGACCAGAGGACAGGCTAGCTATTTTTCAACAATCAAATTGTTGAGAATGTCCCATACACATTGAATTTAAAGAGTCATCGGTTTATCCAATGAAGAAATACATGAACCCATGATATACTGACCAATCAAAATTTGTGAATGTGTTCCAGTCACAAAAAAAAAAAAAAAATCTGCAAAAAAATATTTATTCATAAAAATTGATTCCATTCAACAGTTAAATCCAATCCTTGTGGTTGAAAGGAACCCACCTGAAAGATCCATTATTTGACAAATCAGCTAAAGACCTTGATTCACTCCCTTCTTGATGTGGCAAAACCACACCTATTACACACCATTTCAGATCTTAAAAAAAAAAAAAAAAAAAAAGTGTACTGCTGCGAAATACAATGCTATTTGAGCTTCAAGGCGCTAGTTCAAAATACAGCTTTTATGTTCGGAAAGATGTATTTTCAAGTTCCGTGATATTTTCCCAAAATATACTAAATTACAACGACATAATGTAAAGACCACAAAGGAGGTATCACAATTCGATTAATACATCAAACAATATTTATGACCATTAGGTAGATTAACAAAGACCAAAGTTTGTAGCATATCAAAACAATAAATGTACCATCTACTGTACTCTAATATGATGCTTTATCTGTGAATATTGATGGAACAAAAAAAAAAAAATCACCAAGATTACAACCCCAAGTATATTCAAAGCATATTGAAGTTCTGAAACACTAATGAAAAGAGTACCTCCTAATGTTTATGGATAATAGAAAATTATTTTACTGAGCAAGTAGAACTGAAGAGTGTTCACTATCCCATAATGTCCAGACATTTCCTTCTTGTTAAACTGCAGTAAACATTCCCTATCAGAATATAATGCTCGCTTGTATGCACTTCTAACCACCTGCATCTGATAGCTGTACCTCATGAAGCATATAGAAAAATTTGAAATTGATTTATAAATTCCTATAGTCTAGAACAGTGACAAAGAAATTGTGAAAAGGGAAAATTGTGATGCAGATGTCTTAGATGAAAGCTGGAAAAATGTAAACCCATATTCCTCTCTGGGGGCTTTCTGAATAAAGTGGTGGAAAATCCATACATTGCCATAAGAACCTAAGAACATGCCATACTGGGTCAGACCAAGGGTCCATCAAGCCCAGCATCCGGTTTCCAACAGTGGCCAATCCAGGCCATAAAAACCTGGCAAGTACCCAAAAACTAAGTCTACCCCATGCTACTGATGCTAGTAATAGCAGTGGCTACTTTCAAAGTCAACTTAATTAATAGCAGGTAATGCACTTCTCCAAGAACTTATCCAATTCTTTTTTAAACCCAGCTACACTAATTGCACTAACCACATCCCCTGGCAACAAATTCCAGAATTTAATTGTGCACTGAGTGAAAAAGAACTTTGTCCGATTAGTTTTAAATGTGCTCCATGCTAACTTCATGGAGTGCCTCCTAGTCCTATTATCCGAAAGAGTAAATAACTTTTATCCGTTCTAGACCTCTCATGATTTTAAACACCTCTATCATATCCCCCTTCAGCCATCTCCTTCTCCAAGCTGAAAAGTCCTAACCTCTTTAGTCTTTCCTCATAGGGGAGCTGTTCCATCCCCTTTATCATTCTGGTCGCCCTTCTCTGTACCTTCTCCATTGCAACTATATCTTTTCTGAGATGCGACGACCAGAATTATACACAGTATTCAAGGTGCGGTCTCACCATGGAGCGATACAGAGGCATTATGACATTTTCCATTTTATTCACCATTCCCTTTCTAATAATTCCCAACATTCTGTTTGTTTATTTACACTGAACTGAAAAAAAAAAAAAAATATATATATATATAGATATATATCCCTGAGGTACTCCACTGCCCATCTCCCTCCACTGAGAAAACTGACCATTTAATCCTACTCTGTTTCCTGTCTTTTAGCCAGTTTGTAATCCATGAAAAGGACCATCACCTCCTAGCCCATGACATTTTAGTTTTCCTAGAAGCCTCTCATGAGGGACTTTGTCAAATGCCTTCTGAAAATCCAAATACACTACATCTACCAATTCACCTTTATCCACATGTTTAACTCCTTCAAAAAAATGAAGCAGATTTGTGAGGCAAGACTTGCCTTGGGTAAAGTCATGCTGACTGTTCCATTAAACCATATCTTTCTATATGCTCTGTGATTTTGATATTTAGAACACTTTCCACTATTTTTCCCAGCACTGAAGTCAGGCTAACTTGTCTGTAGTTTCCCGGATTGCCCCTGGAGCCCTGACAAATCATACTGAAAAGTAAATTCAATGCAACGTAAATTTACTGCAAAGGTTGCGACAATTTAACCAGGTGACAAATTCTTGTAATACTGTCATAGAATTTTTCCATAAAAGAAACATCATTGATAAACAGTTTCCATAAAAAAAAAAAAAGGCCAAAAAAAAAGATGAAGTATAAAACCACTGGAAAGGTTAGCTATTGAAGGGGCAAAAGTTGCCCCCATCGCTGACCAAAAAGAAAACATTTTTTTGTCAAAAGGTAGAATGGGCTAAAGAAAGAATAAACAAAGCAAGAATGGAGAAATTACTTACCTGATAATTTCGTTTTCCTTAGTGTAGACAGATGGACTCAGGACCAATGGGTATAGTGTAGATATACCCCTGCAGTAACCTTAGCTCTTCAGTATTCTCTTCGAAAAGCCATTATGGATATATCTTTGCTTAAATAACTTGATTAAAACTTGAACTGGTTTAACTAATTTCCAAATTGGAGACAGCCAGTGCACTAAACCAATTTACGCCGACACCGGCTGTCTTGAACTAGGGGTAGGCCGTGGCCTACCCGTATTTGCTTAGTCTCGAGGTTTGCTATCTGAGGTTCTCCTTTTCTGGGGCAGCCGTGGGCGGGATGCCGAGTCCATCTGTCTACACTAAGGAAAACGAAATTATCAGGTAAGTAATTTCTCCATTTCCTAGTGTGTAGCCAGATGGGACTCAGGACCAATGGGATGTACAAAAGCTACTACCGGACAGGGCGGGAGGCTACCTGTGGCCCACTTAGTACTGCCCTTGCGAAGGCTGCATCTTCTTGGGCTTGAACATCCAGGCGGTAGAACTTGGAGGTGTGTATGGAGGACCACGTTGCCGCCTGATAGATCTCGGCAGGCAACAGAAGCTTTGTTTCTGCCCAAGAAACTACCTGGGCCCTCGTAGAATGAGCCTTAACCTGCAGTGGTAAGGGCTTCCCTGCCACTATGTAGGCTACCTTGATTACTTCCTTGATCCAGCGGGCTGTGGTCGCCCGTGAGACCGCTTCTCCTTGTTTCTTCCCACTGTGAAGGACGAACAAGTGGTCCGTTTTGTGCACCGGTTCCGATCTTTCCAGGCACTGTACTAGGAGTCTGCCGACAGGAATGCTGCTGCAGGTTCCATCGTCTCACTGGTATACGTTCCAGAGGTATTTGCCTCTCTCGAGAGGCACAAGCAGGAACGTGTCACTAGTGCACAGCAGGAGGCAATCTGCAGTGTCATTGCTGTTGCGTTGAAGGCTTGCTTAAGGATGGATTCCAGTCATCTACCTTGAGTATCCTTCAATGCAGCCCATCCCTCATCGGGAATCGTTGTTCGCTTAGAGACGGCACAGACCATGGCGTCCACTTTCAGGAAATGAAGGCGTTCCTTGGTCGCTGATTCTAGAGGGTATAGGGCTTCCAAGGCCCGTCCTCCTTTGAAGCTGGCCTCCGGGGCATCCCATTCCAGGTCGATGAGTTCCTGGATGGCTTCCATCATTGGGAAGTAGCATGAGGCTTTACGAAGGGACACCAGAATGGGGTTCGTCTTTGGTTCCGCCATAGGGTCCGTTCCTGGAATACTCAGAGTCTGGTAGTTCATTCATGTGGAAGAAGCGAAGCATGGTTCGGTATGGTTCCAGGCCTGGAAGAATTTCTCCTTCTTCCATGGAGTCGCTATCATCATCTCAGGTGTCTAGGTCCCTGTCAGGGAAATTCTTGGTTATGGGAGGCATGTCTTGAGGCATCCGAGCAGGGCCGGGAGGATCTTGTGCTTCCGGCAGGGGGTGAGCCCGGAGCACAGCCGGGGCTGATTGCGCCCGAACAAAGGCTTGTAAGCCCTTGGAAAAATTCTAACCAGGAGAAGGTCCCTAGGTCCATGTTGACCCCAGGGGGGAGTCTGTGTAGGAGCCCCTGAGGGGCCCTCTTGTGGAAAGGCTATCTCAGAGATGCATAGATCCAGGGAACTATCGTCTGTAGTAGTTCCGGACTCATCCCCAGACAATGAGGGACCAGGCTTTGGTTCCCCCTGGGCTTCCTTGCAATGCTGGCACAGGCAGGACTCCAGTTCAGGCTGCGCGGCTCTTATGTGGTAGGCTGTGCACAGAGAATTCCTTCTTGGGTGCCGGTGCCATTGCTTCTAGCTTCAATGCGCGCGTGTAATTGTAAACCGGGGTGATATGTATACTATACAGGAACCCCGGTATATAAATTCTTTAAATAAATAAATAAATAAATAAATGCGGCTGTGCATGTAGATGTGCGCGAGGTGTGCGCTCTGTTGTGCACATGGCCATGCACGCCGCTGTGTGTGTGTCTGTACTGGACGCGCACAAGTTAGGCGCATCGGCCGCCCGGCCTGCCCTGCGTGTACTGCCGGTCGAGAAGGGAAGATTGCGCAGACACCCCCCGTGCGTAAGATGGTGCCCCCAAGGGTCTCCACGTGGACCCCTGTACTGGATTAGGGCCTAGCCCAACCAGGGCTGCTCAACCCAAACGATTCTCCCTTTTACCTCGCCAGAAAGGAAATCAAATTGGTACGGCAATCCGAGCATCGGAGAAAAGAGACCTAAATTTTCTGCTTACCCTGTCTTGGCACTTACCGATCGAGTGCTGGGACGGTCTCCAGCTGCCGGGGGGGGGGGGAGAAAGAGGGTTTTACCTTCACCACTGCACTCGGTTGTGCACCCGCTGCCTTTCAGCCACTCTGGGGCTAAGTCCATGCCGGGAACCGGCTACCGGACCAAGGCACACCGCTGAGGGATATTGGAAATCACCTTAGGAATTCTCAACTGGGGGAGGGACCCTTAGGTTTCACCACAGAAGAGTGGGGCTCGATCTTCTTTAAGGTAAATTTTCTTTTTCTTAACACTCAATTTATGTAACAATGCATCCACAGACGGCACTTGTGCCTGCTTCCATGTAGATGCCAGAACACATCTAGTACCTAAACATATTTGTGAAAATAACACATTTGAATACCTATCACCTTCTATAGGGATATTAAGTAAGGCACACTCCGGCGTCAACATAATAGATTTCCCCATAATGCTTTGTATAACATGGAGAACATCCCGCCACAATCTGGTTACGTTAAGGCATTCCCACCACATATGGAAAAAAGTCCCAGATAAACCACAACCCTTCCAACATAAATCATATTTGAGTTTTGCCCGGTACAGCCTATGGGGCGTAAAGTGCCAGCGAAACAATACTTTTAGGCTATTCTCCGTGAGAGCAGCAGATATAGAACAACCTTTAGTGTTAAGGAATATTATGTCCCATTCCTCTTTGTTAAAAGATTTACGTAAATCTTGCTCCCAAGCTTTAATATATTTCAAGCTATCCATGTTCGAGACCTGCAGGAGGCCATAAATCTTTGATAAATTTCCCTTAATCTTATCTGCTGCCTCACACCACACTTCAAACTGCAACTTTCCCAGAGATCTCTCTCTCACTATAGCGTTCTTTCGTATAAAATGATGTATTTAATAGTAATAATATGGATGTGTGTATTGTAGCAGATAGGTATCCCTAAACTGATTATAGGTCAGGAATCCATCCCTCCCCCAAAGCTGTTCCAGGGTAATGAGTCCTTTGTTTTTCCAATCCCTATAAGACCCAGTTTCCCATCCCGGAGTAAAATTTTAATTGTAAAACAGGTGTGTATTATGAAAATAATTTCTTACAGCGGTAATGGCATGTTTCCACTGCGCCCATAATCATAATGTGGTTTGTACTGGTAATGTCATTATGCCCCGGATCATCCAAGTCTCGCGTGGTTGCCATGTCAGGGTCCTAAGCGGCACTCTTCCCAGCGCTGCCTGTTCAATAGCTACCCATCTTGGTGGTTCCTTCTCTTTATGCCAAGCTATAATAGCACTAAGCTGTGCCGCAACATAATACCCTTGGAACTCCCATCCCCCCCGCAGTTTATGAGTATATAAAACTGATTGAGCGACTCTTGGGGGTCTTCTCTTCCATATGAAGGCGAATAATCATTTCTGCCATCCCCTTAGAATCTTGGTAGGGATATGAATGGGAAACGATTGAAATAAGTAATTGAATTTGGGGAGGACATTCATTTTGATCGTGGCAATACGACCCGTCCACACAATTGAGTAATTCATCCAGGAGTCCAGATCTTGAAAACTCTTGGCCGGTAGTAGAGCATAATTCAATTTGTATATCTCATCTAACTGACTGCTGAGTAGTATGCCCAGGTACTTAATAGAGTGCCGAGCCCATTTGAACGGGTGTTTAGTTTTCAAGGTATTAGCCTGCCCTGGGGGTAAAGAAATATTTAACACTTCCGATTTATCAAGATTCAACTTGAACCCAGCCACTGAACTAAAGCGTTGCAACAACTCAACCACCCCTTCCAGAGATGTGCTAGGCTTCGATAATGTGAATAAGTTATTGTCGGCGAATAGAGACATTTTGTAGTCCACGCCCCCCACCTGTATACCGGAAATCAAGGAGTCCTGTCGAACATATGTGGTGAACGGTTCAAAAAAAAAAAGCGCAAATAATAGTGGGGACAGCGGGCAACCCTGCCGCGTATCCCTGCAGATGGGGAATGGTTCAGAGTACACTCCATTCACTTTGACATGGGCCGCCAGCCTCTCATATAAATTTAGCCAACCGACTGCAAACTTTTGGGCCAAAATTCATTTTCACCAAGGTTTGAAAGAGAAAAGGCCAGTGGACCACATCAAAGGCCTTTTCCGCATCAAAAGCAAATAAAAACACTGTGGTTTGGTGTTTAGCCCACCAGAGGATATTAATGGTCTTCCATACATTATCCACTGCTTTACGGCCAGGTATAAAGCCCGCCTGGTCTGGGTGGGTCAGTTTCGCCATCACCCGATTAAGACGATTCGCCAAGATTTTTGCTAGGATCTTAAAATCAATGCTAATTAAGGAGATGGGGCGATATGACCCACACTCCATAGGGCCACGGCCGGGCTTCGCTAAAATGGTAATACCTGCCACGTTGGCCCCCCGCTGCAAGCGAATTGCCCACCTGGAGGGCATTATAAGCTGCAATAAGATGAGGATTGATCCCTAAACTTCTTATAAAAGGAACCCGTGTAACCATCGAGACCCGGAGCCTTATTTATTTTAAGCTCGCTGATTGCTTGCTGATCTCCAGAGAAGAGATCTCTGCTTAAAAAAAAACTGTCTCTCGTCTACTGTGATTTGGGGCAACTGGATATCAGCCAGATAGGAGGCAATGTTGTCCACATGAATATCAGGGTCCGCGGCATACAGTGCTCCATAATACCCTTGAAAACACTTTTGGATGTCTGCAGGCATATGAAGGATGGATCCATCCTCCACTTTAATGCTCGTGATGAGGTGTTGTGCGACTTGCTTTTTCAATTTACGTGCTAAAAGCCTGCCCGCCTTGTTGCCCCATTCAAAATGTTCCTGTTTAACCCATTGTAAAAGAAATGCCAGCTCATTAGCTTGTAATTCCCGCAAGGAATTTCTAGCTGTTTGCAATTGGGTGAGGATTTTTGGTGAGAGGGACATTTTATGTCTCCCCTCCAGCGAGGCAATTTCAGTAGTCAATTTCGTAATCTGTTCTAATTTCAGCTTTTTCTGATGTGATGCCTGAGATATAAAATTTCCCCTAATAACCGTTTTCAGACATTCCCAAAACAAAGTTTTGGATGCAATAGATTCCTCATTAAACCATTGGTACTCTGTAATGGCAGTTCGAATGGAGTGGCAGAAAGATTCATCCCCCAGCAAGCTGTCATTTAACCTCCAAAATCTGATTCCAGTGGGTTTATCTTGTAAATTAAGTTTTAACCAAAGTGGGGCATGGTCTGACCAGGTGATGTTGCCTATCTCGGCTTCCCGGACCCGTAAGCTAAGAGTCTTGTCGTTCAAAAAGAAATCAATCCTGGAATATGAGTGATGCGTATGAGAGAAAAAAGTGTAATTCCTGGACGTGGGGTTCCTGTATCGCCATATATCCAGCAAATCTCTGTCTTATACAAGATTTTTAAGACTAGTACACCCCACTCTGGGTCCCACCCCACCCCCAGATGAATTGTCTAAACGGGGTTGAATAGTAATATTGAAATCACCTGCCACAATTAGTTGACCCACCTCGACCTCCCCCAATATTTGCTGTAAACCCTCAAAAAATGTGGAGTGGTCAGAGTTAGGTACATAAATATTCAACAAGGTATATTTAACTTGATTTATTTCAACCTGTAGTAATAAGTACCTTCCATTAGTGTCTGCTAATGATTTCGTGACAAGGCATTGCGAGTCTGTGTATGAGGATACTGACACCCGCATATCGTGCCGCTTTGGAGGCCGCAGCATGATATTGACGAGAAAAAAAAAAAAGAGGCCAGTGGAGTAGTCGTTCATACCTGTGTCTCAAGTGAGTTTCTTGTAAAAACAAGACATCTGCCTTGGACTCGAGCCTCAAAACAAAGGAGTATGCCGTTTCTGTGGACTATTAAGTCCCTTAACGTTAAGGGACAATATTTTAAATATCATCTCTCCACGTTGCCTGCATTTTGCACGCTTGCGGAACATGGCGTGACCTTCAAGTCACCAGCCCCCATCCCCCATTCTGATCGTCCTCTCCTGCTAAGTGTTGCCCAACCAAGTAAAAATTGTGGTTGCCCGACTAATGATCCAGTGTCTTGAATTTTAACATGAAATGCCATTATATCTAAATACCCCCCTCCCTCCCTGGTCCCTCCTCCCTCCCCTATGAAATTGCAGTGCCTCACAGCTCTGATCCATCATCACAGCCGATTGAGCTAATGAAGGCATGTCCCACCATGGAACCTGCTCCCCCCTCTCCCGGACCAACAAACCAAAATTCCATTAGCAGAAAACATGTATAATAACCTTAAACACTTGAAAGGATATCTGCATAAGTCAGGCATCATGAGATGCCTGACTTATGTCTAGACTCTGTAACCAAACATGTGTCTCATTGAAATCTTTCAACTTGACCCCGTAACATGTTCCAGTCTGCCGTCCCCCGAATTTCTGCGGAGTCTTTTCCTGCCTTTGGTGACCCGTTGCCATCGTGGAGTATCCACTGGAGCTGCGCGCTGGATGGATTTTTGTTCCCTGGTGATGCGGACAAGATGGCCAGCCTCCTTCAAAATGGCTGCTGCTTCCTCTAAGGTTTGCGCTCTGGAGGTGCTGCTTTGGGTAGTGATGACAATACCAAAAGGAAAAAGCCATCTATAGCGGATATTTTCCTTTCTTAATATTTGTGTGACTTCTTTAAACTCCAGCCTCCTTTTCAGTGTGATAGGGGATAGGTCCGCAAATATCATGATATTGTGGGTTTCCCAAGACCAGGACTGCTGTTTCCTTGCAACTTGGTGAAACAGACAATATCTCGTGGTTTTCCAGTCACCTTAGGACCCAAAGCTCTGTGGGCTCGTTCCAATTCCACCTCAGGAATTGCTGCGTCAGTTCCAGAGTTTGCATCCAGCTGTAGAAAAAAATCTGCAGACTTTTTTTTAATGGTCTCCTTGCAATCCATATATTCCTCAGTTTCTGGAATTCCCCTAAATCTCAAATTAGTGTGTCTGCTTCTGTTTGAGGTCCTTCAGTTTTGTTAGTATGTTTTCAGTTTCAGATTTATTGTGGGAGAGTGAGGTTTGAATGTTAGTAATCTTTTCTGCTTGTGCTTCCAAACATGTGTCTCAATCATCCACTCTGTCCTATTTCGGCCATTTCCTCCTTCAGCATGTCTAGATGGTTAAGTAGATCTTTTTTATTTTCTTTCATTTCCCTTCTTAGATCGCCGAACCACTGGCGAAATTCAGCCCTGGTCGGCATGGTATCCGTCGGGACCGCCCCACCTCCAGAATCTCCGCCTTTCGCGGCCTCATGCTCACTCAAGGCCGCAGCTTCCGGGTTGTCTACAGGCCCCTCCTCTGTCAAAGCCGTTTTTGTAAAGGAGAACTGTCGGAGGTCTGTACCTTTTTTCTTTTGTGCCATTGCGAATAATTCCTCCTCCTGTGCACCAATTATTTAGTCGTTCTAACTGCTTTAAGTGGGATGTTTTTGCAGTCATTGGTCCGGGATTGGCGGGAGCTCTGGTTCAAGCGGCCATTTTGTTCCACGGCTAGAGCGCCTCCTCTAACACTATTCTAGTGTGTGGGATAGTGTCCGCATCTGCTAGGAGACTGAGAGATACTGAAGAGCTAAGGTTACTGCAGGGGTATATCTAGAGTGATGGCAGCTTTGAAATCTGACTCCATCTCCCATCTGCTAGCAGAAGAGCACTATACCCATTGGTCCCGAGTCCATCTGGCTACACGCTAGGAAACTTATATTGGTCTGGGTTGGTCCTCTACTGCCTGCCAGTTAACATTCAATGCCTCCTCTTGTGGCATCAACGTATACAAAGAAGTGACATCAAGTGTCATTAATGCCCAACCAGATACATCTTCACCAATCATGGGCAACATGTTTGTAGAAAATGTGAGAAGACCCATATATAAGATATACAAGTTGGTACAATGGGACTCGTTTATAAAAATGTATCCACTTATTGTGAAATGGGCTCCAATAAAAATTTGTTTGAAGAAATAATTGGACATCCCTTTGGCTGTATTAAAAACTTATGAATTTTATGAAGTATCTTAAACACTGGTAAGCACGAAAATGTATGTAAAAAACAAACCATTCTTTTTTTGGTAAGAAATCCATTCTCCAAAGCCTCCTCTGTAAGAATCTCAATTTGCATTTAGTTGTACTTCACTGATCGTATCTTCTTCTAACTTCCAATATGCTTTATCTCACAATTGCCTTAAAACATTTGTTTCTTTAATCCTCATGATTAAAAAATTACTACACCTCCTCCCTTGTTGGCTGCTTTAATTACAATAGATGAATCCCCCATCAAGTCTTTCAAAGCTAACCGCTGTTCCTGGCAGGTCGATACAGTACAACCTGCCATTGGACGCGTGTTTTCCCTTACCCCTTGTTCAGTAAGGGGCGGAAAACACGCGTCCAACCAGCAGAACCTAATAGCGCCCTCAACATGCAAATGCATGTTGATGGCCCTATTAGGTATTTGCGTGTGATTCAGAAAGTAAAATTTGCAGCCAAGCCGCACATTTTACTTTCAGAAATTAGCGCCTACCCAAAAGGTAGGCGCTAATTTCTTCCGGCACCGGGAAAGTGCACAGAAAAGCAGTAAAAACTGCTTTTCTGTGCACCCTCCGACTTAATATCATGGCGATATTAAGTCGGAGGTCCCAAAGAGTAAAAAAAGTTTAAAAAAAAGAAAAAAAAATTAGAAGTCGGCTGGCGGGTCGAAACTGGACGCTCAATTTTGCCAGCGTCCGGTTTCCGAGCCCGTGGCTGTCAGCGGGCTCGAGAACTGACGCCAGCAAAATTGAGCGTCAGCTGTCAAACCCGCTGACAGCCGCCGCTCCTGTCAAAAAGGAGGCGCTAGGGACGTGCCCATTTCTACTGCCGGGCCTCATTTAAATACTGTATCGCGCGCACAGGCGAGTGGCCTGGGCGTTCGCCCGCTCTCCCTCGGACTTTACTGAATCGGCCTGTTGGTTAGGTTATCCCTAAACAGCACGGAAATTGACAATACGTGTTTCTGAACCTAAAAGCTGTATTTTAAACAAGCACCTTAAAGTTGCAATAGTACAGCATTGCATTTCTCAGCAACATACCTTTTTTAGATCTGAAATGCTATGTAATAGATGTGGTTCTGCCACATCCGCAAGGGGGCGGGGAGTGGGAAAATCAAGGTCTTTAGTTGATCCATCAGAAACAATGAATCTTTCGGATGGGTTCCCTATAATCACAAGGATCAGATTTAACTGTTTATGAATACATATTTTTTTGGAATGGAACATTCACAAATTTGATTGATGACCAACATCAGTTCTTGTGTTTGCTCACTGAATAAACCAATGAGCTCTTTAAATTTAATGTTCTGTCTGTGTATGGGACATTCAACAATTTGACTGGTGAATAACATTCAACCCTGACCTCTGATTGGTCATTGGCAAGACCCTGAAAGTCTTTAAATGTTTTGCTCTTTTCCCTAGAAATACAAGATGGCTGTGGAGGCCTATGCAGACGAAAGTTGCTAGAAGTTTGTTTGAAATGTCTTCCCTGAAGCATTAACAATATACTTTTTTTTAAAAATTATAGTTTACTATTTCAGTCCAGCAGATCAAGCTTAGTCCTCTGGCCGATGGCAGAGATCAGACTACACTTCCTTTTGCCTCTGCAAGTTGGGTAGTAAAGTGTTCTTTCTGGCAGACAGGGGAGAAAACAAGCTCCCAGATTACTTTCTCTGATGAATGAAGCTAATCTATAAAAATTTATTTTCCCCCCATTTGTGTTTAAGAAAACCGGTAAGCCAAGTGAAAAAGCAGACTTGCAAAAGATGGAAAATGAAAATCTTGAGCTACCAGGTCTGGGGAAAGCAGCAACAGGATCCCCGCTTTCGAGATTACTGTCACCAGAGTCCACCATGAGTAGATGTTCAAGACAGTCAAGGTTTTAAATCAAGCTTTTTGGACAAGAGTCACAAAGCAGATGAGGGATCAGCTCGCACCATATTTAAAAGGTATGCCATCACCCCTTTCCAGAACTGAAAATCAATTCTGGAAAGAATATTACATGTGTTAACTAACCATCACGTCCTCTCAGAGAGCATGACAGAGTTCAAAAACAGTTATTCATAAGACTGGTCAAAGCGGAATCAAAGACTGGCATCAGCTAGAAAGACTGATACAAGGAAATCTTTCATTGAACGGATATCTGCAACATCTGAATCAATATTCTTGAAAGCAACTGCTACCAAATCTTTCACAGTGAATATACAGCCAAATTACTGAATGAGGAGACTAATAGTGCTGGTCCCTAAAGAGTGCAAAACCCTTGTAACTGAATGTGAATTAACATAAAAGCTGCATGGCAAACAAAGACAAAAAAAAAAATCCTCATTTAATACAGTATTTGGTTGTCTTGCTCATAAGTTAGAACATTAGAAATGCCTTATGGGTCAGATCAAAGGTCCATTGAGACCAGCATCCTGTCTCTGACAGTGACCAATTCAGATACATGGATCCACCCAGCAGATCTGCTCCCTAGTGCTCATTCCCAGACATGCCTGGCTAATAATTTTTAAGAAACTAGTCCAAACCTTTTATTTTTTTTTAAACCTATGCTATTAATCTTCACCACATTTTCTGCTAACAAATTTTATATGCACTCCGGATCTCTTCTGGCAAAAAAACATTATAAATACGATGAAGACAATATTGACACAGTGCAAAGGAACTGTGAATGTATTAAACAATCATATTACTAATCAGACTGAAGACATTACAGAAAAAGAAGCAGGGGGAAGGCCATGCATTTAGTGCCAGGAAATCTAGATGGGGCTCAGCTACAAGGGTTTTACATAATTTACTGCGTGCAGCGTGCCTAAATAGGTAATAGCACCCCAAATTATTCCAGAGAACATCTGAAAGCAGATTTTTAATAACCATGCATTCTGGGTTCAAGTAGCATTCAATCTGCTACCACCAATGTCAGAGGCTATCAAGAAATTTGAAGGAAATACCCCAAGCTTTTCAAATATTCCAGAGATATTCAGACAACCAAAGAAAATCAAACTGAGCTTTTGCCTTTATCTCTATACAAAAAGGTAGTAACAGATTTACTGCGTTTTGCTTTCATCAAGTTCATCTGATGCCTGCTACATCATCTCTACTTTTCTCTCAATCTCGAAGACCTTTGCATCAATCTTCATGCATACGTTCTGAAATCTCTGCAGATTATTCAGAATGCCGCTGAACGCCTCCTTACAGGAACTAAAATTCAAGAGCACTCCGGTGTTACTATCCCTCCACTGGCTTCCCATCTATTGGAGGATACGCCATAAACTGGCCTTCACTATCCATAGCTTGTTAAATAATGTGAAGTCGCCTTGGATCTTTTCAGTTTTAAAAATACACACTCCCTCTATAACCTCCAGTCAGCCACAAAGAATCTGCTTGATGTCCCTTATCCCAAGTTCGCTGCTTGTCAAACTCGTTGAGTGTAGTCTGTCTATTGCTGGACCTGTTTTCTGGAATTCCCTACCTATCACAATCCAGAACATCACTGAAGCAAAAATGTTTAAGTAGGCATTAAAAACATTTCTATTTGAGCAAGTATTGAGATTGTAGATTAGCCTCTCATTTGTTCCATCTTTTTTTTTCTTAGAATTATTTTAATAATGCAAGGTTCTTTACATTTAGATTCCTTTTCCATCCAGGTATGTTGTTGTTGCTGGCTTGTCTTATATTAATTTGTGTCTCATTTTTACATTTTTTTGTCTTACTATTACTATTGTGTATGTGAGCCTGTAAACTCACCCCGAACGTTTTGGAGGATGCAGGATATAAATAAAATCAAAGACATTTATCAGAAGCTGAATTGTCCATTGCTCTTGATACAATTCTGTAAGCAGTCAAAATGTCCCTAGCATTTACAAAATAGTAGCGAAGACAGATTGCCGAGTATGGCACAAAACAAAACAAAAATCTTTGGAGCAAAGACATCATTTGTCAGGCAGAAGAGAATGTGTCTCCTCCCTCATGAAGGACTGCTGTCCATAATTGTTCTAAGGACCCCAACAAGCATGCCACCAACAGCAGCTTCTTGTCAACAGAACTGGAAAGCTTTCAGCTCAACCAAGAAGAAAAAAAGATTAAACAAATGAATGCAGTGCCATTAGTTTCTATTTCACAAAATATTTTGCTTCTGGAGAATCAATCTGAAATGCAACTGGTGAAACAGCAGTGGCATAAGTTGTCCTTGCCCACAGACCGATTGGTCCAACTATCATGTAGTGAAAGAGAATGCGGTCCAAATAATTCAGTTCTGCATCACCTAGCTCTGAAATGGAACTAATAAGTAATGCCAGTGATTCTGTAGATAGTGACAATGAAAACAGAGCTGTGAGTGGACAATTATGGCATATCAGGCATAGCCTGTGTGCACTAAAATGATTCAACAATTTTCAATGCCCTTGCTTTATTTTCCTTAAAATGGAAGGAATACATGCTACTATAGTCACAAAACTGAATATATTTCAGAACATCATAACCATATTAAATATCTGTACTGATTCCCCCCCCCCCCAACAATATTAATTTATTTGGCTACTTGAAAAACTGAGATACTGCATGAGAAATCACATGGAGTTACATAACACACCAATGTCAGAGCAAAAAAGATCCAGCTGGCCTAGAACTGGCAGACTAGTGGTTGTGGAACCAATAAATTGGAGTCAAATCAGGAAGCCAGCTTACAGCCTGAAGGCAAGACTCCTGAGGACCAGACTAGTGTCTAAAGGCTTGCTGGGCACCAGGAAGGCACTCCTGGCAATTCAACATCTAAGGGGCCAAGCTGTGCACACCCAGAGGAGACGAGTTAAGTCTGACATCTGAGGTATGGGTCTCTGTTTTGAGTTGTTTAAACCCCTTGTCCCTTAAAGGAGGAACATATGTCCTTTTATTTAAATCCTGCAACTTGCAAGCCACGTGTTCCTGTCGAGAGTATGCTCAAAAGTCCAGTTTGGAATCTATGAGACCAGTGTGGCTTATGCTTGCAGGAGCCCCTCCCACAGTCAAATCAGAACACAAATTTATTTAGGGAGTAGAAAAAAAATGTCAATAGTAAAATTGAGACTTTTTAGGAAAAATTAGAAAAAAGAAATTGCATTACAAATAGGCTGGAAAATCCCCATCTGTTTGGACATCAGTATTACAGAATTCTAGTTAGTTGTCTAGCAGCACAGTAAATGGCAAGGCCCCAAAATAGTATATAGTCCCCTAGAAATGGGAGTGGTGCCGCAAGATTGAAAAGAACGGTTTTGATCCCCTTCACAAAAGCAGTAGCAGAGGGGAGGCTGGAAACTACAGGCCTTACTTCAACGGTGGGAAAATCAATGAAGAATCTGCTGAAGGAAAGAATGGTGCACCCTCTACAATCCGGTGGGTTGCAGGATCCAAGGCAGGAAGGTTGTGTCAAATGAATCTGATTTTTTTGATCGGGTAAATGAAGAAATAGATCAAGCATGTACACTTTATATGATTTACCTGGATTTCAGCAAAACCTCTTACACAGTCCTGGCCTAGGAATAAAGGCAGAAACTTGGGAGTAGGTCCCAAGGTGGTGGAATGGATTAGAAATGGGTTGACTGCGAACAGTGCCAAATGGAACCTGTTCTGAGAAGAGCAATAAGAGGAGTGACTCATGGTTCGATTGCGGGACTGGCTCCTTCCAACATCTTGAATGATATTGTGGAAGTGTTAGAAGGAAAGTTTTGTCTTTTGCAGAAGACACCAAGACCTGCAACAGAATGGAGACACCTGACGGAGGAGAGAGAATGAGAAGCAATTAAAGAATGCTCAAGGAGTGGTTGAAGGTTAGGCAGCTAGGATTCAATAAGAGACAAAAAGAGAAGTGTGTGAACCACACAATCAGAATGAAAAGGCAAGATAATAAATGGATACATGTATATAAAAAAATATTATAAATTAAAAAAGTTTAAAATTACAAATTTAATATAAAAAACAGTGTAAGTAAAAACATAGAACCCCCCCCCCCTTCCCACCTACAGTTATCAATAGAGACCCCATTGCCATCTATCTCACAATCTGTGGAGAATAAGCCCCTTTAAAAAAAAAAAAAAAGATGTTTATTTATTAATGTATTTTTATTTTTTTTTTTAAGAGGGTACCTTCTGAGAAAGAAGCATGGACCTAGGGAGGCACTTGCTGCATCACTGTGTTAATCAGATGTTTGATTTTGATCTTTAGTGTATTTATGTTTTAGATGTTAAAAATGTGTAATTTTAAAAGTTAATATATATATAAAAAAATATTAAACATTTGTATCTTCTTGTCTTTGTGTACCACTCCTGTTTTCAGTTAGGATTCAATGCCAAAAAGTGCAGAATCATGCACTTGGGGTGCAGTAATACAAAGGAGCTGTACCTGATTGTCAAGGGGGGGTTCGGAATAAAAAGAGATGTGCATGAACCAACAGAGAGACCTCGAGGGCGACAGAGGCAGATGATCTAAAAGCAGTAAAGCAAATGTAACTAGGCATCAGACTATAGCCAGAGCGATGCTGGGCTGCAAAGAGAGGAATAACCAGTAAGAAAAAGGAGGTGATAATGGAGAATCTGTTGAAGGAAACAATGGTGTACTACCTACAATCTGATGGGTTGCAGGATCCAAGCCAGGAAGGCTGTGTCAATCGAATCAGATTTTTTTGATTGGGTAACTGAAGAAATAGACCAAGGATGAGCACTTCCTGGAATACAGTGTCAGTTCTGGAGATCCAATCTCAAAAAAAAGGATAGAGTCAGGATGGAAACAGTCCAGAGCAAGGCAGCCAAAATGATGTGGGGTCTGCACCAAATGCCATATGAGATGAGACTGAAGAACGTATTTAACATACAGAAGAGAAGATTCAGACTTTTACATATCTGGAAGCTATTAATGATGCACATGAATCGAACCTTTTCAGATGGAAAAGCAGCTGTAGAATGTGTCATGATATGAAACGTTAATTAGGTAAACTCAGTAACAATGTCAGGAAATATTTTCTCACAGAAAGAATGGTGGATAAATGTCCTCCCAGATGAGATGATGAAAACAAGCACAGTAATGGAATTCAAAAGGGCATGAGATAAACATAAGAGGATCGAAATGAAGAAACGGGATAATGTGGTAACTTTTGGTGTAACCTGCTCGGAGCAGCAGTTATAACCTTTAAAACAACTTTCTGGGCAGACTGGATGAAACACTGGGGTCTTTACCTGTCACCATTTACTATGTTACATAGAAACATAGAAACATAGAAATGACGGCAGAAGAAGACCAAATGGCCCATCCAGTCTGCCCAGCAAGCTTCCCTCATTTCTTCTCCCATACTTATCTGTTTCTCTTAGCTCTTGGTTCTAATTCCCTTCCACCCCCGCCATTAATGTAGAGAGCGGTGGAGGAGCTGCATCCAAGTGAAATATCTAGCTTGATTAGTTAGAGGTAGTAGGAGTAGTAACCGCCGCAATAAGCAAGCTACACCCATGCTTATTTGTTTTTACCCAGATTATGTTATACAGCCCTTATTGGTTGTTTATCTTCTCCCCTGCTGTTGAAGCAGAGAGCTATGCTGGATATGCATCGAAAGTGAAGTATCAGGCACATTTGGTTTGGGGTAGTAACCGCCGTGACAAGCCAGCTACTCCCCGCTTTGTGAGTGTGAATCCTTTTTTCTTCTCCCCTGCCGTTGAAGTTATGTTGGATATGCGTGAAGTATCAGTTTTTCTTTTCCCCTGCCGTTGAAGCAGAGAGCTATGCTACTATATATACACACATTACAAAAGATTAATATATTCAAGAAATCAGTGTTAAATTTGAACACATATATAGTCAGTAGTACTGAAAGACTTCAAGAGATTTTCTATTCTGCATCCCATTAGGATCCACCATACTTAAAACTATGCCAGAAAAATATTCATCTATTTTGCTATTCCATAGACTGATACATACGATTATTCTATCCCGATTCATAACATGTGATCTTCAAATATAAGAATGGGATAATGAATTGAAATAGTCTAAACCAACTTATCTCCATCATTCATTTTACAGCAATTGTACAAATGGTTATAGACAAGATGCCAGATGACAATATTTCCATTCAGATACTGCAAGAGAATCCTGAGACAAAACTCTCTTTTGCAGTACTGGAGTGAACAAAAAAAAAAAAAAGCCACACATCACAGGACTAACTCAAGTCAAACACAATCTGAAAACAAACAAAAAAAAAAGAATACAAATTAACTCATCAAAACGCAGAAGCGGCTGACAAAAGGCAAGTTTTCCGTCCCTGACTGAAATTCTCCCAAAAACGTATTTATGATGGTGGTCAGATTCTCATGATGATCAAGGCAACATACCGACTAAGCTGCGTGAGCAATGACATTAAATACCACGCGTGGTTGGCCTTTGGGAA
Source organism: Rhinatrema bivittatum (assembly GCF_901001135.1). Lineage (NCBI taxonomy): Eukaryota > Metazoa > Chordata > Amphibia > Gymnophiona > Rhinatrematidae > Rhinatrema > Rhinatrema bivittatum. The sequence continues at coordinate 531,847,141 of NC_042615.1, read as the reverse complement.
ACAGTATTGGTTTTTTCCCCTAATAAAAATCACACCGATTCTTTGCCGGACACGATCATGTCACATTTTTCAAGTTTAGAACATTTACTAATCGGTTAAATTAGTAAACACATTTCACTGTGATGAGGCAGCAGCAAAGGTCGGTGCCAAAAGGCCGCCTGTTGATGAGCTGTAAACAGATTCCAAACATGGCTGGTCTGGCAGCAGTAGAAGCAAGTTTGAAACGGGCCCGCCGACCACGCAACCCCAGTGACTCTCAATTGTCACCATAATCGAACAGCCTTAAAACCCGGAAACCCTGACCAAACCGCAGCAGTACCTCTACACAGCTTCCATACCTGAGCGCTTTCAAACGAAAATCGACCAAAGAGCAACAACGCAGCAGCAGCAGCAAAGCCAGTGTGCGACCTCCCTACCACCGCCGCAACCAATCTGGGTGCAAAGGGTATTGAGAGGCATCAGTCCCTTCCCGTACCCCCAGCGTGACTCGGATCCCACTGCTCCCGCGGCCACGCTAGCCCGAGTCCAGACATGACCAGACGCTGCAAGGTGGTGCCGCCGCCGCCGCCACCACCACCTGCCAAGGTGGAGCCACCTCGCCCGCTCACCTCGGATGCCGGGACTTTCGTCGCGGGCCCGGATCCGGCGAATCTTAACCGGCCGCCCGCTCAGCGTAGCCAGGACGAGCCGCTGGCGAAGGAAATTACAGCCTTCATAAGAGAGGCAATGCCCGGGACACGCCATGAGGAGCCCAGCACGGGCACGACAGCAAGAGGAAGGAGCGCACGTGGTTCGCAACAGAAAGAAGAGTAGAGACGCGACAGGAGACAGAGCGTCAGCAAAAAAAAAAAAAAAGAGAGAGAGAGAGAAGGGGCGAGTTCCTACTGCAGCCGCCAGCGGCTGGAAAACTTTATTAGCTAAACTGGTCATGTACAATAGGAACGTGCACAGAGGGGATTAAAAAAAAGGAAAAGAGGATCAGGTGGGTTCCTATCTCTCTCTCTCTCCTCCCCTCTGTTTAGATTCCAATTCAAGAAACTTTATAGGCATGACAATTTGAAGATGGGTTCAGCTCTCCTTTCTACCTCTCTCTTTGTCATTAGAGCTGTATAAAGTTATGTGGTTGCCCTATTAGTTACGGCATTTCTTTTCCAACTTAAGAGGCAGAGAGCAGTAGGATTGCTGCGTTCCAGCCCCTTTCTATCCAAATAGCCAGCGGGAAAGAAGAGGGGAAGGGGTGAACCTGGAGCAGACGGAGAACAGACATTCTGCTCCAGTGGCGTAGCCAGAACAGATTTTTTTGGGTGGGCAGAAGGTTAACATGGGTGGATTGTAGGCATGCAAGTCTGAGACCTACTATTTGTATTCTTATTGATAAATTATGCCATATACTGCACCCTATAATGGCTTTCTAAGTAGTCTGCAACAGCCATTATCTGTCATGTGAAACTTTAAAACATTTTACCTCAATTATTTCAAACACTTACCAGCATTAAAAATTCCGTATAAATCTGTATTAAAATTTATTTTATATTTATTGCAGTTTATAAATGCACAAGTATATCATGTAATAAGCAAAGCAAACAAACACAGACCCAATCATGTTGTATGCAAGTTTAGGGGTGCATGGTCCTTTCTGCTACAGGACCCTTTTAGTTGCCCTCCCACTTCACAGTTCTAGGATCAGGAAAAAGACAATGTGTTCTCCTCAGAAATAGACTTTTATTTATCAGATTTGGCAGGATTTAGCATTCAGAAAAAATTGCCACTAAAAGGCTAGAGGTAGTGGAAAATTCCCTAAGAGCTCATAATCTTAGAACTCTTAATTTTCCGGTTATAAGAACTACACCACCTCTGAATTTTTTAGGACGTATATGAAGCAAGTATTGAAGATACCCGAAGCTGCCCTGCCTGTAGTAGTGAAAGTGTATTACCTTCAACAACGAGGTCAGATAAATGGACAGGAATCTGGGACAGCACAAATTTCAACTTCAGCTCCTACTTTAGACTTAACTAACATATTGGAGACATCACAAGAATTAGAGATTACACTTAGAAAACCATTACTAGTTTCGTTTGCTTTCTTATCAGAACGCAATCATATTATGAGATTATTTTTCCGACATAGACAAAATATGTTTTGTGGACATCCAATTTGGATCTATCCTGATATTATAAAAATTACACAAATACGTAGGAAAAATTCTTGATGATGCGTACAGATATATTAAAACTTGGAGCTAAATTTGTATTAAAATATCCTTGCAAGGCATGTATTAGCTACAAAAATATAAATTATGTTTTTCAGGAACCAGAACAATTTAAGGCGTTCCTAGTGGCACGCTCCCTAGAAGTCACCACGTTGGGCTCAGTTTAAATAATTAGCAACTGCACTATTCGACTTAGCCATTCTTCTATGTTTAAATGGAATGTAATTTCTAATTTGATAATTTTGCTCCAGTACCACCTCCTAATTTACTTATAATGTAGATGTCTGGTAAAATTCATAAGCTAATGATATGTAGTTTTCTATGTATTATGTTTGCTTTTTTGAATTTATATTTCCTGTATGCAGGCATCGTTTTTTTCTATACAAGAGTTATTCTTGGGATTATTCAAAAATTGAAAATGAAGACTTAAAAAAAACCTCAGCCTGCTTAATATATTGATACTTATGGCTAACTTACTTATCCCTGGTCCCAGCTTCAGGTGATATCCCTCTGTTTACCTCTGAAGCAGATGCTGGCTGGAGGACTGGAGAATGTGGGCAGGGAAGGAGGCTTTCTGGGTTTGATACTGGCAGCTAGTGGGCGGTCCAGGAGGGAGACTTGCTTCTGGCTCTGGTACTTGCCGGGTTGTGTGGGGCTTGCTCTCGCCCCTCACCGTTTCACACTCCGTGTCACTCTCCAAAC